>NC_091017.1:70484413-71090567 GCF_041296385.1 Aphelocoma coerulescens | reverse complement strand
TTGTCTGATCTAATGCCTGGTCTGATTAATTGGTTCACTATGCAAAATGGACCTACTGAGATCTGGCTTTATTGAGAAAGAACAGGAGGCTCATTTTGTCCCTGTTCCTGTAGCAACAGATTTCTACAAACACTATTTGTGGTGTTGGTAGAGAAATTCAGAATGGTTTCTGCATAATTCTTGTTGGAACTATTTTCCTGCATCTTTCCTGCACCAAAGAGAGTCTGTGCAGCACCCTGCTAGGGTCATCAACTCTGTGTTTGTGTTCTTCACTGCCTCTCACATTATCCTCCTGCCTGGAATGGCAGCAGTCAATCACAGCCTAATGTAGGCACTGCCTCAGTAAGGTTGTAGATGCGGTCTAGGAGTGCAAATCCAATCCACCTAATACTGAATTTCCCTTTGCAATCAGTTGAGTTTGGCACCTCAGATAACCTGTGAGGAGAGGCCAGTTTTCCTTAAAATAGGCTTTTTACCTTTTTATATTTATTCAATAGGAAATTAGGCACCGCCAGAACACAATTCAGTCCACTTATATTAGACATACGCATCTTCCTAGATGTGTCATGAAAATCAGTAGCTTTGAAAGTGCTCCCCTGTAGATGTACCAAGGTGGATTGGGGCTGCAGATACCCAGCAACGTGCTGTTGAGTTTCTGGTGCCATATCTTCTGGCTATCATTTCCCAAGGAGGTCCTGGAGAAGGCCAAAGCCCTGCTGGTCTCCACACGGTGAGCCCATTGCACAAAGCTGGTGGAAGAGGGGTTGTCTCTGTGAGATAAGTTGAATGCACTCAAGATTGAAGATAATTCAGGCTGAAAGGGACGCCAGGAGGTCTCTAGTCCAATCTTCTGCTCAAAGCAGGGCCAGCTATGAGGTCAGCCTGTTCCTCTGCTGTCCTCATGATGAAATAATTTCCCCTTTTTCCTGGTCTGAACTTCTCTCATATCAGCTTGTACCTGCTGCATGTCATCCTCCTTACATGCATGGAAAAAGCATGGATGTAGTTGTTTAGCTGAAAGCTGCCTTTGAAATGTACACAGAGCATAAGGAGAACAAGTAAACGTAATGCATAAGATATTCAGATAGCCAGTATTTCTTTCTGTGTTTGCACATTACTATTAATTGTTTTGTTGGCTAAGGAATGATAAGGTGCTCTCTGCCAGAGACTCAAAATAGGCTGAGGTGCAAACACTGAACAAAAATATCATTTTCAAAAATCTGAAACTATTTGTCAAATACAGAAATATGCAAAAGTCATAACTGACATTTTAGGACTAATTGACTGTAGTTTGGAAGCAAAATATGACTTCTAGAATTCAAAATAAAGAAGTGCTTTTCCTAAGCATACAGCTTTTTTCCTACTTGAATAACATGTAGTAACTACAACAATAACCATTTCTGGGAGGACCTCAGACCTAGCTCATTACCTTGCCATGTCTGACAGTCACAGAACTGCTAACAGGACCTCTCTCTCTCTCTCTGTCTCTCTTTCTCTCTCTGTCTCTCTTTCTCTCTCTGTCTCTCTCATCAGCCTTGTCGTCCTGAGTGGTTGCTCACTGCCCCTTGCAGCAGCCCCGCACTTGCTGCTGCCTAAAACAATCTGAAATGACAAAGTCTGATTTTCATATGGAAACATCATATTTTTTTAAAAATCACCTGTTTGTATCTAGTGAACCCAACCTGACTGGCTGCATTCTGAGCAAATGACATGGCTTGAAGATTTTGTCCCCTAGCTGTTGGGCAGGAAATCTTAGATTGGACTCAAGGAGACTTAGACTGCATGTTTGAAAAACACTTTATTTTCTAAAAAAATTAGATCTGAGGAAGAAATCTCCATCACTGAAAGGTTTTAGGAGTAGGTTTGACAGTCAACTGTCAGAAATGCATTCAGTTGCTTTAGTCCTGGCTTTGGATGAGGGGATGAACCCTACTGGTACATTTCCTTTTAGTTACTCAGTTACCATGAGGCAGTGTCTACCTCTTACTTGACTATAAACAGACACAAGGAGTGAGACTCCAAACTTGGGACCACAGTTCGGAGCCTGGAACTAGATAGGGCGAGCTCAGATTTTAGCTGCTCATCCTGAGCTCATTAGTTAGTGAGTTACTAAATCTGCCACTTGAATAATTTCTGATAGGGACAAGAGAGCTGGTGTCTGTTGATGGCCATTCATATTCAGCTCATGTTTGAACTATTCTGGTTGCACCTCTGGATGATTCAGCCTGTTTTATGGATGCTGATCCTGCTCATTGGGATGCTCATGTGGACCCCAGGCTGTGATTATTCAGCTCTATTATATGAACATATTGGAGAGTAGATGAAGGCAGGGGAGGAAGAGGACATGATCATCAGCCTTAGGTTCTGTTTTAATTTCATTCTCCGCTAATTCAATAGTTTTCCAATTGACCTCAGAGAGAGCAGACAGAGACCATTTTTAAGAAAAAGTCCTCTTGCTGATGTTTATGACAAAGTGGAACCTCTGGTGGTTAGTTGTACCCAACCTAAATAATTCATCTCTCTGGAGCAAATCTCAGCTATTTGCAGAGGACATTTCACCATTCCTTTATGACACAGAAATGACAGGAAGGTTCCTGATATATGTGTCAGAAAGCAAACCTAGCTCCTCTGACAATACTTGATCAATCTTCAGAACACCATATGGATGCTACCTGAATAAGTGTCATTGCTATTTAGCAAATTTCTGCAGCCTGCATAACACAAATTGCTGGAAAACTTTAATACGTGAGGAAACCCATCTGATCCTATAGCCAAGCAATTTGTCTGGGATTTCTAACTGCAGGGAAGCTCCCAACTTTTGCCTCTTTGCACTCACCTAATTACCTGACTTTGTGCACCTAATTAACTTGCAATGCTGTCATCAAGGGAATCCATGATATTTCCAAACAATTTATTGGCAGCCGCAGATGAGCCCTCTGTAGAAGAGACAAAATCTGCTTTGTAATTGCTGTGTCCATTTTGCTCTATTCCCCTTCTGTATTCTCTTTCAAAAGAATCAGAAGTGAGGAGAAAATAAATTGAATGAAGGGCAGAAGAAATGCCATGTACTCCTGAAACAGCACTGTGTAACACTGAATCCTAAAGAAATCATATGTACATGAAATGTAGGTTGAAATTCCCTTCACCTTTCATTGCAACAAACGGCTTTTGATTATTTAGCTTCCCTTTATATCTGATGGGTTTAACCAGGGCATATGAATTTCCACATCCTTTTTCCATCCTTCCAAGGGTGGTTCTTGAGATGATCTTTGCTTGCCTGGCCAAAACATTTCAAGAACAAACTCCACTTGGCATCTTCCGGGACACTTATGGACTCTTGTACTTGAATATAACATTGGGAGTGAGGAGTTTGGGGACTATTTCTGTCTCTGGCACTAAACACTAGAGGAGAGACTCAGCAGAAGGCTCTGACCTTTTAAAAGATAAACTCAGGTTTTCACCTAGACCTCCTCTGCTGAGAGAAGGAAGAGAGATACACTTGTGAATGTACCATTCCACACCACCACACGTTTAAGTTAAGTAAAGTAACTCACCTCCAAGGTAAATACTGACTATAGTAGTGCCTCTCTACTGCAGTGATATTCTGTGGGGAATGGTATTAGGTATGATATGAGGGCAACCAGGAAATTTTAGCTGCTAATTTATGTCAAATATTTTTAAATCCCCGTTCAGGAATCTAAATTGAATTTATTGCCATTTTTACTCAATATAAGAAAAAGCAACAACCCGTACAAAACCTTTCTCCAATGAGAGAGATGTCCAGAGGAAAACTACAAGTACCTCTTCGGAGTCCAGACACTGATATTCATGTAAACAGGGACCAGGAGGATGGAGAGCTCTTGTAATTTATGCACAGCTGTGTAGGCTGTTCATATTCACTTAAAGGTCTCAGTCTTGCCTTGCTCCAATCCATTGCTGTGCATCAGGTGATATGGGCAGTGGAGTTAATCCAAGTGCAATGCCATGTCATGCTCTAAGGATTTTCCTTTTCCTATTTTCACTTTTTTAGGTTTTTATTTCTGGTGCACTAATTTTGCTGTCCATGACAATGTGTTAATAAGTGTTTGTTCTGTCTTCTCAGCATTAACCTGTATGTTTCTTTCTCTCTCAAGTCTTTGCCTCTCACATCAATTTGCCTTTTTCCTCTCATCATACCTCTTAAGACATGCTGAATGATAATAATTCCTGGCAGAACTGGACTCTTAAGTTAATTTTTCCATGGGTTTGTATTAAATCTCCCTAGTCTTGGCTAACCTGAACATTTTGAGCCAACAGTGCATTTTAGCTCCTGGCTGGGCAGTGGTAAGTAAACACAGCACCAGTCTGCAATACTGTCCTTGCAGCTACCCTTGATTAATCTCTTTCCATGCTAAGAATTGGCCATTTGTTCCTACTCTCTGCTCCTTATCTTTTCTCCAGTTTTTAATCCATGACAAGACTTTACCTTTCACCCCTGGCCAAGTTTCTCAATAGGCTCTTGTGCTGGACTTTATCAAAAGCCTTTTGAGAGCCCTTGGAGTCCTCCCTGCTCTGCAGCTTTGTTAACCCTTTCAAGGGATTCAAGCTGTAAAACAAGAACATGAGAGAAAGAAGGTTTTGGCTCAGAGGCAGTTTGTTGGTTGGCACATCTATCATCATTTCTGTGTTTTCTTGGCCAAATGGATTCCAGTTCCAGGAGGGATGTGTTTTATATGAACCTGCTTTCCTTGGGGGTGGTCTGGCTGTTTGGTCCCTCACCACATTTTGGGAGGGAGCAGGGGAAGGCCACACAAGACTTTCTTTTAAATCATGGACTTATTTTGGTCTCTAGATGTCTATGTCAGACTCTGAAGTGACTGTTCCAGATCCCCAGCATTGGAAACAGACTTGTATGTATCCTGTCATGCCAACTTGTGTATCCAGTCTAAAGGCACAATTTGGCTGCTTGAATGTGGCCCAGCACCATTTAAGATGGCCATGAGTAAGTGGTTATGTGCATCGTGGAACAGCTATGTGGGTAGGTACCAAATGGGCACTGTGGGAGATCTGGGCAGTGCTGGACAGACAGCTGGAAGTGGGCATGTCTCCAGAGCCAGAGTACACAGCTTGCAGCTTGAGGTTGGGCAAGAGGCCTCCAGAGGTCCCTTACAACTCTGTTTTCTTGCATATGCTCTGATACAGTCTTAGCAACACTTGACACTCACTGGCTCCTTGCCTTCCCTCCAAACCCTTCTGGAAAGAGTGGGGTAGCAGTTCCCAGGCCTGCAAGGCACTTCCCATTGTGCAGCCTCAGCAGGTGACTGAGTGGGGTTGGCAGAAACCAGGCCCTTTCTCTGTTCAGAAACTTCTGTTTGCCTGGACTTGCCATTTTGCATAATCTTACTGAGCCCCTCCTGCACCCTATTTCACCAGTGCAGTGTGTCTCCTTTTCTGCCACCCTGTAGACTTTCCACTGATAACGTTCCATTTACTGTTGTTGTCATTTCTCTGCTTCCACAGAAGCAGATCCCTGGTGAAGTGTTCCCAACCCCACAAGAACTAAGCCTGGTCACATTAGTGTCCAGTCCTCAGCCTGAATAGGCTTCCCTTCCTGCATGTTTGTCCTGATGATTGTGTCTGGACCTTTTGAAGATGTCTGGACCTGGCAAGACCCTCAAATCTACAGTGCCTCCACTTCAAAGTAAGCTGGGTGCATTCAGTATCTTTCAGGGCATAAATGACTGATATCTCTGGCTTTTGCTCTCCTTTTTACCTGCCATTTTGTCTGGATTAACATCACCATGGCTGGACTTCTGTTTTCAGTTGATACTGTTATCACCATAAAACTGGCAGACAGAAGAGAATATAGGCAGTACGGGACTCTTGCTACATCTCCCTTTGCTTGTGAGACCCATGACCTTTTTCTCCTGCAGCCTTGATTCTGCTGCACTTGCTTCATGCACCCATGCTCCCAGGGGCTCAGTCATACATGCTCCACTACTATTTCTTTTGTAAAGAAAATACCAAAATTGTAAGTGCATCTGGACAGGAGCTCTCTGGGTCCTTGGGGCAGACAATGGGAATTTCACCATTTGCTTCCTTGGTTTTTTACATTATTAATTTTTTATCTACTCCTGCCTGTAATAAATACATATATTAATAATACAAAAAGTATTTTGACTATAAATAAATATACAGTTTTGCTTTCTGTAGTACTGTCACCTTACAATGAATACAGCAGCAGTTGCAGAGCATGTACTGAAATCTCTGGCTTTCACAAGGCATCCCACAATTCCCAGAAGTAAAAAAAGTTTTTAAAAAAGAGTAAGGAGAAATACAATAATATTTTTCAGTCACTACCTGTAATCCTTAAGGGCATCAAAAGACTCTGGAGGGATCTGCTATATACTGAAGAGTCTGAAGAAATACTGTCATAATGAAATCAGTTCCCAGATCATAAACAAGCAGCTAAAAGTTTACAAAGGAACACCTTCAACAGGGATATATGACAGTCCTACAAAGACAGCTACCTCTCCTGAGGCAGCTGCATTAAGAAAGCTTTAACCCTTCAGGCAGTGGTCAGAAAACCCAGCTAGTCCTTGGACATGTTTTTGTTAACCATTTTGCCTCCTTAGGAAGCAAATACCATAAACATGTTTCTTGGGAGAGAGCCAAGGGCTTACTGAGGACAACAGTTTTATCCCAAAGCTCTTGTTCAGGACTCAAAGAAACATTGATGTTGTGTAAACACCATTTAAAGTTGCCAAAACAACAACCCTGACAACAATAGATAATATAATATAATATAATATAATATAATATAATATAATAAACATAATATAACATAACACTTATACGATATGTAATGCAATGCAATGTAATATAACTGTTTGAAAGGAGGCAAGATGTTCAAATCAGTGATGTCACTGCCCATGCCAGGTTGATTCCCTGAAGAGGAGCAAATCTGTTATCACCAGAGCACAGGGAAGCGCCCTCTACAACATGACCTCCTTGTTCCTTCACCTTTTGTCAGAGTTTAACAGCTTTTCATTAAATTTTGGCACTTACCTATATTCATGTTCCAGCTGCCTTGCCTTTCTGAAACACTGCTGCTGACCAGGGGTACAGCAGGTCATTGATTTTGCAAAATACCTCGATTTTTGGTAGGATTTTTTTTACAGGAAGTTTTCTGACAGTTGTAAAAACAAATTGTTCTGATTATGTTCTGTTTTAACTTTTCCAACAGAATCAAAAGGGTTAATGTGAAGGAGAAGATTTGAAAGACTGGAAATTCACTTGCATACCACAGCTTCTTGAAGCCAAAAAAGAATTATCCAACAAGGTATGAAACCTATAATGCTGTACTACCCTGGCCAGTGAAGGATTAGGAAAAAAGTAGGTAATATTTGCTGGGAGGGGAAAGGTTTTATACACAATGGGGAAATCGACCATCATTTCCTTAAATGTCAGCAGAGTGAATAATCACATAAAATAAAATTTTTAAAAACCCAACTCTTCTGCACCTGACAAAATAGAATACTGCTGTGGGATTCCTGCAGGAAGCATATGACTTAGGGTTAAATCTGAGTAAATCAGATTCTGCTCAGCTCAGCTTCAGAGCATCCAAAGAAAAAATGTGCTGCTTTCTTTTCCACAAAAACACAGCTTTTCCTCAATTTAATTTTGGGACTAACAAAAGGGGTAGATTGTATGAGTCAGAAGTAAATTGCTATCATATGAAATTATTTTTATTAATCTCACTCACCTCAACTGTTTTCATTTGGCTTTCTTAAGTGCAGTACAGAGAAACTTTATCCAACCTTGATGCTCTGGTGTCTCAGGGATTATATATCACGCTCATTTTAAATCACAGATTTCACACATCATGTGTTAGCTTTCAGCATCTGATAAATGTTATGGGTTTCCTACTGAACTTGCAGAATTGGAACCACCATTCCATCGGTTCTCCAACTGTTGTTTGACTATGTGGCATTAAAGGCTGAATATTTTATTAACAAAAGGAAAACAACCCTTAAATTAAAATAAAATACTCTACCCAAGAGCCCAACTGCATAATTCTCAACCTCAAATCCAATTTGTGCTCCTAGTTGGCTTCAGAATACACAAATTTGGTAGTTCTGACAATTAAAAAAGTTTTCTAGTAACATACTAAAGGTGGATCAGATTCAATCACCTGCTACAATCTAAGGGTGTCTTATTAAAAGGAAAATAATAATAGCAAGAGAGTTTCAGAAGCTGAAATAATAAAACACTGAAACTGAGTGGAAATAACCCTAGAACTGTGGACACAGCAGTTGGAAGGGAGTTCTGGAGGCCTCTTGCCCAGCCTCCTCAAAGACAGACGACTGACACCTCTAGATTAGGTCAGATGTGGTTTTGTTACCCAGGTTTTGAAAACCTCCAAAGACAGAGGCTGAGCTCCCTCTCTGCAACCTGTTCCAGTGCTGCACTACATTCCTCATGAAATTATGTTTTTCCCACTGTCTTTCTCAAGCTGCAGACTGTCCATTCCCTTTCTTACTGTCCTGTGCTCCTGAGAAGGGTTTGTTTCCATCATTTTTATCATTGTCCATCAAGGAGTGGTGGACAACTGCTGAGTTTGTCCTTTCACTTCTCTTTTTCCAGACTAAATGAGCCCACAAGGGCAGGAGGTCCCTGACCATGTTACTAGAAATGTGTTTTGACATTGGGGACCTAAAGAAGTTCCCAGATGGAATGCAACAGGCAGTATTGGTTTAATGCATGGGCAGAAGAAGGTCCCACGGTCTTTTGGAGACCTGCCCAGGATGGAAACCTCCAACAGACCCAAAAAAAAATTGCACAGCCTTTTCCACAGAGCAGGGATGAGGTTGCTTCATGGAGAAGGGGAAGAGGAGGGTTTGACAAGGCCACCTCCTCTGGAGAAATTGCCTCCTGCCAAAACTTTCATTCCTCTGAAAGCATCTCTGCCCAATTAGCTTGTAATTTAATCTCCTGTGTTTCATCTCAGTGTGTTTCAGCTGCTGTGGGTTTTATTAGCACATACGTGGTTTGTAGTTAGATGGATGCCAGCTCTCTCTCTCTGAGAGGACTAAGAGAACCAGCTGAACATTAGTCTGGTGTGGGCAAGCACCTGCAGCACAATAAATGCATCCCCTGATTTTCTAAAACTCCGTCTTTCATTCCCTGCTCTTTCCTCTTCCCTCACTAATTTCTCTGCATTTCTTTTTTTTTTTTTTCCTGGCTCTATGCTTCTCTTGTACAAACAAACACCTCTTTTTCCCCATTCTTGGTTTCTTTCCCCATCCTCTCTGCTCCCTTCCTCCACAGCTGTGCATTAAGTCTTGGTGCCGACATTTGAGCCCAGCGTGCAAACCTGTGCAGCTTCACATCCCAACTGCACTTGTGAAGTAAAGGAAAATCTCCCACTCTCTGCAGCAAGCCTGTTAAGCCGAGGTGGATTTGTAAGGAAGATCTATGAGAGCTAAGGACAGAAAGCACTTGCTACATGTGCACAAACCATCACAACAAGGGGAAGGCAGCCAGCTCGGTGTTCCTGGGGACGTGCTCTCTGTCTCCGCCGTGGTGGTATTTGTAGATTGCAGCACATTTGTCCATAATTTACACATGTCAGGCAGCCTGACTGGGGCAGCCGATCTTACCAGGCAAGCAGATTCCCAGAAATCCTGACATATCCACTGAGCATGGGAACATCTGTGCTGCAAGGTCGGAGCAGTCAAATGGAGACTCCCGGGAAGCCACGTGGGACCCTCGGTTGTGGCAGTAACATCAGCTACTGCGTGACTCCAGCATGGAGGGTCTGGAGGGCACATCCCAGTGCTCCTACAGCCTTTCGCAGCTATAACAAGCAGACAGTGTCAGGGCAAAATAGGAGACTGAGGAGATTTTATCTGTGCCAGAGGTTTGTCTTGTTGCTGTGGATGTCACTTCATTTTTTGTGCCTGGATTTGCTACTATCAGCAGGGAGATTGTGTTCCCTCTCTGCCTCTCTATTCAGATCATCAGCAGTGATGCTGAGAATTTCTTGGTGTCCCTTAGTCCCAGCAGAGACACAATCTTCAGTTGCACATCCCCTGAGTGATGAGGAAAACCTGTAGCACAGTATGGAAGTACATGGCATTACTTATTTTTTCTGGACTGAAAATAAGCAGGTTTGTTCATATAGATCTGGGGCCTTTTTAACCATTGTGGAGGAAGAAACATGCCCTAAAGCCTAAATTCTACAAAGCCCAAGTAATTGACACTGAACAGGGAGGATATGATGCCAAAGCCTCAGGATTGCTGTCAGAGTCAGCGGCACTCACTCTTCCTTCTCCGGTGTCCTG
Source organism: Aphelocoma coerulescens (assembly GCF_041296385.1). Classification (NCBI taxonomy): domain Eukaryota; kingdom Metazoa; phylum Chordata; class Aves; order Passeriformes; family Corvidae; genus Aphelocoma; species Aphelocoma coerulescens. The sequence goes on along the minus strand of NC_091017.1, from coordinate 71,080,242 downwards.
GCAGCAGCAGCTCCTGTGCAGCAGGATCCTCACTGCCCTCTCAGCCCTGCACAAAGCACTCTCCCATCTCTAAAGCCAGAAGGGCTGAGTCGGGATAAGCTTTGGTCAGACAGGAGTCCTCATCCCCTTCCTGTTCTCAGTTTTGACTGAAACTTTCAGACATGGGGGGTTAGGGTATGAAAATCCCAGCACTGACACTGACACCACATTTACAGGATCTAAGACAGGGCCAGTCTGCAAGGCACAGTGACATATTTACCCAACAGGGACAGCAAAGCAGGGGAATGAATGCATCACCCTGTAGCTTCCCCAGAAGAGTCATGGTAATAATGGTGACATCCTTACAACCATATATCTGTTTCCCTGGGGAACCAGGCAGCTAGGAGTAAAACTTCACCATATAGCTGACAACAGACAGGGAGCAATCACCATCCCAAACTTCCTAAATCCAGCAGCCTTGATCATCACAACAGAAAAGGTGGGAGACAGACCATGGCAAGGGCTAGGGGACACTGTTTCAGCCTTGCCAAGTGTTGTCACAGGTGATGTACATCTCATGCTGCCAGCAGGCCACAGCCCCAGTGCATTACAAGGTGGAGGCTCTGGGTTAGACACATCCAGGACAAAGAGAGACTGATCGGATCATCTGATGCTGCTGCCTCTTCCATGATCTCATTGCTAGCGTCTGTCAGCACCACACTCTGGGGAAATCCCTCACTGACAAAAGGTCTCCACTCCCATCACCCTTCCCAGGCCAGACGTGGGGAATCCAGCCTCCTCAGATTGGTTTCCGTGTTTAGTCTTCTACTGCAGTAGAAGAGGCTGTGTCTCCACAAGGGTGCACCAAAGGGAGCCTGGGTGGCTCTCCTCAGCTCCCCAGCAACTCCTGAACCAGAGAGAACTAAAAAATACGGCATCTCCAGTAGGGGACAAGCATGCTTCTGTTTTCCTACCTGGACCTCACAGACAGGCAGGATGCTTTGCTCCTGACATGTAGGGTTCAAGTCTGATCCAGCTAAAACTCTCTTTAAACTGGCTTAAAGGAAAGGTTGTATCCATTATAGATATAGATATAGCTATTTTTATTTTAGATAAAAAGATATGTGTAACTTTGCCAATGTGGAAAAGTAAGCATGATGCCCAATTTTTTTCTCTCTGATTTTAATATTTTGCATTTTTTATTCTCTCAGACTCTTGGAATAAGAGGGAGTAGTTGTCCTGCATTGTGTCTCCACCATCTTGTGATGGTCTCTTCTGCAGCAGATTTGGGACTCCTTGGAGGAAAAGTGTCATATGAAGGAAACCACCTCAGACAGGGCTTTCAGAAAGATAGATGTGCCACTCTTGACAATGTTATATTAATAAATAGTCCTTTCCCTTCCTAGTCCCAGGGAAGAGCTCTTTCCTAGATGGGAATGCAGCCTTCCATGTCACAAGCAGAACATCCAAAATTAGCTGAGGGGTTTGAAGTCTTTGCCAGCAGTGCTCAAACAGCATTACCTCCTGGCAGGGTGCCCAGGCCCTCTCTGTCCCTGCTGGAGAGCCACAGCTGGCAATGTGAGGCTACCCCCGATCCACCAGCCAGCACGGAAAGTGATGGGGAGCTTTGGCTCGAGAGGTGGGCCAATGCAAACCTCCTCAAGTTCAACAAAGCAAAGTGCAAGGTCCTGCATCTGGGTCATGGCAATTCAAAGCTGATAAGAGGACTGGAGCACCTCCCCTGCAAAGACAGGCTGATAAAGTTGGGGCTGTTCAGCCTGGAGGAGGTTGCATGGAGACCTCATAGGAACCTTCCAGTATCTGAACAAGGCCTACAGGGAAGCCAGAGAGGGACTCTTCATCAGGAACTGTAGTGATAGGACAAGGAGCAATGGATACAAAATCAAAGAGGGGAAATTTAGGTTAGATATTCGGAAGAAACTGCTTAACATTCCATGATTCTATGTCTTCAGTGAAAGCCAAACCTGCCCAATGGGCCCTGTGGAACAGCCAGCAGCTACTGACATGTTGGAGGGGAGCCCACAGACACACCAGGTCCCATGAGGTCACACCAGACCTACACATTCCTACTGCAGTCAGAGAGACCCCAAAGGAGAAGTGGGTCCGTGCTGTGTTATGTGCTTTAGAGATGCAGTCCAGGGAATTTGTCATCCCAAAGAGTTTAGCATCCAGGAGGAACTTATAAGTACTGCTGGGATCTCAGCTTCACTTGATTTTTTTTTAAGGATGAGGATTCTCCACAAGCAGCATAACTTGAGTCATTGAATACATCCTCAACAGTAGCTAGAGACTGAAGGAGCAGTGGGAATACCTTTGTTTCTCCCCTTCCAGGGATCTGGTTGGGATCTCTGCTTTCCAGCTGCCTTGGCTCAGTGACTGTTCCTGTCCACCCCGAGGGAGGGAGTCCCCATCTGGGACTCTCTCTGTGACTCCTGTGCGTGGCAGGACACAAGGCCTGACTGCCATGTGCAGCCTCCCTCGCTGCCTTCTCTCCCATTCCCTGTTCGATAATGCTAAATATTAACTCATCCCAGGAACTGATTTCATCCCATGCTTGACTTCACATCTCAGACCCAGGAGACACTCTGCAGGTCTCAGAGCTCATCAGAAATCCATGATCCTTTCAGATGCCTAATAACGAAATGACTGCCTCTGTCTTGTTCCCCAACCAGACATTTTCCTCATGTGCCAAAGTTAAATCCTCCCTCTGAAATACATCTTTATGAAATAAACTTCCAAGTGCCACTAGCTCCTAACTCTGTGCCTCTGCTTCCCCCAGCCTTGGTGTCCTTCTCTAATGTCTCCTCCTTTCACTGCCACAGTCAGAGCAGGCTGGTGGAGGCGTTAGCCCGACACTGCTGGGCAGGCAGGTAGGCTGACACAGACACTTCCTAGCCCCACTCCTGGCTCCTTTTTCCACGCTCATCACAGTGGCAGGTTGATCTGGTGTGGTTGGGCTGGGAGACAGCAGCACAGATGGGAGACCCAGACAGCCCATTCAGGAGCACAGCAGTAGGGCAAGAAGCAAGAAGATTCCTGAAGAGTGTTGAAGCTGCAGGGGAACTGCAACCACAACTGGGAAACACAAGTGAACTTCCATAAATCACTCCACATGCCACATTTATTCCTCTAGTGCTCACAGAAATGGCAGAGCCCAGCTACCCTTTGGAGTTCATTGGATTGCTGCTGGGCTAACAAGCTTCATGGGAAAACTAAAAATTGATCAGATGAGCTAAAAACATTGTGTTCTGCTGGGAAAAAAAGTTGGCTTCAAGTAATTTTGCAAGTTGGAAAAGTATTTTTTTGAACCACACTTGACATTGCGGAACACATTGTTTTGCAGCTGGAGTGGGGTGACAGGCAATTGCTGCATTCTTGAAATGGAAGTGAAACCTTTCAGTTGAACACACTGGAATCTTTCTTCAGGTTTACAGCTGGAAAACACTTCGGTGATTGTGGCTTTTCATGGCAACTCACAACAGATTTATTATTCTTTTCTTTGACACCCTAACAAATTTCACAGGGAGAGAAAACCACACTCTGCTGAGCTCTGGCTACACGCACTTGGGAGCCAGGCATTGTTCTGCAGGGAAGGCTGTAGTGTGTGCAGCTAAAACAAAGGCTACCCAAAGCCCAGTTGTGCAACTGCCTGTTTAACCCAAACAGTCACAACAACAGTCAGCAATCAGATCAGCTGGAGCTGTTCCAGTCTCAAACAATGCCATCTTGGAGTCTGGGTGCAAGTGTCCCCACCAGGCACTGCCTACCTGCACCAGGGTCTGGTTTTGCAAAGAGGAGCCAGCATGGGCCCCATTCAGCTGCCCATGCAGAGACACAGAGCACCACTGAGGGTGCTCTGCAGGCACTGGACCATCTGTAGGGGACTGGTGGCTCTGGCAGGGGGCCTGGGGCAGATTCCAGCCCATACAGAGTGGCTGGACACCAGGTAGGCTGTGAAATGGTATCACCTTCCTCTGTTTAGGCAAGAACACTATACTGTCCTTATCTGCTTAAAGAGAAAATGCTTCACTACCCAAACGTTACTGGGACAGTGAGATTATGGCTGTGTTCATACCCCTTCTTGCAGAGCTTCTCTCCATTGCCGAGGCAGTCAGGTCTGGTGGGTGGATCCCATCCCTTTCCTGATGTTAAGTACCATGATTAAACTGGACACTCAATGTAAGACTTCTAAATTCAAACCAAAGTTCTTGCAGGGCCCCAGGACCTCAGCATTCTAGCAGGAGATTTCAGTGGCTGACAACTTGATCTCCCCCACACAATGAGCCAAGGACAGCTCAGGAGGAGAGGCAAAAATTTGCAAAGTGAGGTGAGAAGCACCTCACCACTCGCTATTGGGGTGAGAAGCACCAGCAGTCTTGGAACATCCCCTGCAATGGCCACCTGCCTCTGGGCTGAGGAGGTGGATGTCCCTGGAGGAAGCTGTACCCAGCATGGTATTTACAAGGATTTACAACCAGAATTTACAATGGAGATTGCCTCTGGTGGAAAAACTGAGCATTATTAGCAGTACAGTAAAATATCCTGGGAGTCCCTGAGCATCAGAGCAGGCCACAAGGGAGGCAGGGTGCTGGGTCCTTCAAACAGGTCCTTTTCTGTGAGTAAAATCGATTTTTAAAATTAAGCACTGACTTGCATTTGCTCTCATCTGAGTGACTTGCTAGGATGGGTCAGTTTTGGTTTGATCTGTGGGAAGGGGCAGGCAAGCTGAGACAAGCTCTGTTCAGTCCTCCTCATCTGGCATCTCGCTATCGCACTCCTCTCCTGGCCGGACCAGCTGTTCCCTACAATCAGCCCCTCTGAGATAGCAAAACGAGCTAAACGTGCTGTTCCCAGTGTGTCCCTCCAGCCTACAAACAGCCTCATGCCTGCCACAAGTAATGGAGGGAAGTCCCTGAGCAGGGTGCGAATTCCCCTTGGGGGCTCTGAGATATGCAGGGAATTATCAAAAGCAGAAATGAAGTTTTCAAAACTTGCCCTCAGCACTGGGGACCCAGGGGGGCTTCAGTGTAAACCCAACCATAAGGAAACCAAACCTCTCCATGGTATGGGGCTGACTTGCCTTTTGTCCTTCTCCTGTCCTCCTTTTCCCAGAAGGTGTGGGACATCTGTCTCAGGTGGCCTTCTGTGACAGCACACTGGTTACATAAGCTCCCACCTACAGAGAGGAAAGGAAACCTGTGGGAAAAGCCCAAGGAGAGCAGATTTCCACCTTCTCCCTACAGGAAGGGGAAGAAAAATGTATCCAGGCATGTCCCCCCAGAGAGATGTAGTACCAGCCCAGGCTGCCTTGCTCCAGGAATGTTGCACAGGCTTTTGCACTTAGCAAAGACAAATCAAAAGCTTTGCAGGACAGATTCTGTTCCACTTCCTTCCCTGTCCACAGCACCAGAAGCAGCCAAAACCACCAGGAAGCTCAAAGCCAAAGCCACAGGTTGTGTCCTCTCCTGGAAAGCCTCCTGGAGAAGTCAGGCAGTGGCAATGCCACTGGGAACCAAGGCAGAAACATGCTGCAAATCACAATGGTTGCAACAAAGAGATGAATCTGAGTTTCAGATGGGTCTTGGCTTTAGTCTAGAAAAGGAAGCTAAAATGCCAAAAGATTTTAATCTTTCCACATGTAAAAGGTTGCTGTAAAGCTGGAGATGGTCAGTTATTGTCCCTCAGATCCTGACAGGAGGACATGAGATAATTGGAGTAATATCCAGTGAAAGTGGCTCAAGCTAGACAAGTAGCTAAAGGGAGATTTAAACACCAGACAATAAAAACAGAGATCAAGTTACTGAAGAAAGGTTTAGATTCCCCATCTCTAAAGGTTTCTAATGACAGATCAGAGTAACTTTGACCTGGAATAGTATGGAAATACTCCTTATTTGATGAAGGAAATCTCATAAATTCTGGTCCCATCTCAACCAGCAATGCTGTTTTAGACAAATAAACAAAAATAAAACATAAAGCTACTTAGAGAAACCACTGCCCACAAGAGCAAGTCTCTCTATGAAATATGACATCCTCACATTTTGTTCTTTGCTTACTTCCCATCTCCTGTATTGCACGTGAATTGGTCAGTCACTCACCTTGCTTTTCTATCCTCCCCCCTTGCCCAAGCCCTGGCCATGCTTTCCCCCAGAGCTGGGCTGCTACATGATATTTAATAGGTATTTTTAGCACATGCATCACCATGGCATCTCCTCCCACCTAACGACACTGAAGCCAGGACCTGGTCATGCTGCGATGTGAACCTGTGGTTCCCAAGAGTGGGGCATGAGCTGCTGAGCTGCACTTTCCAGATTACACCATTTACTGAAACTTCAGGGCCAGACTGATGGATCCTTCCTGAAGCCCGCAGGTATGGCAGTGACCTCATGCTGGTAGCAAAGGCCAGCTGATCTTTCAAGGTGCTCATACTCGAAACAGGTGGATGAAATCCGTCCTCACCCCAGCAGAATAGCTGTAAGCACTGAGCCTGTTTCAAAGTGGCATCCAGTGACCTCCTGGTAGCTAAGTGCTGAACCAGCTGAAAAGGTCAATAGCATATCAGCCAGAACAGCTGGATCTAATAGAAAGTGACTCAAGATGATGCATAGCTGGCATTGCAGAAATAACAGATGTCATCTGGGCCGGTTGTACCAGCGTGTCAATGTGCTAAAACAACTGAAAAGAGACTCGCATGACCACAGCACATCACCCTCTTCCCAGCCTCTGAAACTGAGATGACCCACAGATGTTACACACAGATTTTCTGGAGACAAGGTTTCTGCACAAGGCAGATACAAGGCAGATCCCATGGCAAAGCATGGTCTTGGGAAGAGCCATTTGCAATGAGGGATATAGAATGGAGCAGATTGCAAGGTAATAGATATAACCTGCAGTTTTGATTTACATTAGGACTCTCAAGTTTTCAGTCCCAAGAAACACTGCTGCCATCCTGGATCAGGCATACCCAAACCCCACATTTTCCATTTCACCTTCTCTGCTGTAGTTGAAGAGATGGTGATGTTTGCAGCTTTAAAAATAATAATAGTAATAAAAAGCATCTGCTTAGCTCAGAGCATCTTTTATTGTCCAAATTAAAGGAGGCTCATGGGGACAAAGTGAGGAAAACAGGTTTCAGGGAGTAAGGCTGGGAAGCCAGTAAGTCTTTCTGGGGGCCCTGTGATGCTGCACTGGCAGCACCTTGCTCCCAGAGCTGTAAAAGGGATTAACTTAACAAATTTAGAAGGAAAAAGATGGCTAAAATAGGAGTCTAAAATAAGAATCAGAATCCCTCTGGTAAATTGCTGAGTTTGCTCCCTGCTGTAGAGAGACAGTGGTGTCGGGGGGAGTGAGCTATTTTCTGGAGATGTACTGGAAATAGCACGGGGTAGTCAGGGAGCAGCAGAGGGTGAGCATCAGCAAGGGAACCTGTGGGCCACCAAAATCTTTCCTACCAGGTTGGGCACCCCAAAGTACACTGGGAGGATACAGCAGGAACCAGGTGGATGTGGGATAGGATGGGATGGGATGGGATGGGATGGGATGGGATGGGATGGGATGGGATGGGATGGGATGGGATGGGATGGGATGGGATGGGATGGGATGGGATGGGATGGGATGGGATGGGATGGGATGGGGTAGGGAAGGCTGTTGGCTCAGTGCTGCTAATTCAAGTCTCCAAACCCCAGCAAGAGCAAGGCACTGAGCCCCACATGTTGGTGTGCCAGTCTTAGAGGCACAGCTGAGTGCAGTGGGTGCTGACCCAAAAGCATGGGGCTTCTTGCAGCCCTGTGACTTTTGGTACTAATCCAGCAACACATCCCAGCCACGCTGGCCCCCCAGCATGCAGGCAGTGACAAGCAGAGAATTGTCTGGCAAAGCAACTACTGCCAGGCCCAACATGCCACTGCCCATGTAAAAATTGAGTTTTGAAGCAGTCAGCAGCACTCCCCCAGGGAGCACCAGCGGGTAGATGGGGGACAGCAGGAAGGAGGTTTTTCTTACCAGGCTTCAATCCTCTCTTGGACATGCTGAAATTACACACTAAGCCTTGAACTCAAATGCTCTGATCTTCCCTTTTCTGTTCAGCACTGCTCTTGGTTTTTCCCTTATAAAAACTGTTTGTCATAGCCACACAAGACACCTCCTTGGTATCAAAATAATTTGTCCTGAATTTTGAGATGACTCTGCCTCTTGCAGAGGGCATGACGGGAAGGTGATGGACATCAGGGAAGTCAGAAAAAGCCATGGAGGAGACTAAGAAATTAAGCTAAGTAAAACCAGCTTTCCCATGTGATGCAAAGGGGTCACAAAAGAAAAAAGCCTCAAACCTAGTTCTTTGGTCATTGTTAAACCCAGGAAATCATCACCAAACCCTAGGGGTTTATATTGCTGCTTTTTTTTTCTCCCAGGAGCAGCAGACTGGCACGTAGAGCACTACCTTGTAAATGAGTAACCATTCCTTATGGAGGTGTTTACAATAGAGGCACATGAAGAAGTGGTGGTTGTTAGAAGGGTTTGATGAAATCACATGAAGCTGATGAGTTCAAGCCTTGTGCCTGTCTGGATGAGAACACTAGGAGGGAGGATGGCATGGGAAAGCCCCTCTGCATCTCAAAGGAGGGAAGGAGGGAGGCACAGAGTTTCAGTACCACACCCATTCCTGAGGGTGGGAGGTTATGTGTGATGCTTGTCCTGGTGGTGCACTGTAAAAATCCTTAGGGCAGACCTTTTCTGGACCTTCAATATCTTTCCCACTGAGCATTCCTGAGCGATTGGTCGCTCGTTTTAAGAAAGCATATGGTCAAGTCTGGGAAATGGGATCCCTGACTGTCTCACCTGCTCTCACGTTCCATGTGTCCAATGCACAGCAAGGGGCTGTAAGCAGCTGAGCCCACGCCAGGTCCCAGACCCACGTTAGGACTGTGCAGGTTTATCTGCATTTCCAAGGACCTGTGCCTGAGAGCACCCTCCTAGAGATGCTGCAGGCTCTGGGCCTCAGAAGTAAGACGGAACCCAGGGCTGCCACAGGGCAGTGTCACACAGTGCTCTGCTGCACGGGCATTGTCCTGCTCCTCCCTGAGACCTGAAGCACAGCCTGCAGCCCCCGCCACGCTTATGCTTGCGGCACTGGCCACTGAAGCAGGGAGAAGAGGAGTAACTCTTCCATATCTCTTTGCTTTCCTGCAGGACCCCTCACTGTGCACATGAGCTCTTGTTCACTCACTCGCAGTGGCAGGGCAAGAAGAGGCGCCTCAGGTGAGGTCGCCGTCCGTGGGGTGGCAGTGACAGTGGCAGTGACAGTGACAGTGCCGTGTAGTACTCGGGAGGGCCACTGGAGGTCTGTGTGCATTTGCTTTCTCCCGCTCCCTGCCCAGCGCTGCACAGCGCGGGATGAGCCCCACTCGTCCTCACGTAGCCCGGCCAGCACAGCGCACCCAGCTGCCCAGGCCAGCCCTGCTCCTGGGGCGGCTCCGCTCTCCTCCGAGCATCCCAGGGCAGCCTTGGGCTCCCTGGCTCGCTCTGCTCCATGGTGGGGCAAAAATCCAAGTGCAAAACTCGAACGTGGGGAGATTAGCTCCTCTGGCTCCTCTCCACGCAGGAGGCACCTCCTGCAGCTGAAGCTGCACCGGCTCTCTGTTTGCCAAGGAGCTACTTGCACCTTTCCCAAGTTTGGAGCGAATTCATCCTCGAGCCGGACCAGCGCGAGGCTGTCTACCTTCGGGATGTGCAAACCTCCTTCCTCTCCCTGGCTGGCTGGCACCATTGACTGGGTGATGTTGGTATTTTTACAATAAGGCTCGTTTTTTCCAGGGTCACAGCTTGCTACTTTCTGAAGACAGCTGCTGTCATTCAGCCCCTGCACCTCTTGCCTGTATCCATCCCTGGCCCCTGCTGCATCAGTTGCCCTGATTATGTTTTTAATCAAGTTCAAGCTCATTTGTGAGCTGCAGGATAATGGCATGAGTGTGTGCTTGCACAGCAGTTTCATTCTAGGAAGGTGCTCACCCACTTTCCCAGCGGGACAAACAGACAGACACAGCAGCTGTCTGACACAGAGGGAGCAGTTCAGTGCCAACACTGAGGATGCAGGATCACAGGTCACTCAAGGCTGGCTCACTTTGGCTGTGTTTCAGCCCAGTTTTACCCACCCGCAATGGTAGGACAGCTTCTTCCCTGCCCTGGCCTCAGCAAGGTGCCAGGCTGTGCTCATTGCTCTGGATTGTGATGCCATGGGAAGTCACTGTGGTTTTTGAATTTGTCCAGTGCAATCAACATAGCAACTCCACCATTATGAAAATTCCACTGGATCTTTCAAACTTCACAAGCTTTTAGGACTTCAGTTTCAAAGAAAATAGGACACCCAAGGATCACAACATCCCCACTACAGCAAAACCAGAGCAGCACACACAGAAAACCAAACTGGACTTCTCAGCAGAGCCCAGGCTGAAGCTGGTCTGGCTTTGTCTATACGAGGAAAATGGGGACTCCTGGTTCTCCAGGCAGGTCTGCATCTAACACTGGAAACCAGTCTGTGAAACAGATGTGTGGCTGTGTCCTGCTCCAGCAGGTCTGTTTTCCTGCCCCACCAGTGAACTTTGGAGTGGAACCTTCCTTGAGCAGATGTCCAGAGTACCCTTCACAGGGGGCACATCCGAGTACTGCTGTCTGTGGCCAGTTCAGAGTCTGCCCAGGGCTCCCCAAAATCCCCTTTGCAGACCCTAACTGATGATGCCCAACACCTCTCCCCATGCTCACACTGTCCTCAAGGAGGATACTGGGCTCCTGGATCCCTGTGGAGAAGAGGAGCAAGCATCAGGCAGCTGTGGGAAGCGGGATTTTAAGAACCTGAGGTTCCCCAGACTGAGAAGGGAGGATCAGTCAGATGCTTCTCTCTGTGACAGGTGTTGCTTCTCCAGAAGGAGCCCAGGTCTCTGTGTCATCTGCAGTGAGTGTCCCCCAACCCCATGCACAGAGGGAAGGGGACCTGTGGCCTGTGTCTTGCAGCACTGGGGCCTGGAGGCATCACTGAGTGGGAAAACTGGAAATACCTGAAAATTTGCCTCAGCTCCTTGCTGAAAGGCATTATGCAAGGAAAGGAAAATCCCAGCCTGGATCAAGTGCTTGAAAAAACAGTGTAAAATCAGCTCTGACATGAGCCCTACCCATTTAGGAGATCATCTATATTGCTTCCCCTGAGGGTACACACAACATTGCTGTTGGAGGAGTTGGGGCACTTGCTGGACCTTGCAAGCAGTTACAGGGCAGCCTTGCAGGCCAAGCTGAAAGTGTGACTCTCCTTTGCTCAGAAGCAGAACTGACTCTCAAATGTCAGAAAAACTTCAGGTAACCTTGCCACATCTTTTCCTGCCTTATCATTGCAGAGTTCATCTTGAGCCAGGGCATTCAGTAGTCATATTTTGAGGTTTCTCTACCAGTGGTTGGTTTGACATCTAATTTTCCTCTCCTTGCTTCAGAATATCCTCACACCTTCCCTGCTCCAATTTTCTTCCTGTTTTCCTCCTTTTACCTCCCCTTGGTCCTTTTCAAACTCCCTTCCCCCTGCCTGCTGTCAGGCTGCAGTGCCTGCCATGTGGAGAGTAAATAGGATGCTCCTCATCCAAGTCCCATCATAAAGCTACAGCTGTACTTCAGTGATCGTTAGTTAAAACAATCACTGTTTAAAACACCAGCAAAATAGCTGTTGGTCAAAAGTACAGCCATTAACCTCATGTTCTCCCCTTCTTCCTTAGCAAAGATGGATACACATTGACAGAGTTGTTCATGATACAGCAGATTTTGTAATAGTGCTACCCTGCTGACCCAAGCAGGTAGCCAAAATTCAGGTGGCTGGAGGTTATTTACAGCAAGAGAAGGAAATGACTGTGGAGGCAGGTAATTTTCCAAAGCAGTATTGCTAATTTACAAAGAAGGTGCAAAGTCCTGCACTGAAAAGCCCAAGAAATGAGCATTTCCTGGCTCCCACTACCTGTGTTATTCCCACATGCATAAGAGCTCTCATGCTCTCAGCTTTTCTCGGGACACATGTAGTCTTGTCTCCTCCTTCATGGCATCATGCTCCCAACGCAGGCCCTGGACAGCCTCTCCCATACATCATGGAGCTTTGCTCTGTTAGCACAGCTCTGTCTCCTACAGCTAATTGAAGTGAAAGTCTCTGGTAACATCTGGAGGAAAAACCCAAACTTTTTTTTTTTTAAATCTAAGCTTGCAGAAAAAATGTTATAAGGAAGAAAGATATGTTGTCTCCCCAGGACTTCATTTCCAGTGTCAGAAAATACTACTCCTTAAATGAAGATTCTTAAAATCTCTATAGAATCATAGAATGGTTTGGGTTGGAAGTGACCCTAAAGATCATTCAGTTCCAATTCCCTGCTATGGGCAAGGACACCTTCCACCAGACCATGTTGCTCAGAGCCCCATCCACTCTGGCCTTGAACACTTATTTGAAAGTATTCCTGACAGCTGCACTGAGATGCTGTAGATAAATCTCTGAGTAATTGCTACATAGCTCAGACTTTAATGTTGCTTTGATCTAGAACGGGGTTTCTTCAACACAGATGTTATTGTACATTAAATGTACATCCAAGTTCCAAAATCCCCATGTGACAGAGGATAAAGCCAGCCGTGGGCATGCACACTGTTTGGGAAACATTTGTATTTAATTCACAACCCACAAAATTCTTTCAGCCCAAAAAAGTTGTAGGAAGAGATAATCTTCAGAGATCCCCTGGGGAGACTTACACAGCTGAGCTAGTCACCCTGAACTCCCTTTTACATATAAACTCAACTGCTTTTAGCATGATTCATTCGATCTATTTGAGATCCACATTGGGTTGTGAGGCTCCGTGACTCCAAAGGGGCCTGTTTTCCCATTTTGATGTGCCCAAAGCAGAGGCCAGCCAGCTCCAACACCAGCAGATCCCACCTCTGGCCCTGGTTACGAATTCACGGATTTTTACCAGTTGGAAATAATTTGGCATATCAAAGGTTTTATAGTGACTTATTCACAGCGCCCAGACAGGCGGGGAAGGAGGGAGCCTTCATCACTGCTGTGATGGGTCACAGTGTATGGCAGGACTGGGGAAACCAGGATGTGTGTGTGGTTACTGCCAGACACTCACACAGCACAGCACGGGAGCCACTGCCAATGCTGGCTCCTGAGCAGGAGATTTGTGAATCCTCAGCCCTGGGGGTCTGTGCAGCGGGAAAGGGGCCAGCAACGTGCTCTCAGCAGTAAACCAGCGTCCCTAAGAGGAGGTGCTGCAGAGCTGCTGCAGTCAGAGGGAGTGCAGTGAGAAAATCTTGGGATGCTAATTAATCCCCCTTTGGGAAGATATTTATTAGGCAAATGCCTCACATTCATATGCACATCTGCAGTCAACAAAGAGGCTTTTACTTTTTCCCCAGCCCAGCAAGTCTGGAGGGTGGGAGGTTGCTGTGACCAAACAGCCAGAGGTTCTGGGAGTGCTCAGCCTGCTCCGGGCATCTTGGGTCAAGCGTGGAAAAAACAGTTGAAATGACCAAGGTCCAGGTTGGAGGAGAACCTGGAGGTAGTTGAGAAGATCTTTAAACCTGAATATCTTCCCCCCTGCTCACTGATGGAGACATTGCAAAGGATAGGGTGGGAGCCATCCCTGACAGACAGCCTCTTCCTGCTGGGATGAGCTGTTCCAGAATCACTGCATTAATATAACCTGGGGCAGCTTTTGCTGTCAACCAGTTAATTGTTGAGGTTGATAGATACAGCCCCTGATGAGCAAAGGATTGTGTCTGCTTGCAGCTTTTGCAGAAGAGCCAGCAGGACCTCTCCTTGTCCAGCAGACACTGAGAAGTGCGTCACAGAGGTTTTCAGGGGACCTGCCTTGGCGTTCCCCACTCTTTAGGTACAGGTGCTTTGAGAGAGCAATTGCTCTTCCTGAATTGTTTGCTTCATTTGCAATCACACAGATCTCACTGCTTCAAGAGTTACTGTAAAATCTAGTTGGAATATGTTTCAAGTCATGCAAAGCCCAGGGTTGGACAGAAAACCTAAAATTTCAGACCAAGAGCAGGGCATGATCTTGTCAGCAGGGGAATTGATAATTTTGTTCTACATTTGCTGGGTGCTTCCTAGGGCTCATGAGAGGGGGTGACTCCCCTTGACCCAAGATGAGAGCTGCTGATTTGGGAAGGATAAATAATGGCATTTCCAAGGCTGACTGGTTTGATGTGCTAATCCAAAGCAGTCAGCCTAAAGCAGACCTGCTGAAGGCAAAGCATGTTTTTTACTGAAATACTCAAACATCCTCAGCCCCCAGAGTCACACAGACTGCCTTCATTATCCCAGGTTTTTTTCCCCAACATACCAATGTATCAAACATCTGTACAGTCTCCTGTTTTACACTGAGCAGCGAGAGCTGCTGAGAGCACTGGCACGACATTCAAACTTTAAACTGTCCATCTTAATTAAATTAGTTCTATCCGTGAGGTTCAGCAGTCGGTCATGGTATGTGGGAGATTTACCCTCAGGTCCTGAAGGAGCAGAAGTAAACTCAAGAGTAAAATCCTCAGTGACTTGGGATGACAACTGTGCTCTTAAAGACCAAAAGCTCCTGGCAGAGCAGTTGCCTTGCCAGCAAGTTGCTGTTAACAATATCCTTTTCATTCCAGGGACCCAAATCTGCCGTCTGTGAACCTGACTGGCTTTTGCAATTGATTTCAGAGAGGCCCTTAATTTTCACTGACATTTGCTTCGGTCAGTCACAGCTTTCAGCTCCTGCTTCCCTCCTACCCATTGTGCAGCACCCCCAGAACCTCCCCTTCACCCCCATTTACAGAGAAAGTTGAGTCCTGGCTTTGCAATAGGAAAGGCAAAGTTTGGCACTCATAGAGCAAGGAAAGACTCAGGAAATTTGGTCCGGTGCTTTGTGTCTTCTTTGAGTCACTGCATGATGGTGCATAAATCACTGCATCCCTCTGTGCCTCAGTTCCCTTGCTGTGGCCAAAGATGATACCCCCTTATCTCAGGGGAACAGGAGATATTAATTACTGCTCATAAGATGCTCAAATGTGGCAGCATAAATAGTAAGCAAGTATTTAGTGCTTTCCTAAAGATAACTCATCTGCAAACACTCAGGTCCATAGCCCGGAACTGGGAGCTCCCTTGGCTGTTACATAACTGCAGTAGGTTGTTTTTATTTTTTTAAGGAATGAGTTGTTTTTATTACTGTAGTAATTTCATAAATAAGGAATTCAGCTGACTAGAAAGGATGAAACAAAAATGAATGCCTGCTTAACTCAGGCATGTGGGAACTAAGCATTATCTTAATTATATTTCTGAAACAGCAACCTCCTATGTTTGGCCCAAAGCTTTCAGAATTCAAAGGCAAACACTGCCCTGATTTTTTCAATTTTTCTCCCCCATTCACTGATTCTTTGTGTTGGTGAATTTGGGGCTGCCAGGTATCACCCAAGTGCAGGAGTCCAACTGCTCCTTCCTTGATGAGGTGAGATGTTGGGGGGGGGGGGGTACAGGGGTGCCATGTGCCTTGCCTCTCCTCTTTGGGGTGATCTCCCTCCTTCGGGAGGCTCCACTTTTGAGCAGGAGATGCTCTTTTGGCCAACTCATCCACTATTGTACTGTGCCACGATGCCTTTTATAATCCCGTATTTTGATCTCCAGTGCAGACAGTCAGAGGTTTTGGGAGCTGGGGGTTGCTCCGGCTGCAGTTGCAGACGATGCTCGTTAGAAAGGGGAACTCTGCGGGTGCTCGAGCAGCCTGGCAGCGCTGCAGTGCCTGGCCACGAGCAGGTCCCACCCGAGGAGCAGCTTCTCACCAGGGATGCCCAATGCAGCGCAAGCCTGTGGGGTGCTGGCACCACTCCTCTGAGCGGGAAGGCTTCCAAATCCTTATCTAAACCTTCCCCCTTCCCTCCTCTCATACTCCTGAACTACTTTTAATAGAAAAGTGAAGCAATGAAACCACTATGAAATCACACAGTGAAATGTAGCTTTAGCTTGAAGCAAAGATCCAGTCAACTGCATCTTCCTGAGGACCAAAGAGCAACCTGTGAGGTCCGGGAAAGCAAATCCCGCGGAGTGCCAGTGACACAGCTGCATTCCCTGACGGCGGAGCGCATCTGCCAGGATATGCAAGGATAAAACTTTGTAGGGAGGGTGCACAGGCGCACCTCACAGGGACATGTGCACTTGGCAGGGGGATACAGGGATGTTAACGAGAGATGAGTGCACGGGGGGTGCACAGGTGCGCCTTACCGGAGCAGGAGACACAGATGAAACTTTCATGGGGTGTATGGGTGCACCTTGCAGGTGAAGGCATGGCTGAGGCTCGCAGCGGTTGCAAGTCCCAGGGGGATGCACAGGTGAAGTTTGAGGAGAAGCACAGCTGCTACGGCCGGGGGCTGTCACCGGGCAGGGGGAAGCGCAGACGAAGCTCTCGGGGGAAGCACCTCCCAGGACTGAGGGGTCCGGGGCCTCCCGTCTCCCCGCCCAGCATCCCCCGCCCAGCCCCGTCCCTGCACCGGCCGCGCACGGCGCATGCCTCCGACAGATGCCGGCCGGTTCCAACCGGGAGAGGCCGAAGCTTTTCGGGTCCTGCGAAGAGGAGGAGCCCGTCCTCCTCCCTGCGCATCCCCCCTCCCCCTCCATCTCTTCTCACCGCCCCGAGGAGGGGCGCGGAGGCGGCTGGGCCGGCCGCGCTCCCCGCGCCGCGCAGTGGCGTGGGCACGGCAGGAAAAGTTACTGACCGGGGGGCGCTAAGGGATGGAGAGGGGGATTTACTCGGGCCTGGGACGAGCCGGGGGCCGCGCGGCTGCACCTCCCAGCCCCTTCCGCCCCCGAAGAGCGTTCCGCGCGGGATGGCGGGGCTGGGGCGCGCTCCGCGGAGCTCTGCGCCAGGGCTGCGCCGGGGAGGGACTCACGGCGGAGCATCCGCGCCGCAGCCCGCCGGGACGCGGTGCGGAGCCCCCCGGCCGCTCCTCCCTCCCCGCGGCTCCGCGCTCCCGCAGCGCCCCGCGCAGCGCCGCGCACCCGCAGCGACTATTCCAGAAAGCTGCTGAGTGCACCGTGCGTTCGCAATAGATAAACAGATACACAAAAAATAAATTAATAACCCCCCCTCCGCGTGCACCGGTGCATGCGGGCAGGGATGCACGGCCCCCGACTCTCCGCGCAGCCCCGCGCCGTAGTAATTTGCAAGGGGCGGTGCAGGGATTGGGGGGGGGAGCAAGGGGGAGGTGTCCCGCCCCCCCGATCACATGGCGACCCCGCGCAGCCAATGCGGGGGGCTCTAGGACCCCGGGGACCCGCGGCCCCCCCGCCCTATAAATGCCTCTCCAAAATGCAGCGGGGCTCCTTCCTCCCGTCCCGCCCGGCCGCTCTGCTCTGCGTCCCGCTGCCCGCGGGTCTCCGTGCCGGCTCCGCGCCCCGCGCCTTCCCCCTCCCCTTTTTCCTTTTTTTTTTTTTTTTTTTTTTCATTTTAATTTTTTCTTAATTTTCTGACACCCCCCCCCCTCCTGTTTTTCTCCTCGCCCCCTCCCCGCGGCCGGTTTGCATGCATTGTCTGTCTCCCAAGATGGTTTGTGAGACCAAGATTGTGGCGGAAGATCATGAATCAATCCCGGGATCCAAAAAAGACACGATCATTGTTTCCTCCTCCCAGATGTGGCCCTCTTTGGCGGGTTCCCCTCCCTCACCCCCACCTCCTCTCACCCCACCAAAAGAAGACCCCAGGCGCGACAATGTCTATATCCGCGAATTCCACCCCTCTGAACAGGAGGTGGTGCGCCGCATCTTTTACGAGGGGATCATGGAGCGGATCCCCAACACGGCGTTCAGGGGGCTGAAGCAGCAGCCCCTCACTCAGCTGCTCTACGGGCTGCTGGCGGGTGAGTATCCGCTCCCTTTTGGGGATGGGGTCGCCGGGTTTAGTCGCCGCTGTGGGTCTGCACAAAATGGTCGGAGCGGCGGGAGGCGCCGGGGGCCCGCGGGCGCGGTGCGGCCGGGGGAGCGCCGCAGCATCGTGCGGGGCGGCCGCGGAGCCGCAGCGCTGCGGCGGGGGCAGGGGGCTGGGAGGGGAGCCTTGCGCCGCCGGGGGATGCGCGACCCTGCGCGGGTGTTAAAGGCGGGGAGCCGCGAAGGGGAGGTCGCCGCGGGGGTGAGGGTAGAGTCGTCCTTCTGGTTG
This sequence comes from Aphelocoma coerulescens, assembly GCF_041296385.1. Lineage (NCBI taxonomy): Eukaryota > Metazoa > Chordata > Aves > Passeriformes > Corvidae > Aphelocoma > Aphelocoma coerulescens. Next base: position 71,062,045 of record NC_091017.1, on the reverse strand, counting down.
TTGCAGGGCTTGGGGGTGCGCGGAGGGGAGCGGAGCGCACCGCGCAGTGGCCGCCCCCGCGCAGCCCGGCGAGGGGGGGCACGGCGTGCCGGCGTTGCCTGGAGACAGCCGGGGCCGCCACTGAGCGCCCCCCATTTCTCCCCCGGCGTGGGGAGGGGGCACCCCCTGCAGCAGCACCGAGCGGCGGGGTCACCTCACCTCCCTGAATTAAATGCCCAAAAATAGCGCTTGCAAGGTGTCCCCTCCCCGTGCCAATAATTAATAATGCGCGCCCTCCGCCCCGAGAGGGCTTTGGGGTGGTCCCCTGTCCTCGGTGGCTGCAGGCGGGTCGCACCCCGTGTCCCAGCCACCGGGGAGGACGGGACCCCGCGCTGGAGGGGGGCCCCGGCAGGCGTTGGGGAGCAGGGGGACCCAGCCGGTGGCTCTGGGCCGTGCCGGAGAGAGCCGCCGGCTCAGGGGCACCCGCAGAAGCCCCCCAGGATGGGAGCGGGCAGGGTGGCTGCCCTGGGAGTTGGTGCTGATGGAAATAGCACTGCCGCAGTGGCGAACACATGGCTGCGGAGCGGTGCCCGCAGCGCGGCTCCTCCGCCCGGCCGCGTTCCGGCCTCACCGGGGACAGCGAAGGGGGCCTGGGGTGTACGGGGCCCTCGGGGTCCCCACGGCCCCGCTCCGGAGGGGCTCGGTGGGCCCTGCTGTGGCGTGGCGGCATCCTCCCCGCCGGCTCCTTCAGGACCTCATAAACTTCTCCGGGTTATCTCGTCGCGATACGCCATCCCTTAACACGATAATCTCGAGAGCGTGAACTGTGTGTGTACTGCAAATGTATATTTTGACTGTGCTTGTTTTATTGATTTATTTTTATAATGACTTTGTATTCCGAAATCAACACTAAATTCTCTTTTCTGACAGGTGTCGTTTATTTCTCTTCCTTATCTCCATAGTAATGTGCTTTGTTGTGACCAAGTCCTTCCTGCTGACCTGCTGTTTGCCCATCTTTCTGATGGGCATGAGGTACTACTTCAGTAGAAAAGTTATCCTGCACTATCTCGATTGTGCGCTGCACACGGACATGTCCGATATTGAGCAATATTACATGAAACCGCCAGGTGAGTACGAATTCCCTGAGGGAGCCTTCCTTCCTTCCCCCAGCCTGCTGGGGAACATGGCTGCTCCCTGCTGCTGGCGCCTTTTCCTCCTGTCAGCAGCACTGAGCAAGCTCAAAAGTCGCCAGAATGCAGCTCTTTAGCCACACCAGGCACAAAGCCATCTCTGGGTTTGGTTTGGTTTGAAGGTTTTTTTGCTGGTTTTGGTTTTTTTTGGGTTGTTTTTAATTACTCCCCTTCCCCCAAGTGCCTAGTCATCCCAGGCAGCCTCTGTCCACCTCTCGAGCGCAGCACTGCTGGGTCCCACAGCCACCCCGAGGACTGGGGTGTGAGTGCTTGGGGACACTGAGGCTGGAGGATGTGGGTTATTTGCTGCAGCCTGGGTCCACCCCAGCCCTTACATCTCGAGCTTGGTCTTTCTTTGCTCCATGCATTTGGTATTAGTTCTGACAGCAGGAGAAGAATGAATGACCTTTTAGCCCAAATGCTCAGAGGAGCCCATTTTAGCTGTTGAGCCCATTTTCCCATGTCATTCAAGAACATTCCCTAATGCAGGTGTTTTGGAAGAGGCACAGATCAGGTATGTAAAGGGCTGCTGCCACGTAAGCTTGTCCTAATATGGGTTCATCCATTTGTTACATATATGAATATAATTTAAAATACAATATCTAATAATAATGTTATCTTGTTAAGCTGTAAAAGACAACTTGTGTCATCAAAAAAACAAAAGTCTCTTTAGAACCTGTCAGGTGCTATTTCTCTTTTTGTAGGCACGCATCCATATTGAGGACAAGAGCAGGGGGATGCCTGGGCAGTCACTTGGGGTTTGAGGTTTGCTTTTGGTGGTCGCAGAGTGCTAGTGGTGAGCTGGAAGAGCAAGGCAATGCCAGCATCCCACCTTAGCTCCATCTTCTTGGGGTACTTGCCCTCTTCTTGGGTACCTCCTGTGTTGTTTTTCCATGTGACCATGTTTTTGCTGTATCATTTGCTGTATCATTCCTGTTTCCCAGGTGTGAGAAACCTCTCCCTGGGCACTTCTAGAGAACTGCTAGGAAGTACCCTAGCCCAAACCGTCCCTCACTTCTAACATTCAGTGTCACATTTTGCTAAAATGTTGCCCCTCTTATGAAGCATTAACCAGCTTCATTTAGATTTCCTTTCCAATCATAGTGCATATCTTAGTCCTGTCTTACACACAGGGTGTGTTTCATCTACAGGGCTTGTTTTTGTAAAAATTAAGTGATGTGTGACTTGTATATAAAAAGCTCAATCTTCATTAAAGGTGGTGTCACAGAAATAAAAGGGTTCATAGCAAAACATTTCTGCACCTCTGCAGTGAGGTCCAGCAAGGTACTGTGCTGGAGAAAATAGCAGAAGATTCCAGTAGAATAAGAACATGTAATACGGAGTTAGTAGGTGTTGGAGCTGCTTCGCTTGCTAATGCTGAGGACTTGCGTGGTCACAATTTAGAGCAGGGATCACAATGCTTGTATTTATAACACTAGCAGACACAAAAAATAAAAGAAAGGGACTCAAAGTAATGCCCTCAATTTGTTTAGGGTCAGTAATGTAATCTGGTTCAGCTGTGTTGCCAACATGTCTTTGAAATGTTAACGTTGCTTTTATTTGGTACCTGAAAGGGCTAATTGCAAATTTAGAGCAAGTGTGTGGGCTTTAATTTTTGACAGAATTTAATCATGTAATTAGGCTTCTGTCATGCCATAAAAAGCAGATTTACGGGATTGTTGTTTCTTGTTAAAGGTTCTTGATGATAGTGGTGTTAGCAAGTTGGCTGGAGTCATAATAGGGTAAAGAGACCAGAGAGGCTTTGGGGTCTGGGTAAGGAGAAAGGTGTCTGTGCGTTGGGACCGGCGCCATCCGTGTGCAATGAATCCATGTGGTGCTATTTGGTGTAGCTGTGCACAAGGCACAAATCCAGTGGTTTGCTTCTGTTTCCTCCAAAAGTGGAGTTGGTGGATTTTTTCCTACAGGACAGCAGTATAAATACAGTCATCCTAGAAAATCCTGGAGTCTTGTGCGCCTTGAAGGCTGGCTGGCCGGAAGGCATCCAGAGGAAGGCAGTGATGTGCCACACTGGCATTGCCTGTCCCACCCAAAGGACAGAACAATGGCAATAAAACAAATTCAAGCCCCAAGTTTGTCTTTTATTTGCCTAGTTTACAAATTAGCACCCAGGCAGAAATGATTGCGGTGGGAATGAGAAGGGCTCATTGTATTGCAGCTGAGATATTTGTGAGAGCTTTCTCAGTGAGATGTTAAGAACTGGTCTCAGCAAGAGAAATGGGCTGTGGGGATGGGGTCTCAGAAAGGCTGGAGATGGTGAGAGCTTGACTAGACAAGTTAAACCCAACCTGATACAACTGCAGCTTGGCCTGGGAGTATGACCAGGAAACTTCCTGCTCCTTCTTTAGAGAATCAATGTTTTCCTCGAATATTTTTTTTGCAACATAGGAAAAAGAGGAAGGGAGCATTTTTGTGGTGGGGTTATGAATTCCTGTTTCTCAGGGTGATGAATGCAAAGGTAGAACTGAGACGCAGTTATAAGGTCTGGGATAAAGGTGTTGGTTGCAGATTTGCTGATGTTTTTCCCCTTGGAATCCAAGCTACCCAGGCACAAGCTGTTGTTTGCAGCTGGCTCTCCATGGTGCCTGGGGCTGGAGTACTGTTGTAGAAAGCATCTACAGCAAATAGCCTCTGGTTAGGCAGGCATCTACAGTGAGGGGATATTTTAACTATTAAATTGATAATTCGTCGTGGTATTGTGAAAACATCCAAAAAACATGTGGGTCAGTTTTATAACCAAGACAAAAGGACCCATTTTGCAATGGGATACCGTAAGCACCGAGGTTGATGATCAGTGATGAACAATTCCATGAGTTACACCATATTACGGTTTTTCTTGTGCGATTTTTTTGAACCTCTCACCTCCAAGTTAGTTATTGTTTGAATTTTCCTCTGCTGGGTTTGGTACAAACTGAAAAATATGTGCTGACAGTGATTTTGCAGAAGTACACTAGCCAAAATTTAAATCTTTGTTTTCTCTTGCCCTCCTACACTTACGCCAAAGGTCTGGCAGAACGTTTGGGCCAGTGCTTAACTTGGAGCTTGTACACAGCGGTGTGACTTGAAATTGCTTTCAATGTGAAAGGAATTGTTTGTGTTGAGTCCGTGCTGGAGTCTTAAAACAGAAGGTTGAATGGTTCAAACACCTTCCTGAGCTCTTTGTAAACTTGCATTTTTCATTTTAAAATAGCACTTACTGGAATTTACTTTGCTTTTTTTTTTCCTTCTTCAAAGGCTATGAAAAAAGACTACTGGGGTGGTGAAAAAGAAAGGAATTGGATAATGGGCTTAATTGTCAACCAGAGTAACAGGCTCTAGTAAACAAAAAAAACCCAACCAAAACCAACAAAAAAAAAATTTAATTTTAAATAGAGCCCTGCCTCTTGCATTTATCCACAAAAAAGATGAGCACAGCTGGAGCTTCTTTTATGGTCTGATGATTTTGATGACTAATCAATTTTACAGTGTCTCTTCAAGCTTCTGTCCCAGTTGGTTGTGTTGAATGTTTTTTGCAGTGGTTGGTGTGTTAGAGAGATGCTTGTGAGGCTGAGGTCTCTGCTGGAGAGCTTATGGAAACCAAGACTCCTTGTGTCCGATGCAAAACTGCTGCTCCCCAAAGCAAGTGGAGCTGGGGCTTTGGCTGATGAATTTCTATGTCTTTCTGTGGCTGTTTAAAGAGTTACCTCCTGCTGCTGGCTGTCCTGGCAGGGTTTGCTGAGGGGTGTGCATATCTGTCCTGGTGGTGCGAAGACCTGGTGGTGGCAGCAGCTGGCCTTTGTCAGGAGTTTGGGGACTGGTGACAAGCTTGGTGGCTGCATCGCAGTGCCCAGTGCTGCTGGGGAAGATGGACAGACAGCAGAGATAGGCAGCCTGCAGAGCTGAGGCTGCAGGACCTGGTGGGATGTAGAGGGCATCTGTCTGGCGTGCTGCAGCAGCTGAAGCTGGAGTGCTGCTGGAGGAGGTGTTGGGTCACGCTCACCGTGCCGCGCTGAGGGCTGGGGCAGCTTTCGGCAGTGGCTGCACAGCTCCGGCTCCCACTCTGTGGGCGGACGGGTGCCTCTGCTTGCCTCATGCTGGGAAGGGGGCAGGTGCTTTGCTCTCCTGTGCCCATCCAGGAGTGAGCAGAGCCTCCCTGTCCTGCTGCCCATTGTCCCCTGTACGTGAGGGTACGCATGAAGAGCCTGCGCAGATATCACAACCTCCCTGCGGGACAGAGCCCTAAGGAAGACGGACTGTGGGGGGATGGCTCATTAGGGTCCAATTTCTGCTGCTCTTGGGTGGCACATTCCTCAGCCGAGCTCAAAGGAGGGATGTCCTGCCCTTCTTGGCAGAGGTTCTGGGATCATGTCTTTGTGCCAGAAGGACATCAACTGAGGTGGGTCCAGAGTTGGGTTGTGAGGATGTGAGACCCTGTTTGCTGTCTCTACTTTTTGAGGTGTCTCGTGCCTGCAGTGAGGTGTTTGGATAACAAGCAAGTATTTGTGTCTTGCATCAGGCCTGTTGGCAGTGGGTTTGATCGCTCTGGCATGATGTTTGCAAGGTGAACATCTGGTATGGATCATATGGCTCCTGCTACCTCAACTCCATAAGTGCTGAGCCTTGGGGAGGCTCTGAGGTGAGCACCAGTGACTTTTGGGGTGCAGGGAAAATACAGGGTCTACCTTGGGAGGAGATCCTCAGCCCTGGAGCTGTGGTTGCTCTGCCATGCCTAAACCCTTCCAAAGACACAGGGAGAGGGTGTGGGGGGGTATTTCTCCCCACTGAGCCCCCAGGCAGAGGGGCGGCCACAGAGCCCAGTTCTTCCACATTCTGGATAATGCTCAAGCTGCTAGATAAGCAGGAGTGAAGCTGCCAAATGATAACATTGTTTGGAAAGAATAGAGCAGCTCTTGCTTTGCAAAGAAAGGGCTTAGTTACCTGATGCAGGAGAGGGCTCAGGGCTGCTGCTTCCCAGTGGAGGAATGTGTTTTTGGACAGCCCTGCCCCACTCCTGGTGCCCAAGAGGCATCTGGAATCTGAAGCATCCATACCTTCAGCATTTCTTGCTGGCTTTTGCAGTGCCCTGACCTCATGTATCTGCCAAACCCCTGAGCTGTCTGTCCTGTATTAGGGTTTTCATGCTTGCCTTTCCCACACTGCTGTGTAGAGTGGTGAGGAGTTCTGTGTGGGGCCTGGAAACCCATGGGAGAGGCTGTGTATTTATCTCCACCTGGGTGTTTCCCAGCTCTGCTTCCTATCACTGCTGGGAACTGAATTTAGGTCTCCTCGGGCAGAGGAGGGTCTGTCCTGTGAGCATATCACTGCTGGCATGTCTCTGCAGTTCCATGAGTGTGCTTCCCAGGGATGCAACCTCCATAGCAGAGAGATCCTGCAAGATTAGGATTACAGGCTTGTCATATGCTTTATAGTGGGAAATATTTTGTCAGAAAGTATTTCCAAAGCTGACCTCCTACAAGTGGGACAGTCAGGGATTCTTCAGCTCAGCAATTCCTACTGTTGCTTTTGGGTTTCTACAGTTTAGCAGAATGGAACTGCCTGGTTTGGCATCTCTCATCTCCAGTGCAGAGTTTTTTGGGAAGCAAGATGAAAAGCACCTCTTGTTTCTGAGTGTTAGGGACGTGCTTTGTCCAGCATTATGAATAGGCTGAAATATTTTGGTTTCATTTGAATAATGTAAAATGTCTTTAGAGTTGGGTTGCCTCCCAAAACCCACCTCATCTGACACGGGCACTCCATCACTCATGGCTGCCTCATTTCGCTGTGCTGGAGCTTTGGCTTCTCCATCTGGAGGCAGCCCCATCCTGCAGGTGTGGAGCAAGGCAAAGCTCTGCTGGCACCAGCTCCTACCCCCACCCCGTGTTCCCAGAGCTGACCAAGGGCTCTCCTGGTCCCAGCAGCAAGCGCAATGCAGAAGCCCCAGCCCAATGCTGCAGCCCTGCTGATAAGAGCTTGGGTAGATCGGGAGGTGACACAGCTTGGGTCCCTTGCAGTGCTGAGCCACGTGGGCTACCTCTGCTCAACCCTCTGGAGGGCCTGTAGAGTCTTTCTACCCCACAAAATCTTTATTATTTTTTTTCTGCACTCTTGGGGGGGGGCTCAGGCAGTACAGAGTAGAGCTGTAATGCTGTCAGCCAAGGGCCAGTGTAGGAAAACTGGAGTTGCCTGATGAGGGGGAGCAGTCTGTGGATTCAGGGCTGTGTCATCCACAGCCAGTGGAATAAACATGTTTGTGGGCAAGCTGCTGCAGCCTGCCCCCCTTCCTATTTATTTATCACAGGAGCAGGAACATATGCAACAAACCCATTACTCAATGTGTGTATCCGTAAGACAGAAATAGCTCTCCCTTTAGATCCACAAGTTTGGCACAGTCCCATGTCAAAATTAGATGAAAATAGATTTTATAGTAAATTTTGCAGAGTAACATGACCTTTTCCCCCCCCCCCCATGTGTTCAAGAGTAGTCAGTCTAAAAGTAGTCAGTCCCTCATGGACATGACCATCAGTTAATGCAGCGATATTGGAGTTGTAGCCATGACTGGGTGGATATGATGCTACTGAACCTAAGCTCAACCTGCAGGTGTTTAAAATCCTCAGTACATGCCAGTGCTGGTCATTAATCTTCAGTTCAAGAGGTAACCAGTTGTGTAAATTGAACAGCAGTAGTTTTTTAGGCACAGTTAACTTCTCAAGACCAGCAAACAAGCCACAATGGGACTTAGGAACATGAAGGAGGCAGGGACATCAGGTGTTCTGGGTTTTTTTCTAGCTTTGAGGTAATTTCTTTAACGTTTTCTTCAATGTTAGATGTTTTCTGGCATGGTTGTATGCAATTTCTCAGGACTATCTCAGTGAATAAACAAAGAAGGATTCTGACTCCAGAATTTTAGTCACAAGTTTAAATGCAAATTTATTACTCTTATAAAGGGTTTTAGGCAGCTCTTCTTCTTTTTCTTGCTTTCTTAGGAATGGCCAAGATTTAAAAACATTGTCCAAAAGTCTGTTTCAGGTTAAGATTTCGTAATAGCCTAAATTCAGGCTTTGTGTTAGATATCTGACTAGTGGCAGGAGTTTTAAAGGTACAAAGCTTTGAGCCCCGCTTGACACTGAATTTTGGATGTAGGAATGTGAACTGAAAATTCTTACTCTCCCATTGTTATATTTATTTATTATATTCAGCCTCTTAGGATTACCCTAAGAGTCTGTGTCTGTGGTCATGTTGTTTCCTCTCAGTGTGCACCACCAGTGGTCTTAATACTTTAGAAATTGCCATTGGGGATTGCTCTCTACTGGAAGACCTCTAAATATATTGAAAAAAACCTGGTTTTATGTAAAAGTCTAAATGCATGGCCTGATTTTTCAAGAAGGCAAACCATTCAAAATCTCCCCAAATTTCAGAGTGGATTTCTGAAATTCCTTCTGTAGGCTTAGATCTTGATTCAGGCAGGTTATATTTAATTCCTCAGCATGGGAATGACTTTTGGGGTGGCTGTGAGCCCCTGGGGGACTCCAGGAGCTCACAGCGTTGTTTGCTGGTGTATTGCAGAGTGCATGGTTTTATTTTGGTAATGCAGTGCTGGGGATCTCTTGCAAATAATCACATGCTTGATGCTACTCCCTTCCAGACTACTGCAAAAAGAGAGACCTAGAGAGTTTTGCTGGTATCTGGTTCTCTGATGAGCTGAGGGATGTATGAGCCTTTGTTGTTACTTTCTGCATCAGCAAAACAGGGAGCTTCAAAGTATATTTTTAGATTTTCTTTTTCCCTTTTATTTTTTCCCATTCTGTAGAAAGCTAAGGCATTGTTTTGTTATCCTGACAGGTGGCTAATGAAAGGAGTCAAAGAAAATCCAAAGATAGCAGCATGTCTTACCTAGTTTCTATTGACAAATTTATTCCTTGTAACCAAATAATAGGATTTGGGGGTTTGTGGGTTTTTTGGGTTTTGGTTTTTTTTGTTGGGTTTTTCTGTTTGTTTTTTTGGTTTTGTGTTTCGGTAAGGGGGCCACAGGGAATTGCCAAGAAGCCTCATGTCCTTTATTAAGGATGCATCAAAAATTAGTTCATAGTGGTCTGGTCAGAGCCAGGTTCAAGCTGTGGTATCTGTTACAGATGGCTTTGAGCCATTCTTTTAAGTCATCTATTGACCCATTGGGCCCCAGCAATCAATTAACAATTTATGACAGCATATACAATATCATTCATTATCTTCTCTAACTGTTTGAAGAGTGTTTCTTACAAAAAGCAAAAATTATATTTCTTACAGGATAATCCTAAAAGGTAGACCTGTGATTCCCAGGGCTTAGTGCCAAGCTGGGCTTCTGCTTTATGGGGTTCTGTGAGTGAAAGGAGACATTTCAAAATTGGTAATGGGAAGCATGTATTACAGTTGTATTTTTAAGTGGCTACATGAGATATTGTTATTTAAAATGGGATTTGCAACAGTGTAAACGCTAATGGAATAATACAATGCATTAGTCCCACCACAGTGTGTCCTGCTTGAAATTGTAACTTGCAAGTAATATTTGTCACTTAAAATTCATGTGCTGTTTCTAGGACTTATCCAAGCGGCAAAACTGAAATCCAGAGATTTTGTGAGAAAATGATTTTTCAGTTCAGGAGCTGGAAAGTAAAAGGGAGGATAATGTTGGTCCAAACTAAACTAATTTACTACTCCCTCTTTGTTCTTTCACTATGACAAAGCATGGATCTGTGTTTAGTGGGGGATGTAATGCTTTTTTCAGCCCAAAATGGAATGGTTGGCTCTGTTGCAGCTTTCCTTAAGCACAGGTCAGACCCAAGTGTATACTTAAAAATACTGATCATGATAGAGGCATGATATGGTTAAGTGTTTGTTACCCCTCAGGCAGGTCCCTCTTTGTGTGGCACTATTAAATCTATACTGCATCAGTGCTGGGATTTCCTGCATCCCAGGCCCTCTTTGAATTACATATTTAGGTATTTTATACAAGGTAGTAGTTGAAGAAGTGGCATTGAGGGGGTCCATCTCTGAAGCCCTGGCTGCTGGGGCATCCACCCCATGTGATCCTTGGAGGACTGAGCTGTGTGCCAGTGTCCCGGCCAGCAATGCTGAGGGCTGAACTCTGTGCAGGATTAGTGCCAGCCTGGCTTTCCTCTGCCTTTCATTTTCCACCTTTGGTGAATTCAGGACAAATGTGTGAATTGTTTTGCGTTGACAAAAACTGCATTTTTAAGTAAGATGCTTCCCTAGATTTACCCTCGATCACCAGGCATTGTTATACAAGCTGCTCCCACTCTCTCTTGCCAGCGTGCTCGAATCCTGACTTGGAAACTGGCATCAGCAGTGCAAGTTTGTTTGCTTTTTACAGTTCTTTTACAGCTCTTGGGCTCTGTGCTAGTGCTGCTAATTGAAATGGGGGATGCTGGGCCAGCTGTCTGGTCATGAGTAGCTCCTCGGTGCACCTTGCTTTCAACACTCACTTCAACAGCTATCAGATAACCAACAGTGATTCTCTGAATTATTTTTTTTTCCTTCCCCCCCCCCCCCTTCATCCCCTAACACAGCAGTTCTGTATCCCACATTTCCAGTCTTGGGTCAAACTGCAATACTTGCATTCCTTTGAATTCTGCTCGGCTATCTTGTCCATCCTTGTGTTGAATTCTCCAGTGATTTTTGGTCTGGTCTAGTTCTTGCTTCACTCATCACTTCTGGCATTTCCCATGGGGGGCAGTCCCATACCGAGGATTCCTCTGTATCTCTGATTTTTCCCCTTCCTTCCATCAAACTTTTCAACTTATGTGCCTTTACCTAATTTCATTGTATATGTACTTTCTTCTTCTTAGTTTGTTGTTCAGATATTTTGGCTGGTGAGTGCAAGTACCTTTCTTTTTTTTTTTGGTAGAAGACTCAGAGTAACAAAGATGAGAAAATAAATAGACGTCAGCAGCAGTGGGATATTGTGTCTGCTAAGCTGAAAACAGTGCATCAGTGCACAAACCCACATGTCAATGGTGGAGGGAGAACATTTTACCTAAAGGCAAATGAACTGCCAACAACAACATTTCTTACACCTTCTTTAGAGCACCTAACCCACATCACTTCCAGATGTATCCATTGATCTTTTCCCCTATGACTTTTCTTACAAATCTAATTCTTCCCATTTTAACAGGATGTATAAAATTGTTATTGCAGTCAAAGTGCACAAGAAAAAAAACCCAAACCCAACCACTTCATTTGCTGAGACCAGGGCTTTTTGTTCTTTTTTTGGAGGTGCCAAATCTGTTCATCCTCCCTGGATCTAGATAACAGCATCAGAAACACTGTGTAACACTTCTAGTGGGAATCCAGGGAAGACCTAAATCTGTACTCTTCCTATTTAAAATAATGTTAAATAGTAGAACTGCAAAGAGAAGCTTTTGAAAACAGCCTGGTTTGGAGCACCTGCCATTTCTAAGTGCTAATTCAGATGATGGTTAGTGAGAGGCAGTGCAGTAGAAGCACGGCAGATACCTGGCTGCTGAACAGCAGTGCATCCTGGTAAAGTCCTCCTTGGTGGAATTACATCGTTAGTGGTGCGATTTGTTGAAAAAGAGAGAAAGCAAGTGGGGAAGAAGTTATTGTACAATAGGGATGCTAATGAGTGATTTTTTTTTTTTTTTAATCCAAGTTGTTTAAAAGGGGTATTTGTAAAACACCTTTTCAAGCTTTTGCTGCTTGTAAAGTCAATTAGATTCACTTAATGGCTATGAAAATCTTTGTCTGGTGGGGTTTCAGAAGCTGTCAGTGTTCAGGGGATAACATCAAGCTGTGCCTCTCGGACAGTGATTTTTGTTTCGGAATAAGCCATCATCGGGTTTTACGGGGCTTTTTTTGAGCCATCAGTAGTCTGAAAAACATCAAAGCATCTGCAAGGATTCTTGAGAAGTGGGAATATTTTTCATGGATAACTCAAATAGCTAAAGAGGATTTCAGTGAAATTCTAAAAAAATCTTCACAAAACCCCCCACATTCACTGAGACTGAACTCTTGGGACAGTTTGGCTTAAAGATTCAGTGGAGCATTTGCTTTAACTTAATCATGGGCTTAAATCCCTTGTCTCTTGCTGGGAGTTTAGCATATACTTAGGGGCAGTATAGGTCCAAGTGCTCTTTGGATAGTTACAGGAGACCTGTGACATAAATGGTGGTAAACCTTGGGTTTGCTGTATGTGCTATCAGCTGCCTGCAAGATGAATTTATGATGTTTTAGGGAATACTGGTGCATTGGAAAAAGGAGTTGTAGCTGTGAACCTGCTCTTGGTCATTCTGCCTTGTCTTAGCATCGGATACAGGGGGTTTAGTGTTGTCTTTGTATTTGGGAAAATCCAACAGATCCTCAAAATACTGCAGTTCTACCCAGTTTTGTGTGGGTTTGCATCTCTTCTGGCTCTGGTTGCTGTAGTGCTGTTCGTATTTGTAAGTTGATCCTGTTTCCACAGGTCCTTTGTGAATGAGCGTGCCTCAGTCTGAGGGTGCATGGTGTGAAAGTGTCTGCTTTCACTAGCCCTGAGCAGCCTGCCCTTCATTTGCCACGTGTCTTCCTGATGGAATGAAACATGGCCTGTTACCTACTCACTCCAATAATTTATTTCACAGATGTGTTTCAAATCTCCAGCTCTTGTGACTGGTATTGAGGCTGAGGCTCAAAGGAGCCCTGTTCATGTGATGTGGGGTGTAAGGTGGTGATAGATGCTATCACCGGAGATCTGGATTAGGCTTTTGTAGGGACTTTTTGGCCTGATTGTTCTGTCGTGGTAGTCTGAAAGTGTGGCAAAGTTTGGGGTTCTTTTCTTTTTTAGTTTGAGATGTAGAGATTTACACATGTAATTTTCATCTTCTGTTAATGCATCATCCACAACAGGTCCATTGTTTGTGCCCAGCCTGACAGATGTTTGTGTATTTATGGATGTGGAATTGTCTTGCACTGCCACATTAAATAAATGTGCTAGTGGTGTCCTTATTGAATGCTTGTGCTCTGGGAAGGTTGTGTGTGCAACACCATTTCAAGATGTTGTGCTAGAAACAGGAAATATTTATTGCTGGCAATAGGCTTATGGAGATCAAGCCATGTAGCACCTGACTTCAGCCTGTAGTTTGTATGAAATCTGTGCCCTGAACCTTTTCTTTTTCCCTTGTGTCTTCCTCAGTATTGAGTAATGGTTTCAGAGAGACTATAACTCCTTGTGACTGCTGTTTCACTCCTATGGATTATGAAAAGTTAGAGGTCAGGGAGGTTTGATTCACTGTGTTAGCAACAAGGTAGGATTCTTGTGAAACCACTGCCATGTGCAGAAGGAAAGGCTTTGAGTGCAGCAGAGCCATATTTATTGTTGGTGTTAGGAAAGTACCTAGGTAGCTCCTCTTTGCTGTGCAGGGCTTGTGAAGTGCAAGTTGCTGACTGTCAGCTCCCAGTTTGTCCCAGGAAGGAAAGTGGAGGAGCTGACCTGGGATCTGAGACTTTTCTGGTCAGTGTTCCTGCATCACAAATATTGCCTTGTCATTGTTGTTCCTTGGCTGCTGTGGTAGAAAAGTCCTCATTTAGAGACTCATGAGGGTGGCAAGAATGTGTTAAGGGGGTTAAAAACCATGCTCAGAAGCACTGAAACATGCTGTGCATCACGTTTTGGTTGAATATATGCACCCCTTACATGACTTGGTTTATTGTTTGGTTTTTTCCTGTCACTTTTTAAATATGCAAATGTTCTTAGTCACTCCCTTTTCTACCTTTTAGGGGAGGCACCTCTTAGCCTCCTTTTTGACTCTGATTTAAAGATATTGCAGGCACAGATGAGTTATTCTGTCCTGATGCATGATTATGCCATATCTTAAGTTTAGACTTATATCTTGGGTGCAATTCATCTTACCTACCTTGTTCCTGACCGAAAGGAGTAGTTTGCAGTGAGCTCTGTAGGCTTTAGATGTGGTCTTTTGCAGAAGGGCTCTCCTGAAGAGTGACTCATCTCAAAGGTTGTTGACCTCAGAGCAGCATAAAATTGCTTGGTAGTCTTTGTAGAGCTCAAATTGCATTTATTATTTAACCTTAAGTAAATGAACCTTTGTTTCTCCCTTTGCTGTGAAGCATTTGGTGCAATTCCTGTGTAGATACAGGCACTTGTTTTGAATAAAGGGCGCCTTGGCTAAATTTAGGCAGAAAAGTAGTGATGGATGGTGAAAATCAGATTGATTCTGTCCGTTTTCCTGTTTGATTTATGGCTTGGCCAACTGCTAAGCTAAAGAAAGCTGTTCAGTGGTTATTGCTCAGTCCCTTTTTACAGTAAAGCATATAAAGTAAAAGTCAGCCACCAAGTAATGAATTCTAGGACATCCAATAATTGTAGATTTTCCAGTTTGTTCAATGTTTGGAAGTGAAAATTGCTGCAAGGCAAATTCAGTACCTTTTGAAAGCAATAAAGCCATGAAGTGAAAGATTGATGTAGAAGATGGAGACCAAGCCTTAACAATGTCCTTTTAAGGACCTGGCTTAAAACACAACCAGCAGCACATTTGATCTTGTAAACTAATTTCACTAACAAGGAGCTAATTGTCACATCAGTCTTTTGGAGCTGGCATGACCCAGGCTAGCAAAGCTGGCAGAAGAGCTTGATTTCTTTTTTCCTTAAAACTTCTAACTAAAAACCAGTCTAAATTCTAGAAGGTAGGCTTACTTAAGGCCTGACTCTGCAGTTGATCGGCTTAGTGCATATTTTACATGCATAAGGAGCATCTACCCTTAAAGTAGTTTAAATACTTTTTTCTGGTTTTGTCCATTTGTGCACACCAGTCCGTTCTGCTGAGCCAGCTCCATTGCGCCAGGACTCATCATCCAGTCAGCCCTGAGGACAATGCCAGGCCAAAATCACATATCCTGGTCTTTATCCACTCCTTTAAGCTGTTTAATTCTTTGCTTATCAATAACAATTGCTCACATGCCAAAACCACAGACACTGCCTGGTTTCTCAATCTGTGCTTTCCCCTGATGACCCAGCAGCAGGTAGACCCTGGTTGCTACATCCCTGGTTTTGTCTCTCCTTTCTCTGTGTCATGTCCTTCTTTTCAGCAGCAGAGAGAAGAGTGATGGGCCAGGCTAAATCTGTCCAGATAACCAGGCTACTTCTAATCCCCCACAACTGCTTCAGCAGCTTTTTCTTGAACAGTTGTTATACATTGTCTTTATTACAGTCTTTGCTTTTCAAGGTGCAGCATGGCCAGCAAAAAGAGCCTGACAGAAGATTTTAAAAGTCCTGCTGTTACACTTCTTAATATAGCACCCTCTGAAATGTGCTGGAAGGGCTGTCTTTATCCCATCTGCAGCATTGCCTGGATTTCTAGCTGTCTCATCAAAAGCCTGTTCCTGCACTGTGTAGAGCACTTCCTGGGGCTTTGCTGAGCACCCCCTCGGGTGCTGTCACACGTGGTGACACTCTGGGCCCCAGGGGACTTAAGCCTGTTTGTAAAATCAACCAGTGAAGTGCTGACATGGGGCATGTCCACTAACAGCTTGCATTGATCCAGGCGTCCAGGCTGGGTCCTTGCAAAGCTTCGCCGGGAGTGAGGTGCGTGGGAAGGAGCTGTCATACAGGTGTGTCAGAGGAACAGGGTGAGGTTTAAAGCAAAGGTTTTAAGATGATTAGAAATGCCTGCTGGGTTATGTCCCCAGCAGTGACAGCAGGAGATGCTGTTTAGGACCAAACCTGGCCACTTCCTGAAGTCCCTTTACTGCAGGACGTGTTTTTCCTTTTTCCTGTCAAAATATTAGAGTGAAAGTAAACTGTAGCTAGCCATCAACATCTTAGGGGTTTTCTGGGGGCTTTGGCACCCCAAAGTGGAATACCTGTGTTGAAGTAGCTGGGTGCTTTTGAGGCTGGACCATCTCTATCAGAAAGCATGGAGCAGACACTGACGAAAGTTTTCACACTGTTACTCTAAATTGCAGCCCCACCACCCTTTCCACCCCCAGGTGCAGGGAAAGCTGCAGTGAGACCATCCCCTGTGCAGCACGTGCTGCTGCTCCAGGTTTATCAGCACTGGCATGTTACAGTATATACTGCTCTGAATGCAAATACAGTTTGGGGTTTGCACTGATGCTTAGGACAGCTGTTGCCTGCAGTCCAAAAACCCTTCTCCCTGTCTCTCATTGCATGCTCAGGTTTATCAGTTCAGAGGCCACCACCTCTGAACTCCTGTCTCCTGGGGCAGTTTGAGATCCACTGCTGTGGTGTGGACTGTGGTCACAGCATTTCTTGCTACCAGGAGCAAGTATCCATGGAACTGCACTGTGGCTGTGTTGCCAACTGAATGCTGGATGTCACTGTCATCCCACTGGTTCCCTGCTGCTCGCAATTCCAGAGGCTTTGCCTGAGCTTTGGGGTTGTTGCAAGTACCTTCAGCCCTTGGTAACAGCACAGGTGAAAGGTGGCAAGGATGGAAAAGAAGGTGGATGGAGTAGTAGATGAATTGGTTGCTCAGAACCAAATCATCCATCTCTTTTCATGCTGTGTGGGTGATCTCATTGCTTGCTGCCCAGATGCTCCATGAATCAAGGGATGTCACCCACCCTCAGCATATAGATGCACTGCCCTGTGCTCTTCCAGCAGGGAATTATTTATAACAGGGCAATGTGTCCTGCAGTGGTAGATTATGTGGAGTTATTGATGGGGAGGAAGGCGTCCCACAGCATTTCTCATTTCATGCATGAATAATTCCTTCATCCCGACATGTTTTTGCTCCCCCACGCCTGGACCTTGTCTGGTGCACAGGGATGCTCATGGATGTCAGGAGTGTCAGTGTCAGGATCTCTCTCATCTCACCCAGTTTCTGTAGCTGTAAACTACACTAAAATGCCATTGTTTTGTAGGAGCCCTCCAGGAATGCCTTTTAACTGAAGTCAAGTGTAGAGTTACTAGCGGAACTTGTGGGAGCTGTCATGCAGCCTTGCTTGAAACCAAGGGAAACTAGAAAGGTGGAAAGGAGAGAAACTCAACACAGGGGAAAGATGGAGGTAAGGAGGGATAATAGGATAACGGCATGCCTCATAAACACAGACAAAAATCCCTCCCCATCCTGGCTGGCTGGGCAGTTGCAGTCAGTGACAGGGACAGCTGCTGCCTGTCCTTGGTTAGTCCCTGCACCCAGGCTGCCTGTGTCTGGCTGGGTGGCAGTCGATGTGCCACGTCTGTGCCCTAACCTCCTCCCGCAGGCAGCATTCACATCACGGCAGACAAGCTGTCCCCAGAAGAGCCTCCTTCCTCCCTTGATGCTGATGTAACTCGGCTGCTCTGCCCCGTGTTTCACTGAGGATGGAGGGGAAGGAGGAGGGAGAGTTGCCTCAAGTGCTGGGTAGTTCCTCTTCTTCTTCAAAACCCAGACAGCATAAAAGGGCAGGAATTTAAATGGCATCAGCAATATGCAGCCAGCTGTGGGCTGGGGACTCTGTCCACTTGCTGCCGTGTACAGCCTGTCTCTCTTAAAGTGATGTATATAAATAATGCTGGCAGGAGGAGAGCCCAGACACTGAATTTGGGGCTTTTTAACAGGTTATTGGTGAATAGGTAAAAATGGCTCTGCACTGGGTCCTGATTCCTTCTGTACTGTCCTGCTCAGACCACCCCTGCTTGGCACAAGGAGCTGCTGTTCTAGCCAAAATCATGCCAAAAGATGGCACAGGAGACTGAACAAGTGGCTGCAAGGGCAAATACTTGAGGCTCTGTCATGTGACAGTGTGTTGCTCCTCCTCTGTGCCAGTGTTTCTGTGTGGTGGTGTCACACCAGGCTGTGCTGCAGGGAGGGGTCAGGGAGCATTTGGATCTCTGGGATTAGCAAGCCTGTCACTTTTGGCAAGTCTTTATGTAGGTATATTAAGAGCAAGGAACACAGGCAATTGCAGACCCTGTCCTATGCACAGAAATTATTTTGAGCTTTTTGGTGTTTGGATTTTTTTCTTTCCTTTTGCCCCTTCATAGCAGCCTGGGGAAAAGTGTAGGAGAGGGATGTTTGCCCCGCACAGGATGCTTTCCTGGCTCTGCTGTAAGGATGCATACGAGCTGGGGCTGTCCTGCTGGGTTCCCAGCAGCGGTGATGGAAATTGCTGAGTGTCTCTGCCAGTCCCCTCATCTGGGTGATGCCCCAGGGACATCACCTGTGACAGCTTTGAGCCAGTAGCGGAATTGCTCACATTTGTGTTTCTGTGACATGCCAAAGCAGAATTGAAAGTCACAGTCTCTGCTTGAAGGGATATTGCCTTGAGAAGTTGCATGTCTGGCTAGAAATTATGTTGCACACATAAGCCTCTAAGAATTAATGAGAGGTCGGCTGCATAGATAGCAGTGCCACTCCTGAAGATAAAGAGGGAAGACTGGTGTGCTTCTGGGCAAGATTTCTGTCCTTGCCCTGTGCTGAGCTTCCAAGGAAAACTCCGTGCCACAGGGATGCATCCATGCAAAATTGGCACCAACAGCTGGTGGTGGCCACAGGAGCTGTTCTGTCCTCTCTCCAGCCCTAAGAAAAACAGGGATAAATTTTACCTGTCTCAACCCTCACCCCACAGTGTGTGGGTGCTGTCACTAGGGAGGACCCAGGTGTGAGTTCAGGAAGTTTTGGGGCAGCAAAGCTTTGCCTTCTCTTGTGGGAATACTAGAATTTTCTAGAAAACAATGTATTTGAAAAGTACCTGGAAGACTGAGCTTTGCTTTTTCAGAGCAACACAATTCTGGGGCTTGGGGTAGTGGTCCCTGCATGCTGAGGGCTTAGGAAAGCTGTTGGAACCTGCAACAGTCATGTGGGACTCATGCTGGTGAGGAAGGCTGATGTCTCTGTCCCCCCTCCCTCCTAGCAGTACTCTGCTATTGCTTTTGGCTCCAGTCTTTCCACCCATCCACCCACCGGCCTTTTATTCATCAAAAGGTGTAGAAGAATTTGCAGCAAAAATAAATGAATTTATTTTCACCCACCATCCATCCTCGTCGGCTGAGTGGGGGAGAGCTGCGCAGCTCATGACAGTGGAGGAGGGTGGGAGAGGAGGCTTGCAGGCACAGCCAGAGGATTGCATGGCATGTCCTCCTCGGCAGGAGTGGAGATATGTGGCCAGTGTGGTGCCACCGCTGCGGGGACATCCTTGGGATGTGGCGCCAGCAGTGGTGTGTGGAGTCTGAGGGCAGCCCTGTGCTGTGGGAGATGGGTGGATGGATTAGAAGAATGCCCTCTTTGGTCTTCAAAAGCTGAGAATCATCATCAAATTTAGAGCAGAAAGACAGTGCAGTCTTGTGCACTTTCAGGGTGCCATCAGCTGAGGAACCGTGTCTGACCTTGCTGTGAAGCATGAGCAAGCTAAAATCGTGTTCCTTGGCACTCAATGGCTCAGAGCCATTTTGTGCCTTTTTCATAGGTGTGTGCATCACAAGGTGGCTTGTTGCTTTTTTTACGGAATGGTTTGGCTTGGAAGAGACCTTTAAAGGCCATCTCGTTCCAACCCCTCTGCCATGGGCAGGGACACCTTCCACCAGACCAGGCTGCTCAAAGCCCCATCCAACCTGACCTTGAACACCTCCAGGGGTGGAGCAGCCACAGCTTCTCTGGGCAGCCTGTGCCAGTGCCTCACCACCCTCATGGTAAAAAAAATTCTTCAAAATTATATCTTTTGGCTGTGAGTTCCTGATGTCAAGATTGCATGGTGAGGCAGCAAGCTGAGGGAGTGGAGAGAGTTGAGGAAGGTGGTAGTGGGTTTTCCATGGCTGCTTCTCCTCACTTTTGCTTTTGGCAGCCTGGAAGGAGGCAGGGGAGAGTGCTCGGTGTTTGGTGGGAAACAGCTGGTGCCTCTGCAAAGTGCCTCCAGTGCTTCAGCGTGGTGTTCACAGGGCAGCTGTGGTTAAATGCAAGATGTCCATGAAGAACTGATCCTGGAGTGAGATGGAAGAGCTTTGGATGACCACAGTGATGGGATGACAGAAGATGGAGGCAAGTGAGGGCGAAGGCAAAGAGAGAGATTCTGCCACAAGATGAGTATCTGGAAGGGCAGGGAGAGTAGTAGCTGTCAGGGTCTGTGTTTATCTTTACAGCAGTGATTATTTTCAGATAGCATGTGAGAGAGTAAAACGTCAGCTCTTGCTAATAATAGCACTGCAAACAAGGCTGTTGCTCATTACTGACAGCTGAGATGAAGTTAGATTTGTTTCATCCTAGGTATGAAAAAGTGCAAAAACAAGCCGTGCTCTGAGTTGATATCCTCAGTCCGGAAAAGGTGAGGAGGAGACCCCCCTCCCAGCCCTGGGGTGTGGCAATGGTTTTTCCAGGGTGCTTCCACACTGCTGCTGGAAGAGTGGATATGGTGAGGAGCTGCAGCTGGCTGGCATTCCAACCCAAACTATCCTAATCAGGATAGTTTAGAGGTCCTTTAGAGGTCATCTAGTTGAGTCTAGGTAAAAAGCAATCTGAGGGGAGGACCTTCAGCATTCTTGCTCTGAAACTGGAGGGTTTTCCCAGAGGAGGAGGAGAAGTCTCATCCCAAGGTCAGCAGCTTGTGGTGTGATCCCAAGACAGCTTTCAGTAGCAAATCCCCTCTGAATGGTATGCAGCTGCCTGGAGGAGGGATTTGACAACCCCATGGGGGAAAACTGTTCCAGGGCTTGTAGCCACCTTTGGGAACTTGAGGTGTTTTTAGTAGGCTGAAGGATCTGGCTGCTGGTGATCCTTGGAGCAGACACAGACATGAGGAGGACAGAAGGGTAGAAGTCTTGGGGATTGATGGCACTGGTGTAAACGAGATCTGAATACAACCCGCATTGTTTGAGCAGATGTGTCCTGTCTGTGGCTAATTATAAGCGTTGTGTGCACAACACACACTGGGAAATGTGCCAGATACTATTTCTTTTCACGTTGAACTCAAAATCATTATAATTAAGCTTTAAAATTGTAAGTAAAATCTCACAAGGAGTGTAGGTTTGGTGTCATGCTGCTTGCAACCGGGTCCAGTTCCTGCTGGGATGGACAGGTGTGGGAGTATGGAGAGGATGGTTAGAAGGGCTGGGAATGTGAAGGGTTTGGTGGCTCTGCTGTACCAGCTATGTCCAGATTTGGGTTTTAAATATTCAGAATACCTCAAAGTACCAGAAACGTGCCATTTTACAAATGTGGGAAGTGTTGCTGAGTGAGTTTTAGCAGCCTCTCAGGTTTGGTGGGCACAGAGAAGAGGTGCTTGCTAAGAAGAGAAAATAAGGAATAAAAGTGGGAAGCAGTCGTGGAAGCAATTGTGTAACCTTGGATTGAGAGGAACCTAGGTTGTGTCTCTGGTTTGAGGGAAAATGAGGCAGACTTGCTGAAGAAGCAGCTCCAGGAGGAGTTGCTGTGCATGGGCCTGGATGAGGGGGATGTGACTGCTGTGCCACCAGCTGCGGCTCAGTGGACACCAGCTGATGGCTCCTTTGTGGCACCTTTGAGGGCTGCCTCAGGACTGGGGCCCCAGGGAAGCATCCCACCCCTGCTCCCCAAGCATGGGAAAATTCCTGAACCTCATTTTTGGGACTATGCCACAGGAGCAGTGGCCATGAATGTAGGGTGAGGATCACTGTGGCCCTGATGTTTGGTGTGCTCGCTGTGTGCCCAGAGGTATGATGGATGGGCTGGGAAGTGAATTGGGCTCAGCCACCACATGATGAGCAGGTTAAAACCAGCAGTGAGCTCTCCACCCTGTGATTTGTATGCAGAGGGAGGGTGGCTGCTGGATTTCAGTGCTTGTAGGTGTTCATCTGGGGTCATGTCTGAATAAATCACATTCTGAGATCCAAGTGAGTGCTGGAGAACAAGTTGCACTGTCAACGCGGCAGCAGACCAGAGACATCTTAACTGCTCATGATAAATGGGTCAAGATGGGCCCTGGTGTTTTAAAAATTAGCTGTTGGCCTAGATAGCAGCAGCACGATGACTTGCTTGCAGTGGAACAAGAGTGAGCATGACTGGAGCTGCGCATTCCTCTGAATACTGGGATGAGCCTGGTGTGCTGAGGTGAACCTGGGCTGGTTCCCCACGCCTTGTTTGTACCCAGCTTTTCCTTGGAAGCTGAGCTGTGCCACAGGGAAGCAGGGAAGACCTTGGGCATCTCTTTCAAATGGTTTCATATAGTCACAAGGTGTATTTGTCCTGCAGGCAGCAGCTGCAAAGGCGCCTCCCACCACCCCATGCTTTGCTCTCCTCCAGTGACAAAGTACTCTGAGTTGTCTTACTCGTGTTTCCCCCTGGTTTTTGAGGAAGGGTGGTCCTTTACCCCCCCCCCCGGGCTATGTAACTCTGGTCTTACAGAGAGATGTGCCATGCATTTGGGTTGGAGCAGTAGTCAGAGTTGGTGCTGAAGATGGAGCTGCTGCCCAAGTCAGGTTCTCTTCTGCTTAGCACCCAGGAAGAAGGCCATTGCCTGCACCAGGGTTTTCTCCTGTCATGGGGTCTTCCTCTGGAGGAAGACATATTGCTCCAGAGCACTGAAAGTAGTGCTTTTTATCTGGGCAAGAGACCTGTCAGTGCCCATGGTTGGCTGCTGTATTGAACAGTGGCTTTCTTGAGTGATGATTAAGCAACTGGTCAGGCCACACCTTGAGTACTGTGTCCAGTTCTGGGCCCCTCAGCTTAGGAAGGATGTTGAGATCAATGTCCAGAGAAGGGTAACAAGGCTGGTGAAGGGTCTGGAGCACAAGTCCTGTGAGGAGCAGCTGAGGGAGTGGGGTTTTTTAGGCGGGAGGAGGCTCAAGGGAGACCTTATCACTCTCTACAACTCCCTGACAGGAGGTTGTAGCCCCTGTGCATTTTCCTCAGGAAAGCATTTCCTTCACACTGTCAGGGGAAAAGAGAGTTTGGTCCTTATTTACGGAGGTCACCTGTCCCCATGTGTGACAGGTGATTTTGGACCCTGCTCCCAGATGTGTGTTTGGCAATGGGCACTTAGCCATCCAGGGTGGCCAGTGACTACATGTGCTGCTTTATCTCCCACAGGCTCCTGCTTCTGGGTTGCCGTCCTGGACGGCAACGTAGTGGGGATCGTGGCAGCACGGGGCAATGAGGAAGACAACACCGTGGAGCTTCGCCGCATGTCCGTTGACTCCAACTACCGCGGCAAAGGGATCGCCAAGGCCCTGGGCCGCAAAGTGCTGGAGTTTGCCATGCTCAACAACTACTCCTCTGTCGTGCTGGGAACCACGGCCGTGAAGATGGCAGCCCACAAGCTCTATGAGTCCTTGGGGTTCAAGCACGTGGGTGTTGTTGAACATTATGCCCTGCCAGGGATGACACGCTCCTTACTGGAGAGAATGTTTTTCCAGGTCCGCTACCACCGCTACCGCCTGCAGCTGCGGGAAGAATAAAAAAACCCCCAACCAACCAAAACAAAAAAAAAGAGTATTTTTTCCCCACTTCCTCCCCCTTCAAAAATAATAAATTACCCTTCTATTTCTCATCACCGTTGATTTGCCAGTTTTGGGTTAGAGTTTTTGTACCCTCATGTCACGTTTTGGTTTGCTCCGTTCAGCTCGATGGGCCGGCCGAGCAGCGCCCCTTCCTCGCATGCTGTAGGTGGTGGTGCTGGGAGTCCTGCGACCCGGCGGAGCAGAGCAGCGGCCTCTCCTTCCCAGGTACCTCCGTAAAGCACAGAAACTTACTGCAAAATAGTACAACTGCTCTGGTGTACATAGTCCTCTCCTTTTCCAAGTGTAAGATAACATAGTGATGCATTCATAATAGCGCAGAAATATTACTTGAATGCAGTTTTCAGTATTTCACGCACCAGTAAGTAGAATATGCATTCCTCTTACCGTAATCTACTGGTTAATAGTTTTCAGAGAAAAGGTGGGGGGCACGCCCTGCCCCCCCGCCCCAACCCGCTTGCTACAATGCATGAAGAGGAAAGCGCGTGCACGCACTCAAACACATCGCACTGCCACCACGGCACTGGTGTTGCACTTTTTTTGGATGTGCCTCATTCTGCCAAATGTCTGAGAGACCCTGGGTGCATCCGGTAACCACGACTCCTCTCCACCTCCCCCTCCTTCCTAAGCCAGCACAGACTCGGACCGGCTGAACTGAGCCCCATTGTACCATAGTGTGAAGTTAAGATCAAACCTAAGTATCTCCTGCGCTGTTCTGTAGCCACGCGTAACCTGCAGTCCTGGGCCAGACTCCGCATGTGCGTTGGACTTTCTCTTTGCTGCCTTTTGGGGGTTTTTGTTTGTTTTCATCTTATTTTTAAGGGTTATTTTTTTGTTGTTGTTGTTATTTTTAGTTTTGGCTTTTGCTGAATGGTGTCGTTGAGGCGTAATGGAGGCTGCAGTTCCTATGGCAACACATTTGCACATTAATGTGCGCACCAAATCTCACCAATTCAGAGAAGCAACGTGTGACAGATAATAGCATTTTGGGGAGCGCCGGGGTGGGGGGGAGCGTACTTATTATCTTAACCAGCTGCTTGTTTGATAAATGTAGATGGCCTCACTGCAGCCTTCCATCAACGGTAATTAACTGCTTTAATGATGTCAGATTTGTGAATTGTACAATGCAAAAAGCAATGCAAAGCAGATTCGGCATGTGTCTGTACCCGGTATGTATGTACAGTGCCTGCCAACTAAAGAATAACCAAGACTACAGCTTCTTCTAGCCTGAGATATCAACTTTTATAACTTATTTAAACAAATAGCAACTTTGCATGAATTACATCTTGGGGAAAAAGAAGACTGGTAGGTTTTAATTTTTAAAGCGTGGTATCAGAGGTGTTAAAGAAAACCATTTCTGGCTGCACTTAATTTTCGGTGGGTAGAGGGGTTTGGCTCTGCTAATACATTTAAAGGGAAAACCCCTTTAGTTACTGGGAAAAAACAATTATTATTTTATGAATTATTTTGTGTGTGGTGAGGGGGGAAACCCCCCCCACCTCATCACGATGGAGTTGGTGATGGGGTAGAGCATGTGTTCACCATGCTTGCAAATACAATGGAAGAGTCAGCAGGAGAGCCCCAGGAGGAAGGAGCCTTGTGGTGTGTGGAGAGGAGCCCTGGGGCAGATGGAGGGACAGACAGCACGGACCTTGGACATGGGGTGCTGTCTGTCCCACTCCTACTGGGAGCTGCCCTTTCCTCTCCAGCCGGAAGCTTTCCCAGCACTGAGCTGTGGCCGGTGATGCTGACAGAGCAGAGGGGCTCAGCCCATCCCTGCAGGGCCATGGGCCAGGCACTGATGCTGGGGTGGAGGAGCCATTTGGCACAACCCCAGTTGCTCTTTCAGTGCTTGGCTCGGGCTCAGTCCAGCCTGTGAGGAGTTGGAGGGGCTGAGTCCCAGCGTGTGTCCCAGCAATAAGGGGGTAATGAGGATGGTGAAGGACACTGTAGCAAGAGACCATGAGTTTAATTAACAAAATTTCTGTATGGGGCACTATATTTTTAAAAGTCTTTCTATGCTGTACATTTCTCCTGAAGCTGAAATAATGTACTGTTGGTAGGGGTTCTTGTATAGTGTACAGAAATCGGCAGAATATTTTCTTGCTGCATTCAGTGATTTATTAACCGAAGTAAAACAGACAAATATAAAGTGTTAGCAAAAGTTGAAAGAAAAACAAAACACAAAAGTTTGTGCCTTTTTTAGTTTATTTTTCTGTTGCTATATAATCACTGCACTAAAACCTTTCCAGAGGGGTAAAAAAAAAAAGAAAACAAAAAACAAAAACTAGTCTCTTAATAAGGGAGGAATATGTAAAGTCTAAATTGAGCATTAATTTTTTTATTAGGCTATTTAATTAAACTAATGTTGCTGGTTTTATTTGATACCTGTGCCTTTGTAATAAAACTCCACATCCTGTCAGAAAATCCAAACCTGGAATAAATCCCACCAGATCCCACAGACACAGAAGTACCGTCAAGTTACCAGTATTTTCTTTTAAAACGTGTAAATTTTAACTGATGATATTACAGTATCTGATCGTAATACCTGTTGAGTTTCCTGGGGAAGAGGTGCTTTGGAAAGGTGTGGCTTTGGGGGTGCTGTCTGCATTCCTCCCTGGCACATGGAAATGCACTGATAAGGATTTGAGTTGTTGCCAGTTGGCCAGTAGCTGCCAAGAAAATTTATTCCCTTAAGGCTTCTGCCAGTTGCTTTGTGACCAGGCTTTTTGGAAGAAATCCAGCTGGTTGCTCCCAGCTCTCCAGCCAGGACAGCTTGTTTCTGAAGGAAAGGGCTGACTGCCAAATAGGCTGGGATTTGCTCTCCAGAGCTGTGTTCCTAGTAGCAGTGGTGGGACAGGGGTGCACAAGCTCCTGTGTTGTTGCTGCTCTCCCTGCCCAGAGCTGCTCTGAATAGGATTAGGCAAGGATGGACTTAAAAGCACTACATGATACTTTTGTTTTGTCTGCATTCATGGGAAGTTTCTGTAAATGTGATAGCTCAGGCACAGCTCTGGACTCAGGGTTGCTGGCTTCTGGACCAGGTTCACTTGCTGCCGGGGAAGTGTGTGGGCAGGCCCCAGTGCAGCTACAGGGGGACACATTGAGGTCGAGCTGCCTTTGGCAGATCCATCCCTCTTCTCTGCATCTTTCAGGGTGCACTGGTTTAAACAAAGTGCTTGGAGAAGATCAGCACAGCCCTTTCTCTGAGCCTGAACATCACATCCTGACTCTCCTCATCTGAGTTCAATGGCTGGATGGGTGAGGAGCAGCACAAGGTGGTTGTGGGGTTGGTTCCAAGCAGAAGAGGTGGTGATCTGGACCTATTGCCAGTCCATGAGTTTTGATTCCAACAGAGACCCACATCAGTGTGAGATGGGAGGGGATTTTCCTGATTTATTTTGGGGGTTTCTCTTTCCAGCGATGATGCTGGCCAGGAGCATGCGGAAGAGTGGAATGTCTCTTGGGTTTGGGCCTCTGCTGGTAAACATGGTGGCTAAGGAAGACCAGTTCAGATTCAGGTGGAGGATGTGTTAGAGATGTGAAGGCACTGCCCATAGCTGCTCTTACTTTGCAGTGCAGGTGGGCT
Source organism: Aphelocoma coerulescens (assembly GCF_041296385.1). NCBI lineage: Eukaryota > Metazoa > Chordata > Aves > Passeriformes > Corvidae > Aphelocoma > Aphelocoma coerulescens. The sequence continues at coordinate 71,034,855 of NC_091017.1, read as the reverse complement.
CTCACAGCCCCCTGCCCTCATGCTGCCTGCAGAGATGCATTTTACTCACCTGGCTGCTCTCTCCTTAGAGTGGGGCTTTTTTTTGCTAATCCCTGTGCACTAGACACTGCTCAAGTGTCCTTTGCTTGGAGGGGCCTGGGACAGAGCCCTTGCTCCCTGAGGAAAGCACTAGGTGTCATGTCCAAAAGTTAAAAAAAGAAAACAAACAAAGGAGGAAGGAAGGGAAAATTTGCATTACTGTGGCTGAGGTCCACAGCCTTGGAGTTGCCCCAGCCTTCCAGCACAGCCTGGGCCATTCCCAGTGGAGTGAGTGGGAACTCCCTCCACATCCTGAGCAAACTAGCATCTCAAGCACATGTCATATTTGGCAATAAGCTCTCCGGGAAGCTTGGCCCCGAACAGATCCAGGATGATAATGCTAAGCAATCAAACCAACAAAGAAAGTGGTTTCTAACCTAACTTGAAACCCTTAAATTTGTATTTGTTTTAAATTCATGCTGTGTTTTCCTTCTATGAAGCAGACAGCACCTGCAAGATGCTTAGGAATGGCAACTATGTCTCTGCTAGGAGCTGCAGAAAGGTCCAGGGCATTGCCATCAGTGGAAAGTTGTTCTTTTCCCTCTCTTCCCTGTCCCCATGCAATATGTGGGATGCTGTTTCTGAGAAAGCCTCTACCTTTCTCCAGAAGTGATCCTGCCTCGTGGTCCTGTGTGTGGGTACAGCCTGCAGCACTTGTTTCAGAACTGCCTTCCAGCAAATGCAGGGGCAAATGACCCTGGGGTCATCTGTCCCCAGGGCTGGGACCTGGGGTCATTTTACCCCTATGTTCCCTCCCCATGGGAAATGAGGATGATTCTTTAGGTCATGATGTCAGAATTTAATAGTCCCTGTGTAGGAGAGGCAGGACTAAGGGTCAGCAGGTGACAGCTGGGGTTGGGATGTGCCTGGTGGGGCCCTGGTGCTGCACACCTGCAGTGGGAACAGAAAGTGTTTGGTGCCAGGGGGTTCTCGGGCCCTGTCCCTGCTGTGGCCAACTGGGAGAACAGAAAGTGCTGTGGTCAGAATCCCCATGGGAACTGTGGTTCTGCAGAACCTTGTCCCGATCCTTGCTGCTGCTGTTGCTCACTGATCCACACCCTGTATGTGATGCAGGTCTGCTGCCTTTTAATTTGCCAGATTTGCTGGCTGAGGTGCAAATGGGTAGAAACTGACTGCAGGGACTTCCAAATTGCCAAACACACAAAGGCAGGAACCAGCTCTGGTTACCTCTGAATTAACAATCTCACTTTGGGTGTGCTGGGGCCTGTGTTTCATTAGTGCTGGTGTGATGCTCTCGGTATGCACTCTACTTAAAGCTTAATAAAGGCATTTTAATTCCACACTAACTGGAGTCTTGCAGTGGAATATACTGTACCACATAAAGAAAATGAAGTAATGCTAAGTGTTAAATAAGCTTTAAAATGCAAAAGGAACATTTTTGTTTTTTTCTCCCTCAAAATAGATCCACATAGAATCTTGAGGAAAAATTGGTGTGCTCTTGCATGCCTCAGTCATAGAGACTATGCAATAGAGCTCATGCTTATCTCCCACCAAAACCTGTTACCCGAATGGTGCTCAGGAGTACCTTTCATTAAAAATAAACCAGATTAATTTGAACAACTGAGAGTCTAGTCAAAAGACAGTATTGTTTAAAATAACAAGCTCCAAGTCAGTATTTGGAGTTTCATCACAGTTAAAATCGTTGTTCAGTGCTGTCTTTGTATTGCACAATGGTCACCTGCAGGAGAGAACATGCTATTAACATCTAAATAGTAGAAGACAGAGACCTAGTGAGACCAAGAGCATAACAAATACATAATGCAACTGTAAATTTATTTACGAGTAACACGTTTGAATGCAGAAGCAGCTACTTCTATGTAAGCATAATGAAATTATAGCTAACATTGTTTCCAATTTCTTTTCCTCCAAAGCTTAATCCTTTTGCCTTGTAATATGTATATTTGATTTTTTTTTTTAATGTAATTAGGTTTAACAAAGCATCAGTTGCTTTGTGAGTTGTACTTATGATTGTGCTGGGCTGTTAGCTTTAAGCAGTTTGTGTGCTTGTATTATTTTATTAAAGCAAAAGTCTTCTTGAGACAAATGCAGTAAAGGAAAAAAATTATTTTTGGTAGTGTTAAGCAGATGTGTGGTATGCATTTGGAAAATGTCCAATGCCAGTTTAAAAAAAAAACAAACAGGCTAAATTGCTTCCCAGAACTGCTCATGTTTAAGGCAGTGGCTTATTCACTCACGTCTGAATAGAAACTTTGATTCCCCCAAACAGCCCCTTACTCTGCATCTCCTCGCCGTTGTACAAGACCAATGTGAAATGAGTCTTGTGTTTTCTATGTTCAGCATAGTCTGTACTGTACTTTGTAACGGGAAGTGGCTACAAGTCCTCAAAGAAAAAACGAACCTATTCTAAAACAGCAATAATTACCACTGTAAGGCAAAAGAGCACGTGGGGGGAGAGCCCAGGGAGATAGTTAATGAAGGTGATGCTGTTAGGAGCACACTGGCAGCAGCGTGTTCCTAAGGGGTGCTGTTGCACCTGGGGAGCAGGATTAAGTACTAGGGAAGGCCATCAGTCTCTGGAACTGGATGTCACCTTGGCAGAGAACCTGCCCATGTGGGGTCCCTAGAGCTGAGTCATTGTGAGCCCTTACACAGTGCAGGTTTTTCACCAAAGTTAAGGGTGAGTTATTGCAAGTGCTGTTCCTGGTGGGACAGACATAAGGAAGAGCTGTCAGAGTCACACAGAGGAAGGTAAATGCCCGTTGCTGCAGTCTTGTACCCCAGTGCACTCTGCTACTGCACTTCTGGGGCTCAGCAACGGCAGAAAATAGAATCAATTACTCTTATTTTCTGTGGAGGGAAGCAGGAGTCAGCTCTGTTGGAAAGCTGTTTGCATACCGTCAAGGTACCAATGCAAATCGTTCCCCTGGCGTGGCAGGGTGTTAAGATGTGTGCAAATTATACCTTGGTGTGCTTTAGGCTTTTGAGCTCCAGCCTACAAAGCGTGACCCCGATGCAGCGAGGTCTCTCCATCGGCAGAGCCCCGGGAGCCAGCCAGCTCTCGAGGGACAGCAGGGTGTCCTCAGGCAGGGGCAGGCGAGGTGCTCTGGACAAATGACTTGTAGGTACTTAAGTTCTGTTCCTGATGGCCGCTGTAACTGTGAAAATTAACCAGACCTGCTGTGATAAATTTGGTTATATAAGGTTTATTTGGTTAATTTTTTATAAGTGAAAACTGAAAAGATGAAAGAGAATTGTAATATGAAAGCAACTGCTGTAAATAATGTATGAATGAATAAAATCTAAAACTTATGTCAGTTTTTTCCTAAACTGTACTGCTGTCAAGTTACTGATGTGCAGATGGTGCCTGCATCTTTTCCAGCTCCCCAGTTCCAGGATGGGCAGACACCACTCATTCCTGCTTCCATTGATAACAGGGATATCTTTTTGTGTCTCATGCGTGTCCTTAGATTGTATTTCCATGCTGTTCCAGCTCATACTGCCATGTCCAGAAGCTGCACACAGTAACTGTGGAGAGAGCCCTGCTTGGGACCCTGCCTGGCCCGCCCTGGCCACCAGGCCCAGGGCTGCCTCAGGCCACCTGCCTGGTGGAGTACTCACCCCAAATCCCCCATGAGATCAGAGGTAGCCCTGAGGAATGTGCCACTGGAGCAGAGGACAAAACAAAACCACGCAGTGTCTGCTGTCTGCCACCAAGGCCATAAAGTGACGGAGTGAGAGTTATTGAGGAGGATGTTTTCATGGTGGAGGTGCATCTTGGGGATTCCCCAAGCCTCACAGGCCCCTTTTTCTTCCATACACCTGTGCATTACCTTAGGTAAAAAGCAGCAATGATGGGCTGTTCCCCACTGTGTGTGAGGGAATAGCATGAGGGAATAGCAGAAATAGCATCAGGCTATTTCTGACCAACTCTGGAGCACCTCTGTGAGGCAGGGAATCACTGGTCTCCCATTTGTGGAGGGGAAATGGGACTTCAGCCTCCAGTTACAGTTAGATACAGTTGGAATAAACTGATTGCTGCTGGAACAGCCTCTGGGGATGTCTGTTCCTGAAAATCAGTTTCTGGTGGCAGTTATAAGTGCTGTAGGAGTGCCCTGCCACCCAGCAGCTGAGGGACACCTACCCAGCAACACCCCCCTGGCAACCTGGCTCTGGATCACCCAGGCAGCACCCCCAGGGCCATCACCTCTCCAGCAGTGCGGGCTGAGGCTTTGGGATGCGCAGGGTTATCTGGCAGAGCAGTCAGGCAGCGATGAGGAGCACAAAGTTAATGCCTTTGCCCTGTGGATCTGGCCCCTGTCACTTCCCTGCCGTATCCAGAGGTGCAGACCCCGACAGCACTATCTCACTCAGAGGAGGTGTACACAAAACACCTTCTGGAACTGATAGCAATGTGTTCTGGGATTCGGGGCGGCCTGGGGGGGGGAGAACAGCTCTAAATTCATGCATGTGCACAAGCTTAATTTTATACCAGACCTAACAAAAACGCCACCTCCACCCTTAAAACTGCTTTAGTGAAATAACAGAAAAGTGGCAACAAAAGCTGAGTTGGTTTTAGAAGCTGCTGCAGTGTGGGTGTGATGTGTGCCTTACAGCACCTCAATTAACTGCTAATTGGGCTCAAACTCTCCACTAATCGGGCACACATTCCTGCCCTGGCTCTTTCATCCCTCAAGGTGAATTGTTTCAGATGAAAAAGATCGAATTCAGGGGGACAAGGACTTTGCCTCCATGCCCTCTGTTCCCAGGCACATATCTCATGCTCTGGATGAGACAAGACCTCATGATCCCTTTCCCTGTTGCTCCCAGCACACCCACCACCTACGTACACCTTAATGCCTCCTAAAAAGCCAAAGCAAAGCAGCGGTACAGGCCCAACCCAGGCTGTCCCCTCTGCCATAACCATGGCCTCTCATCAGGGGCTTGGTGCTCTCCAAAGAAAGGAAGAAGGTTGCGGCTGGAACCAGGCAGGGAGGACCCCAGGTCTACCAGCTGAGCACATCCAGCCCACAAAACTGCTTTTATCCTGGCCACACAGCTGCAAAATATTCCATCTGTCTACTTACCTATCCAGCTATCTACATCTCTCCATTCATCCATCCATCCATCCATGCTGGCCCACCTTTTGCCAAGAGACAGAGTTGCTAAGTCCCCACATAGGCTCCCACCACTCTCCACCACAAGCCCACTGCTTTCCTGTGCAGCTCCTTGCTGCTGGCTGGGTTTTGTCAATCAGGTAGGCTGAGTAAATGGTGCTGTGGCAAGTTCTGGGGGCCTCTGGCTTTCCTCCAGTCTTCCCTGTGTCCCTACAGCTGCAGGGGTTGGGGTCATTTTGTATCTAGGGTTCACCAGGAGTCATAAACGGGACCTCCCTACATGTGTCTTAGCAGCAAGGCCTGACCAGCAGCAAGAAAGGTTCTGTGACCCTGTGCCTTATGTTGTGTCTCATTTATTTCAGACTCAGGTGACTCTGGGTACATTGAGTTGGGTGTACTTGGGTGACAATGCACTTGCAGCAGTGCAGGGTGAGTGTGCTCATGTGGCCAGACACTCAGACCCTGCTCCAGGCTGCGTTTCTGCTCCAGCAGCAATTCCCTTTCACAGGACATCCCACCACCACCACCACCTGCCAGGCTGACAAAAAGCTCTCACACGTCTGCTCAGAGTCTATTGCCAGAGTCTGCTTGGAGTGCTCCTGAGGGCCTGCAGGAGTCAACATGAAGTTTCTTTCATTTGTCGAGTCTTTCACAGAGCTTTCTGCCACATTTCTCTCGTGACTCCCTTAAGCATTTCCCTGGTTCACAACACTCTCCACCATCCTCTGTTTCACAAATATAAGTACCACAGTTACCACCCCTTCCATTTTAATATATAGGAAATCCTCATGAGGGTGAAGGTGTCCTGTCCCAAAGATTACTTTTATTGCAGCTATTTACAACACTACTGGCCAAATTTGTCAGGAAATCAGCCTATTAATTTCTTCATGGTAGGTTTTCATTCTTTTCTGTGCTTGACTGCATTTGCAAAGTCAATAAAGTAAATCCAGCACCTGATGACTGTTATAACAGAAGAGGAATGAGTATTGTAGAAACATGGATCTTCTCATCTGGACATCAAAGGCAGGGTCAGGTGAATCATGCTTCAAAAAGTGCTTACTTCTCTCCATTAATGACCAGTCCAAGACATGTCTAGACTACCCAGCAGTAGATGTCTATCCTAGAAACACCTAAGGTGAGATAAATCCTAACATGATGCCTCTGTAGAGGAGCTTAATTGCACCAGAGAACTCAGGGAAGCTGAAGGACAAACTATCATTTTTTTCAGCAGATACTCATTGAGGCTTTAAAGGTAAATGGTTGCATTCAGTCACCAAAGCTTAAAGCCTTAACAGGGAAATATATTCCTGGTTGTTAAAAAATCAAAGGTTTTATGCTGCGGTAAAGACAAATTACTTGTAAAAGGTGGTCATTAGTGTGGTGCAACTGCACTGGTTATCTGCACTATGGTTCCATCTGCTACAGAGAAGTGTGAAAATCAATTGCTCACCACCAGCATTTATATTATAGTCTAATTACTTAGATTTTTTTACCTAGATGGGAAAGAACTGAGAGAGTAGGAAAAGAATAAACAGCTGCTTTGCGTTTCTCTGCAGAGAGAGAAGTGGAATGGAAGAAAGGAACACTACAGCAAACTGAATTACCTTTCACTCCTCTTTATTTCTTCTATGTTGTCACTCATATTTGATCTTGCAGCAACCCCGAATAATAACCATTAAAAACCAACATCACTTATTCAATTCTGTTGTTTAGAGGCCACTTTGGTTTACATCTGCTGGACTTACTCGTAAAAACAGAAGCTCCTACATCCTTCTAAGCTGAAGAGACCTTGTTTCTCAAGAACAGGAGAGACTGATCTGCATGATGAAATTGGCCTTTTGTGCTTTTTACTTTGTGGAAATGTAAAGAAAAAGAAAAGAAAAAAGTAAATGCTTAAGTCTTACAGGTTGTAACTCCTTTAGGAACACTTTAAGGAAGAGAAAGAAATGCTAGAAGTCAGCAGACCGTTGAAAAAACCTCTAAGTAATGTGCAGTAGGAAGATATTTGGGCGGAGCATCAAGGGGAAGAGGATTCAGTGCTGGACCAGGACCCATCAAGTGGGAGGGATGGATCTTTCCCCCACCTTGAGAATCATCAAAACATCAAAGAATGTTTGAGGGAGGGATGAATAAATGATTACAAATGCTGTTCTTGGCCTTTGCCAAGTGTGGAAGGTAGAGAACTCTCTGTTCTGGTGTCCCACAAGTGATGAGCTTCTCCTCCTGCTCTTAAAGCACGAGGTGTCTCAAAGCTGTTAGAGAGTCATTAGAAGGGGAAGGTCAAGCCTCCAAATCCAAAAGGATCACTCCAGAAAATGAATTTAGGATGCTCTCTTCAGATACTGATTTCCGTTTTCTTTTTTTTTCCGTGGATAGAGGAGCTGAGCAATCCAAGAGGTGCTTGTTGGAATGCTTTGGTCTGACAAAAGCCCTGTGCCTTGAATAATGAACTCATGCTGAATGTCAAAACTGCACAAACAGCTGAATTTTTACTCCGGTGGGTGAGAGGCTCCAAACCCAGGGGACTTTGTGCCACACCTCTGAAAGCTGAATGCATGGGGTGTGCAGGGGCAGCAGGGCTCCGTCTGCCCTGCTCTGCAGCCACCACTGTGGGCACATCCCATCATGGATATAGAGAGACTAGGGCATGACAGAGAAGCAATTCTTCCTCTTGTTTCAGTGCAGCACATCCAGAAAAATACCACCTAAAGTAACTTCAAGGTTAACCACAGGGAAAAAAACCACACTGATTCTGCCTCACATTGCAAAGATTAGCATTCTGTTCAAAATACTCTCTAATGTAAGAATGAGGTCTAAAATATTATTATTAGCCTGCATGCATGTCAATTCATATAAAAACTCTAAAATACATATATTTCTGTAATGAAGATACCTTTTTTCTCTTAAGAATGTATATTATATACCCACCTCTCCCACTGAATCCACTGTAAGAAAGAACCCAACTGGAGATCATCCTTTAGCATTGCCAAGTGTGGTGAATGAAATTCAAATGACAGGGAAAGTTACACTGACCTATCTGTAACTTCATTCCCATTAAGTTTTGTAGGGGTTAATGCACAGAAGAAAAAAGGTAGCTCTGTTCATCGGATTCTGTTTCAGATAATGTTAGATGGGACATCAGCATCCTGGGAAAGGTGAGGAATTGAAAAAAAGGGTGAGCAAATTAAAAAAAAAAAATTAAAAGAAGGAAAAAAAAAAAAGAAAAAGAGAAAAAAAAATCAAACTGACAACTAGTTTCTACGAATACAATAGTGTGAAAACTTTCCAGTTTGGTTCCCAGATGGGAAAAATTTGTATGGCTGGCACTTGGGTACATTAAACTGCAGAAAATATCCATGATAGCCTATTAAATTTTCACAAGGCTGAGGTGTTTCTCACTGATGCTAGATCTGAACTTTTTATCATTGTAGTATTAGTCTCCTAAATGTCAATTAATACACCTAGGATTATCACACACCATCCCCTTCAGTCTGGCCATGGGGAGGAAAACTGCAATTCCCCATCATACTTCAGCTCTATTATAGAGTTTAAAACCAGTATTTGAGATTTTGAGCAGCCTGGCAAGATTCCCTCCTTGTGACTTGCAGAAATAGTGCATTTAGTGAAGGCAGATGCTGTTTTTTTAACACTCCTTCTAACAGAAACACAATAGATTTTGATATGAACAGCAATGCCCTCTAGAAACACAAAGGACATGATTCAGCTGGCTAAACATGAGGATCTACTATCATTTGAGACAGCCTGTATTTAGATGGTTTGAAGTGAGCCCAGCCAGGCTGTGAGCAGTGCTTTGGGAGAGTTAAGCTGGAGAGGTAAGAAATATTGTTGTCTTCTTCCTTACTCTTATGCTGAGCCATTAAGGTTTATTATATTCTCTGTTTGCATGGCAAACACGAACAAGTCACACAGGTAGCTTGAGCACTTGCAAGTTTTGAAGGCTAAAATATAAATATCCTTTCCCCCTCTGGGATTGTTTGTTTTCCTAGACTCTGAACATCTGAGAAGCACAGCTCAATCACATGGGTATCTATTATTTCTATAGTAGCCTTTTAATTAATATCAGTGTCATAACACCTCTGGTCCTAAGAATGTGCTATGCCTATGGCTAATTGAAAAAAAAAAAGATAGTTTTCAATAGGACAAATAATAGTGAAATGAGCAGGGTACATGATAAAACGGCTCCTTTGTCATTCACTTAAGCAAAAGTAATCAAAACACTTCACTATGCTAATAAACTGCAAAATTATTCATTGAGATGGCTTGTTCCTTCATCATGTCATAGTCTCAAAGGGTTTGTCACCAGAGCTTCCACACAGATTTTCAGTATTTTTTGCATATGTAAAGAAGTCTAAAGGGAAAACAGCACAGAAGCTCAGGCCCTACAAAAGACCGTGTCAGATGGGTAAGAGCTGTGAACTTAATATACTTAGAGCATGCCAGCATAGAATAATGTTTCTTACTGTGTCTTGCTTTCCTTCCTGTACTCAAAAACTCATTCTCAGAAAACTATTTTTAAGAGTTGTGTGTTTAAACTGAAGAATTATTTTACCATTGATGTGCAATAGCCTCATACTCCCTGTATGTAAAAAGCTACACACAATTGGAGGCTGTAGAGCTCATTCTGCAAGTACACAGGTGGCTGCCCAGAGAGCTTTGCTTGCTGTGCTGTCTGGTACTGTAGAAAATCTGTGTTAGGTGAAACACGAGGTCGAAGTAAGGAACAACGTTTAAGATTGTTTCTTTGTTCCCCTTCCACTAAATTAGAGAATGTCACACAAATCTCTTTACATTCATTCTATAGCTAATGAGCTAATAAAAGTTGTGTGATTTTCATGCTGCAGAGCTGGCAAGTTCAAGCCACATTCACTGGTGATTCTTGCTCTGAACAAGATACTCTAACCCAGAGTGTCTGCAGCTGCAAAGCATCCTCAGCGTGCAGCTCCCAAACACATGGTGGGGTTACCTCTGCCCACTGCATGCACTTTAAGAGATGGGCTACACTATCTTTGCCCCTCTTCACCTGTTTCCTTCAGGAATACCCAGGGAGTGACACTTTAAAGGGATTCCTCTGGGTCTGTGAGTCTGCAGGAGGTGTTACAGCAGGGCAGTACAGTGCAGAGCTTCCCACAGGACCTTCCCTGGAGCAGTCACCTTCCCAAGTGGCTCCTGCAGCTCATGCTGTGCTCTCTGTTGTTCCAACAACACCGAGCCACCCAAACTGCACTGAGACTGAGCTCTTGTCATGGGTGTGGAGGCATTTGCTGAAATTCAATATAGTGACCCTTGGAAGTGAAGTACCTATCAGTGTTATTTTCCTGGCAAAATGTTTTAATTAAAGAAAGCCATTTAGTTTCTAGTTAATTATTATTTCTGGGATTGCTACCAGAGTTAGACATTTAAATTGTAAATGCCAAGCATTTTGTCTATCCTGCTCAGCCTAATAAAACCTATTTATGACTTCTACCCACAAACCATCCCAATTATTACAATGCCAGATCTTCAAAGGGGCTGGTTTGATGTAGTTTACAAAGAGGTGAAGAATCTGTGTGGCTCTGGCACTGGAGTCTTTTGTGGTAGATATCAAAGGCCACATTCTGTGCAGGTGGCTCAAGAACAGTCTTTACAGACAAGGCGTGTCAGATTCTAAGGAAAACAGAAATAAACAGAAATATAAGGCCACTTCCCATAAAATGTTTGATACAGCCTGCCTTGGTAATGGTTTCATGCTTGTGTCCTGACTGCCAGCACTGCCAGAAGCTGCATTTTCACAGTACTGTGCCATAGCCTAATGGAACAAGAGCACCACTGACCACTCCAAAAGGAAGTGATCTGAAAACCTTGTTTCTCTGTAAGTAAAAATTGAGATCTATCCCAGCACACACTGTGAGGAGGAATGCCCTGGCCTTTAAGCACTAAGTTGTCTGGAAGAGTAGTGGTGGACAGATGGCTCAGACGAAATTTCGAAGAACCTGAGGCAAGAAATCATGGTGCACTTCAAGACACACACTGGGAGGGCTGCTCTAAATTGTGGTTCTTCTCTAAACCTCTTGCAGATGCTAAAATTATGAAGCAGGCTTGAGATCTTGGATCCCTGCAGTGATGTCCAAGTTCAGTTATCAGTACCAAAGGGTTCAAAACTTTCCTGTTCCTTAATTATGGGAAGCAGAAAGACAGAGACTTCTTTATAGCATTTCCATACCTTCTGAATTGAGTCTTTTCCATGCAGGTTTCCTTTAGCCTCTGTTTTATCTGCTGAATTCTGTCATATCACTAGTTTTTGGGGAAGAGAACCCACATTTTTTCAACTGCGTATCAAGAAGTGTTTTCAAAATTGAGTTTTAGTCCAATAGCTTTATGAACCAGGCAATTCAATGGCTTACTTCCCCATTTCTCCATGGCAGGAAAAGGAAATATCTGAAGATTAAACACTTAGCCTACAGTGTGAGGTTCATGTAGGCAGTAAAAGGATTTCAATTCCACAGTTTCCTCCCTATGACTAACGTGTTTAACTGCACCACAAACAGGACAATGCTTTAAGCTGGCAGATTTGGAAATAAAAATACCACAAGTATAAAAAGAGACTGCTGTTGCTGAGGATGCATGTCCTTGGAGTAAGAAGTAAAAAAATGTCATTGGCAACTGTTAGATACAAAAGTATCAATGACCAAAAAAAGCAGGAGGTAGAGTGGGATGGGGAGTGAATAACACCTGCTGCTACGATAATTTATTGAAATAACTGAAATATGAGGAAACCAGAAATGAGCTTTAAGGCCAAGATATCACATAAATGCCCACAGAGTTTAAATGCCCTCCCCTGAGTCAGAAGATGATGGAGGGGAAGCAGGGACAAGAAAGTGCATTCCTGGCTCTGTACCACTGGTGTGGAGCATGAAGAAGGACATGGAGGATCCATAATGCAGGAGCGATTTAAAAAGTGAAAAGCCTTCCAGCCCAAGGGCAAAAGGCATAAATTTCACTGGGGTGTACCTATGGCAAAGACATGTTTAGAAACATGAAGTGTTACCTGGATTGAAGATGAGACAGAGTCCAGGCTTTTCTGTGGAATGCAGTAACTTGGAGGCTGGACAGTCACGCTCTTTTGCTCTTTTTTCTTATTTTCCTTCTTCTTTTTTTTTTTTTTTTTTTTTTTTTTTTTTTTTTTTTTTTTTTTTTTTCCTGTCTCTCTCTCAGAGCAAATATTTATTAGTTCAAATGCAGTGGCCAGTCCCAAGAGGGAGCACAGAAAGCTCCTCAGCAGAACATCCTGTAATCTGGTGATTTGTGCATTCCTGCAGGTGGTGGATGTTGAAAGCCTTTCAGAGAGAAAGGTTTCCCACACTTTGCAGATAAAAGGACAGGAGTAGCAGCAATGTCCATTGCTCTGACTGCCTTTTGAAGAAAGGAACAGACTCCTCAGTGTTAGAACAAAAAGCCATGGATATCAGTCACAAGGAAATGAATTCCAGAAGTTGGCACTTAAACTCCAGAGGGACAGAATCCATCACTTCCCTGTGCACAGGTTTTGAGCAGGCTACTTGGATATTCAGAGGACTGGCAAACAAGGGACAGGTCTTAGGCATTTTGTGGAGTGCTGAGTGTATACCTGTTTCTAAAAATGCTGTGTGACACCAACAATCTGCCAGCTCCTGCTACTCCTGTCAGGCTGAGTGATCCTCATACCAGCAGCTGATGAAAAGAGGGGTCAGAAGTTCATTTGATCCAAGCTGGACTTAGAGATAAGCAAAGATAAACTGCCCAGCTCAGTGGATCACTGCTCCCTGTGTGGGAAGGATGGACAGCAAGAACAAGAGCAGGAAATGGAGGGTGGTGCTGGGGTGGGCTGGGATACACAAACAGACTTTATGGCCAACCTCAAGGGTAAGGTGCACTTACTACACAAAAGCCAACATATTCCTGATCATGCCTGCCAGGTGCTGAGGGCTTTCAAAGGATCCATGCTCACGCTTACCTTTGAGTAATTCACATGTGTGGTTTTGCTATTTTCAAGCTCCCAAATGAACTGACAGCAATAGTTCTGAAAAGAGTCTTCAGTCAGAAAATATCAATGTGTAGATGCCTCACAGTGATGAGCTCTATCAAATGCACCAGAAGGAATATTTGGGACTATGAGCTTTTATGCCCATTTTGTGATTTGAGCTTGCAGGTTGCAGAGGCATGTCTTCCTCAGAATTGAAGCAGAGGGAACCTCTGAAGCCAAAACTGTGTACCTTAAAAATATTAGGATACGTGGAAATAATATTTTAAGAAATTCAGGTGTTTCACAACATGGAAAGAAAGCCAGTAATTTCTGATGGAAGTCTGATGAATACAAACTTTGGTCAGTCTTAAGGAGCTGTCTGCAAATCAACCTGGGAACTGTTTTCTGTCTTATGACTTACTGATCTTGTAACTTGTTTCAGAGAAAAGACCCTAATTTGTACATTGCTATGTTTAAACAACCACAGAGTTATGTATATGTTATATACATATATATTCATATGTTACATATAAAAAGGGTGACCCTGGGTAAGGGAATGTATCAAAACCTCAACCAGCTGAGAAGCAAGTCACAGACAAAGATAGAGATAAAAGTTCCCAGTGCAAGTACCTGGGAGTTTTAACTCACCCAGCTGAAGGTGCCTCCTTGAGAACTATGGAGAGGAGTTCAGTCACCAGTCCTCAGCCAGTGATCACCAACCCTGCCCAGAGCTTTTGGATCAAGATGTGCCCCATTTCCAAGGTGCCAATAAAGCTTGCTCAGCAACACATTGGTGCAGTCATTCCTGTAACGTTATCCATAAGGAATTGGCAATGAACGGTCACTGGCAAGTAGGAAGATCCATGGGGAGACAGGGAAACAACAAAGTTTAGAGAGTTTGAACACTACTATTTTTTGCTTGATCAAAAGATTAAGATTCTTTAAAGATAAAGGGCAGGTCAGAACTTAACTAGTTTGTTTCAGTATGAAGAAAAATCCATCTGCACTAGTTGAGACAGACTTCATCAGAAAACTCCAGTTTTCTCTCTCCCAGTAAAACTCCAGTGATTAAAAAACACCATTATGGGCTCTTTCTCTGAGGCAAATAAGAACCTGGCACTGTCATCCAGACAGACTGCAGAGCTAGACCAGGTGGGATGCTAGCTGGGAATGACCCAGCCGAAAAGCAGAGTGCTTCACTTCCACTATTGGCGGCTACTTAGAGAATAATTGAGGTTGGAAACGATCTCTGGTGGTCCCTTCTACTCCTGTCCCCAAGGGCCAGCTTCAAAGAGAGGAATGGCAGGAGCTTTATTTCCTCTTACACAGTACAGAGTCTGCCCAGAACTAGTAACACGCATCGTACTGGAAGCACCCTCATTTTGCACTGGGGACGTAAGCTGGGAGTCTGATTTGCTGGTGTCATTGAGAGCCAATTCTCTTGCTGTATGTGCCATTCTCTGAAGGCAGAACTGGGGTTGGAAAGGATCCCAATGGTCTGCTTAGCCTCTGCCCCTGGCCTGAAGAAGGATCAAAGAAGCATAAGTATATTGTGATGTGTATTTGTCAATCCTGTTCTAGAAATGCATAGTAATAAATACCAGAAAGCTCTATTCAAGTCCATCCAAATGTTCAATTATCACTAGCATTCTTTTGAAAGACTTGTTTAACATCTTCCCTAGTTACACGTTGCTGAAATTTAAGCCATTCTCTTCTCATTCCATCTCCAGGGGACCTATGGGGCCTATCCACCTCTATGACAGCCCATCTCATACTGGATGAATTCTTTTAGATTTCTCCTCAGTCTTCTCAAGGTTAAACGACTTAAATTCTTGCAGCCTTTCCTCACAGGTGATATTGTCTATAGCTCTGATCACTCTTGTTGCTCTCCTATGGATTCCTGTTGCTCCAGCTATTTTCTGAAATGCACTTCTGAAATTGGGCAGGGTATTCAACTGAGACCTTGCTGGGGCTGAAGCGAGTGGAGGGATTGGTTAACCACTCTTGATCATTCTACAAACACATTCAAATCCCCAGGTCTTTTCCTGAAATTGATACCTAACTAGCTGTTCCCCATATTTTGAGAAACATGTTGCCTATATTTGAGTAGCTAACTGGTTTTGCTTTTGTGTGAAGCTTTGTGTTTATCCTCTCTTTTTATATTCATCTTATACTACTATTCCACTGTGTTAAAATCCTTTTGAATTATAAACCTGTTGGCCAGAAGGATTTAAAGCAAGATTTCAATTCTACAAAAGCAATATAAACAGGGTTCAAGAGCTTCCCAGAAAGAAAGATATGACTCATTGTCAGAAAAATATTTGGTTTGTTGTACAGTGATAAATGTCTGCCCAGACTGGAGATGTAGGATGAATTAAAGAGGTGATTATTAACCTGATTGCCAGGGAATGGAAGGTGTTAAGGGGTATGGATAATGTCAGGAGAAGGTTAAAGTTTAGGGTAAGTATAAGAAGTGAAAGGACTAAAAAAATTCAACTCCAAAAGAAAAATCAAATCTATCAGAAGCCATAGTATCAGAAGCAGCCAGAGAGTTTGACTACAGCCCAACATTTAGAACACTTTTTTAACCTCATCTGAGACCCACAGAGGCCCCAAGGGAAGATGTTGACTTCTCCCAGCTCATATGCTACAAAAGCTCATTATATTTAAAGGAAAACCTCCCTGGGAAGCTTATTTAATTTAACATCACGGTTCAAGTGAATGGATGGGAAGATAAACAGAGATGGGGATTGCTGGCAGGCGAGTAGGGTGGCTCAGCTTTCAAACTGCTGCAGAATTTTTTCATTGTGAAGAAATGAAGTTCTTATAGGTGTCTTTCACATGCAGTTTGAAGTCAGTCATCAGCCTGAACCAGCTGTGGGGCATAGCTTAGAGTTAAAAAGAGACAGAAAAAAAATCTGGCAGAAGTCCTGAGGACACTTGTCTTCTTCACCTAACCAGACACCAGTAAGACATTTAGAATAAATCAGCAATTAACTAATTCCTGGACTCAGCTGGATGTGGACTAATGGATCAGTGCAAAGAGGCCAAGTAACCCAGAGAGATATTTAATTTTGTCTCAGCCAATTCTGTAGAGAAAGGCAGTGTAGCAGGCAGCAGCCACTTGTGGGGAGGATGGAGGTTGATTCTCAGGAGCCTGTAGATACAGTTCTCTGCTTAACACACAAATTGGAAAATGAGATTGTAATCTAATGCATGACACTTTTGAATAATTAGATGTGACAAATTCAGTGTGCACAGCAGATGAAGCTGCCAAAAAGTGTGTGTGGGGGGGGGGGGGACCAGAGAGGATTTCTACAGTCAATTTTTGATAGCATGGAAAAAATGATCATGAAATGAACAACTACAGTAAAAATATAGTTAGCCAGGGAACAGTCTCCAAAATGCCATAAATGCATAAATGTCATGCCAAATGGCAGAGGGAGGTGAACTGAGGGTACAAAGATCAGAGGTAAAAAGACAAGCAATTCTTTTTTTTAATTTGTGGACAATTAACAGAGAGATTTTACCAAAATAAGAGTACCTATGAAGTGCAGGGGAAAGGTTGGCAGTGGATTAAATTATTAGTGTAAGAAGCAAAAGCTGAGGAAGAAAGAAGCTAAAAATTGTCCAACTAATTAGCCTTGAATGGAGAAGGTGACATGGAAAAGTGCACAAAAAATGTGCAAACATTGGCTAGAAGTTGGACCTCCACAATTCAAAACACAAGCAGAGAGGGCAAAAAATTGCCTGGACTTACAGTAGACAATAACAAGCATGATAACTAAAAAGGGACTTCCAGAAACAGGTGGTAGAAGTGCACTTCAAATATGTCTCAAGAGAACCAGCTGACAGTGGCTGTTGTCTCCAGTAGAGATGAGCTGATTATTAGGCTGGGGATGTTTCCCAGCAAGCCAAAAACAGGACATGATTAAAACTTATTTTAAACCCAGAGATGCACTCTCTACTGAAATCATTGCAGAATGACAGAAAAAATGATTCCTTTCCACTCCCTGAATGTTTCTGACAACGTGCTAATACCAAAAGGAAGTATGCCAGCCAAAAGTGAGCCTGTGAGCCAGGGAATATAGTAAATGCTGGCACAGAATGAGGCAACACAGGTGGGAAGGAGGAATGGAAGCCCAAAACATTTCTGGGCCTTCTTCTGGGATGGCACTATATACTTTAATGTGGTGCAGCATTTGTGCAGAATGTTTGAAGGGATTTTCTGATTTGTCTTCCACCCAGGTGATTGCTGTTGTCTAACTGAGGAATGACACAGGACCAAAATACAGGTTGGATGGGACCTCAGGAGGTCTCCAGTCCAAGCTCCTGCTCAAAGTAGGGTGAGCTATGAGGTCAAAAAGAGGTTTCTCAGGGGTTTGTCCAGTCTAATCTTCTAATGGTGAAGCAAGAAAAGATGTTTTAGGCCACTGAGGAAATATATCAAAAAACAAGAATACAACCTTGAACCCATTATTTGGCCTCCTTTTAAAATTAGATTAAACAAGAAATGAGAGGAACAGATTTTGTTGACTTCGAAAAAATAAAATTAGTTTATTTTTAAGCGTTTTTTTCTTAACCATTTACATGAACAAATGATGTCCTGGGTGCTCTAGCAGATTCAATCTCTTAATCTACTCTCATTTTTCAAAAACTGAGACTTTTTTACCCCCTCAGGTTTAAAATGTCCTGCTCACATAAAATCTGAGGCCAGTGTTTGAGCTATGGTTGTTATCAAGTTGGACCAACATTGAGGATCAGAGTCCTGCTGTCCCACAGTGGTATGAGGACATTATAAGATTTGCAAGCAGGGAAGTATTGGTCATGCCATCGCATGCAAACACCAGCAAACAGCTGAGCTGTTCCATTCCCACAGACACTGAGTTAAAGTATTTTCAAATAGTGCTCTTTCCCCACTACTTCACATGGCAAACAAAGAGATTTAGAGATGATTTAAGGGAAGATTCAGGCCATCAAAACCACACCTGAAATCAAACCCAGACACAAATCAGTTCAAAAGGGGCTATTACTGTGTTCAGAGAATCAATTAATGAAACTCCAGCTCACAAAGGATATCTGAAACTAAGTACAACCAGCTATTTCCCTCTCCTCATCTGTTCCCATGCTCATTGATCAGTCTTTCTGTGGGGTTCTGCAATTCCAAGAGAAGTTTTTGTTTCTTGCTCTCCCGGTACCTCTTCGTAGGTTGTGAGGAAAAGCGAATCATTTTAGAGATCAAGTCAAGAGCTTTAAGGATGGAAAAGTGCTCTTATGATTATTCCTGCTCAAACCTAACCGTGTTTTAAAGTCCCTTTCACGCAGAACCAAAATAACCTGACAAGTTGGTTATTTATTATAATAAAGGTATTGAGTTCCATGGTGTGAAATTATTGTGCCACCCAAAGGAATTCGAGGCAGTCATCAAATATTGAATATTTTCACCTGTATTTATTTGGGAGGAAATCTGTGGTCAGGACTGGCCTCGCTTCCCTATAATGGCTCTTTAGATTCAGACCTCAACTAAGGTTTGGAAAAATTGCACTGCCCAGATTTTATGATTAGACATGGATCAGCACACAAGCGTGGTAAAACTGATGCCTTGTCCAGAGGACCTTGTTGGGAAATGAATTGCAAACACTACTCTTTCTCAAGTGGAGAAAGCGTCTCAGTTTCTTTACTGGAGAATCTGGAGAACTGGAATGAAATCCCAAGTTCATAGTGTGTATCCTGCAAGTTGGGAGGACACAAACTTCACCCAGTCTAGAGACTTGGTCAGCAACAATCCTCCAAAATGATGCCAGTTTGCCTTTTGCCCTCATACTAGTGTACACGGAATGAGGCCTTGGACACATGTGATAAAGGGGCGCGTTATTGCTCGGCCCTCTTCCTTTTGTTAGCTGACTCTTTGGGAATTTAAAACCATGAAGAAACTGTGACACAAGGAGAATAAAATATTAACTTTGCCTGCTTGTATGACAACCCACACAAAGTACACATGTCTGGGGAACTGTGACTGACAGTATTTTGTGAAGGGTTGTGTTTGAAAATTTGTTCTTTATGGTGACCTCTGCATATCTGTAGCTTCATATTTGAACAGATGTCAATTCCAACAAGTGGATTGAGGCTCTTGTTTTTCTTAAGCATGTTTTTGGGTTTTGTTAGGCTGAAGGGTATTGCTAGTGCTGTTTGGGGCTTGAAAAAATACACCATCTATCTCATCATAAAGTATGCATCCTAAGAAAAATACACAAGGTGAAAATCAGCTGTGAATGTACAAAAAATATGGTGATTTCCTCCATACAGTAGGAAGGTTAGCAATGTAGCCTTGGAGAAACAGGGCTTAATTAGTAGAGACCTCCCAAAACCAGCAGATCTTCAAGAGGAGTGAAAGAGATGAGACAGTAGAACATTTCACATTTATTCAATGCCAATGCAAACACAGAGGGCTTGAAAATAGCAAAAAGCAGAAGAAAACTTGTGCAACCTCTTCTCTGCTGGAGAGGTGAGATCAGGGCCCCTGCTCACAGGACCTGGCATGGTGTCACAGCCATGCAGGCTGGACCCCCCGACCAAAGCACTGACCCCAATTATCATGCAGAAGGTTCTGACTTTGCTTATATGATCAGTGCCAATTTTATAAGAATCAATTTTTAGAAACGACTGACTCACGTCAGCTGACAGGTTATATATGATAAATAAGCAACATAAGAAAACAATATTTAATAGTTTAATGGCTTCAAGTGCAAAGTAAAATTATTTAATTATGCAAATTTAAAATGCTGCAAAGTCTTTACAACCACACAGTTCTAGAATTTAAATTGTATTAGTGTGATCATTTGGTGTCTAATGCTGAAACATATTGAACAACTCTTAAAAGTTTTGTGCTTGACTGCAACTGAATAATTAGTAGACTTTGAGGACAATTTCATATTCCACAAGCACAGAGACAGAATTTGTAAAACAGTAATGTTATGAAACAAATCTCATTTGAAGAATAAACTCCACAGAAAAACAAATTATTAATTAAAAATCCAAACACTGAAGTAAAAGCCTGAATCCTGAGAAGTATAAGGCTGAGTCCTAAAATTTATCTAAACAGTATTTAGCATTACATCAGTAATAAAAATAGTAGATTAGGCAAAACTGTAATATTTCCTCAAAAGTATGCTAAGGCTACTGTGCAAATTCAGTTTGAAATTAAATGAATTGACAACAATCTCCTTATTTTTAATACATTTAGGCTTCTAGTTTTGTTTACCTGTCTTGTCTCAAAATTCTAGATAAAAAATAGGTTCATTAACTCCTTTTCTAAGTCTGAGGAATGGAACATTTAATATGTGGTGAACACCAAGCAGCAACGTTCTACTCACGAAACACAAAATAAGCTGAGCACAACAGTTAAGCATCTGATCCAGTTCCAATACTGCCAGCTTATAAGTGTTTTTACTCAAGCACTTCACAAAATACTTAACATTAAAGTCTAAACATCTGTGTAACTCAAATAAATTTGTGATGCTCCCAAAGGGTTAATACTGTCTTGTTTCATTTCGTACATGTAGTAATTTAGCTGTGAACAAAAGCAGCTCCCCGCTGGTTACCTTGGCTAAAGGAAACACAATGAACTGGTAAAAACCAGTTTTATCTCACTGCTGTTGCCTAGGGCTACAGACAAAATGAAGTAAAAAAATTCACATGCAGAGTATTAGGTGCTTATGAAAGATCCAGCAGCGCTGTTGCCTAGTGATTCAGTGAGGAATCAGCACAGGCCAATGAGGTGTTTGGGTACTGAATAACATCCCCGATGACTGCTTTACATCTCATGCAATTCTGTCATACACCCCCATGATTTCCCAGTGGTGAGAATCACTTTCAAGGGAACCTGCCAGAAAAAAAAAAAAATTAAACAAATACACACATCACATATAGCAAGATTACTATTTTTGCTTTTCCCTTTGGATGTTGATACTGCTCTAGATTACATGCCTATCCAATACGAAATGTTCTTCCATTTCTATTAATACTCAATTATTGTTACAATTCTGATAAAAATACCTTAACAATTTAAACTAACCTTTAGTTTTCAAATTGCAAATACATGTTACGGAATTGCAAGGAATACACTACAGCAAAATTCATCTTATGCTTTTCAAAAAAGCTGCAAATGATGATTTTGATATTTATCATCAGCAACTTTGTCTGTAATGCGGAAAGATAGTAGGGCTTTTTTACCCCCCCCCTTTTCAAGTTCTGGGGTATTTTTATTGTTGCTTTGGTTTAATTTCAGTTTGTTTTGCAGTTCCTTGTGCTCTTGTACACAGTAGATTTGTTGACATGAAAGCTGCCTCATTAGCATGCACTATATTTTGGAAAAAAAATAAGCTACTTCAAAGATAAAGCATCCTTTACCTCAAAGAAGAAAAAGATCTCTCCCCACTAAGACTATATATGTGCTCTACTTTAATGACATTTTGTCTCCATATTAAAAATAACATTCATATTAACAGAGCACATAATACATATTTAGCTGAAGTAAGTCTGCTGAAGGAGAGCAGGAACATTTCACAAAAATCTTTTCATCTTCAACATCTCTAATCCTAAAAGACATATTCCTGTATAGAAGGGTAAACAACATGAAAAAACCACAGACTTTTTTATTAAAAAATCACTCTCAATTTCTTCTCTGAGATCAAACTTTGTTTTCTATCTGGCCTCTGTCATTGATCTCTTTTTGGTGCTTCAGAGGAAGATGAAGTATCTTCACGATGGATGTAGTTTAACATGTCATACGAGCAAAAGTATGTCAGGACTCCTACAGTAATTTGCTTAGGAAAAGGAGACCAAACAAGGGTAATGAAATGTGTATCTCCAAATAGCTCTACTGCCTATTCTAATCTTTGAAAGCCCCAGAGAACTACTTATTGTCCAAGAATGTGTTTCTTTTCACCTATTAAAGTGCAGTTGGTGTTTAATGGAGAATTACTGTTCTCATGGGAATGACATATTGAATCCATCTGTTTAATGCATCAAGATGCATTTGTCATAGTGTGACAGTAAAACACCTTAGAAAGAGGTGAATAAGATGGTATGTCCCATTTGTCCACAGGACATTGGAACCTTCTGCCACTTAATGGTTAGTCGGAAATATGTAACACTAAAATTATATTCTACCCATGTAACCATGAACACTCTCAGTAACCACATAAACATTTCTTAGAAACCTACTACAGTGTTCATATTTATTGCATGACCATGACTTCCTCAAAGTATGAATCTTGTTACCTCTGAAAAAGACACCAAAAAGTCCCTAAAACTATCCAAAAAGGACTATAGTGTTGCTATTCACCTTATATGCCACCAATATGCCATATTTGATTATTTTAATGAACCTTATAGCAGCATGAATGCCAGGTATCTAACACAGTAATTAAAAATATTTAAATGTAATATACCTTGAAAAACACTCTTGCTTCTTTTGGGTTTTTTTCCAAGGAATTTTTAACAGAAGCTAGGCAAGTACAGGTGTACAATGTAAGCAACCTACAGAAATGCAGTTTGCAAAACTTAGGAGTATGAGTGCAAGAAATTTATAATCTCAGTATGTCCAAAAGGTCTCACTGGACCATATTTGGTAAACAGGAATGTAAAATCTTAAAAGGCTTAAATGAACAGTGAGGGGGGAAATCAGTATGGGAAGCAGAAAGATTAATTTAGATCTTGGATACCCTTCATTGTCCTTTCTCAATTTTTGTGGGAAGGATGGGCTCCCTAAGGACCTAGAAAAGGTCTTCTAACTATAAGATCTCCAGAGAAAGCCTCACAAAGTGGCTGGAATGCTGCAATAGATACCAAAGATCTAGAGGAATCAAGAATCTGGAGGAACAAGACAAATTATCTAGTATTTTCTTTTTCAACTTTTTCCATTAGTGCAAGTCTGTATGTTGCAACCATTTAGGAAATAATTACAATAAAGTTTTTCTGACCCCGAATCTTGCTGAGTATTACTGCTGAGTGAGTGACCTGGCAACACCAAGTACTCCATTTGTCAACTGGAAACCCTTGGGCTGTTGCTCACTTAAGTTTAGGGATTCCCAAGAGCTTTAGTCTTTTACCAAGCAACAAAAGCTGAGCAGTAGGCTACAGTGATAGCAGTCTAGTAATGTATATTTTATAATGTCATTCCAGCTAGGTCCAATACATAGATAGCTGTGTAGTTATCTCCTCACTTTTTACAGATGTTGGTCTGGTAGGTGATGACCTCTACTTTTAGCAATGACCAGCAATTTTGTCTGCTTTTGTCTGCGTTAGGCATCCACACAGAAATGCTAAAAAAACCCATTTTTAAAGTGAAAATTACTGAAGAAAGATCTTTTGCAATATTTTTTCAGCAGTAACGAATGCCTGGTACATCTAGAAAGCCTACTAATGGGGCATATTTCTCACTATACCACACCCAACAGAAGTTTCATGGCAATGAATGGAATAGATTTTTAAATTACCATATGCATTGCTATGACAATCTCACTTTCCAAAAGGGAGTGTACTTTCTTTCACTTATCTTCCTTTGGAAATTTTATAGTAATTTGAAAAAGCAACTATCTGCAAACATGAAAATGAAACAATTGAAGTGAAAAGCAAAATAGTTGTTGTTACATTCCCAATATGATCATGATGACATACAAAGCCAAGTATGCCTGAGAAAGTAATGGAAATTCAGACTTGTCCCTACCTTCAGTGGCACTTCCAAGGCTGTGGTTTGCTGCAGGGACTCCATTGTTCTTTTTACCAATGCTGTAAGGTAAATTCAAAAACCTACAGCTTTATTTTCCATGTTAGAATTGTTATATATATATACTTATATATAAATAAAAAAAAAATCACGCTTTAATTCTGTTATATAATACCTGTATTTCTGCATTAAAAAACTACCATTTGCAACTTTTTCAGATTATTTTAAATAATTTTATTTTAAAGATATTTTAACACTTGTGAACAGTTTAATTTCTTTTTTAAAATTGAATTTTAGGGTAGAATTTGCAGAATTATTTAATTTATTTATCCCATATATAAAGTACAGCACTACTACATTTCATATTAAGGTATATAGAGCGTGTGTGAGTGCTCAGTTTTCAAGTTCAATACTCGTAACTATTGGTTTGATGACATTTTAAACATTTTCATTTTCTTGTGCAGCCATAAAGCTCAATTAAAAAAAATGAAGCGAGAAAATAGACCCACAAGAATCTGAACTTTTAAAAATATTTTACTCTTCAAAGTAAAAAGATCAGAGCCAAATTTTTCCCTGTGGGAGAGCAGAGCTATCAGCACTCTAAACAATTAAACTTCAGTATAATTCATGTAACTTAACAACTCATCATGCCATAACACTATGCTCACTATTGCCATGCAAATGCATCTATAATTATTTCAAATCAATCATTTGGGATCAGATTTGTCATCACTGGTCCTGCTAATTAGTGTTTTGCTTGATAAAGATTGCTGCTGCAAACACATACTGTTCTAATAAAAATCAAACAGAGATTCAACGGATCAACAGCTTTTAAAAAAGAAGTAATTTTTGGCTAGTGAAAGTGAAATAGGAATACCAGGTGGCCTCCACTGCTCTGACAGGATGGATGACTAAATAATGCATGCTGTCATGTGCCTCACAGACCTGAGAAAGAGCAGGGTCTGTGATACGAGGTGGTAACTGCTAGAGCGAAACCCACATGATTACTGAGCAGCTTCCTTTGAAGTTATCCCTCGCTGCACATCACGGTTCTTTGGCAGCTGAGGTTAGAGGCAAAGGAGTGGCAAGAACTTTAAGAAGCTGTGGATGTTGTTGCTCTGGCTGCTGCCAAAACCTTTTCTAATGATGCCAGCAATGAAGAGCAGTCTGTAATGTTTCATGTCACGTCCCTGACACTGAGGGTGGCTTGATAATAATGATGAGGATAACCAGCTTCTACCTGAACAGTCCTCAGACCGTGCTGGCTCACTCAGACTTGTGTGCTAATGAGCTGTCATAAGCTTTTCCATGAAGTCTGAATTATGCAGTAACTCAAAGAATCAGCAGATCAAGTGCCAGAGTTGAGGAAACCAAGGTATTTGTTGACACATCTACATACAGCTACACATGTAGACTTGGTTCACATTCAATTTGAAGTAGTTCATGGTCCAGTGTGGGAGAGAGCAACAATTTTGGAGCACACAAACAAACATTGCAACCCACAGATTGTGAAAGGAGAAGTGCTGGCCTAAATAATTACTCATTTGTAATCCAGTCCAAGTCAACATGGCTATTAATAGAGGAGTGTTGGGCTGCCTCTGTCTTGAGAAGCCCACTCTGAATTTCAACAAGCTGTCAGCTCCAGGAGGCCAGCAATGCAGCAGATGCTGGGGCACCCCAGCCAGGTGGGATGCCTTCAGAAGGCTCAGTGTGTTGCCAGTCAGTCCTGGGTAAACATTTTTTCCAAGCTATGACTGCACAAAACTTTTGAGAGGACAACACCTGAATTCTGCACCTCCCTTGCAGAACCACTCAGCTCTGTATGTTCCACCAGACATTTATGAAGGGCATACTCAGCTCTGTGCAGCCTAACATTTTTTGTGTTAGCTAAATAAACAGCAACAGAGCATTTGGGCAATGGGAGGTATAGGTCATCTTGACAAAATGAGCTCCAACAGACAGTAAAAGATGGAGCATGAGTCAGCAGCATCAGTTCCTGGGTTGAAAGATGTGAGGGGTATGACAAAGGGTGCTGCCTGCCTGTGCACTGAGTTAGACCAGTTTTCCCCTAGTTCTCTAGACCTCTGAATTTGACTAGTTCTGTCCCATTTAACTGTTATCCCCAAAAGGGGATTCATGATGGCAGCAATGACTGCAACAGCTTTCTCTGTTGGTTCACACACTTTTTGCTCTAAGGCATCTGGCACCATCAGAATTCTGCTGCATTCTTAAATACTCTTAATTTTAAAATGCACAGATTAATGTGGCCACATCAGTGAACAAACCCAATGGTTCCTCATTCACTTTGACAACCATTAAAAACCTCTCCATGGGTTTGTTTCATTTTCTTCTTTCCTTTTTTTTCTGTCAGTTCAGCTCCCTGTTCTATTTCTCATGTCACACTGACTTCTTCTCTACTCAGAGTTTAGTGGGTGGCATAGTAAAGCCATTCATTTCAAGCAATCTGAAGTTGTTGTGCCTGCATTTCAGCCTTTTGAAACCACTCCTTTGCAAATATCAAGAAAAAGCAGCTGGATTGTCATTCCTGTTCAGTGGTCTGCTAAGACAGTAAACAGTGAAGAAGGAAGCATTTCAACTACATTACAGTATTTTGCACAAAAAAAAATAGGAATAGTGGCTGAATACCTTTAGGCTGGAAATTTAAAGGTCTAGATTTTTGGAGAGACAAAACTCTGGAACAGTGGTAGCAATTTTTCATATGAAGATTATAATTTATGAAAGAGACCATATGGCATGGGGGTATGTAATCACAGGAGAGGACCCCTTTAGTCCCATGTATACATAATATCTGATTCTCCCTCTACTTTCTCAAATCTTCTTGAAAATTTCCCTCTTTCTCAAGCTTCAGAATAAATAATCAGACATCCACAACTATATCTTCTTTATCTCATCTACATTTTAGTGTAGTCGCTAAAAAACAGAACCACGGTGTTTTAATAGATCTGCCTCTACCACTCTTAATTTTTTGTTTCTTTTCTAAGATTTAGACTGGAAACTTTGGGGATAATGATTATTTCTGCTCAGTCAAGAATCTAGTATATCTGGGGCACATAAATTATTAATTTTAAAATGTTCCTTTACAGCCAGCCATATAATGCAATGGCATCTGTAAAATGCTGTTCTCCCAATCTTTGCAACTTATCTCTCAAAACCCATAGTCAGCAATTAGAAGAGTTGTTGATTATACCCATCTTGAAATGCTTTGTAAGTGCTAAGTATGCACACTAAAATATTATATATATAAAAAAATGCTGAGTGCAAAGTTAAAAGATTATAGAGGAACTCAAATTTTAACATATGTTTTAACATATATTAGGTTTTCTTGATACTGACCAGAATAAATATGCTTATTGAAAGTGCTGTGAATAGGAACAAAGAAAAGACACGCATGCCTGCTGTGGAACAAAAGCTTATTTGTCCCTATCGAACTGAAGACATTTTTCAAGTGCACTCACCTATGAAATTATGACTCCAGAAACATGTCAAAGCTGGCCAGACATATGATCTATGGAACAGGGATTTTTGCAAATTGAAAGCTATCTAGAGGCATCTTTAGTTTACGCACCAGTGTTTTTCAAGTTAGAAAAAGGCAGCTCAGAGGACAGAAAATGTCACTAACTTGTGATGACCAGTTCATTCTTTTGTTCTTCTGTTACTGCAGTCCCCTTTTGAACATGTGCACATTTTTATGCAGCTGCCTCAGTACTCAGTAAGCATAAAATTGTAGCAGAAAAAAAAGAAATTTCATGGAACTTGTATGTGAGCCAAAAATGTGTACTGGCAGATGTTTAAAAGAAGTCTAAGATACTGTTCTTTAGGTAGCAACTGATCTTAATAGCAAAATAAATAGGCTTAATTTATCTTGATTTTTTTTTTTTCTTAGACTGGTCATTTCAAGTGTTCTTAAACTTAAGGTAAATACTTCAGCTGAAATATTTTGTACCTGGTAAAATATTAGAAAAATTGTTTCAAACTCTACATTGTACATGTACTAAAAATAAGAACAGATGCAGAAATTCTTTAATTCTATCAATAGTGTGTAATTATAAATGAGTTCTAAAAAAAACCCTTAAAAATTACTCTAATGCATTGTGATATTGAACACAACACACTGGAATACATAAATTTCTACAAAAAGATGTTATTTCAAGTACCAAGTATCTTTCATTTAATTATCACTAATGGATGCAATTAAGCAGGCAGAAAGACATGGAAGAATCCACAGTAACTGCCACTGGCAAAGTTCACCTTTCAAACCCACCAGCTATTTATAGAACACACACAGAAGCCAGATTTTACAGTTGTAACTACAGGTATCCCTGTACTTTAAAAAAAGCAAAAATTATTCTGCTTTCCTTCACCACAAAGTGTATTGCCCTTCTAGCTGTAATGCATTCAGCATAATCCAAGGGCAATGAGGCACTTCAAACTTAGCATGGAGCAGCAGTGTCAGAAACAGTCCCCACAAAACGAAAAATTGGGTTCTGCCATTCCTAAATACTCTTCCAGAGCCTCTGCACAGACTCACAGTCTGATTTGGGGACAGATTGCCTACCTGATTACACAGACTTCAGGACTCAGAGATGCTGAGCCTTCCCAGATCCAAGAACCCAGTTTTTGGCATTCCCATAATATCATCTGCCTTTCTACTTCCTGGGCTGCTGGAAAGCTCAAGATGTGAGGAAGCCAGACAGGCAAGCTGGCTAGAAACCAGGGAGATTATTGATGGTAAAGCTGAGAGTCTTCTGCCCAAGCCAAACAAATTTCTGCCAAATGTTTTGATTTTAACTTCCCAAGCACCCTCTAATAGGAAATTAGGATTTTAAAAAGCTCTTTTGCTGTCATGTTCTTGCCCTAAACAGAGAACTGAGGGAAATAATATGCCATATCTTTGATGAAAATTGCACCGTTCAGAGTAGTAAGTGCTTCATTGTATTTCAAAGTATGTCAAAGCTTGGACAGTCAAAACCTTCTTATAAATAAATGATGTTCTGCCTTGTCCATTGAGAGTGAGCCATATGTATTCTATAAAACTGCAGATGATGGATTCCTTTTGAAGAAGGTATCCTTCCAAAATGCAGATAAGACCTTGTGATGACCCACCTCATGCAGTACTTTGTGCAGAAGTAGATAAAGAAAAAAGAACAATTTTTGCTTGCCTCTTGTTTATTAGATTCAAAGGATTCGAAATCATCTGTGCATTATTAGATACACTATACAAGGGATTTCTGTATATTGAAAAGTACAGAAAATTCTTACTGGAGCATATGAAGTCCTAAGCAAGACTAAAGAAAGCACCAGTATTACAATCCCTTGTGGCAATTTTCAGCTGGGAAGTCTTAGAAGCAAATGGACATTTTAATGTTGTGAAACAAATCAAAAAAGACATCATGGAAATGCTGCTGAGAAGGCTTATATCCTGCACTATTATCTAATTAAATAATACTATTTACCTTATGTTCTTCATTTATGAGTCTTAAAAATATTTTAAGTTTTATATCCATTCTACAAACAAGAAAAAGGAGACATATTTGTTGTTGCTTTCCTGAAAAAGTAGATCAGAAGCATGAATGGAATCAGAATGCAAACATGCTGAATAGTAGGCCAGTGCTTCTTGGATCACATTAAATGCTGGTGAATAACACAGCACTGAAGTGTAATCCATTAAAACCCTCAAACACTGCTCTTTAGCTTTAAGTCCACGTCTTTGCCTTTACTGAGCTTTGTGACTGTACAACTGAGATTTCTCTCTGGATCATTAAACTGCAGGCTGGAAACTGCAAGTCAGCAGATTCTGTAATTTAAAGTTTCTGAATGGACAAAAGCTCATTAGATATGCAAAGACAAAGCTGACCGCTAAAGAATATTGGCAAATAAAAGTAAGAACAGTAAGGATTTAAAAAAGGGTGAAAGAACTTTAGGTAAAGAGATGAAAACCATATTTAGACTTTCAAGGCACTTAAGTGAATTAGGAGCACACATCCTACTGACACTTCCTTGGTTTAACACTCAGATATCTAATCTGTTACCTCAATCAGCAGCTCCTGAAATAATTGGAAAAGATTAGGAGAAAAGAGTGTTCCTATTTAGTTTCATCTGAAAGGAATCTAGGTCAACTGCTCTCAGAATGCTCTGTGATGTGAACCAAAACTGTTCACACCATGGACTGGGACAATAGGGAGATCTGCTTCAGCACCGTACTTCCAACTGGAAGTGAGATGCTAGTGCAGATACACCCGTTCTCTGCCTATTCAGATCATATTAAATCCTCATTAATGACACTGAAGAAGCACCAGCTTTGGACCCTTTTAAGACACCTTGGGTTAGTTCTTCTACCAGTAGCAGAACTATTTGCAAAATAGAGGCAGGGAGGTTGGAAGGAACCTTTGGAGGTTACCTGGTCCAGCCCTGCTGCTCAGAGAGGCCACCTCGAGCTGGTTGCCCAGGACCTTGTCCAGATGGCTTTTTTACATCTCCAAGGATGGAGACTCCACAACCTCTCACGGCAACTTGTGCCAGTGCTCAGTCACCCTCAAAGTAAAACAGTGTTCCCTGATCTTCAGGGAGAACCTTTTGTGTTTCAGTTTGTGCCCATTGCCTCTGGTCCTGTCACTGGGCACCACCACTTCCTCCAGATACATATATACAGTATATATGTATTATATATATATATATATATATATATATATATATATATATATTCTCTTCCCTGGGCTGAACAGTCCCAGATCTCTCAGCCTGTCTTCATAGAAGAGATGCTCCAGTGCGTTCATCATCCTTGTGACCCTTCATTGCACTCGCTCCAGTCTTGTACTGGGGAGCCCAGAAGTAGATGCAGTACTCCAAGTAAGCCCCCGCAGGGATGAATGAAGAGGAAGGAAATCAATGTCTCAGGTTGGTCTTTTTTGTAAAGAATAAGACAAGTTATCACTCTTCTGTTCTGACAGGAGTATATCTGAAAGTTCCTGTGATGCAGAATTTTCTTTTATTCTTTGCCTCTTAGGGCAAAGTAGAGACAAATTGAAAAATCAATCTTCAGTCAGCAGAATGAAACAAACTTCCATCTTGAACACCCAAGTTTAGCAGCCTATGTTAAGTGCAATGACAATTTCCAAGGTATCTCGGACCTCTAGACTGCCCAGGTCCATTTTCTAAAGGTCATCTTAGCAACTTCAATTATAGGGTGATAACTTTGAAGCACAACAAGGAATTTACAGGTATGCTTTTCCTGCACATTGCAGCTACACCTGGAGATCAGCAAACTAACTACTGTGCAGTGCATACTTTAAACTTGAGTATTTGAACTGCACTCTTTTTCTATCTTCAGAAAAAAGCCTCCAGTCATCATGTTTCCATAGTGGGATAATGTATTACTATTATTCATACAATAGCTAGAGGTTTTTCTGTTACACTTGAAAAGTACTGATTTTTCAGAATTTGCTACAAATTCACACTAGTAATGGAGATCTGAATTTGACCGAAGGAGGGCAGAATCTATGATTTTCTATATGTATAAGCAACCATGAATAATTTTTATCTTTTGGGTATAATATTAGCTCTATGCTTAATGCAATTTGATGGAAAATAAGATAATAAAAATCTTTCTATGCTGTCGTACAGATCTCTTTCAATATACTATGCTTCCTAACTCTGAAATTATGTCACTTTTAGACATTACCTTTTCTGAACAGATATTGCAATCTCCAATAAATTGTATAATTTTTTTAAAATTAAAATCAGATTTTAATTCCTGTATTTAGAAGTCAAATGTTAATATATTAACTTAATTCATTACAATGCCCTGAATATATTGAGCTGAAATATTTCCCAGGTAGCTTGTTTAGATTAGATAGAGGTTTAATGTTCTCATTTTGAACTAATACTCACAAGAGGGATCAGTGATGAAATGAGACTAATATAGCAAATTGCACTGTTCAAATGAACGCAGCACAGGAAGGTGAAATTAATTTTTTATTAAATGCTTAGGCTATAATGGAAGATATTTCTTGTATTAGTTCATTTAAAATATTTGTGACATTATGCTAATTGGTTTAGCCAAACATATTGTTGAGCTTTGGTCAAACTAGACCAAAGTTTGTGAATAAACACTTGGTGCCTACAGGAATAAATCCACTGCTTAACAGAGAGGAGACCCAACAGTCTGCTATGTGCCCTCGCTTGCTTGCTAAATTTGTACCAGATGCTGAGACAAACTCTGGCTTACAGAATAATGTCTGAAAGTAAGCCAGATGAGAGGATAGAAACATAGGCATGAACTTTTACTAACCTTAACCTTGAGAGTGCCATCATGAAGGTTTCTTAATATAAAAAAGCAGTAAACTAACTTAGAAATTACAGTCTAGTATAACCTTACATTAATGCTTCTTTGTGTAACAGGCCTCAATCTAAAGTACTTCAAACTGGTTTATTTCCTTCTAAAACCTTAGAGGAAATATTACTTACTTTTACAGGATTCACACAGTGGGTGACGGAATCCTGATAAAAAAACTAAATACAAATAAGCATGGTAATGAATTCCAAATGAGTATATCACGTTTTATCTACAGAAGAGCCAGTGATGCAAAACATTCAGAAAAATCTGCTTAGTATACATTTTCTTAATTGTGAGAATCAGTGTTCTTATTCTTGCTACAGAAGTTCTTTATTCTCTGAGAAATCACAGGATATAGAGAGTAAAAATGGGGTGGGAGGGAAAGAGCAAGAGAGATTGTATTTACCTGAAAATTCCTCGATTTGAGAATCTTCTACTTCAAACAACAATTCATCATGGATCTGGGCAATTAACCTGAAAAATTCAGAGACATCAGATAACATATGCAAAAAAATTTTAACAGTGCTTTCCATTCAGGGATAAGTTAAAGTAAAAATAAACATCCAAAGAAAATTTAAAAATAATTAATGGACTTAACAGAATTGCCTCTCCCGATATTCTGGAAACATAAAGGCCACGGTTGTAAGCCCAAATTGTGCTTGCTAACTTATAAATGTCACTCAGGGATTTGATGGCATGACAAGGCATTACTTAAAACCAACATAATTTGCAGAAAAAGGCAACGAATTATGGAGACAGACTATGTTTTGTTAATATAGCTTATTTTTTGGACTGGATATAAAGAAGAAATTCTTCCCCATGAGGGTAGTGAGGCACTGGAACTGGTTGCCCATAGAAGTTGTGGATGCCCCATCCTTGGCAGTGTTCAGAGCCAGGTTAGATGGGGCTTGGAGCAACCTGGTCTAGTGGAAGGTGTCCCTGCCCATGGCAAGGGGCTGAACAAGGTGGTCTCTAAGGTCCCTTCCAACCCAAACCGTTCTGTGATTCCATGATTTAAATTAAATGTCACTTGTAGACTTTTCTTAATACCTTTTCTTAATAATAGCAGTTATTCAAGTAAATAATTCTTTACCAATGGCTGAACCATCAATATGGTTATGACTTATAACTTTTCACAGCTTCTTAAGATAGTTTCATGCTGCCTTAAATTACAATGTGACATTGACTAACAGTGTGGTAAGCTCTAATAATAGACCTTAAATTATTAGTCACTTACAACACAGTCAGAAGCAGAGTGAAACAGATTAACATATTTCTAATAGGAAATTGGGACACAGGACACAAAAAAGAAAAAGATTAGAAGACCAGGATCATCTGTAGCAAGAGAATACAGTTACATAAAAAGTTGTAATTTCTAATTCAAGTAAATTAATTAAAGCAAGAATGTCCTCATAACCATTCAAATGACATGTAAAAGGTATAAATCAGAACAGTGAATATTAAAGATTAATAGACAGTGAATCAATCAAATAAGCGAAAATAATTGCATTGATTAAACCAGTTCAATAAAAACACGATAGACTGGTTATTGTTTGTACCAGAGTAGTGTCTCATGCCTTCAGTCAGGATTAGAGCACCATATATTCTGAATATTTGGTAAGGAAAAGTCCTTTCTTAGAAGAACTTACAGTATACATAAAAACTTCATCATAAATTTATCAGGATTTAGGAACGGAAGAATAGGATTTTCAAAACCTCGCAGTATTGTAACAACTGATCACCTCAAGTCCATGCTAAAAGTAAAACAGGAGGAGCAGGGCTGCACCAGAATTAAGTGCTACCTTATGTGTGCCTGAAAACCTGTGGAAGTAATGTAAATTAACTCAAATTTTCTCTCTGGACAGCAAAATAGACTTGATACAACTCTACGTGCTCCAGTTCACCTACTGAAAGCAGCCCAGCTCTTTTAGCTTGGGTCTCCATATGGGCTAAAGGACCCTGTTTCTCACCCACATCATCCTGAACAGCACAGTCCATCAGCTCAGTTATATTGCCAGTTATCTCAGGAACTGCACGGAACTGCAGAGTTACATCTGCCCCATCTTGCACATCTGGTGATTAAACTGAAGTTCAGGACAATGTTCTCTCTGCTAAATACAGAACTAGAAGTTGGCATTACTGGTTCTCTGTCTAGCTCTGCTGCTCTCCTAAGCAATGCCCATTCAGTTAGAAAACGGGAACAATAATTGTGAGATCTAAGAAATGAGTATTTCTAACACACTTCTACTTTCAAATGAAAGATATTACAGAAGATTTAATTAATGCTAAACATGATTTCCTAGATTGATGCCAAGAAGTGCAATAGTATACACTATTTCTTCCTTAATGTTCATCAAACAAGTTACATATTTTTTGATGATTTTTTTCTCTTTTTCTTACCCATTTCACAGAAACGTAATGGATTCTGGTCTTACAGTACAAGGCCGCCAGTATTTTTTCAGGCTTGCTGTAATAACACTTGCACGCAATATGCTGTTCCACAGAAGGAAGCATTCAATTTGACATCAATAAAGATGAAAGAAAAAAAATCAAAGCAATTTGTACATTCAAAATTTACAGCTTTCACCATTCCCCTGCATGCACCCACCCAGCCACTGCAGATTCTGAGTGAAAGAAGTTTGAAAAAGTCCCTATACTTTTGCTTAATAGCTTAATTGAATCCTCTTCACTTTGAAGGAATATTGCAATAGCAAGCTCCTCTCATTATCTCATGCTAAAAGGTACGGCCAACTGGATTAGAAACTGCAAACCAGGCAGAGACTAGTATATTTTTATTTCTACAGATGATAAGAACGCCTTTGATTTAGAAACTAGCATTTTATTAACTCTGTTCTTACCTGACCGAAAATTAGGCATCATTTTTGATGAGTACACATATGATTTCCCTTGCTGAGACACACGACTTGCATCTCAGCATGCCAGTGGTGTGTAACTAGAAATAATGCTACACCCTGACCCTTCAAATGCAGAAATATTTCTGTGACTGCCAGTCTGAACATGGCTTTTGACACCACTTTAGTGTGCCCAGAATATAATAACCATCTGAAACTATTATGCTGCATTATAGAATTTTAAAAAGAAAATATTTTTCATTTTCTTAGCACTACATTGATCATTCTTCCAGTTTCCTATAAAGTAACACAGATACTAAACTTCTCAGGCCTTCAATGGATCCGCCCAGCTATCACTACTATATCATAATCATATTAATGAATTATATATGCCAAAACGAATCAAACTGTTCTCAAAAGATTTTTTCATATTATTCTATTTATGAAGCCATATTGTTAGAACATACTTTTCTGTAATACCAGGCCAGTTGTCTAATAAAAGAACTAATGAGGATTTTGTTTGTTACTGTAAATTAATATATTCCAGGTCTGGACTCCTCTGTTCTAAAGTACAGAATTGCAAAGATTTACATGACTACTTCAAACATCTAGAAATAAGTACACTATTGAACTGAAGTCAACAAAACAGCTGTTACCTTATCAGTGAGTAGCTGTATTTTTCTTTATCATTAAAGGAAACAAGTTTCTGTCTAAACTTGAAACTAGAGCACTCTGGCATGACATGCTGCAGGCTCCAGTGTAGGTATATTCACTGGAAGAGGCCAGTGTAGGCAAGGGGTTAAAAAAAGACAAGATTGCCATAGCCTTTATCAGAAGTAGGTTTTTAACAGTGATGTGCAGTGTTTCAGGATGTTAGAATGTGCCAAGAGATGCTCAAACTAATTAAATTCATGCTTCTTCTACAGACAAGGGACTAAGGCTGGTTCTGACCTAGATGTTCTGAACTCACTCTTGGAAAACCCCAGCTCTGTGCATTGACTTTGTGGGGGTGCCACCTCCCAAAACAGCTACCTGAAGTTAGGCAGAGATGAACCCTCTGTACATTTTTGTGATGCATTTTTGCATCAGCAGGGAAATTTTTACTGCTGTTAACAACACATCCAAAGCATAACATGGTTTAGCTTTCCAGACTGGTCTGTAGGAAGATGATACAGAATATAAAACACCAACAGTTCAGCGTTGGTTCAGCAGTGCCAGGTTAACAGTTGGACTCAATGAACTTAGAGGTATTTTCCAACCTAACTGGTTCTATGATTCTTTATTACATCGAGCTGTCTGTTTTATGAATTTGAGTAGAAAATAAATTAAAATAAGGTTTAAAACTGGGCAACTGGAAAAGCTCTAAATAAGAGGGT
The DNA here is from genome assembly GCF_041296385.1 of Aphelocoma coerulescens. Lineage (NCBI taxonomy): Eukaryota > Metazoa > Chordata > Aves > Passeriformes > Corvidae > Aphelocoma > Aphelocoma coerulescens. The sequence continues at coordinate 70,998,372 of NC_091017.1, read as the reverse complement.
TTGATCATCATGCATAACATAGCTTGACTCAATGATCTTAAAGGTCTTTTCCAACCTAATTGATACTATAATTCTGTAAGGAATCAAGGACAGCTTATTCTGACCAAGAGCCAGGCTGAGAGCCCAGACTAAAGTTTAAGATGGTTCCTGTTGGATACTTCTACATCTTCAGAAAAAAAATGGTGCAGCACCTGGTCACAGGTTGTCTGATTCTAAACTAGAGCACTCCAGTGCAAAATTTCCCTCACAAATGACATATTTTATTTCTAACTTGAAGACATACTGAGAACTAAATCATATCTGAACAAGAGATTTCCTAAGGCAAAAGGTTTCTCTTTGAAGGAGTGAAGAAAAGGAATTATTTGAAATCCACCATAACTTAGTGGTTTGAGTAAAAATTCTAGTGAAAAAAATCCTATAATATATCTTAAGAACTTAAAACAATGTTAGTGGTTACGTTGTTCAGTTTTTATATAAGAGCAATAAAAATGTAAACATGAAAAAGTTACTAAAAGTACCCAACTTTAAATAGGGCATTAATGATCACTTGGTAGCAAACCAAACATTTTGAAATATTTTTAAAAAATATTTTCTAGAATATTTTCTAAAGTATTTTAAAAATATTTCTCATTTTCTATTCCAACAAGGTTTTTATCTTATTTAAAAAAGCACAATGTCTCTGATCCCTGAAACTAAGGTCATACAACAGTATCTGATTTTATATCCCAAATATTAATATCCTTGTCTCTCATCCCATGTTATTCCCCTTTTCTGATATAATAAATCAATCAATAAAATAATAATCCAACTAGTAACATCACAATTTTTATTTTGAATTTGAAACTAATAAATGCCTAATGGGAGACTTCAAAATTGCAGATAAGGGAGTACACAGTTACAAGCTTTGTATATAAAGATAAGTGTAAAAATAAAACCAGAAAGTATAAAAGCTGTTAAGTGGTTAGGGGAAAAAAAAAAAATATAAAAACACTAAGGTATTTTGAAATCAGACAAATGGGAGATAATGAAAAAAACCCCCAAACCCAAGCCACCAAAACCAAAAAACAAACGGAAATATGTTTCATATTTAAAAAAAAAAAATTAATCACTTGAAAAACTGACACATTCACACTTAATAAACTAATATTTAATAAAATAAAATATTGACTTAAAAAGCATGTAATGCAACACTTCACCAGAAAAAGTCAGAATGGCTGCTCATGTAACAAACATTTGCATGGATTTCAACATTTAGAAACTACAACATACAATGATTTTGTGGAAGGACTTTTAAATCTTATATTTCAGAACCTAAGACTCATCCCCACAAGCCAAGGAAGATGAAAATCTGCAGACAGACAAGCTATTCTTCTACAAATCTTACACCTCCCTCCTGGAGCATCTGCTACTGGCCACACTCAGCAATAATGGACCAGATGGAAGCTGGATCCAATTCCTCTTAGAAATATCTACATTCCCTATACTGAAACACCATTTATTTTCTGATACTACTAATACTACCTGTTATTTAATTGTGCCACAGTTTCCCCACAGAAGTACACAAATTCCAGTGGGCAGATGCCTATTGTCATGTAAGTAAGGAACAAGATTATTAGAATTTTGTAATATTTTGTAGAATTTTCCCTTTCTAAAAATTTTTTTTGAAGCTGTACCTATCAGGATTCCTAATGTGGCAATATCAAAAGTTATAGCTCAAGATACATCATGCCTGCCTAGATGTTACTTGCATTAACTTTAAGCTACCTCTTTCAATGTTTTCTTCATAAAGACCAAAATATTTTAACCATAAAAATCCAGCAAGCCTGTGAAATGGGTTTTCTCAGCAGCTACATCATGAAGAGCAGGAAACTGAACAGATGGCTAATTAAAGAGAATAGAATTTTTGCATGTATCCAAAATGTTTGAAAACATACCAATCTAAAAGGTGACCTACAAAAGGATTTTATAAATGAAATATATTTATTTGCATTGAATGTCTTACATAAAGGAACAGTGAAAAGCCTGCTACATCATGCATGTCCCTTTTGGCTGTGATATTTCAGCATGTTAAATATATTTAGCTCTTTCTATAAAGAATAAATTACTCTGACTTGCTCTGGCTCACTGAGTATGAAGTGTTCAGGTAACAACTCACCATCTTGTGGATATATGAAAAAGACTGCTTTGGCTGCTTGAGGAAAGTGATGATTATTCTACGTTACAGCTTGCCTAGAAATTCAGTGTTATTTGGTTACTTTGGGAGGCAAAGAGCTCCATATTGGACAGCAGCTATGGAGAGTGCAATACGACCTGGGAAGTTTCCTTCTGCTACAGAAACAAAAGCATTTGTCTGTGAAACAACAATCTTATTCTCCTCTCAAGCAGAATCCAATACTTATCTTTTCCTTATGGTTCAATTTCTCCAGTATTTGTCAAAGGATAAAAGATAACCATCTTGCTAAAGCTAATCCATTAAATGGGTGGAAATTTTGGGCATATACTGAGTGGGAATTGTGGGCAGAATATCAGAGCAAAAAGCATTTATTTGAAAATCCTGGTTAACTGCTAGAGAAGAAACATGAGTGAAAACAGTTCTTTAACTCCTGAAGAAACAGATAAAGGGATGCAATATTTACATCCAGAATTAAAGATCAACACACATAGCAGCAGGCTTAAGAATTTTACTCAATGTATTTGTTTGAAACTATGATGTAATCAAGAAGTTGGGTTTATTAGTATGTCCTCTTCTATGAATCTGACAGATTATAAGCAGTTTACAAAGTAATAATGATTGAATCCCTACACGCCTTATAAAAATGCCTCTAGATTCTTGTGTTGCACTAAAACTGAAGCCACTTCCAAGAAATGAATCATTTGTGATTTATCACATGACTTGTATCTGAAAAAAAATCCAGGTCATATAACACAATGCTTGTTCTGGGAAATAAGAGTTGTTTCTATCTAATTTAGCTATCAGTAGAAGTGAGTTGCATTTACAGCTCACCAGCACAGAAAATCATTAGGTTCATTAAGGTGTTTGTTCCTTGAGGAAGACATACAAAACTCCAACATCCACTGCTTTTGAACAGCAGCTGGGACCAAGAAAATAAACCTTTTGCTTTTATTTCCTGGTGGCTTCTCCTTTTCAGATCACTCATTTTTGGCCTGTGGTTGAACCTGTCTCTTTAACTAGGATCTAGACATGCTGAGAAGTAAAGCTGTGTGTTTGTGGCACAGATCCGGTGCTGAAGGAACAATAATTTGGCGCAAAAGCAGAATTAGTGGACCCACATCAAATTACTCAACAGTTCTGTAGACTTGTTAAAATTCATCTGCATCTTGCTGAGATATTATCATTTTCAGTGACTTTCTGAGAAGTCCATGTAGTACCAGGTAGACTTTGGGCAACATCAGTGCTTCTTCAGCTTACAAAATGATAATATGTACAAGCAATGCTATAGGCAGCAATTCTTCCACAATTCGCCAGCATCTTTCTTTCTCACCAAGTTTCCATGTGATTGTCACTGCAGTGATGTTTTAAACACTGTAAAGAACTACAACTGTCCATCTGAGTTCACCGAGTACGTTTGCACTCTCACCAGTTCCATAAATCTTTCTTTCAGCTGCTACTGTAAGCCTTGATCTCACTTCAGAAGTTTCTCTGCTATCATCTGCCTGCAGGAAACATCCTATAGAGGTTCTGTGGATTGCATCAGACAGGTAAAAGCTGGCACTTAAATAATTTATGTCAGCAGCATATTTTCAGTGAGCAACTTGGCCAGCAGCAGCAGAATATCTTAAGAAAGATCTAGGTAAAACAGAAGTCTCAAGAAATTTTGATTACTTGTCAGTGCCACACAAAATGCAGAGTTGTTAACACTGATGCCACCAAGCCATACTAATATTAGATCTGTATCATATGTATTACATTTAAGACTACTTTTCCTGATTTCTGTAAAATTGCTTCCAAGTAACTGATTGGCTTGTTATTGTCCACTGCATAAGCTGCTAGGCTGGTATTTGAGTTAAAAGATGAAGAAACATAAAGAGAAAAATGAGACTGCTAGTTGACAGAATTGATCAGTCACAGTGGAATATACTGTTTCATCAAGAACGCCTCTCTGATGAAGCATCATGAAAATGTAACTTGATTACCTTTCTCTGACTTCCAAATACAGTATCATATGTGCAAACATTAACTGAAAATCTACTGACTGCTAGTCACACAAAAATGAAGCTTCACACTATTGTGTCAGAGCTTGCTCACTGCTGAACAAGCCTCCAGCACAGGAACAATGAATGCAGTGTTGTGAGTGAAGACTGCAAATATACCTGCAAACTAACACTAAAAACTGTAAGACCTTATTTAGAATTATTTTTTCTTTATTTCAAAGGTAAGGAAGAGAAAACTTGAGCATTAGCCAAAACTTAGCTATGCTTAATAGGATACTGTCTCCCAGTGTAAATGTTCATAATCACATCTAAAGCATGTAAAAATGATATTTCTCTTTGATATGCTGTTCAAAGTGAAAACCCTGTTTCCAAAATTAGAAATTCTAACAGGGAAATAAAGATATTTATAAGGGGATGAAGATAGAAGAAAAGATAGTAGTGTGCTATCTTTGGAATGAATGTGATCTGATGGGTTGATAATAGGAGATTGATTGTATTTCTCATTTTGGAAGAGATACTGTGCATTCCCACTGTTACAATAGCACCAATTATGTCCATGCTTCCTTTCAACAATATTTTTCAAAAGGCTTTACAAAGGATGTTAGGATCATTAGCCTGACCTGACTGATAAGAAAATTGAGAAACAGACCACTGAAAAAATAACTAACTGAATGTAACCTGGCAGACAAGCAGAAACACAGTATTTCAAGTTTCAGTCCCATATTCTTTTGGCAAGATCCTTCTGATGCTTTCCAGTGCCACTGTCCAGGCAGGGAAGTGCTCGCAGAATTTACCAAGGCATTAATTGTGCTTTTCTGACAAGCCTGGCCTGTAAGTACCTACTAAATATTACAGCAAGGAGCCATTATTGACTGTTAAAACACTCTCCTCTAGCAAAGCCATCCATTTGTTAATCACTGGCAGAAGTTCAAAACTCCTGTTTAAAACAGTCTATCCTTTTTAAATGCCCTTGCAGTGTTGGTCTTTCCCAGCTGTGACATTTATGATAGGAACAAGCAGGATAGGCAGTGATATTTTTCTGTTATCTGGTGTAGCCATTCCCCTATGCTTTCACAACACCAGGAATTGCAACATGTACAGCACCAATACTTCCCCATGTCTGTTACCTCCTTAGCAATTTGGTGACACTATTTCTTTAAAAGAAATAGTTTTGAGAAAGAACAACCCAAGTAAAATTTTCTGTTGAGAGAAGAGAACATTCACGAGCTTTATCAGACATGACATTAGTAGCAAAAACTTTGGCTTTCTCAGAATTACAGCAAACAGCCAGTTACTGAACCTAGAGATCTGTGTGCCAGGCAGGAGCTACAGAAGGGAGTATGTTCTTTGCCCTCTCACCACCTCCACTTGCCTCCTCCGCTAAAGGCTGTTGGCTGTTCCTCTAGCACTCATCTAACTCAGAGTTATGCCTGCTACTGCTGCAGAAATTGTCATCCATGCCACAGCCAACAGATTTCGGGCCCTTCATTCAACTCAGGTAGCAAAATGAATTATAATCAGTGCAGACAATCTGCCTGAAAGTGTACAATGCAATATGTGATAGTACATCATCCAACATTTAATACATAAATGCATCATTGTCTGAGTGCAGGCAGGATCTCCACCAAAGAACAATTTCCCCTTTGAGATTTGTACTAGTGGGCCACTTACTTTTTTTTTTTAATAGTTCAATGGTATTTTGCTTAAAAAGTTGCAAGAACATTTAAGAGTCACTCATAAGGTGTTTTATTTTTAGCATAGGAATGAGTCAAACTTTAAATTCAACAAATTGAACTTATATTTGTAATTAGAAATTATATTTTCAAACATTGATCAAATAAGACAACACTGCTCTATGTAAATGATACACACACTAATACACACGGATAACTTACAGGGTTCGATAATACCCATAACTGCCAAGTACATTTGGAAGGCCAAACTATTTCACTGAGCTAAACATTCACAAAAGTCCTTAATGCATGATTGCTACAGCTACGTTGTTATGACCCTTTCTAGATGACAAGAGAAACACTGATGTTCTGCACTACTTGCTGTCTCTGCTTTTGTCTGAACTTCCACTGTGCCAATTCATGTTCTACTGGATTGTTTGATACAGCATTACCAAAGATGAGAAACCAGTTATTTGGGGATTCTTCTACATGTTTGTCTTCAAAGTCTCTTTCTATTGCAGCAAATAATAATGGTCACTGGCTGTCTGGACCAACTTCTCCACAGGAAAAGTAGACTTCATTATTTCTGCTACTGGCATAAAACTCTTTGAGGACATTCTGTGACCTCCTACCCAGCTCTGAGTAGTCACAAGAGAATCACGATGACCAAGCTTTTCTTTAAAGAAAGCCATCTATACAAGAATAAAAAAAATGTTCATTTATTTTGCTTGAGCACTGGTTTCCGGATTCCTGTTTTTTTCCCAGCCCATTGAATGTTCAATTCCCACTGTACAATACACTCAAAATACAGGAAGGATATGATCAGTGGGCTTGATTTCAAAGGTGCAGAACTACCACTGTATTAGATCTGACCGAGTTTAAATGACCCTAGGGCACTTCAATGCCTTGGGATGCATTTACAGATCTAACCATTTAAGAACAAAGATATAACTTTAAATGTATAAAACCATTCCACGTCCTTGCTTGTTAAGAGATTCAGAGGTACACATGGTCGTTCTAGAGCTGCTTAAAACGCCAGAAACACATTCATTTCAACTAATTTTGTTTTAAAACCAAACAGTTTTGCAGTCATTCATTACTAACCTGGCTGTTAAAGTCGGAGAAATGACAACAGAGGCAAAAATCTTCACCATAGCCATTTTACAAAGATCAGCTGCAGAGCCTGTGAAAGAAAGTGATCTGGTTTTAATTTAAAGCATGCAAAAGGAAAACATTCTTCTTGCAACTATGGCATAGGAACAAAAGACATCAGTAGATTCAGAATTATAAGAATTTTCAAAACTAGCAGATCCAATTAATGTAATATGTGAAACAGCTTATAAGATTAATAAATAACAGAGGAAGTAATTACGTGTTAATTAAAACTAGAAAATAACAATATGAAACTATGCGTTAATTAAAGGTGAATTTGTCATTCATTCCTATATGTTGAAAAATTGCTTTCTATAAAACAAAGTATGAAATTATCTATCTCTAAGCTTTAATTAAAATTTACCAATTAACCAATTACAATTTAATGTCACAAAAGGTCAGAACATTGTTTCAGTGCTGCATTTAAATTTGGAGCCTTAATTCTGCACTTTTTCATATTTCCATGAGTAGGTAATGTATTTTCACTACATTACAGTGTTAAGAGCAGTGGTGCATAAAACAGTGTCATGGTACAGACTAGGTGACACATTTCTGGTCATCAAGAGGCAGAATAATTCTCCAGGCCTGCAGTTTGGTGAAGGGCTTTGTTCTGAACCAAACATTTTACACAAAAGATTTATCAGATAATAGACAGAAACAGTCCTTTAAATAAAGATTGGAAGCCATAATCCTCCTTGTCCCATCAAACATCTTAAATATCCTTGATCATGGTCCTTTTCACAACCCTGTAACTCTATGAATTCTGAATTCTTTCTTCCAAATGATTCAACTTCCAGAATAGGGGCAAAAAACAGCCAGGTAGCCAAATGATAAGGGTAGTCTGCTTAGAGATAATCAGAAACTCACAGAGTATGTCCAGCCAGAAGGGACCCATAAGGATCATCAAGTCCAACTCCCTGCTCCTTGCAGGACTCTAAATCTGAACCATATGACTAAGAGCATTGTCCAAACACTCTTTGAACTCTGTCAGGCTTGGTGCTGTGACCACTGCCCTGGGGAGCCTGTTCCACTGCCCAATCACGTTCTGGGTGAAGAATCTTTTCCCAATATCCAACCTAAACCTCCTTGACACAGCTTCACACCATTCCCTCAAGTCCTACAGTTGTCACTAGAGAGAAGAGCTCAGACCTCCCCCTCCACTGCCCCCCTTGAGGAACATGTAGACTGTGATGAGGTCACCCCCCAGCTTCCTCTTCTCCAGGCTGAACAAAACAAGGGACCTCAGCTGCTCCTTGTAAGTCTTGTCCTCAAGACCTTTCACTATCTTGGTCACTCTACTCTGGACACAGTCTGATAGTTTGATGCCCTTATATTGAGGCACCCAAAACAGCACAGAGGATGTGAGGTGGAACCACACCAGTGCAGAGCAGAGGGAGACAATGACTGCCCAGTGGTTGCTGTGACTGATGTCCCCCAGGATACAGTGGGCCCTTTCAGCTAGGGAAGAACACCTAAGAGAACGAGGCCAAAGCTTAACCTCTCTTCTTTCTCTGCAGTTTTCTATTACAAACTGCCTCCCCTGAATCCCATGCTGAGACTGTTTTACTCGTTCACTGTACCAAGTGCAGACCCACAGCTGATGATCAAGATGTCGATGTCTGACTGTGGGTTTAGCCTCAAACACCCGTCTTGTTTTCCTGTTCAAATGACATGTCAAATTGATTCAATACATCACAAAAAGGGACAACTGGTATGAAAAGTAAGAAAGGATGTTTCAGCAAAGGTCAGGTAAATATCTTCTTAGTGATTGTGGGAATAGAAGTATACTGAGCATCTAGTCCATCAGGAAACATATGTTCTAGATATATTCTTCATGAAACAAAGTAGAGTGTGAGAAATGAAACAACTCTTAGTTAAAAAAAAATTAAAATAATTTATTGAAAACAGAAAAGTGAAAAAAAAATTACAGAAATTAGAAAAATATAAAAATTTGGGATCCTATGGCTCGATAGATGGTATGCCCCAGGAGCACAGGGATTTTAGATCTTCTGGCTGAAACAGCACTGGACCTCTGGTAGAGAAAAAGGACTTACAGTGCTAGGCTGGCTTTTGGCTGGTCCAAAAGCCAAAAAAATTACTAAAGGTTCCTTAACAGGAGTAGGCTTTCCCAGCACAGACCTCCACCGCAGCCACGCTGAAGAGAGAAAAGGGCCATGTCTCTGTCTGGCTCATTGTTTTATAGTGCCTTTGCTCCGCCCCAGCCCACCCACAGCCCACCCACAGCCCGCCCCTTCGGTTTAAAGTGATTGGTGTTTTCCCTTTGACAGATCATCTCTGTCCACCAATGGCTCGTCCTTGTCAGAGGGGTGGTATTAGTTGAGATAAGGGTGCTACAATGCCTTCATTAAAATTCAGGTTGCCACGGAGCTTGCCTACAGGGTAATGGCTATGGGGCTGGCTGTTAGAACTGGGGTTTTTGAAATTTGCCTTGGAACCAAAGTACAAGTAAAAACACCTAAAAAAATATTAAAATACATCCAACACATCTTAAAACACTTGTAAAAGTATACAGTAAACACAGGAAAGATAACTCTTATGGTGTACAAGTGGTTTGAAGTTTGAAAAGGGAGCATTAAGTTGGGAATCTTAACTGGGAAGGGTGCAACTCTCTCTTAATAAACTACTTTGAACAATTGAAAACACTGATAATGGAACTTGATTTTTGTACCTGTGCTGATGGGTTAATTTTAACATTCAATTTAAAAATATTTAACTCAAAATTAATTAATTAAAGCACTTAATATGCAAAGACCAAGCACAAATAGGGATTTCATGTATGACATAGAGTAATAAAATATGAAAGACATCTCAAAATAATTTTTATTGAGATATGATTTCTAGAGAGATGCTATTTTAAACTTTTAAAAAAGAAAATAATTATAAATAAATAATTAAAGATAAAATGACCTGTTTGCTCTATGGGGATAGGTAGAGCTGAATAATACCTGAAGAATAATATGCTGTAAAGTGGTGAAAACTATTGAACCAGGAAATATTCAAAAAGAGAAAAAACACTACAAAAGAAGTGTGAGAAACCCAGTTGTAATAATTCAAAGCTGCAATTCTACATTCCTCTCAATATTGTCATGCATCTGAAATGTTCTGCTATCAGTCACTGCTACTGGATTCAAAATATAAACTACTTAAATTAATTAGACTATTAGGTATAACTATAAAACATATTAAATGCAGTTTAGTACACTAAATGTGATAAAAGGTTTTATCACAATTTAGAAAGCTCTTACAGTCTTAAAATATTATCACATAGCTGAAATCTTAAAATTAAAAAATCATTGTAGTCTAGAATGAAATTTTTTATAAAATTTGGGAATACTGAATATTTTAGAGTTTTTAATCCTTGCTTCACCACATTTTCTAATACTACATTTTGAATAACAACTACATTATTTTTATCATATTTGTCCTCCAGTATCATTTCAACTGACCGTGAAATCTGACAATCTTACTACTGTAGGTACATAGAAGTGAGTGTTTCATAGACAGTCCTGTGCCAGGCTTGCTCCAGCTTTCGGGACAGATGGACATAGCAAGCGCTGCTCAGAGGGCTGTGTCTCTTTGCTAATGCTACACTGTGTGCTCTGCAGGACTCACAGAATGAGAATTAGAATTCTAGATTAGGTATCCTTGCAGAGACAGGACTTAAGGAGTGTCAAACACAATATAAATACTTAAATCATCTTAAAAATGAAATATTAAAATGAATAATGTTTGGAAAGTGATACTTTCACAAGGAAAATTCAAATCACTTTAGAAGAAGCATGCCATCACCATATCTAGAAGGCAGTTTTTCCTTGCCTGTAAATTGTACGCTTCCAGTATAATTTAAGGAAAACCCTGTCAGTATCATCCAATTTAAAAAATAATTCTTTATATATTCTTTATATATAGGGACAGCTTGGTAGGAGGGATCTCGGTCTTGGGCTGACAGCTGAGGTTTTTTTCCTTTGGGTGGTGAAATTCTGTATACAACTGAGCCCCAAGAAACTTAAACAGAATATGTTAATACATCAGATTAACTGACATTTGAGCACATAAGGCTGACTTTTACCTTTCCAATCTACATGTTAAATGTTTCTCTGTGGAAAAAACCACCTTTTTTCTTGCCCTCTACAGAATTAAGTTTGAAAGTTTCTGCAAAGAAGGAGCTGAATTTCAAAACAAATAGTAACAATGCACAATTATTGTAACATTCTATATTTCTTAAACTAAAGCTATCTGGCAAAATAAAAGCTAGAATCTGTAAGAAGCGTAATCACAGAAACCCTTCTGGAGTAACAAACCATAAAAACCAGAAAGGAAAGTGTTTAAAGAAACAATGCATCTGAAGAACTGAATTCTAGATATTCTCTCTATACACAGTTTGCATCAATACCTACATTTAACTATCACAGAGCACTCTAGTGTGTTAGAACATTTATATTCTTGCTGTTATTAATATTACCATTACTATTATATTATTCTGTTTACTGGCAATTTCCAAGGTAGATAGAATATATAATTATAACGTCTTTTTCACAGTAAAGCTCACGCCTACTCTAGTAGACTACTGGAGTATTCATTCTTCTGAGATCATCAGAGCTGTTGCCCAATGAAGCCAAGCAGAGACAGAGACAGGTGGGTTGACAGGAAGGTCGGAAAGCAGTTCTTTACCTTGAACAACAAAATTGACAGCCTGCCTCTCTGCTTGAGTGCGTAGCTTGTAATCCTGGGCATTGATATTGGCCAGTGGCCTTTTGCGTCCCATTATGGAAACCACGTAACCTTGCAGGATTTAAATAAAAATTAGTAATGTGATATAGAGTGATTAAAAATTTCAAAAATTCTTTTTGAAGATAATACAGATATTTGTAATTATGTCCTGCCTGAGTCAATTTAATATTTTGTCCTCTGAAAATAGTCAGAGCTTATTTAAACTTTCAATGTTGTATTTTTGGTTTAAGAATAATCATTCACAGAACTGGCACATGTTATACAAGGAAATCTTTTCTTCTTTAAAGCTGTTAAATCTTCATTAGGAATGTCTACTGATAAAACAGCAAACTCTCTCTGTGGGAGATGAAACTATAAATACCTAGCAGAATTAGCTATCTATTAGCAACCATAATTAGAGCTTTCCACGCAATGAATAGTTTACTTGGGAATAGTAAAGAAAAATCAATTTGTGGAGTAATTAAATCACTAATGAATATTTCCCAAAAATAAAAAATCATTTTTTGGGGGAAAAAAAGTTGGGTTTTTTTTCCATTTTCTTTATGTAGTATTTCACAGCCAAACTTCCTGAATTCTAGTGTGGTGGGAATTTTTAGTTTAAAAGAAACATAAAAACACAGTTAAAGATTTATGTTAGGCTTAATGACGTATTTTGCTAAAAAAACCCTATTTTGGAGGGCAAGTGAGAGGAGTTGAGAGAGGAAAAGAGATGTGAGGATCTTCTTGTCAAAATAACACACACAAAACTTAGCTTATCTTCAAAAATAAACTTGTTGTTGTTTTAAGAAAAATGAAAAATCATTCATGTTAAAAATACATCTTGAAAAAATTTTTCTTTATACCTCTGATCACCTTGACTACCCATGAATTGTCGATAGATACCATGGAAGTTTAAACTGATGCAGTTTCATCTCCTCTGCTATGCAAGTACAAGTGACAAGGAGACCTCTTCAAAGAAAAAGTTATCACCTTGTTACGGACAACACATACCCAGACTTGTGTGCAGAGGATGAATTAATACAGCTCTCTGCAAATTAGTGTGTTTCCAGAAGCACTGATACCAAAAATACCAGTTTTGAAACAATGAACAGAATTATGTGGAAGGATACTCTTTGGCAATTCAGTCTTCCCAATTTAACTAACATTTTCCATGAAGAACAGTATTTAAAGATGGAATTCATGAAACACTGTACTCTTAAGTAAAATTAGATTTGCTGTGATATCTTTATTCCTGTGAGGTGTGACTCCACAAGAGGATCACCCCTGCAATACTCATAACTGAGCAGCATGCCCAAACAAACACCATTATTTCGTGTTACAGTGGCAGAGTGTTTGCCTGGGGTCAATGTTAATCTGCAAATGCATGCCTGAATGATGTCTTAATGTGGTCTTGTCAATACGTCAATAATTTCATCAAAAACCAACAGCAATATAGTAATATATACACTAACAAATATCTTCCTTATAAAAGAATTATTTATATGCTTATCATGTCTGCATGGAGTATCAGACTTTCACAGCACTTAAATAATATTAGTCAGGGGGGTGCTGCTGACCTTTGAACTGCAGATAAGTTAAGAAAAATTACCATATAATGAGCTCAATAAGTTGGAATGTTTTTCTTGGAAAGTTAGAATCTGAGGTGGATTAACAAGAAAAATATTAAATAATATTGATCTGCTGAAGATTTCTAGAGCTTGTACAACCTAAACAGATTGCTCTTCTACCATTAATGGTTAAAAAAGGTTGATAGACAGAAGTGTAAGAAGGAGTAAGAAGTAATTAGACAAGTGTGCTTTGATGACTTTAGAAGATTAGTCAGGACATTCTTGTCTACTGAACTCATAAACTGGAATCTCTGGCATAGAGATTTGTTTATTGAAATTCATTCACTTTTAAGAAAAGAATGCTAAGTTATTTTAAATAGATCATAAATATATAATAAATGTGTAATATTTTACTAGGTGTTATGGTGGGCTTAATTACAGCTAAAAATAGATGTTCAGTAACTTTAGTTTTCTTGAACAATATAAACAAAGGAATGCAACTGTGTGACACAATGACAGCTCATTTCAGTAAATTTTTAGGCTTTACAAAGTACAAAAAATGAATACTACCTATTTTCATAACTAGAAGTCAATTATATGTTTCTGTCACGACACTCACTCATACAGTGATGGGTAATATTATATTGCAAATTTACTATTTATTTCTAAAAAATGCCTTAGTACTGCATGCCCTATTAAGAAACAAAATAACTCAATTTTGACAGTCCTGCTAATTAGCTTTTAAAAGACAATATTTCAAGCAGCTATGTTTTCTCTCCTCAAATTACTCCACTCCTAGGATTCACTAAATATAAATGAACATGTAGACTAAAAACAAATTTGATGCAAGAAGAGCTCGCAGCTGCTGGCTCCAGAAGCACTCTGCACGCATCTGTCATCACAGCTACCACCTGAACTTCAAGAACATAAATTCTGACTGATGCAAAGAAAAAATAAGCTAAAAAAAATTGGCTGTGTAAATTGACTGAACTTTCATGGTCCAGCAGCCATGTATCCAATTTATTAAGTAGAAGATTCCTTGGGCTTTTTTTGTGTTGGAGTACATTATTATGTCAAAACGATGCAGTGTAACTTGACATTAAGTGGGTTTCATTCTGAGAACAGATGTCTTATTCTGTTAGCATCTTTCTGAGAAAAGGCAGATTTAACCAGCTCCTTTTAGAGTTAAAAAAAGAAAAAAAACCCAAATCTGATTCTCCAAGAAAGGATATTCCATCTTTTTTTGTTGTCCTGTAACTATCTGAATTTGGGTCAAGCTGAATCTTTGTCTTCACCACTGTCACACAGTGCAGATCAGTAAACAAAATATGGTCACAGACTTTGGATTACCTTTATTTCGGCACTGTTCAATGGTTTTCTTTGTAAATTCATGTACTTTCTTGTATTTTTGCATAAAACTCTCTATAAATTGACTGGCTTGAACAGGAGTAATTCCCAAGCAGTCAGCAAGACGTTCTTTACCTGGTGGTACAGAAATTATCTCTATTATGCAATAAAGCAGAACAGAAAACCACTTCATACAATAGCACTGTTACCTGCACAATTAATGGAATTAGTTAATTTTACTTACCTCTATGAAAGAAGATGGATCTGACACACTAAAATTATATTGCAACAAAATAAATGTTTAACTCTGAGCTTGAAGGTTTTACTGAAGTTACTGGATTAAGTATATAATTAATAAGAAGTATGCAATTAAGAAATTCCTAGTTATAATTTATACCTATAATGTTCAGAGTAATGCTGTTGCTTTAAGTATAATTTTACTGGTTCAGTGTTGCAATCTCCAAACTTTGAAGAGCAGACAAAGACTTGGAATTAACTTTAAACAAACACAAATATAATGAAGATCTAAAAAAGGATGGAGATGTCTGAGGTTGAGTTTAGCTAGAAGTTTTAGAGCTTAGCCTGAATTTAGAAAGGGTGTTTGGAGTCTGAGTCCCACAGATTTCAGTCTTAGGCTCCACAATGTCAGTAGAAATTGGGGTCCAAGTTCTGAGATAAAAGGGTTGAAAAAGACAAAAAAATGGAAAAAGAAAAACCAGAAAAAGTGTTTCAACAAAGGGAGAAAGGAATAATAGCTTTGGATAGGATATAGGCACACAATATATATTACGATGGATCTGAGAGCACTTATAAGAAAAGGTAAAAAAAACCTGAAGATATTCCAGAGTTTGAAAATATAAACTATGAGCTACAGTTTAAACCCATTTATAAATCAAACAGTTCCAGTAAAAATAAAACATACATCAACATTAGTCATACGAAGTTTGAAAGACAGATATATTTATGTCAGCTGCACAGCAACACAGAACAAGCACTGTGTCTGCAAAGAACATAAGCTGAGAGGCGACATCTCAAGGCACCAAAGGCACAGAATAGTCATTGTCACAGTAAGACTGTCAAGAAAAATTATCTAGCACTTTTAAATGAGAAAGGATTTCAGCCACCTAAATGCCACCACTGTCAGGCTGATGTGCATTTCAGAACAATTCTTGTAGCATTTTGCTCTCCGTCACGCCAGGAGCTGCACTTAGCTGCAAGAACACCAGTCTGGACAAGGTGCTAGAGGAAGAAATTCACACAGACATCCAGGATGACATTTGCTGAGCTATTATAGATCTGTAATTTTTTTTTTTTTTTTTTTTTGACATCTAACTAATTTGGGTTTTCTTCCTGGATCAGCAAATGACAAATCTATCTGATAAAGCACACATTGCTAACAGCTAGGAGACTACTGTAGCTTCCTTAGAGAAATGTAACATCTAAGTTTGTCCACATTATCAATTTAAAGAACTATTAATGTACACAACAATTACATAAAATACTAGGAAAATTAAAGCACGGTATCAGCAAGGATGCCTGAAAGTTCCCAGGGAAATGCAGTTTCTGGGAAGCAAAAAGAGGGGGATGCACAGCCAGGTAATTGTGTCAGATCATGCTCCACAGTGCAGGAGCATAGGCCATGCAAGGCAAAGCCCAGGAGTGGACTAAACCTTCCCTGAGCACTCTTCTTGAGTTATCTGTGCCAGGGGAATTATTAGCAGCAGCTATGAGTTTCAGAGTTCTCCATCCTGCAATATCATCTTTCAAAACTGAAAACAGCAGTAGTTTTCATTTAAACACTTTGATAGCCTGCTGTGTCAGTTCAGGGCTTGAACATACTGACGTTTGTAGGAACCCAGGGTGACGAGAATATTTCTCTGCCTGTTTTTAAGGGTTTTTATCCCCCTGGACATCACTGGTATAGCTTTAAACCTTGGAAAAAATTACCAACAGTCAGACAACAACTAGAAAATACAGTGGTGTGAATTAGGTTATAGACTACTATGTAAGATTGTCACAGGGTGAAAAATTTAGAGGTTTTAGGCTTCTCTTTATAGTATATAGATAAGAGTAAAAAATATCAAAATGGAGGATTGTTGTTGTTCTCTAAACCTTCTTCTCCTCCTTCTACCACTCCACATTTTGCAGTAAAAGTAGCTTGGAATGATTGGATAGAAAATTCCGCAGTTCCTAGTCGTGTTACTGAATAATTGGTAAGAAAGTAGAAATAATGTACCTTTTTAGTAACTATTGGTTAAAATGTCTTTAAAAGGCTGTGTAAATCTTGATAATTGCTCTCACTCCTACATTTCCTCCTTCTATCCTGTACCTGGGTCACGCTAGTGGCTCAGTTCCTCTGATAAGACTTAATAAACAACTATCTAGAAGCACTGAAACTACAGAAGACATCTCGCTTTATCCTTTGAACGCCTTGCAAGGACTTTCAGCAAATTCTCTCCCATCAGGAGAGGTTCGATTTATGGCACGGTAAAGTGTCAACGTTGAATAGAATGAATTCCTTATTTAAGTTCAAGTTGCCTGTGCTTTAGTTCTACAAGATGACTGAGGCACAAGCAGGTGAATTGAACTGATTCAAACCAAGCAAAAATACTCATAGAATGTCCTGAGTCACAAGGATAGATTGATTCCTGGCCCTGCACAGGACACCCCAAGAATCACACCATGTGCCTGAGAGCGTTGTTCAAATGCTTCTTTAACTCTTGTCAGGCTGGTGCTGTGGCCACTTCCCTGGGGAGACTGTTCAAGTGCCCAACCACCCTCTGGGTGAAAAAGTTTTCCTAATAACCAGCCTTCTTTCTTTATTATCCTCCAGACCTACAGAAAAGACCTTGAAAACATGAACCAAATGTAACCTAAGCTAAGAAAACAAAACAAAACAAAAAGATTACTATTTACTACATGAAAGGTTTTTATTAACTCCTGTAAGCATAATACAAGCAAGCTCCTCAGGGAATGTTTTTGTAGTTTTCAATACTAAAAGAAGTATTATTCACACTCTTTAGTTGTATCAAAAATGTCTCCTTAATGAAAAGTGAGCTGTCCTTTGAAGGGAGACAAACTGTGGGTGGAATTCAGTCCATCAATTTCAGGTATCTAACAATTACTTTTTGTCAGCCCAGTTTCCATCTAAGTGGTTTAATGATATCATTTCATGTCTTAATTAGGATCTGATCACACTTCTAATGAACTGGAAACTTCTTATTATCTTTGAGGTACTTCAACTGCCCTTGTTTGAGAGAGAGGGACACAAAGCAAACAAGTAAATGGAGATACTTATATCAAGCACTGCTGCACTGAAATGTTCAGTGCCTGGTTCAGAGCAACTGAGGAAGTGCCAATACTGTGCTTAAATACAAACATGAAAGCTCTCTATAGATGAGTAGACAGACATAGGCTCCACTGAGCCCCAGGAACTGAGGCATTTCTGACTATATACAGAACTACAGGACATTCAACTGGTGGTGATTCATCTGATTACATCTGGTATCTGTCTGTTCCACCCACAGTGAAGGGGAAGAGATAGGAAATGTGTAGCATTTCCATGGACCAAGGGGCAGGGGTGATAATGCTGGCATTTTGTAAAATAACCCAGTGATTAAACCATTCAGGCTGGAAATCGAAGATTTGATTCCAATATCAGCAAAGGCAGGTATGAATTTACAGTGGAGGGAACTAGTGCTGGGTTTTTTTAATATAAATTTTAAACACAGTTGTTTCAAATGCAGTACAGCTTAATGTAAAAATGCAGGTATGTATGCATGCATATATATATATACATATACACACACTCTTATAGGTGTGTATATAATATACACACACGCCTAAACGTAAAATAGATATTATGGAGAGCTGAATTTGAAGCATTTCTTCCCAACTGAATGCTGTAAATGATAAACAGAATGCCCTGGCTGATGCTGCCTTTGGTTCAAGGACTCAGTGCAAAAGATGGCTTAGAAAGCATTCTCAGCCAGGAACGCAAGATGTAGCATTAATTGTTTCCAAGCTACATAAAGCCTGCAGCCCAGGCCTCTCATTTCCTAAATGAGTTTTTCAAGAATTCATCCTCTGTAGAGAAAGTTAGTCAGCTGTTCACTGAAACCAATTCACAAGAGCTGGTAGGCTCATGATACACATGCATCTATCTCCCCAGAAAAGGTAATCCTCAGCACGTATGAAGCATAAGGAGAGTTGGGTAACATTTAAGAAATAGTAGGCAGTTTTGGAAAGTATGCAGAACATCTTGATGTATCCAGGACCTGGTCAGGACTTAGGCAGAATGGGTAACAGTGGATTTTTGCAAGTTTTAGTTGTGAAGAAATGGCAGCAAACATTAAGACTCAAAGTAAGGAAACACTTTTATACTGTGAGTGTGAGTGAGCACTGGCACAGGCTGCCCAGGGAGGCTGTGGAGCCTTGAAGAGCCCTTTCTCCAGCCTTGAAGACATTGAAAAGCTGGACACAGTCCTGGGCAAACAGCTCAAGGTGTCCCTGCTTGAACAGGGAGGCTGGATCTGATGACCTCCAGAGGCCCCTTCCAATCTCTGCCATTCTGTGATTCTCTAAATGTGTTTTAAAACAATATTGGTGTTTTTTAAAAATTTCGTTGCAGCTATTCTCATTTCTGTCTATTTACTGAGAGAGTACAAAGTCCATTCAAAATTAAACCCATTTTAGATAAATGCTTCAGTTATATCAGCAGCAAATAAACACAAAATCAGATAATCTTTGTATATGACAATGTAGCTACATTAACTTCATAATTTTTATACTGAGTAGATAATTTATTAATTCTGGATAAAAATATAAATGTAATACTCCAAAAAACTTTCCCTCACCTTTAGAAATTCAGTCTACTTATATAAATTATGAATAAAGTATAAATTTACAGTAGTTGGCTTTTTTTCTAAAAATGCCTACCTGCTCCATAAACCACTGAGTAAACTATACGCTTGGCTTGCTCTCTATCAGCATGTTTCACTTGCTCACTTGGAATCCCTTTCCTAAACAAACAAACAAAAATCATACATTTTCAGTTAAAACTAATTTAAGTTGTTATACCCACAGAAAACTTAATAAAAGTCAATAATTATTTAATAACTACATGCTTGTAAGATATGAATAGAAGCACTTAAGGCCTTTTTTTGTCAGCCAAGAATGCACAACTTCTTTACAAATTTTCATAGTGATAGTCCATAGTAAATGAAATTCTTTATTTTAATTTTAATCTTCTCCTTTCATTTTCAACAAAATTCTTGGTTAGGAAAAATCCTGCTACTGTATTATTAGTTCTTCAGATTGAGAAGGATTTAATACCGGCTCATGAGAAAAATTAATTATTTCCAGCAATAGCATTTCTTCAAGATGTGAGAGTCTAGAGACTCAAAGCATAAGTCTGACCTAAAGCTTGTTTAAATAAGGTTATTATCAGGGCTTCACTAACAGAAATATCCAACCTTTTATCAAGAAATTACTGACAGAAGCAAGCACTGCTTGCTCCATATGCCTTACAGAGCTCCACAACAGCAAGGCTCCATAAAACAGCAGCAGTGGCTGTTTCTGACCTCGAGAGTGCATCCAGATTACTCCCAGCCAAGTGTCCTCCTTCCCAGTTCCCATTCTCTCACCAAGTGACAGAAACAGTCCTACAAAAATGCTAATGGATTTAGCAATGTGAAGAATGAAAAGCTATGACTTCAATCATCAAGTACGTGCCACCTATTGTTTTCCTTATCCAAATGCAGCTTCAGAAAGAATACTGACATTAACAACTGAAAACACTGAAGAATATTGATCATTTGGTTTTAATGGAAGTGTGTTGGGGAAATCTCTATCATATACTCACTCTCTGAAAACAAATACCTACAAAAATTGTATTTGAGACATGGAAATTGTTATCAGAGATACTTGATGATATCTGCACTATTTGGGAGAAAGTCTCCCCATAAGTTTGTCCATTTTTTTCATGAGTCTGGTTGCATTTTTAGAAGAAAAATTTTCTATGATTTTCTGTGACAGCTTTTTTGCCAAGAATGATGCTTTGTTGTGAAGGTTTTAGCTGAGGAACTTTAAGAAAATGGTGTATTTCTCTGTATCTTCTTCAGTGAAGTCTTTCACCACTATTACAGTATTTGAACTCCTAGAAAATCAGCAGAGCCACCAATTTTTGCTTGCTTAGCTCTCACACTGATTTTAGCCAAGCCTATGCTCAGTGCTGGTATAATTTGGCATTCTGAATGGTAAACAGGCAGACCCTGAATGAAATCAGATTTAAGCAAGTCTTTATGGCAGTACAGATTTTCTGAAGAAGAAAAATAAAATTGAATATAATTTCAAGCCTTCACTGGGCAACAAGTCTTTGATTTTGTAGAAGGTCACATTGCTCCTTTGAATACTACTAACTGCTCAAAGATGAAACAGACTTTTCACTGCTCTGTTTCATTGAGAAACAAGAACAGGATAATTTAATAGTGTTTTCCACCTGTAATGAAGGCTATTCCCACTTAAGTCAATCATTCTGCCAGTTTGAGACTCTCATAATTTACTTTCTTAGCTGTGGCGGGTCAAAAGTTCATGGATCTTTTGAACACAGTAGGTTGAGATTCCCAGTTCTACCTGAATATGAGGACAAAGTGGCAATTGAAGCTAATAAGTGCAGCATTAGGAAACTAGACATCATTAAGGATTTCCTGAAGCAATCTCCAGCAGAAAGACCACAGGAATTTCCTGAAGAATCTGGCAGAGAGCTACACAGACACTTGAGAAAGCATCTATCCCAAGGGAAAATAGAATCTGGTAAGAGAGCAAATCTCACCTCAGGACCTTTCTGACACGCAAAACTAAGATTGAGGAATGCTGAAACTGGGGAAACCCTAGAAAATGTAATACTGCTTTCCTAATACTTCATAATTTGAACTAGAGGATTGGAGAAGGCAAGAAATGGGAGAACAGCAACAGGGTTTGCTTGCAGATATACTGAAGTCAGAGGCTAGAGAGAACTGAGAGGCAGTGGGTACATCAGCTGCTCACTTTTCTGCAAAAGTACGGCTACAATAGAAAGGACACAGTGGGTAAGAATCATGGAGACCTATAGAGGAATATATATATTTGTCAGACATCAGACCATGGTACTTAGGAAGGCACAAGATGAGACTTGCTGGGAGGGACTGGTGGTTCTAGAGAAGTTTTAGCAGTGAAAGGACACTAGAACTGGATTGTGTGCACAATTAGAACCGCTGCTTGAACTTTGATTATGAGTTTGCATTATCCAAGCTTCAACTTGGACAGCTGTTTGGAAAAAACAGAAATAGTCTTAATGCTTCAATCATGACTGGCAGTGTCAGCAATCACAATAAAACCTTGCCTAACACAGTTATTGGTGCAGATGTACATGCATTATGTAATCACGGTAATTCAACAGACACTTAGCATTTCCTTGTCTACGGTTAGTCACGAAACACACGGAAAAAAATTAAAATTTCAGAGCTTTATCTCAAATATTTCCTTTAATGTAATGTTACAACCAAAATGGTCAGTCAGCATCTCTGAGTGTGTCAGTGGGAAACGTGAGCACTGGACAGAGAGGCATTACACCTACCACTCTGAGTATTTGCAAATTTATGTACCACATAAAATACATCATTATAAGGTATGAAATTGCCATATAAATCAAAACTGCTTGAGCAAACAGAAGTCATTAATCATAACTAGTCTTTTTTTTTTTTTTTTCTAATAAATACTTTTTTTCTGTTTGTATTGACAATGATTGGTTTCTACTAGAGTGTTTGATTCCTTCTGTAATACAGAGAGGCATTCCTGCAGGTTGAGGTGAAGGCTATTTATTCCTTTGAATAACAAAACTAAAGAGGATGTGTGCAGTTTCTCAGAACTGCAGCAGCCATGTTAGAAATCCCCAGTGGGCTTTCTGCTTTATCCTGTTTCCTTTACAAACTAATTTACGTTTGTGATAATTGATTTGTCTTAATGGGTACTGTGAGAACCTATTGCAAGATAAAAACTTTATTTTGCCTTTGGATTCATCATGAAGCACCACGATAATCATAAAAAGACATTGTTATCTGCATACCTGAAAAGAAATTTTTAGCAAGCCATCCAATGCATGAAAATACTCAGCGCTGAAGTGCAGTAGGATGTAACATAGATCTTTAGTGGAGATGCACTTTTTTGAATAAATTTGAACCTGAAAAAGCAAGGTGAATGGGCATAAAGTAGTCTTAGCTGCTGGGCAGTGACACTGAGGCACTGAGTCCAGCTTACCCAGTAGTTTCGGTACAGCTGGAGTAAGAGGAAGACTGTTAATGCAATGGTACAGAAATTGATGCAGGAAAAAAAGCTCAAGAGGAAAAGGAACTTGCTGCAGATTTTTTTGTGGAAACAGCAAATTTCCTGAAGTCCTACAGGAAATAAATATGCAGTTACTAGTTCTAGCATGAAATGTATTTTCCCATTTAGTTACATCCTTTTCATTACTCTCTCTCTAATAGGCTGGGAAAAGTTCAAGTTCATAATCTATATTTTCACCATCTTCAAATCTCCAAATATGCAGTATTTCACCTCCTGCATTCCTGTCCTTGACTGCATACTTGTCTCAGGCTATTTCCACATCTCTGATTTGTTTGTCCATTACTTTGTTTAGCACTGACTTGCACGTACTTTGACTTACAGTACTTTATTTGACAGACGTCTATTAGGTAGAATAAAGAACAGCCCTCAGTGCTGGAAGACACGTTCAGGTTGGCAGATCTCACTATCCTGGGATGGAGTCAGCAGAGCAAAACAATCTGGAAAGGTCTGTGAGGGCAGCAAACAGCTTGCAGCCAAAAATTGTAGAATATCTAATAAACAGTGAGAGTAGAGATACACAAAGTCTTTAAAAAGGTGGCTCTACTAAGAACTGAGCTGTGTGCCTAAAAGGGAATAGCTGCCTAATTCTGAGAGTAAAAGAAATGGAGCAAAATTTTCTAGCAAACAGTGAAGAAGGATAACATCAAATTATGATTAAGAAACAAAGTGCAGATATGAAACAAAAGGAGGAATATGCAATTTATGACTTTTTCAGAGAAAATACTTTGAATATTATCGCAATTTCTCCAAAATCCACTATATATTTTCATATATTAATGGTGTCTAAGGGACATCTCAAAGAGTTTCTACTGAACTAAGTCTAAAGTCTTTAATACATATGAACACGAAGTTTCTTTATACCCAAGAAAAATATAGCAATCATATCTCTAATTTTAAAAAAGTTTAAGTGTAAACTGGAATAACACATTTAATACAGAGTAGAGATCTCAATGGATTAATTTTTACCTGTACAGAATATTAAAAAGAACTAACATGAATTTTAGTATACAGAAATGAGCTCACACAGCATCAACACATTAAAAAAAAATATTAAAGAGGCCACAGGGCATAACGTATGAGCAATGGCAAAATAAAACTTTGAGAACAGGTAGAAATGGCAGGAAATCAGTCTTAAAAGAAAGAATGCGATAAGACATTCCAGCATTTCTGGGAAATGTTGTGTGGTGACGGAAGCCGACTGTTTATGGACAGGAAAAGGCAGAACAAACTCCTCAAACACAATATGTGGCAGGCATGCATTGCCTTGGTCTGCACTGCACTCCAGCCAAGCTAAGCTCAGTCATAAGTCACAAACTCTTGGCTGCTCTCTTGCATCTGCCAATTAATTCAAGTCCCAACTGTGAATTGTTGGTGTGGGAAATGAGATGGAGTGGCAATAAATTCATTTTATATGTGGTCATTAATGTCCAATAAATGAGTAAAAGTATGAGTGAATACACATTTGTTCATCGGACAGCTCTTACAGCTTTTTTTATTTTCATCAATGAACTATACAAATCGCTCATTTTCAATCATCTGTTGCTGCTTAGTAGCAGATGATGGTTTTATATTCTGTAAGTTTGTGCCTGGAACTTTGTGTTGGGATATCAAACAGGTACAGACAATTTATGCAATCAGTAAAATTAGAAAAGCCCAGTTTTACAGCAGTATCACCATTGGGTAGATCATGTAGGAGGTAAGTTCTGAAAGTTCACTTTTTCAGTTCTGCAGACCTTATTATACCTGAGGCAAACAGAATATCTATAACAATGTATGTGAGTATCCTAGACATATGGAAAAAAATTGGCTACCTGTAACCCGGTTCACTCACTGCTAATGCAATGAGCAAGAATAAACAATTATTTTGAAAGCTGCTATTCCATGACTCATGGAAGATGCTGACAAGGCTCAGGGATACTTTGCCTCAGATATTTATAAGGTAATACATGGAAGCGAACTTGGAATTACTTTTGCCTGGCTAATCTCTGTTACAAAATACAGAAAAGGAAGAGGTTGGGAAACAGTTTCCCTGAAGACGCTGTCCTATCAAAATATATCACTACTTTTGCCTTATATCAATGAAGAGCCAGACATAAGATACATACAATTAGCCCATGTCAATCTTTTTATCATACAGAAATGTAAAGCATATGGTTTCTATGCTTTCTATAACTATGAGGCATTTACACAACTATGTTCAAAACAAAAAGTAGTGAGATTATCTTTTATGTAAGAACATGGAAACAGCAGGATGAAAAATGAAATTTTTTCTAGACTGCCCAGAAAGTGGAAATACAGTTAAGATACTTTTCTAAAAATAGGAAAGAAACTTCTCCACAGAGAAGTTGTGGAGTCCCCATTCCCACAGGTGTTCACAGCCAGGCCGGATGGACTCTGAGTAACCTAGAGCGACCTGGCCTAGTGAAGGTGTCCCCTGCCCACGGTAGGGGGTTGGAACTAGGTAGTCTTTAAGGTCCCTTCCAACAAAAACCATTCTAGGAGTCTATGAAAAAAAGCACCGACAAAGACTAAAATGCAGACTAACATCTTGCCAGAGGAGAACAGCAGGTCAACAGTAACAGAAAGATAAACCTTTCTGATGTAACCTAAGTATATATTAATTTTTTCTTGTATGTTTTTATCTATGTCACTTCTAAACACTTCTCATGTCTGATTCAGAGGTTATGTCAGATGCTTGTATTTGCAATTTTATCGTGACCTGGTTTGCATAAGTGAGATAAAAGGTGACAGAATAACACAAAGAAACTCCTCACACCATAGGACACCAGATCCCTCACATCTCTTCCTCCTTATCTAAAGAACAATACATAGTATTACATTTTATCCCCACCCTGCCATCAGGAGAGGCAGAGCTGTCTTCCAGTAGCCACTGCACATGATGGAGGATCTCTGGCAAGGATCTCCCATGTAAATATAGGAGTCAGGTACTTAAGCACAGAGGGGAGAGAGTCACAACACATGATTCAGGAGTTTAACATTGTGTTTTCAGAGGTTAGTTCAGAGGTTTTTGAAAAAGTTTTTTTTGTGTTCAACTTCTTTGAATGAAAGACTACAGCTGACAGCTTGATGCCATCCTTCCCAGACAAGAGTCAACTCTAAAACATTTTTGTCATTGTGTCTCTTTTCCCTTTGGGTATGCCACCCTAGCAAACTGTGGTTTAATTTATTTTATATCTATTTAGCACCAGGAAAATCTTTATAACCCCTATAAAACACTTTTACAAGAATCCAGAAGCACTTTAGTATTTTAAAACTTCTTCCAGTAGTTAATCATAAAATAATTTATTTTTTCTGAGTAGTCTCTATAATCCACTACATGAAGATTTATTTTATTAGTCCTCAACCTCCTTTTAAAGAGCATGATATCTAGCTTTTATGTATTTTACAGAAGATAAAGACATGTCTTGGCAGTTTGCTATGAGGGTCGAAAGTCTTTTGTTGTTACATTTTAAAGCAGCAGGAAACCAGTTATAGCTATCATCAGTAACAATTTGCTGAGCGATTAACTTGTGACTAAAGTGATCCATTATCTTTATTAAGATATTTACCTGCACGTTGCTGTTTCAGGTATCAAATACTGAAGAGATAAATTAGATAGCACTCATTTTCAGTGCTCTTCATTAGAAAAAGGCCACTTAAAAGATTTTTCCATAAAAATGCACGATTCTGGACATATGTCAGCTGGAACAGAAAGTCCCTGACATTGACATAGGTTCTTGAAAGAGCACACCTTACCCTACAACCTTCAACTTGTCTCTCCTTCACTCCTAAAGAGAAAAAGAAAGGCTTTCATCTCACATAACCTTAGTCCCTCTTACACAGTGAATTACATGGACTTTATTTGATTGCCAGTCCAAGATACTTATTTCTGAGTCACGAGGGCAATCAAATATATTTGATTTTAGGAAGACCTTATTTTAGGGTCTCTGGGTCTATGAGTACAGAAGACAAGGAAGTCAAGGTAACTAGTTCCCCACATCAGGTGCTAGTGTGAGCATTGACTGTGATAGGCACCATCACCTAAAGAACAAAAATGTTAATGGATTAAGGGGTCTATGCAAACTGGGATGGCATAAAATTTCTCAGAGGCCATCTGTATAAAACAACAATGTCAGGGATCAAATGCAAATTAATGCCCTTGGAGTTCTTTCTTTACTTATCACAAACACCTTTCAAGCTTTTCTTTAAGAGACTTCAAACAGTCAAGAAGGAACAGCAGCCATTTTGGGAGATGATACAGGCAGCTGCAGCAGAGCATCAAATAATTACACATCTTGGACCCATTAGAAGTCTCATAAAGAAACAGAGGGACCTTCAGAGAAGCCTTTAGATAAATAGCAGAAAAGTGAAACAGAGAGAACAGAGTTCTTAACATATAATCAAAATATGATGTAATGCCATCTCAGATATTACACAGAACAAAATATGGAGCTATCATACTGTTACAACGATGTACAGTTTGCTCAGGAAAAATAAGCAGGGGAAGAGAGGAGAAGTCACACTACATCAAACTGCATCCACATAGTACAGAAAAAAATACGAGACAGACTTTGAAATATCTCGGACAGGCAATTAAAAAAGGAAGAAATTAGTCATGCTATATATAAGGGTCTTGAACAAATGAGTTCTGCAGAGAGGGATAACAACCTTTCTATCCCATCTTTTTCAATTTTCACTAAAAACACCTCTTGCAACTTAAATTTCTACCATGCCTTGGGTCAACACTGAATTAAAGGCAAAAGTAGAAGTGAAGAATGAATTGCCTTGACATTCTTGATTTCATCAAAATTTAGCTTGACACTAGAGTTGAAATTGAGTTAAATGAAATAAATGGAAATATTTTATTGAGCTCTGGAGTGTACTCACAGAACAGAGCATTTTATCACTCTAGAAGGACATAATGGTTTGGAAATAAGAGTTTCACGCACAAGAAAACCTCTCTATGAAATTAGCAAAGCCAAAAGTTATCAGACACCACAAAACATCTGAGGACTGTCCGGCCTCCTCAGAGTTTGCTTTCTCACTGGTTTCTGTGTGAGTTGTGATGGTGGCAACTGTAAAACTTTAATTTTTTTTTTTACTCTAGAAGGCTAAGAAAGCATTTAATGTGCAAAAATAAAAAGCTTCCAATGTGACATAAAATTAAGCTGTCTGGTTAAACTTCTAGTTAACCCCCTGGTTTATTTAAAGCTTCTAAAAAAAAAAAAAGCCATTATGCTTCCTGAAGACTTTGTTCCCTCTGCTTTATTATGTGCCTGTCTAAAGTCACAGCTGCACTTCTACAAGGCACTGTAAACTACGAGGTGAAATTTCCATAGGTTGCCACACAGAGTCTGTCAGAGTGCAAAGTAAGACAAGTGTTAAATGTCTTTAATATCAACTATTGCAAGTGAGATTTCAAAACAGATAGAAATTGTTTTGCTGCAAAAGTAACACTGTTAAAATATTTCACACCAACACCCATGAGGTGTTGAACCTTGAGCTTAAAATGTTTTAAAACTCTGATTCTGAGAAGGCAAACTGAACATCCTCCCCTTTTACTAGATACAGCAGCTGCAGGAGCTGCAAGTGGCACAGCCTCACTCACAACTATTTTACCAAACAAGTTATCAAATACCAGATTCATAATGAGTAGTACCTGTCCATAGTACCTGTCCCTGAAAATGTGACTTGGTTTGAAAGAGCATGCTTTCCCATTCAAACTGAAATTGTCTCTCTCTTAACTGCATATATGAAACAAATTATTGATTCCACACTTTTTATCAGTATCACTCTAAATAAAGGTACAAGATGAGAGATATTTTAGATATGGATCAGAAAAGAAATTATATATATATATATATATACTGCAAAAAATGCTTCTTCCGAATCTATTTCACAAAAGGAAAGTAAGTAGAAGCCTTGAAACTAACTAAAAATTGTAGCAGGATTATAAAACCAGCCAAGTAAATGATAATGAAAGAAATTCTATTTTAACCCTTAGTGAGTGTCCTAGAAGGCAGCACTGAGCTTAGCACCTCCTGATTTACAGTGAATCAATACAGGATGAATTATACAGCCAAACTTCAGAGCTGAAGGATCACAACACAGTCATACACTTCTAAACAGAGACTTCAGCAGAGATATTCAGTTACACTTCTTTAAGGGGGCTGCCATGTAACACACAGGGAAACTTTTCTCCACTCTCCTCAAAGGCAGGATTCTAGAAGTAATCCTAAATACTCCCTGGTGAAGAGCAGGTGTGATTGTGACTTGTCTTAATACTGAAAAAGTTTCATCATCTTATATGTGCTCAATGGCATGGAATGTCTCTTGTTCATTGCAACTCCATAAACAAAGATTTTGCCATTTTGCAATGGATGAGGTGAAATTAATTAACTCAAATCCCATTGACATTAAGTTCATAAAAAGTGGAGAAATAAATCCAAGAGACCACATGTCCTAACTGATTAGAAGTGTATGAGATAGCCTGGATTATCTACAAAATCTTTAGACAAATATGGGGCTCTAAGAACTCTAAACTGGTATAGCTCATTATTTAGACAAAGAACAAAATTAAGAAAGCTCTCCTTGGGGGAGAGGGAGCTGTGTAACCCTGTGGCTGCATCTTGTAGCTGTATGTCTGCTGATGGGGACAGGAGGAGAGCTAAAGCTCTTCCTGTTTCCTTAGTAAAAATCCACCTGGATAAGCATGATTATTTAATCATTCCTTAATCACCTAATAAACACACAGGCAACATCTCTTAATTAATAATGACATTGTTCAACCTTGCTGATAATATTTTTGTCAAATTAATACAGAAGGACAAATATTAATAGCTGTTTAAAAACCATTCAGCTATGGATGTGGTTTTTACTTCTCAGAAATCTATTTATCTCATCCCTGATTAACAGGCCTTTGCTCTTGCTATTTGAGTAGGCAGCCTAACTGAATTCCCTATCTGCTATACCACACAGTTGTATGAATTAACCTGAAAAAATACTATTTTGTGGAGGACTAATCTTTAATCTATTTAATACAAAGAATGTATTTGAAACAAGGTTGTATAAAATGGATATGGGCAGGTGTATATATATTTAGTCAGCCTACCACCAAGCATTTGTGCATACTTGACCTTATCTTTTTCAAACAGACCCAGTTATTTTTTTTTTATAATTCAGCCCATGAGGACTAATTTTGATTCATTTCTGGAATATCCAAAATACCTCTGCTTATTTCCTGTGTTCTTCAGAATTCAGCAGGGTATCAGCAGATAGAGCCATTGTCAGGAAGTATCCTGAATTGCCAAGAGGCTGGAAAAACAAGAGTCCTTATTTTGACACAGTTCCTACCAGACCAACTGCCAGTGTGCAACAGTTTGGCTCACCTGGCTATCACTGGATATAATCAGCTCGGTGAATCCCCTGCTTGGCAGGTGGTAGAGAAATAAAATTCCACACTTCCTGCAGGAAGACATTCTGCAGAGAACAAACCAAATCTTTCTTCACCATCATCTTTCTATTCAAGTATGGCTGAACCTATCTTTTAAAAAAAGGACAACCCAAAAACATAAAAAGCCTTTTCTCCTTTCAACATGCTAATTCCAAGTAGTTCTGTGCTTTGCTTCTCTCTAGGCTTTTTCTCAAGTAATTTCCAAAATTAGCATGTCAGTCTCAAACAAAACAGTTCACAACAGATATTACCATGATTCCACATAAACACCAGCTGAGGAAAAATGGACTTTTGTGTTCAGAACATTTTATAAACAGTCTGCAGTTCCCAAGATTATTGGAAATGAAGTGTTCAAGTTCCTCTGATTCTGGCAAGGATAGTATAAGATAAAGACCCTTCCATGTCTTAAAAGCATCCGCCAACCAAGCCCATGCCATAAAAATGGAAAGAAATGTTTTTAAAGATGATTGGTGGTAAAGAATTTATAAATCCCTTGGAATTCCGAGATAATTACACACTTCTTTATTTTAGATATAAACTGCCATTGCTACAAAGACATGAGATACATCCTCTTATCTGCAGCCATTTTTTTTAACTCTCTGAAAGCCACACAGACTCAGGTGAACAATTATTATATCCAGTACTTACTAAAGTAAATTCAATACCTGGAAGAAGCACAGGTATTTATGCTGTTCTCCATCACCACACAAAAGAAAGCACTAACAGCAAGAATATGAGGAAGTAGATGACAGATGAGAGAAAAGAGAGTATTTTGTGGTTTGGACTTTACAAAACTCAGATCTCAATGTGAAACAGGAGCAACTAGACCACTATCAAATTCTCCAGCCTTCTTTCAAATGCTGCCATGAGTGTAAGCATTGCACACAACTACCACAAATTGTCCTTTCATTGGTATAATCAGAGTAAATATCACCCTTAAAGAGTATCCACTAATTACCTTGTTACTTTAATTCACCATCAGTAGTTAACGTGTACAGGTTAAATTACAGTTCAGAGCTAGAAATTGATACTTTAAAGAGAATGCCTGTTTTCATACTGGAATGGCATCAGTTATCAGATTATTCAGATTATTATACCTTTTAATACATAACACACCTGTATATTGAACAGTATTAGAGCTATTCCTCTACTACATAGTACTACATAAGTATTTTTAATACAGATTATTTAAATATCTCTACTCTCTTATTATTTTAGCTTTTAGAATATAAGGAAAATTCATTGCATACAGGCAAGATTTTTATGTGCTCTCTGATTCCTATTCTCTGATTTCCACACTGTAAAAGAATTAGAGTACAAAAGTTAAAATACTAAGCCACAACTGTCTAACAATGCCATCCATAAAGGCATTTTTCTGAGGCACAGACTCATTGGGTATCATTACACTGGATCTACACTGGCCCAACAGACTATCTACAACACAGAATATGTGACAGAAAATACCCAGGTAATTTATCACTGCATGGAAAAGTTTGTGCACAGGGACAATTATCTTTCTGCTCTTACACAAATGAAAATACACAGTTTATAGTAGTAGCAGATTTATGCTTGCAAGTAGATCATACTGTAAGCAACTTACTAAATATCTTTCTTAATTTCTCCCGTTCTCAAATAGCAAATATCATCTAAAGAAAATTTATATTTACCATGAGAAGATAATATTAAATCAATACAAAAAATCCAGAAATATTATTAAATTTCAGAGAAATTATGTGGTCAAGAGAATGTTCTTTGTTTCATATGCTAATATTATCCCTAGAGACTAGAAATCAACTGGGTTGATTTTTCCCAAATTTCTGGATATAGGAGTATTGGATTTTCACTTAAATCCATTTGCAACAAATCTACTTACACGGTCTTTGCCTCTGAACCTCTTGGTTTATGATGATATAGTCTACATGTTTTAACATCTTAGTTCATAGTTATAATTTAGAAAGGGCAAAATTGTCTCATAAATCTGCTAGGCCATTTATGACAGACACATCAGTGTTCTACTTCAGGCTTGAGAACATGAAACATAGGACATAATTTGCAGATATCAGAAATGTCTGTAGCAAACTCTGGATCACAGTGACAACATCTTCAAGTTTAAGTTGACTAAGCCAGTTCAGTGCCATAAATAACAGAGTTGCATTTGTATGGCCAGGCTGCCCTCACGACCCTTGATGGAGGGCACCACTCTGCTCTGCTGGCTGCAGCTGTACTCATCACTACCGGGCATCTCCAGTTGTCTGAGACAGATTCTAAAGAAACAGAGGAAAGGACTTACCCAAATATTTTAAGTGTGGATTAATGCTCCAGTCATGGGACCCTGAAGCAGTACTATCCCAATTCAAAAAAGCACTCAGGCAGGAAAGTAGGCATATGTTGGATAGGATGAAACCCCATACTATGGTGTGTTTAGGTGCTTAGCTAAATCAAGATACTTTTCCTGGTTTTTGACTCAATCTGGTCAATATGAGCATATACTATGATGGAGGAACAACAACCTACTGAGAAGGGTGACAAAAGAACAGCTTGAATGAAATTGGTAACTATTACATCTTGAATTAAGAAATTCTGCAAAGAAATTGCAGACTACCTAAAAGACTAAACTTATTTTTCAGCACCTATTTTTGAAAGAGATCTTAAGATACGCACATCAACAGCATTTTAAATACAATTATTTGGTTTTCATCTATTGTGTAAAAGCTAAAAAAGTGACAGAAAGCTCACACTGAGGTTTGTTGTCATTGGGATGTGTAACGGCAGTTAGGTCTCTTGGCCAGTCAGACAGCTGCCAGGACAGCTCTCGTCACCTTCAGCACTGGGATGATGATTTGGATTTAAAAGGACTATGACTGTCATAGGGCATCAAGACAACTTAACACAAGCTGAACTTGCAGGTAGCTAGAATCCACTGTATCATTAATTTTTAAAAGTTTAGGCAAGCCTTGAAACTTTGCCACGTGTTCAATATGTCATTAACATAATGCATACTTGGTCTTGTTGTAATAGCAGGTGTTGATCTGCCTTTAAGGCTTTCTCTTTGTAGGACATAACAGAGGAGTCACTTTAAGATAATTTTGGTAATACCTTATGATCATCATCACAGGGGAACTAAGCATATACAAGTGAACATCAAAATCTCTATCATCTTAGTTTTAGCTGGGGTAACTATGTTAGATGACCAGAAAATACAGTGACCATACAAGGCAGAGATGAGCAAGCTGGTCTAGTGGAAGATGTGCCTGTCCATAGCAGGGGGGTGGACTAGATGATCTTTAAAGGCCCCCTCCAACACAAACCATTCTGTGCTTTTGTGGTAGTTAACTGCAGCTTCTGATAGTTTTACCTGAATAGCGATTTCAAGACAGTTCTGCCAAAGAGATACAATACTTAAGAAACTATCTACAGCAAGCAGTGTCTCCAGCAAACAGCTGAACACAGTGCAGAGAAGCACAGGGTGGTGGAGCTGAGTTACTCCTGAAATGAGCTGTCTCAGCAAGCTCACCAGAGCAGCACAAGATCCCAGCCCAGCCTGGTCGGGAGCATTGCCTCTCACTGGGGTCGGTGGCTTGGGTATTGGGTTGCCCATGACTGAATTTTAGCATGGAAGTTCATTCCTCCACTCAGCCCTTTACTACAACATACAGACACAGTCTGGGCTGACACATACTTATGCATCTCTACCTGCACTGGTGAAGAGTATGAAGATTCCATATGAACAATGCTTAATAGAAACATGGATCCATCCAACAGGGTTCCAAAAGAGATGCATCTCTAAGGAACCAGAGACAGGCTGAGTCACAGGACAGAATACCTAACCAAATTATGAAAGGAAAGCTTTTATACATAAGAGATCTTTATTTAATCAGAAACTCATAGAGTTCACCTCTTTGCAGAAACTGCCCACCCATGTGTATTTCCTGCCAAATGCTATAAAAAGCCTGTGAAAGTTTTTAAAAAGGTTAGATTCAGACAGAAGGCTTTAGTCTGAAGGGCAGCTAAGGAATGGAGTTACATTTCAGTGGAGAAGCCCTGACGTTTAGAAAAACTAAGTGAATAAACTGATATAAAACTTGGCTGGACTCTGGAGTGTGGCTCAGATTTCTATGTAATAATGTATTCTTTTCTATTTATGATTTAATATTCATCAGTCTAAGAATTTTTATATACAGCAAACCTCTAAAAGATATCAGCTGACATGCATTCAGAAGCTGAAATGCTACTAGACGCTAACACTAACTTAATTTTTTGTCTTTGGAGAGGGAGTTTCAGAAACAAATCCATTCTTTCCAGATCTCTTAGAGAAAAAACCTTTTTTTGTCAAGGCTTTCCAATTGTACAAAATATGTCAGAAAATATTTACAAATAGTAACAACATGCAACTCCTTCAAACAGAATGAAATATTTGCTATGCCCATTGGTGTATCAGTTACACAGATTTTAAAGGATTAAGACTCAGAGAAAACCACACAATAAAGAAGAGATAAAAAGTTTCTTGTTTATTTTGTGCTTCTCATAAATCATTCTAATACTAGTGAATAGAATCAACTACAATAAAGTCAATTGACTAATTGTTGGCCCTAAAGATTTTATTTATCAATAGTGGACTATGAGAGATGAATAAGTATCTGGAATGAGAAAGCATTTGTGAAGCCTGTAATTTTATATCTTCTCTTTGGTGCCAAAGAAATTAAGGACAACATTCAAAAATCCAAGATGAGTTCAGTAGGAACTGACCCAACAGAAGGAATTCAATTTGTCAGAACAAATACAGATGTCTACATTTGAGCTGGCCATCCCAGACCTGCTTTGTTCTCAATGGTGAGAAGTCAACACTTTTAATGTGAAATTTATCTTATTACACAGGGCATATCAGCAGTCAGCCAAATGAATCTCTCCAAGTATGTGACAGATGTCCAAGGTTAGATGAGATCAAGCACGCCCTTCGTGTTTCTGTGACTGATAAGTCATCTAATAGATTCAATAGAAATTTTCTTCCAAGCATTAGCTTTCCTGAAGCTTAAGAGAAGAGTCAGCAGAATCATTATGTAATGATTTTGTAGACACACCATGACAATTCTGTCTGATAAAAATATTTGCCTGTAATATTTCATTAAATTTAAAGTTACCGTGTAGCAACTGCAAGAGGTTGACGGCTGCCAAGAGCCGTGAGATTGCTGAATAGAATGGTATTTCTGGAGCCGTGCCCAGAGCTGAGACAAAATTTGACTCATCTTCATGCATACATTTCCAATAAACCATCAAACTAAAATAAGGATTTAACTCCATCATGAGGTTCTGGCGATATCATGTTAGAGCTAAGAATTTATTACAGTATCAAGAGAAGCTTCTAAGAAACTCTAAAAGAAAGGTGATCTTTCCATAGATATATTCAATGGAATGTTTGTGGTCTTGAGTTTTGTTCTGCCAGAATGCACATGCCTCAAGCACTGGGTCAGGTGTTGGCAGCAGGATAATTATAATGTGAGCTCCATTTTGTTTCTTTGTATGACTTCAGAGCATTAACAAATATGCCCCATCCCTGGACGTGTTCAAGTCCAGGTTGGATGGGGCTTTGAGCAACCTGGTCTAGAGGCAGGTGTTCCAGACCCTGGCAGGCAGACTGGAACCAGATGGTCCTTAAGGTCCCTTCCAACCCAAACCATTCCAGGATTCTAAGATTCTGTGAATTACGGAAGTGTGTAGGAAATACCATGTTTGGGAAGACTATGCCTGCAAAAATTTAGAAACTGTAGGATGAGAATTAAGTTCAATCATATGTATTTGTGCTTTCATTTTCAGCTAACAATCTTCCAACTAAAAATGGAGATAAAAAGATAAAAGAGAGAGGAAGACAAAGAAAATTTTAAAATTACATAATATTTACATGAACTTCAGTCTGTTCAAACAGCTTTGTGCTACACCATTTTATTCAATCTTTTTCTGACCTATCTGTTGAAACTGCAAGCTTCTTGACATCTATCCCTGTCACTTATTGAATGCTCATGCATTTTTGAGACAAGGGAGTCCCAGTCTCAAGTGAGATTTTTAGGCATCACCATAATACAAACAACAATATAAAATACCTTCAACAACTAAGTAACTAATATTCCATCTTTTTTTGATAGTTAATCTTTTAATCTGCATACTGAAGAGATCAGTAAATAATTATATAGGTATGGAGATAAAAAATCTACCTTTTATTTTGGTTATTGGGGTACCACTTTTTCCAAGTCCTCCATCAGAATATGGAAGCACTAAACTTTATTAGTTCAAAAGGAATCCCATAAGTGCTAGTCTCCATTTCTTAAATATATGTGATTTGATTCCAATACTTCTATTGGATAGATAAGTAAATTTCAAAAATGCTTGTACTTTTACTGAGAAAAGCTGTTCTGCAGTTTTTCAGATGGATAACTTATCTAGCTGCTGCTCAATTTTTAAAAAGAATCGATTAAAAATAATACAAGGAGAGAGTTATCAGCAACCACTGTTCACAATGCATCATTGCACCAGCTTTAGTCACAAGGCTCATACTGGCCGGCTGGATTGCAACATTTTGATATGTGGTAATTAACCACAGTGGAGAAGAAAAGGCTCAGAAAGACAGAAAGGAATTCATGGTGTTAAAACAGTATGAACAATAGATATAGTAATAAAATACTGTCTTTTGTTATCATTATGCAGTAATATAATAGCTTAGGTTATTCTTACTATTTTGTCTAATTTCTATTAAAATATGCAACATTTTATCTTACCACTGAGAAGCCAGTGTAGAAAAGATATCAGTGATTTCAGGTTCTTGGAACAGTTTCAGAAGTTCTGGTTCAGATGATAAGTCAGCAAGAATCCTTAACTCAATATGGGAAAAGTCTAGAAAACAGTGTTAAAATGCATCTATTGCTCCAAAATAAAAACATACCTGCATTTTAACCAAACTATCACAAATTAAAATGTAAGCCTGCAGTATTCAATCACTTCCTCATGCTCAAAAAAGACAGATGCCTGTAAGAAGCTCATCCTGAAGATATTATATTCCAGCTATGGATCACAAAGTGTCTCATTCCTTCATTATCTTCATGTGTCAATTAATCTTATTAACTCTGTTTCTACTGACAAGGCTTAAACGTCACCCACTTCCAAAGCATAATAAAGAATACACATCATATAACAATATTAGTTGATACTAAGAGATTTGACAGCCTTGTAAAATATGTCATCCAAAGGAGAGCAAAAAGACATGACAGAACTGTGAATATTAATCTGTATGAGAATAATAATACACACTCTCTTACCTGCTGCTAAAAATGTACACCCTTTTTTTGAAACAAACAATGTTCTTGGAGAAATAGTTACTACGTCCTCTTCTTTTCCTAGAAGACGTGATAGACATTTAAATCCCAAACACCAGTTCAAAATTACTGTGTTGCAAACCATAGGAGGTTTTATACCAAACACACATCTAACACCACAGAAATGGCAATATAAGCAACCTAGCAGAGCATCAAGTGCCAGCATCACAATTATTTCACTATATCAGTCATGTACAACTTAACCTCCACCATCCTTCCAGTACTGCTTACTTCCTTTCTTAAATCCAAACTCTTCCCTAAACATAAGCTATCAAATATATACAATGACTAACATTATTCACAGATCACTTAATAAAGGATGCATTCATAAAGAAAATTCTATAAAAATAAGTAAAAATATGCATTTTTGCATCTTTGAACATGCCACAGCAATGTGTTAATAACCAAATTCTGAGTTACAGGTGGTAGGGGAATATAATATTGAGAACATACAGCTGTCATAGGCATCCAAACTGTAATGACAGAAATCCCCAATAATATCATTAAACACTAACACAAGGTACTAGAAACCAAGTTCATCCAGGGAATATCACTTGACATGGTGTAGGGAAGAACGGTGGTTTGAAATGAAACAGAATCTGGTCAGTATAAAAGTGAAGAAAATAGAAAAAAATGTGTCTTGACAGGAAAAACTTAGAAACACATTTCTGAGAAGCGCATAAGATCATTAACAAAATCTCCAGAAAGTTTCATGTGCTACAGTTATGCCCAAAACCTCAGGTTTATGCTGCCCCTGCTGACACAGTTTTTTATAGCAACTTTTAAAAAATACCTATAAAACTGAATCATGTAGATAAAATAAAACTATTATCAAAATTTTACATTATCTTCCATAGCCTCCTGTTTAATGACCTTTATTATTTCCAACAGAGGGAGTGAATAGCTGTGAAAAGGCAAGGCTTGCCCTTAGCAGAGGACCAAGCACCACAGTGAGCAGCACTGCCCAGCTGTGGCTGCAGGCATTCAAGGAGAATGTATGTTCCAAAGTCTCTCTCTCATATTTGAGTCTGCTGCTGTGCATTTCTCTCTTTATCACTTGGCTCATGCTTTTCTAGACTTTACTTTGATTCTCTCTGAACCATCTGCTTTAAATCCACTTTTGTTATCAAAAACAACACATCTGACTAACTACTGATGTTTAGGTGTGAGTATGATTAAGATGACCCAGCTTAAACATTGACTCAGACAGAGCCTTATGAGCTGAACGCACACAAAATCATCCCTAGGATATTTAAGGTATTTAAGATGCATAATTTCATCTGGAAAAAGTGAGGGAAACAAAAAAAAAACCTAAAAGCTTGTAGCTACTTAGATCAGGGCTGAAACACCAAATTT
Source organism: Aphelocoma coerulescens (assembly GCF_041296385.1). Lineage (NCBI taxonomy): Eukaryota > Metazoa > Chordata > Aves > Passeriformes > Corvidae > Aphelocoma > Aphelocoma coerulescens. The sequence goes on along the minus strand of NC_091017.1, from coordinate 70,959,176 downwards.
TTTTTCAGGAACAACCAGAAAAAGTAATTGGTTTAACTGCTAATGTATAACAAAGCATTGATCATCTGTTATTTAATGCTGGAGCTATCAGTATATATAAAAATATAATACCACTCAGTAAAATAATTAGATAAAACTGTCTTTTCATCTTAATAAAAACACAGCTTACCTTTTATGTACTGTTTCTTTGTAATTGTAACTGGATGTTTAGAGATACCTTGAATGTTCTACAAACAGGAAGAATAAAAAGGCTTAGTAAGTGCAAGTTTATGAAAATATGTTTATGAACAGTTTATTACCAGCATTAGTGATACTAGTGCCAACAAGTTTTTCCCATATAATAAGTAAGAATAACCACTTTGCCTTTCAAAGCAATCTTCACACTCTGCATCTGCAGACACTTTTGAATATTTTCTCTTCCTTGAAAACTGGAAGCTTCTAAGAGCAATTTCTCATTGGCAGCCTTTCCAAAGACTAATCTCTGGATGCACCGTAGAAGATAATTAGTAATCCAATAAAAATAATTTTATTCTCATTTTAACCTGTGTCTTTTAGATATAGTGTATTACTTCTGAGAAAAGAATACATGTGAATCTTGCCTGAAGTCTAAAGGAACTGAATATTCTTCAGCCTCTAGGATTTTTTCCTACTTTTTTGAAATGCATGATAAAATAAATATGAAACTTTTTACTGGCTACAGTACACCAGTACAGGTTAAAAATTAGAGCTAATTTTATCAACCAACATGCAGGATGAGGATCAGCAGAAGATTTTTTTTCAAGATCTGGGTTCATACACCTCTGGTAAAGCATCAAAGATGCACATAACAACTCCTTTCTGTTATTTTGTGTCATTATGACTCTTTATCTAGAAAAGTAACATATGACAAGAGAATGTGTATCAAGCTCTGATTTGTCATTCCATGTAATTAATTTGTAAGTGGTTCAGGAATTAGATGATCATACTAATATTATGTAATACTGGGAATTCAGAGGGTGGGAATAGTGCTATATAATTTCCAAATCAGAATGATAATTTTCTATGCAATTTTCAACTCAAAATTATTATTTTAAACTTAAGAGGGATGTAACCAGACAACAAAAGCTATTGAAATTTAAAGCAGAAGCAAAAGAACAAAATCCCCAAACCACAACAGTATCATTCCTAGTCTTAGTACCACCCTTAAAGTTGTACAGTTAAATGTATTAAAGTTGAACACCTGCCATAGCACCATACAGAGAGAGAGATAGGAAACTACCACATAACATACAGAATATTTTCACAGCCTGGGTCAAAACTAGGAACACTGCTCTCCGTCCACCAATACCCAGAATAAACACTTGCCAACTGGAATATTTTATTCTTTAGAATACTTAGAATATTTTATTCTTCTAGAAACACTTAAAAATACTGTTGTGGCAATGTTTACAGCAATGTATATTTTAAAATCATATTTTGAAGGAAGTGTGTCATGGGTTAGCTAGCATAGTCTCGGAAGTGATGTTCTCACAAAGGAGTGCTTACAGCTTCCCCCATGACCTGACAGAACCTATCAGCTGGCCAGTTTGAATATGGACAATTTTTTAAGCCACTTAAAGTTGTGACCGCCTCTGTGATACACACTTAAGAACAGACAAACCCCACCCCAAGCTCTCTCTCGTTTCTGGCGCTGGGACAGGTGGCTGCAGGCCCCGTGCGGGGGCCAGCGGGCCCAGCCAGGCCCTGCTTGGGCCAGGCCGGGCCGGGCCACGGCCAGCCTGGAGCTGATGGGCCCTGTTCCACCTGCGGAAACCCCCACAGCCCTGCTGTGGGCAGCTGGAGTGGCTCGGAACCCCCCCCTCTCCACTGCGATAAGCCACATTCCAGCTGCAAGGCTGAGGTGAGATTAACCCTTTTATTGCTGTGAAGAGCTGAAAACCTGAGGGAAGAGAAAGAGGAGATGCTTAAAGCTGAAATTCTGTTGTGAAGCTATGACATATCAGAGTACCCATTGTAATTTCATGAAGATATGGGGGATGGAGTGTTCAATTCGTAAGCAATAGGCAGATGCTGACACAGCTGTAATTTCATGAGAAGTTTGGACAGGGAGAGATGGACCAGATGAGGACTTTTGCTCCAAAAAGGGAAAGGAGAAACCTCAGTTCCTAGAGATGCTCCCAGAGATAGTCCTAAAGATGAAGATGAGGAGGACCCTTTGCTCCCAGGGAAGGAGAAGGGCCTCTGTTCATTTAGAGATGAAATGCTCCCAGAGATGGGTGAAGAGAACTTTTGTTTCTGAATGGCTCAACCTTAAAATTGTACCCCAAAAACCTTCAAGAGTGGACCCTCGAAAGCAGTTGTGGGAACAGCTGCAGGTTGGGGGAAGGGACTCACATGTGAGCAGAGAGACTCCTCTTCCTAAATGGACTGAACAAGGTTATTATGGAAGTGGTAAACAGACTGAACATCTTAAGGGTTGTCTTTTTACATTGTCAGTGGGAGAAGGGAGAAAGGTGGGGGGATGAGAAGAGTTCTGAAGGTGTGGTATGATTTTTTTTTTCTTCTTTTAGGTCTGTTAATAAACTTCTTTATATTCTTTCAAGTTTGGTGCCTGCTTTGCGTTTCTCCTAATTCTTATCTCACAGAAGATAAACAGTAATGAGTATCTTGGACCAAACCCCTTCAAAGTGGTTATTTAATCTGTACACAAAACTAACATTCCTATTGGCAACTATTGATTTCCACCAATAACAAGTTGGAGAGAATCAGTGCCCAGGTATTATTCAGTGTATGAATAATAGGCAGTTTGAGTGGCCATGGAATCTAGTAGATCCTCAGAAATTCAGAAAATTTAGTCCTTTATTATGTACCTGGACATGAATAAAAGTGGGAGCCTAATTTTACACACATAAAAAAAAAGTTAATTCTGACTTACAGAACTATTCTAACAGAGGCTGTAGAGGGCCTTTTCATTCGGCTCTGCACTGGTGTTATGACATGTACTTAGGCAATTTCCAGCACAAGTTAGAACTGTTTATAGTTAATCTAACTGCTGTTTTTCCTTGTCTCATTAGCTTCAAAATCCTGAAAAAATTGAATTTAAAAACCCACAATATTTCAGGATCTATCTACAATGTAAAAATAAATCACTATATTGCTATCTTGTTCTTATTGCGAGCATCTGTACAAAGTCTGCTTTCAATGCAATTTTAAAAGTGTTACTAATAATTCTGGAAAAGACTAATAAGTAATTACAAGTGCAAAATGTCTTTTCACTTGTAAATTAGTTAACAACTCATAATTTGAATAGATCTTCAGAAAAGAGGTAACTCAAGAAACATGCAACATGAGTTGTAATGCTCATCTTCAAGCTATTGGAATAGTTTAACACATCCCTCTCATCTAATTTTAGATTAACTAATTTTAGGCAAGTCGTTGGCCTAAACTAGCTGTGTAGAATCCCTCCATAGCCAGCAAAGACAGGAATCCCAGTGGGTAGTTCAACCTATCTGTACAAGACACATACTGACAAATTGTCCTAAGGTTCCCCTGGAGGTGATGTATTCTAAGATTTAGATCATCAAATCTGATGAGATAAATTTACTCTACATGTTTAAAGGAATAGAGAAATAAGGAGACAAATCTCACAAGAGTCTTCCAAATAGCAAGCTCTCCTCTGCTTGAGTCAGGTGACTGTTTTACAGTATCAGAAGTGGAAAATTAATGTGGCTTAGGCAAATTATTATCACCACCTTGGACTACGTAATACAGCCTGTATTTTTGCTTTTATGTGTATATTTCAAGTATTTCTGCAAATCCTTCACAGATCGAATCTGAGATGTGACTGTTCTGCCTTATTGTTAGAAAAGGGTATCCACATTTTGTTAGATGTGACAGAGAAACAAAATTGCCCTCCCTGAAAAATCACATCCCAACAGACAAGAAGGAATACTTGATACAGTGTGGTGGAAAAGCTGGTTGTGGAAGTTAACTATTGTAATACTTCTCTTCATTGTTTCTGAGTGAGGGGAAAAAAAAAATTAAGCTATTCTAGTAGATGGTTAACAAGAAAACCCTAGCATTATTTTTAAAAAAAATTTAAAAAACATGTAAAAATAACTAAAATAAAATAATTATTTTAATATAAAATAAAAGGCCATAATCCAAAATTAACGTCCAGCAGTTCCAACTGATAGAAGGATAGATGAAGCCAAGGTCCCAGTTTCAATATGTCTGAAAGGCTGTGATGATCAGGAGAGATTTCTAAAGAAAGCAACTGTCACTCCTATCTTCCACAAGGCCAAGAAGGAAGATTCAGAAAACTACAGGCCAATGAGGTTCTACTCAGTTCCCAGGAAGATGATGGCACAAACAATCCTAGAAAACATCTGCAAACATATTAAAGTTGAATAGACAGTCTGGGGTAGTCAGCATGGATTTAGAATGGGGAAATCGTGTTTAACCAGTGACAGCCTTGTGCAATGCAGTAACCAGCTCTGTGGATGCAGGGAGAGCAGCAGATGTTGTTTACCTTGACTCCAGCAAGGCTTTCAAAACACTCGCTCATAAAAGCCTCAGAGAAGCTGCTGAAGTACAAGTTAGATAAGTGGACAGTGAGGTGGACTGAAACCCGCCTGAACTGCGGGTCCAAAGGGCTTTGGCGAGTGGCACAAAGACCAGCTGGAGGTCAGTCACTACTGGAGCAGCCCAGGGGCAAATAAGGCCCAACACCTCCATCTATGACCTGGATAACAGGACTGATGCAACCTCAGCAAGATGGCAGGAAATCCAAAACCCTGAAGAGTGCTTGACACGTCAGGTAAGCGATTCAGAGGGATCTCAGGCATCTGGAGAAATGGGTTATCAGAGTCCCACGGAGTTCACAGTCTGGAAGGCAGCTTTGCAGAAAATGACCTGTGGATCATGGTGAAGAACAAGTTGAGCATAAACCAGTAATGAGCCTTTGTACCCAGGAAGGCCAACAGCATCCTGGGCTGCATCAGGAAGAATATGACCAGCAGGCCAAGTGACAACAATCCTTGTCCTCTACTCAGAATGCCTGATGGGAGCATGTAAAGAAGACAGAGCCAGGTTCTTCTCACTGATGCCCAATGACAGGACAAGAGGTGACAATCAGAAACCATTACAGGAAATTCCATTAATGTAAGAAAAACTTTCCTACTGTGATAATGGTCAAATACTGGAATAGGCTGCCCAGAGGAGTTCCGAAACCTCCATCCTTGGAGATGTTCAAACCTTCACTAGACAACTTCCAGCAGTCCTGGCAAGGAGACTCAGAACCAACGGACTCTGGATGTCTCTCTTAAAGCCTCACAAACACAGCTTCAGGCCTTGAAAAAATGATGCTCTAATCCATAAAGAAAGTTCCAAGGAGAGTAGAATTATCAATGAACCCATACCTAATCAAAATCAAACAAATAGACAGTTTCCCAGTTTTACGAGTTTCTTCTCAGTCAGTTAGACTCTGTTGAGCTTTCTATTTTGGTATCCAACATTCTACATCTTCATTTGCCATTGATTTTTTATTCCTTCCTAGATTAAAACCAGTATGCTATTTCAGTTCTTTCTAAGGACTACAGTATACAGACATATTGGATGAACTGCCTTTCAATTCAGAGTAGTTAGACTTCACTTAATCTCAGAGACCAGTGGTGCATTTTAAATATTTCTCACTCTTGATCAAGTAGGGTTGTTGATCATGTTTCCTATGTTTTCTGTTTTTTATATGGAGTCAGCTAACCCATACATCTCTCTTCCTCTCTATTTACATTTTCAGTAGCATAAACTGCTATTTTGAACAAGTAACCTCAGTCAACCCCAGTGACTCTCAGAATAGACATCCATGTCTGTATACAAAGGCATCAATAGCTATATGCATTTTTTTTTTTAACTACAAATGGCTCATTAATCTATAACTACCCAGATCTGCATTTCTAAACCTCTATGGAATATGTCCATCTAAATACCTACAAGCTGCAGGGAGGGGAACAAAGCAATGTAACATGTAGTTACTGAAATAAATAGGAATGTGCAGAGGTGGCTGCTGACTATTCTTTGGGCACTTGATTCTGACTAATTCCCCCACTGTTCTAAGGCCTTACTTAAAAATAAGAATGGAGACAAAACTTACTACTAAGATAAGAGTATCCATTCACAAATGCATACAGGATGGATGTGTCATGAGGGAAGTTAAAAAATAGCCAAGAGTAGACCAAACAGATATAAGGAAGGAGTTAGACCAGGTAAAGTTATCATGTACATATCCTTTGATGTGGTGACCAAGCCACCTGCTGTTAGCGAGGCACAGTGTCAAACACTAGAGCAAAATAAAGGAATTAATTATTGTTTTACAGTGGGTACCAGTGCAAACAAATAGCAAAAACTAGTTGCATTTCTTGTAAGCAATAAAATTTACTGCGACTGTGATCTTGTTAGATTTAATTACTCTAATAGATATTGCTTCAGGAAACCAATTATTTCCTCATACTTGAGAAATACACTGATGTTCTTTTCCATTTGAAAAAAGTTCAGAGCAGCAAAATTCTACTTTCTTTCATGGAATGTAGCACTCCAGCAAAAATGTAAGCATTGTAAGTCGAAAGTTTCTGCAGTTCTCTTAGCAACTTCTTCTCCAGAAAGTTTATTAGAATAATTAGGCCACACTACTCTCTTTGAACATGAACTCAGCTCTACACAATGAAACACGAAGTAAGCTTTTAAATCCATGGCATCTGTTTGATGACTAGCATTGTAATACTTTTGGAGCAGAAGTAAGACTTTGGTTTGTAAGACCAGACTTCATTACAATGCTAATAGATACGTAGATGACAAGTCCTTTGAGCTTTATATTCTAAATTTCAAATTGCTTTTTAATTTTTTTATTTTTGTTATTCTTTACTTTTCCCTCTGGTTTATTTGCTTCTTCAAAATTATCTCACTCCTTCTCCTTCTTTTTCAGTTGTCTTTTCTTGCTCTATATGGGACCATATCTACTGATAAACTGTGCTCTCACACCTCATTTGATCAGTTTGAGAAGAAAAGTAAGCACAGGTTCAGTGAGCTACTTCCTTAAGAATCAACACTCCACTTGCTCCGTTGTTAAAGGCCAAAGCTATTGTAGAACTAGCAAGGAAAACTTCACACTGCCCAGAAGAGCATTTTTGCAATGCAGAACAAGAAGACTGAATCCTGAGGGCACTCACAACATCAAATTCACTCAATTTATCTGGCATCTGCAAAGCTGGAGGCAACTCACCCATGAGAAATTACACAGAAAGAATAATTTAAAAAAAAACTTTGGGAAAATTGCCGCATTTAATTGTTGCACATAGCAGCATTAACTTATACTTGTAAAGGAATAAACAGTTATTTTCTGTGACTTTTATATGAAACACAATTTCAAGACAGTCTGGAGACATAATTTTCAAAATATGGCACGCATCTCAATAAACAGAGAAAATAGGAAAATGAGCAAGGTCACCATAGCAATGCCAGCCTGGTATGGATGTGCACATGCATTCCTTCGGAAATCTTGACTTGTCTGCAATTGCCACCTAGTGGCTTGTGGAAAACTAAGGACATCTATTTTCCTTGTCAAAAGCCACAGAATCATATAGACTTCTGGCGAAGGTTTCCCTCATTTTTGGTACTTGTTTCCACTTTTCAGCCCAGAACAATCAATCAGAGGTAAGGCACTCCCCTCTTACATTACCCAGCAGCGAAGAATTATCAAGGTTTTAGACATCAGACAAGTGGGAAACTTAGATGTAAATCACCCTATTCCCACAAGTTTAATCAGCTTTGAAAGATGTGAATACAGGGAAAGGAAAAAAGAGCAACCAAAATTAGTGACTTCTTACTTCAGAGAGTAGGCCATATTCTGCCATATTCCCTGAAATTTAGACCTGGCAATGATCTCAGCTAATAAAGATACAGCAGCACATGAAAAAGGTTTTGATGAGTGATTTTTAAAATGAAAATTATTTTACTCACTGATTTGAGTAAAATCTCTGTGTTCTGTGACAAATATTTTGTCAAATCATGGGTTCAGCCCAGATTCTTGGCAACATACTGACAGATTACTCACCTGTGCATAGTAAGCAAGGGAGTTTGTATAGAGAAAAAGACTGCTTTTGTTTCCCATATATAAACTGACTACATTTTATTATTTATTTAATTTCATTTTCCTGAAAGAAAATTATACACAGAATACTCACTCTGTTACACTAAAATTCATTAATATGGCAAGCTCAAACTCTGGGATGAACTCCAAGGAGATAGGATTTGGTTTTGGTGAAATAAAGCCAGTGCTAAGGCATTGAGATAACCACCCTTTGAGTGGCAGTTGGAGCTAGTAAATATTGTATAGTTGTAGATTAGCTGCATATTATATAGTTTTTTAAGTAAACAGTGTCAAGGCAATATTGTCCAAAGGTAAAAATACCAGACCTCTAACCACACAAAAAATTACAAGATTTCCAGGCTGTAGGAATTTGCTGTTAAAAGATGTAACAGTTGTTTTACAAAAAGAGTAAAATTTAACATTTCAAACAAGATTGTTCCACATACTGAGGAATTTACTCAGCATATGTTAGCAGGAAATTCCTCTTGTAAGGCTGTGAACAGGAGGCTAATTGCAGGAGTTAAAAGAAACCTAAATAAGTAATGTCTCTTTCGATCACAGTGAGGAACGGACAGTTCCTGGCTTTACAGAGGTGGTCCTTATACTGTAAGTTCCTGAGAGTCAGAGCCAGCAGATGATCATGCTGGAACAGGAGAACTAAGGACAACAAGGCCACGTGGCAAGTCAGCAAGATGACCTGTATCCTATTCTGTCCCTCTTCAGCAACCCTTATACGAACCACTAATTTTTTTCCACTGTTGTTCCCAACTTGAGAGAGCACCTCCAAAACTCTGCACGAAGTTTCCTGAGGCTTTATGAAAGATTGCTGAGGAAATAAAGAATTGGCAAATTTTCCACTTCTTGGCACAGAAACAGAAATTGTCAGCAGAGAAGGATGACTACAATAGGAATGTAGAGCTACTGAGATAATTTTCCTGTATTTCCTTGGAATGTCAATGACAAAGCTTTGGAAAATCATTACTGTATGAAAACTGGACCACCCAAGAAAAGAAGTCTCTTTTAAATCTACCTAACTTTTGATCTTCCCCTATAAACCATTTCTTTTTATCTTTCTGCATTTATCCCCTTCATTTTTGTCTTGTCAGACCTCTCAGATCTTTTCATTTTTTCTGAGACACAAATTGGAAGAATATTGTACAGTAGAACATTACATAGCAAAATAAACTATTTAAATGCTTTTTGCTATGTTAAAACATAATGAAATCTCTGTTGACATCAGAGTTAAGACTGTATTTTGTCCTTGCAAAAAGGAATTCAGATGTTAGAAAAATATAGCAACACTTCTCCCTTTTGAGAGCTTGTAAGACAAGACATAATTCATGTGTCTGAGATTTTCATTTTAACTGTCCTGTCAGAACATAAGTCTCCAAGCTCTGAGTAGTTCCTAAAGTGTATACCTCGAACAACTCCCTCGAATGGAGTAATTCATATGAAAAACAAAAAAAATCTTCAGGCAGAATTTCTCAAATATTAAATAATTCACAAGAGGTTCCAACAGAAAACTTAAGAACAAATAGACACACAGATATTTAATATAAGGATCACATATATATTTGTGCATATTGCTGAATATTCAATTTGAGCTACTGCCTTATGAATGAGGACAGTAAAAACTACCTTAGTAGGACATGGGCTCCATGAAACTCCTCAGAGCTTACAGAGGTACAGTGACTCTGACCAGTGGAAACATCAGGGCATGCTGCATGTACCAACCTCAGGCATAAGAAAAGTGCCCAGCCAGGAGTTGAAACGTGAACAGATAAACAGTAGCAGAACAAAGATTGTGACAGACTATGAGTGAATGGCACCAATTGCTTCTTGTAACCTAAGCACCATGTTAATATTGCTCTTAAACTATTCTCAAATTACACGGAATCAGACTTAATAAAATTCTAAGAAACACAAGAGTGCGCAGATTAACTTATGTAACAGAATACTTCAAGTAATAGATATTACTATAATTACTTCACTTTAAAGCACCTTTGAATTTGTAAGGTCATGAAAGCTACATTAATCAAAACAAATTTTTTAGCAAGGATGATACTAATTTTGATTCTTCTTAGGTCTGTGCTCCAATCACATTAATATTATGGAGAAAAATAACCTGACAGTAGCACTAGTTGTATTCCAAGATGAATTTCTAAAACATGATCATAGCTTTGGCTTTTACCTGTAGCATTCCCAAAACATTGCTGGCAAAGGCCATTTAAAGGATAAAATAAATCAGCATATAATCAACAACCCCAACAATGCCCACTCATAGCAGTAAATGCTCAAGTGCTGACAATTTAATTTATACATATAGGATTGAAATATATCATCTTCTAATTTTAAAGAAACAAGTGGAAGTATGCAGTGCTGTCATCTCCCTAGCACAGGAAAATTTTAGAGGAGCTTTTTTTCTCCCATTTCTACAAATATAAGCTTCCCTGAGAATTTCTTTTGCCAGAAACTAAAGGACAGTTGTGGAGGCCAGCGAGCCTACGGTACAAGGGACTAAGAGAGTCAGCTGGTGAGACAGTCCCTGGTACCAGAGAATCCTCCCTAGGGTAGGGTGACCAGAAAGGCTTCCCCCAGAATGCTTTGCCCTGCTGTGGTAATATACCCCAGTACTGCTCCCTTGGTTGGCTCATGAGCCTCTCCGCTCCCTTGTTACCTTATTTGTCCCATGCCATAGAAAGTTCTGCACTCCAGGTTCCCCCCATTGGTCTTTGCCCCTGGAACCCTTCACAGTGTGGAAGCAATAAACTGCTCCTGTGGAACTCTATGCAAAGACCCTTCCTGCCTCTTTGCTGCTGACCCGTATTACTGAAGCTGTGTGTGCGTTTGTGTGCGCATGTGAGTGGGTGTGGCTGATCCTGCTGAGCGCCTTCGCTCTGGAGACGCTTCTGGAAGGTCGCAGCACCTCGTGCTTCGGCACAGAAGCTGCAGAGCCTGGGATAGCGATAGACAGCGAAGGAGGATTTCAGCCTCCATAGCCAATATTTCATAATGTGCTAAAACTGATTTGGCCGATATTTTTCCAAGTTGTATAGAATCTTTCATTTTTGAACTGTCAATTTTAATTGCTCTGTTTATTTCTGTGCTTATGTTTAGCTTGTAGAAGAAAAAATGACAGTATCTTACCCTGCATAAATAAAATGCAAGTATATTTTATGCTATTACTGCAAAGAAGCAGATTTATACTGTCTGCACATTACCTTTCTTTAAATAACACACAGAACAATTATAAAGATAATCTGAAACAGAAGAGGACAGGATTGAACTGCTTGTTTCTACAAAATTACAAAATTTTGTCCATGTATTGGATACACCACACTCACCATGAGATAAATGAATCTGTACAAATCAAGAGCATTACAAGAGAGAATGCCAAAGATGTGCATATATCATAGAAAAGGACACTGTAGTCCAGATGCTGGGAGAACAAGGGTCTGTAATGAAGAAACCTTGTTTCTGCATTTGGGTAATAAATCAACACAATGATGTTCTGGAGCATCAGATATGAGTGTTATGATATGACCAACAGTGACCTTCTATACTACAGCTGTCACACTAGTACCTAAGAACTTTCTATTGCAATGTTAAGGTAGTGTAAAATTTCATCCTGAAAATGTAATTGGACCAAAGTCTTGTCAACATGCCCATTCAGTCATTTTTAAGTACAATTTTCCTGTCATAAAACATAAACTGTGATGAGTGAGGAAGAAGAAATAGAGAACTTCTGTCTCCAACACTGTAAATACAGTTTCTTGAAGCCTTCACTAAGATTACTTTTAAAAAAACTAAGCAACAACAAAAGAGACTATAAAAACATCATGACTACTCATTATAAAATGAGATACTATTTTAGCGCTATTAGTGCAGTCATAATCACCATATGACTCAAGAGTGTTTATTGGAATAAACATACTGAAAAGAAATATGGCACAAAAATATGTTCTGAATGCAAAAAATACTCAGAGAACACCAACCAACCACAACAATCAGCATGCATACTCTGGCTTTCTCTAACTGCACGTCAGCTCATCTGAGTGACAAGGGTTTGTACTGACTAGAAAATACAACATTAAATTACTTTAATTCAAAGGCCCAAGAAAGCACAGACACATTCTCATATTGTTGCAAAATGAATCGACGACTTCGGTGAGGAGAGACATTGCAGGCAACCGATACGATTGATATAAGCAAGCTCTGTTTATTAGCAATACAAAGGCACTTATATAGAGTATTGAATACAAGCTTATCAGTTCTTTAATTAGTTGAAACTTATAAAAGCACATTCTGACTTCTACATAATTGGGTTAGATAAAAGACTACATTTGGCAAGCTTCTTATTGTTTATGTTTTGTCTTGAGAGATCAAAGATCTTCCTCCCTTCTTAGAGATGGCCCATCTTATCAGCACAGCTGCACCTCTCAAAAACTCCCTTCTGGTTCCCAGGTTGGTTTCCCACACAGGGATTTGTCTCATGTAGAATTTTTCTCACACAGGCCTTTTTACTTGTACAGTTGGATTATTGATCCAATAATTCTATCAATGAGCCATGTCCCTGCTCCTCTAACCATTCTCCAATATCATATCTGTTAAGATATTCTACCCTTGTTTTCAGCAAAGCCCACATTAGGGAATACTTACCTTAAAATTATTTTGTTAGCCTAGATGACATTATAGAAGACTTTGGACTCTCTCTCTCTCTCTCTCTCTCTCTCTCTATATATGTATGTATATTTGGACAATTTATATAGAAGACTTTTTACATGAACCTGTGGTGTGTCTGACGTGTCTCTATCCCCAGTGCTTTCCAATAAACATACGTAAAAAAAAAAAATAGCAAACACATTCCAAGACCAATGAAAATGTAAGGCCCATACCATTTGTCCATTTTAAGTAAATATTCTTCTCAGTTGGACAAGGTATGAACGTATGAACAAGTTTACAAAAATTTTACTCTTAGCAGTGCAGCTGCAAAAGCAGCCAAGGCCTTGGTTCATTTCAGGGGAGGGGGTTAAAAAAAGAAGCAAAATGCAGTCATATCCCTGTTCCTAGACTTGGTGTCTAGCTCCTCACATTGCATCAGCCTCTGCCAAACCTTCTAAAAGCTGTGAAAGAAAGGGGCAGGGATAAAACAAGACACTGTAGAATCTCATCACAATTGAAACACCTTGTAGAACATTTCTGCTGGAATCTGAGTACAGACTTCAAACTTTCAGAAAGAGTATTTGCAGTATCACACATCAGCCTGTAGCCTTAATGAGGCCTTGGACAAAATGCCTGAAATTTGAGAGCTGTCACAATGGCTTTGGTAGCACGATTCTGTCAGACCACCCCGCTAGGAGTGAGCATGTGGGGATGTCAAAATGTAAAACCTATTGGGATTCTGCTACAAAAGGGAGACAAACAGGCAGAATCTCATCCACACTGTCCAGAAACAATCCCAAAACTACCTCAAAACCACATTTCCATTTTACCTCAGAGAAAACTAGTCTATTCACTTCAAAAAAACACAGCCCAGAGGGGAAATAACACAGATACAGTATGGATAATCAGAAATACTGGTTTGCTAAGTTAATTGAGAGAACAGACTTATTTTGGATGGCAGTTGCTCAGAGGGGCCTCTACTTCAAGGGATTGTCTCTCCCCTTAGAAAAAAAAACCAGATGGGTAAATTCATTATTCATATTCCAAACACTACTTGCAACACACATTTTCTAACAAACAAGCATGTAATTCTCTATTGTGCATTCACCACCAGAAAATCTTATATCTGTTGAAGAGACTGAGATACATTCAATATTTCAGGTTCTTTATGATCCTTCCTTAAGCCTGTTAACATTCAATATGCCCTAATTAGTTTCCCTTTCAAACTACATTCCTGGTTTCCAAACTATAGGCTAACATGCTTCTTTGACTGATAGGTTAAATTATTTTATTTCTTTGCTGTTTTTGACAAGCTGTAAAAGCATTTTTCCTGAGGAAAAATAGGAATGCTTTTTTATTTTTTTCCACTTGCTCCAAGAAGGTGAAAATTTTTATTTATTTTCAGCATAACTTTTTGTTACTAAAAGGAAGGAAATGCTCCCTAAAGGCCACCACTTTATGCTTTTTAGTTTAATGATACAAACATCTTCTGAAGTAGAGAAGCATAAACTCATTAGCAGCATTTCAGTTCTCCCTGCTGCAGAAGCCTGGAGGAAAGAAATCTTAATACAGAATATCTGATTCTAGCACTGAAATTTACATCTTAAACCAAATTGTAACATCTAATTGTATGCAATCTTTACATCTCAAGTTAGGATTTCTCTCTTTTCATTCTGAAAGGGGCTTGATCTTAATTGGGTTTATGCTTTTCCACTCATGTCTTGACTTATTTCTGCTTTAAAACATGAGAGGCTGAAAAAATATATTTCCAGGTGGGTTTGGAGAACATAAACAAGCTTTTATGAAGATCATAAATATATCTAATAGGAAAGTTATCTATGAGCAATATAAAAAAGAGAATCCTAATGTAGACAAGACTAATATATTTATACAAAAACTATTTGAAAATAACATATTCAAATATTAAACCTAATTAAATTCCCCTAATAGTCATAAGAAATCCATCATAGAGAAAAAAAATAACTACCCTATGGATACATTATAAAATAATTTGTAGGGTTTATATTTACTTCTATGTTTCAGATACTCAGGTTCTCCAAGAGCAGCAAATAGACACCTACAATGCAATCACTGGAGACTGCAAAATCAAATGTGTCCCTGTTTAACAATAATACATTAACACTGTTATTTGTGAAAAACATATGATTTATACAGCACACATATCATAGAAGAAGAAGCCAAATGAGAAGAAATGAAGTGCATAGTTAAACTGAAGTAGATGAGCACATGGAGAGCCACTGAAGTAAAGTGCTGCTAAGAAACCCCCTCTAAGTTGCTACAACAGAAAAGTCATAAAAATTCATGTGAATAAACTTATCTATTGAGAAAAACCCACATAAAGCCAAAAATATACATCATCTGTATATCAAATGTGGAACTGTCGGAAAGAAGATGACAGTAGCGTTTATCTGAAAAAGAAATACGGCTCTGTATCTAATGTTTAGTCATTTCCCCTCAAACCTGTAAGTAAATCCCTCCTGGACTACATTAAATGCCTTAAAGGAAAGAGGACAGATAGATCCATTATCTTTACAAAACAAAAGAAAGATAAAGAAACCTTTGTTTGGAATCCCATCTCTCAGAAGCACTGTAGAATATGGGATGTTTTTCCATTTGAATTCTCAAAGTATCTGATTCACGCTTATCTTTGCTTTAATCCCTTGTTAAAGCATTTTAAAACAGTTAAAAATAAACTACCTCACAAAAATTCAGCTAAAATTTGACATAATATCATAGTAACTGCAAAAATATCTCCAATATTTATGATTTCTGGCAAGAATCTTCCCAATCCTTTAACACTTAGCAAAGTGACTGGGCACTGCAGTGTATCTTCTATATCAATAAGTGATTCAGAAACAGATGGTATAAGTTCCATAAACATTTCAAACAAAAAAAGCCTTGCCAATGTTTTTCCTTAGAAGGAAAAGCCAGCCTTAGGCAACCCTGGATGCTAACTTTAGCAGCATTATTTTGAAGAAAATCAACTTCTAAGAAAAATAGATTCATGTCCTTTTTATTATGATGGGCCAAAGATCACTTTGTGTTGTATGTGGTTGTTCAAGACAGCTGTCTGTTCAGCTCTGACTGGGAAATGCCTGAGCATCATATCAGAGAATTCAGCAAACTGTGACCTTCATGATCATCTTTTCCATTTTCCCATCACTTTCTCCCATCTGGTTGCATGAGAAGAGAGAGCAGCAGTAACACTTCCCCATTGTGTTGTTAATTCAGAATCCTAAACACTGATTTTTGTTCAACAAAAGAGCACATGCACTTCCTATAAATTGTTTGATGACAAACTGTAAGGGAATATGGACCGTGAGGGTAGGAAGATATAAATAAAACCTGAACTGTGAAGACAGGTGAAGGAAGAGCTAAGGAAGTCACCAGTATGGTGAGGGTGAGAACTCCCAGGATGGGTTTCTGTCAGAACTCCGAAGTCATCACTCCAGGCAGGACTTGCCAGGAACCACACGAGCCTATGCATGCAAAGTGGTCACAGCTGTTAAAGTTTACATCTCTGCTCCCACACAGAGCTGTGGAAGACCGTGGACTTTCTCCAGACTGCAGAAAGCTCCTAATGCCATTTGTACCCTCAGAGCTTAAGGCTGGGTCCTGCACAGAGATAAACAGTACCCAAATCTGTATGGATAACCAATGACAACACTTTGGGGCACAAGTTAAAGGGACAAGGACCTCACAGATTCCCTCTAGCCTTCATGAGCCAAGTCCCATCTCTGCATCTGTTCCCAGTCATCCCAGGGCCAGAGGCCAGGTCTTTACTAGAAAAGGCCATGATTAAACCAAACAGAAACTTTCCCCAGACAGGCAGTCACTACTTTTCTTCTGCTGTTCTCTCACCTATGCCTTGAGCCCCTGGAGCTCTGCAGCCCCATCTCCTCCCACACCAGGTCCTGCACTCTCGTCCATGCAGCCATGGGCTGTGACAGAGGGGAACACAAATGTCTCACCAGTCTGTACAGCCAAAGCACAGCGTGCATCACAAACACCAAGAGAAAAGGGATCACAGAATACATTCAAATATGTCCTTAAAATATCATTTTGTGGAAAAAAAAAAAAAGATAACCCAAGCCCTAAGCAATCCAGAATATCAAATAAAACACATTTCAAGCACAAGCATGTACATGGAGATCATTATAGTCAAAGACACGAGAGGAAGCACAAAGAGCCCAAATGTCACAGTCATATAAGCAAGACTTGCAGAGCACCAGCATTGCCAGCTGAGCCCCTTATTGCTATGAGGCCTGAAGCCAAATTCCAGAAGAAGAGAGCGTCCCTTTTTTCTGTAATACCCACCTTCCAGGGCTCACTGATCCTTTAGAAGGAGTGGTTCACGAACACCAGGAATACATGTCAAGGAAGTATTGAGGGTACGTGCATTGCTCGCAACTGTATTCCTCTACTTCAGGTAATAATGTTAATTCTGATCCACAGATAACACAAAATATTTGTAAGAACATATGTCCTAGAGTAAAATACCCATTTAATAAGCTTTTTCTGTCCATTTAGATACAATACAGCAACTGCTAGACTTGCATGAAAACAAGTATTTCCTGTGTTAAAAAATTTTGTTCAAGTAATATTAATTTTTCATTTCAATTAAAATGCAAATCTTCCAATAAGCTCACTTACAGGATGTTTGGATGAAAGTCTGCCAGTCACAGTTCCTGTTTGATTCCAAGTAGAGGAAATAAATCCCTTTAATCAAGTAAAATAAAAAACAAAAAAAAAAATGAAGACACACTGCTAAATTTTATTTAATATAAGTATCAAAATTAAGTAACAGAAATAAAAGTAATAAAATTCACTGCAATCAAAACAAGAAAATAAAAAAGAAATAATTTTAAAATTTCCATGTATAAAAGTTCTTAAACTGGAAACACTGCAATCATCTCACATCTTTTTAGGACTTTACAAGCTACTGTATGTATTTCTACCTTTTTCATGCATGTTCGCAATCCATCCACATAAGTTGATTTCATCTTATGAACCTAAAATACAAAAAATTTAAGACAGATGTTTATTTATAAAAATAAGGAATTTTTCAAATTAAAGATCCTAATTTCCAAATGCATCATTTGTAGACTTTTCTTTTTTAAAGACAGTTTTATCCTAGGAAATAATGGATTTATACTCACTAGTAGCTTAACCTATTCACCTAAGTTAGGTAAGTGCTTGGTTATAACCTAAAGCTGGGGCTTTGCAGATACTATTAAATGAACTATTGGAATTTATTGTTTTACATCTTATATCTCCAGCTCAATAAAGTACATGCAAACCAAACACACACAAAAAAAAAACCACAAACAAATTTAAAAAAAAAAAAAAAAATCTGAACCGAACACAAACCCACACTTTTAAACTTTTTTTTTTTTTTTTAAATTCTTGGAAGTTCATTCACTGAAAACGTCAAGATTAAGTATGGGAGCAGACTAACTAGTTCGTTTTGGATTTTCAGGTGGCTCGTCACCCCAAAATCCCCTATAAACAGTTATCTCCTCCACTTTATGCAAAACATTTCTTCAGAACTCAAAAAATAAATGTTTTGCTCTATGTATGCTTTATAGCACTACACAAATTTAACAGTATTAATTAAGAGAACACAAATTTAACAGAATTAACATTATTACCTGAAGTTTTCCAATTATTTTTTGCAACAAAGTTGTTTGCTAGCTATAATCTAGCATAGTGCAAAACAACTATAAACATTTAAATTTAAAACTCTTAAGAATACTGACTACAAATTAGTATTTGAATGAACTTTCACTAGAGCCAGCTTATTTATTTGTTTAACTATGAATATGTTATCTGCCTTGCTAAATTTTGCTTCAATGCAGCTAAACTTTGTGAAAAAATATCAGCTCACCTGGCGGTATTCTAAAATTATCTTAGGCAAAGGGTGAAGATCTTGCAATTTATTTAGCTGCAAAATCAATAATGTGAATTACTAACATACTTTTAAGTTATATTATTAAACAAACCTTAACAGAATACATTTCGGAGGAAGAAATTTTCTTGACAAGCTGAAGGGACAAAATACTGGCTGATGGATGATGTCCTACAAGCAATCTCACCCCAGGCCCAAGGAAGCCTCCTCTCATTCCTGCCTTCTTTAGGAAGGCTGAAGATTACTCCTTCCCATTTCATTTTCACTCCTGTCCCAGACAGGGACAAAAAGACTCAGACATAAAAACTTTTTCACAGAAACTTTGAAAATACTGGGGTGTGATGTGTGTGTTATTTATGGCCTTTTGTTTATTTTTTGTGCTATGCAGCATTAATGCAAGAGAGAACACAATAGAAGTAGACAACGTAATACATATATACACACATACATATTTATACACACACAATCCAAGAGGAGAATTTCTCCTGTTCATGCTTTAATAAAAGTTCCAGGAAAACTTCAAGAGAAATTGAAATTGTCAAATTAAAAACCAATAAAATAAAGCATATTTATGATTACTTTGATTGGAAACTGCCAAAAATTCTGTTGAGAAAAAGAATTAAGTTATTAAAATAGAGATTGGATATTTATAGGTACAACAAATAAATACCTGGAACTACAATAGTCCAGGGTGAAAAACAGATACAACTGCACTACAATGTATCTTTAAAAGCATAAGGGTTTTTTTTCTTGCTACCAGGGAGAAACATCTTAATTGTCTACTATTTATCTCCTGGAAGGTTTCATCCAACCTTTCTCTAAATAACCAAGTCTCAGCAGTTGTTGGAAAGAGAGTACTGGACTACATAAAAGTATTGGTTTGATTACAGCAACAAATCTTATGTCCCCACAAAAAGATGACATTAATTCTATTTCACTGATCCCTCCCATTTCCCAAGGCTCTCTGCCACTCTCCAAGATTACATGTTTGATCTATGAAACCTCCTTCTCCTTGAGTAGTGTGTGGATTTTATGGTTATACTGTTGAGGTTACTGGAGATCATATTTGGTAGTTCAGACACTTGACTGAAAAGTGGAATTTCCTCCTTGAGAAATAAATGTTACCCTTCTACCTTCCCCAAAGACATTCATGTTCAGCAATGATTTGAGCACTTTACTCTAACTCCTGTGTAAACTGGAGCAATATAGTTGTGGCACCAAATCAGAAACAGGTGCAGCTGCACCGAGGCTTTTTCTCGTCTAAAAAGAAACTCCATTGCTACTATTATATAACAAAATGATTTTTTTTTTTTTTAAATGATCTGACAAGGGGAGCAAGAGCACCCTCAGTCAGTTTGCAGATGACACCAAATTGGATGGAAGAGTTGATCTGCTGGAGGGCAGGAAGGCTCCACAGAGGGATCTGGACAGGCTGGATCAATGGGCCAAGGCCAATGGTCTGAGGTTCAACAAGGCCAAGTGCCAGGTCCTGCCCCTGGGTCACAACAACCCCTGCAGTGCTACAGGCTGGGGCAGAGTGGCTGGAAAGGGCACGGTGGAAAAGGACCTGGGGGTGCTGGTTGAGAGTGGCTGAACATGAGCCAGGTGTGCCCAGGTAGCCAAGAAGGCCAAGGGGACCCAGCCTGGATCAGCAATAGTGTGTCCAGCAGGACCAGGGCAGTGACCATCACCCTGTACTCAGCACTGAGTACTGTGTTCTGTTTTGGACCCCTCATTTCAAAAAGGAGATTGAGGTGCTGGAGTGAGTCCAGAGAAGGACAACAGAGCTGGAAAAGGGTCTGGAGCACAAGTCTGATGAGGAACAATTGAAGGAGCTGGGGACGTTTAGCTTGGAGAAAAGGAGGCTCAAGGGGAGACCTTCATTAGCTGCTTTGTTTCTCCCCATCATACAGTGCAACTTTCTTTTCTGGCACAAGTAATTGTAGTACAAATAGTACAATACAAAAATAAATCCAGATCATTAGGAAAACTTTAGATAAATTCCAAATTCACTGGAATATAACTTAGAAGTCTTGCTAAATCATACAGATGGTTTTAAAACCCTTCCCCATCTCACCACAACTTCTGAAGTGGATACAAGTTGCTGTATTTCAGTTCTGTGAAGTTTCTCACACAGCATATGCAGCTTTAACTTATCAAATAGTACCTACAGTAAGACAATAAACCTTTCAGTGTTTCAAGTGTTAAAATAGAAAGGAAAATTATTAGGTGCTTGAACTTACACAGAAAACAAATTTCAAGGTAAATAGAGTATACTGTAGCAAAGAGAACACAGTATTGACCAGATCTTTATTTTTGAGCTACTAAAACAGTAATATATTTACTAAAAATAAATACAGAATTTATGTAAATATATTCAAATACAAATTATTCAACATTGTCACATTCATGAAAAACTGATAGGTCCTTCATTAACATCGGAAAATAAGATAATATAGAAGGAAATAATTCAGAAGTTGTAAGGATACATATACTTTACAGTTCTTCGGTATCAGTAAATTTATAGAACTTACACCTCAAGTAGAAATAGTACAAATATTACCTCTCGGAGTTGACAACTGCTGGTCAAAAGGAATCGTTCTCCAGCAACCTCATGAGCTTCCTGTTCAAGCTCTTTGAGCCTCAACTATAAATTAGGACATCAAAATTATTCTGTTCACATTATTATTTTCTTCAATATCTGCTACTTCTAAGGTTAATGAGAATATTGGACCTTTATTCAGAAATTGAGTACTTGATACTGTGTCATCATTGCTGGCTAACAACATTTGGTTGAGTAGATTGCTTATATACTCCTTCATTTTTATTTCTTCATGATCTGGGAAGGGGATTTATTGTAGTAAGAAGTACTGATATTTGTGGTCAAAGAATTTAGGTTACTGAAGCCTATAGAGATCTGTGAGAAGAAGAGCTATGCAAATTATTCTGATAAATTAGCAATCTGTCGGACCACTATGATTATCTAATCAAATTTTATGTTACAAAGTGGGATTCTCTTGCAGCTATTTTTATCAAAGAACACTCATTTAAAGAGTGTGTTGTTCACAAAAAGAGGGAGAGAAGTCTATCACTTCTCAGGAAGACAGTTACCGGAAACTGTAGGTTCAGAAAGAGTCATTACCATTTTTACTCTACAACACATAACCCAAAAGGACCTGTGCATTTTGCACTGCAATTTCAGTTCTGCAGCAAGGCTGATGAAGCAAATGTCTCATTTTTGCTTGCCTAAATAAATAAGGAAGTACCCTAAAATATAAATATAATTCGTTTTATTTATAACAATATACTAAAAGCCCCAAACTATTACATAAAATATGACAAATGTTCCGTCTATTTTTAATCAGTTATCCTCAGTAAATGCACAATGATCATGCTATACAACTTCCAAGAAAAAAATATTAATACAAAATTTACCCCTAGGATCTCTGATGTTTTTTTCAGTTCTTGTTTGTTCACATATATTTTGTGTGTTTCCATCACTGTAAATACAATTTTAGGTTAAGAACATTTATAATTGACAATTTCAATCTTACATGCTTCTTAGACTGTAAAATGGAAACTCAAACTCACACAGCTGTTATGAGGCTAAGACAACATTTCATATTCTGAGGAATTACATTCCACTTGAGCATAGTCAGCAGCTGTGTGAAAATAGTGAAGATTCATATTTTGAACTGAACTTTCATACCTGCCAGAATTTTGATAAGTGGAAGCTCTAAAGTGCAAAATAAGTTCCACAAGCCTTGAGCCTGTAAAGTAAGATATAAATACATTCTTCAGTACCAGCTAATTTTGATCTTAAAACATACCCTAGTGTCATTAGGTGAATGCATTTTCCATTGAGGAGTATTTCACTTTCTGTACATTCCCTTTTTGCACGACAACACTGTTTGTGGCATGAAGTACTACTTAGTGTAAATCATAGTATCTGAATGCTGTTACTAGGAATTCTGCAATAGTAACCATTTTATACAAGAATGCTAATAAAGAAATATATATACCTTTTTTTCTTAACAGTTTATTTTTAAATCAATCTTCATTATAATAGGACACACAGTTATCCTTTTTCCTTTGTTCAGTTGAACAATTAAGCAAATATTCATAGTTCATAACTTTGTTTTCATTAGGAAGAAAATAAGAGTTGATAGGGTTATGCCCCCAAATTAGTTACAGAGAATAGAAAGTCTGGTTTTTCTCTAACCACTGAAGCAATCTGACTTGTCTAAAAACTCTTGTAGGCTGGATCTCAGTGTTCCTGTACCTTAGGTGTTTCCCTGCAGCCTCCCTTCAGATTGTTCACCATGCTCCTGGGTTACTTGGATATCCACACTAATATGGCTCCATCACCTAATGATCTAAGCCCTACACCTGCTACTAGCAACTTCAAAGAAAATCCCCAGGAAACTGTGATGTCCCCTCCACCAGAACCTAAGCATATCCCTATATCCTGGCACTTTTCCAGGTATATGATCACAGGCAGAAAACAAACACACACACACACACACACACACACACACACACACACCCCTAACAGACTTTTTGAGATTTATTCTGAACTGCAATAAGGGGTAAAATAAAATACAATAGTTCACTTGGAAAGGACCTACAAAGACCATCTAGTCCCACTGCCTGGTCAGTTCAGGGCTGACTAAAATTTGAAGTATATGATTAAGGGCACTGTCCAAATGCCTCTTAAACACCAACAGGCCTGGGCCATCAACCACCTCTCTGGGAAGCCTGTTCTAGTGTGTGACCAGTGCTTGGCTAACACAATCTAGAACAAAAGATATGCTGAGAGTTTTCATACACAGGTAATACATGGAAAAAAACCAGCTATACTATGTTTTACCTCTGTCAATACTTTTTAGACAGTAACATATAGATTTAAAATACTAAAAGAAAAGTCACAATATTATGAAACTTTCTTGTTCTCAGAATCTTCATTTAATGAACTGTTGTAGAGAAAAAGTTTCTGCTAAAGATTAAGCTTGACGCTCACCATCTCCTTCTAGAAAAAACGGCAAGTTTGATGGGTAATTTATTTTAAATGTTGACTATTAATGTAAACCACTAAGGACTGAAGCATTCTATTATTCCAATTTGAATGAGAAATAATCATTAACTCTCTTTAATTCAATACTTACATAGTTATTTCAGAGAAAATTCTTTTTATGTCTTACCTTTAAGCCATCAGCAAGGTCCATCATTACATTATAAAGCTTCTCCAAGTTCACACCTAAGTTTTGATACTGATATAAATAAATAAAAATAAATCAATAACTAACATAAAAATATTGCTAACAAAAATATTTAGACTATTTCTTTTTTAATATGTATAAATTGTAAAAATGTGCTTTTCTGTATGCCTTCTGTTAACATTTTAGAAATCTTCTTAGATTTCTGACAAACGCAAATCATTAACACAGCACTACAGATTATGAACATTCCAGATTTTGCCTGTTCCTTTATTTCTATTTTGCATCAAGTACAGAGAAATATTTTATTGATAAACTGCCTTTGACACTGAAGTCAGAGTTTTCTTACTACTTGTAAAATGAGGAAAAATTCCTTGCATTTTTCTTTCTCATATAAGTACTGCTACTTTTATGCCAGAACTGTTCACTCCCTTCCCAGAGGTGTTCCACACAGCACCAGGCCACCTCCTTCAATTGGCTAGAATACCATTTTGAAGTATATACACAGAGTATGATTATTAGCTCCAAGAACATGACCATTAAAAATAAACTTAATGAAGACTGAGAAACAGCAGGCCCTGAAAGGTAGGATGCAGAGGGCTCTCTTCAAAGCGGAACTATCTAGATCCACTGGTAATAATCCTTGTTCTAAAACAATCTAGTCCACACTGCAGTGAAAAGTCATCAACCTCTCTCCAAGAAACGTTGTCCATACCAACTTGTTCTGGAACAAACAAGCTGTCTGTGAAGTACAGACAGCTTGCTTGATCCCTTTCTGGAGTGGAAGAGAGACCAGTGACAGGCTTCAACTGACACCAAGATTCCTCATCAGTAAATGCAGCGATGACATGACCAGCATAATGTTTAGCACCTGTTCCAGCAAATGTTTCAGGGAATATGGACCATGACCACTTTGGCACAGCACCAAATATACAGACAAGCAGCAAGCAGCACATCTTCATGCTCGTGGTGTGTGGGTGAGTTGTGGGCTATAGAATAAACCAGCAGTCATTCCAAGTACTGCAGTGGGTGGACAAGACTAGCACAAGACAAGGAGCTACACTGAAGTAGTGAGGCACAAGATGATGTATCACTTACCACAGATCCCTCTGGCAGTACAGACAACTGCTGGGAATCTACCAGTAAAAACAGAGCAAGAAGATTGAAGAGATAAACCTGGCAAAGAGCCAGGATTTGCAGGAAGAACTGGGACTCACTGAGCAAAGAGAAAAGCCAAAAAGAGTGTGAGAGTCCAGGTGACAAATTAAAGAATAAGGAACAGGGGGAATAAGCACAGGATGTTCCAAGGAGGCATTTACTGGGAATTAAGTGAACAAATCAGCATAAAGACACTGGAGATGGTTGGAGCACGGAAACAAACTAGACCTGAAGTAGGACAGGAAGGAAATAAAATTTCAGTATTTAACTCAGAGCTGGGAATCAGGATGACAGAGTTGAGAAATAGCTAAGAACAGATGTGATATCTGAAGAACAAAAGACTGAGTCAAGCTAAGGGAAGAGACAAGATTAAGGATGCTGACTCACAGCAGGGCCATCACACATAGAAATAACCATAGATAACTTCTGTCTGTTTGCTTGTCTATTCCCTACACTAATAACTTAATTCATGAAGTAGCTTCTGAACAACTGCAGTTTAGAGTGTTTTAAAGTAAACTGGCTCTGGTTTGTCCAGAATGTCTATGCTGATGGGTAGGTGCCAATACTACTGACCTCTGTTCATGCTCTAACTCCCGTTGACATCTGTGGGTTTGTACCCTACAAGTCCTATAACCATGGTGCAATACTTGTTCTGAACAAGCGAGGTCTTTGAAAAGTGAATGGCATCAAAGAATCCATTATTTAGATTGCTCTACATCCTCTAATCATTCAAACAACCTCTGAAGGCTAATGTGTCCACAGTAGATTACCATGGCCCAAAACAGATACATATTTTGTAATATTCAGGAAATACATTTCAATAGGAATACAGGAAGACATTTGATAAGATATAGGAAGAAATTTCTAGGGCATAACGTCTCAAAAAGTTCATCATGCATTCTCTCACACTGAGAATTACAATTCACAGATTTTTTCATAAAAGTGCTTAAAGGTTCACATTTGACTCACTGCTGTTTCTCAGCCTATGATGTGGTGTCTTTACCAGCTGTGAAATTTAGCAAAATTGTTAATAACAACTAAATATAGGGTACAAGTCCACAGGAACTGGAGAACACAGCATTAGACATTTTGGAAAGGAGAGCTGGAAATAATTTCACAGGCAGATGAACAGAAAAAGTATAAAATTATATATTAATGCTGTTACTGAACTTTACAGTTTTGAAGGAAAATTTTACAGGTGCTCCTGGAGGATGAGCTCCCATCTTGGTAGAATGCAGTGAAACCTCCCCTTCTCCCCTTTCTTTAGATTTCCAACATGTAGCATTAATAGAATCATGTTCTTCCATTAGAAAAGCATTATCTATTTTATTTTGCAATATTTTCTAAGCAAAAGCAATTCTATTATAATTTCCTTCCCTTTTTAACCCAACCACAAACAACTGAAAACAAACTACTTACAGATACATTTCTCAAAGTGCCTGTATCTGTATTTTCTGTTCCCTTTGAAAAAGGCTTTTCAAAATACTTCTGTATTAAACACTCAAAGGAAGGAACTGTGTCACTGGGGTTTATCAGCCATGCTGCAATCCTTGGATCTAACACGACACAATCAGCAACTACAAAAACAAATTATTCAAAATACTTAAATTACCTCCCATACTGAAAAATAGCTCTAGAGTTTGGCCCATCTTTCTGCAGAAACACATCAGAGAAGTATTTACTTGAGAAAAATGCTAAGCACTGAATTTGCAGCTCTAACAATCAATATCATGACTACACAGGAGGAAGTTCAGTATTGCATATTTTCAAAGAGTGTTGTTTTGTGAGGTTGGAGTGGATTTTTTTGGTTGATTTTTTTCAAGTTTTCAAATATAAGTAAACTTCTGTCTCCTTAGATTTACTGTAAAAACCTCTCTTTCTTAGAACTGAAAAATTTCAAGCTGAAGTTCTTCTTATAAGAGTCTCACTCTGGTGCAGTTTTCTTATTGTTGTTAACTTGACTGATATCCACAAAATTGCTATGGGGAATCAGGGAAAGACTTACTTCCAAATAATCAGACCAAGATTGTTAACATATATATATGAATTCACATATGGGTGCACAATGCATTGTTTCCAAAACTCAGAACCTTTTGTCTTATAGGATCATATGTGCTTACACTGCACCCTCATGTTCACATAGATGGATAGGATGGGCCAAGCCCAGGGCTGTTTCACTTCCCTTTGAACTACAACCTCAACATGTGTCCTGCAGCTCTACAAAGAACAGGAGAAACTAATAACTACACTGCTTTGTGATATATTCAAAGATAAACCTAAGTATCCTCTTCAGTAACCCCTAAGTAAGTTCAAATGATGACCTACAGGTGCATTTATATATAGAGAACTCCATGCTACACAACCTTACCTGGATGCAAATTTTAATGTCCATAATGCAAATTACAGCTACAGGACTACTCTAAAAAGAATTTTAGGGGTTTTGTTTGTTTTATTGGAGCTTTGTTTGTTTTTTCATAGCAGAAATAATATGTGAGGAAACATCAAGTTTCAAAGTTTAAAAGCCTAGACAAGAATTCCTTTGGTTACCAGAAACTTCAGATTCAAATCCCATGGATCAGGTAGGATCTAACCTATCAAGTACTTCCTGTGTGTGTACAGGTTATAAAACTGTCACTACCGCCAGTCCCGTTACGGCATTTCCTTCCCCATCTTTCCCGTTTCCAGCGCTCGTTTTCATACAGATCTTCTCACCAGATTTTGAAAGATCAACAGTTTACTGTGATTTACTGAAACTTTTCAAATGCTGAGCACAAGTTGACGATTCTCCATAGAGGGAGCCCTCCCTGAAAGGTCATGTGTACTTTTGTAACTCACTCAGCAGTAATTTGATACATGGAACCAAAAAAAACCCAAAAACTGAAAAAAAAAAAAAAAAAACAAACAAAAAAGAGATCATATTTACATCTTATGCCTGTTGTTTGTAGTTGCTTTTAAATCCACAGAGAAGAGTCTTGTTACTATCAAAAAAACAAGGCCCCATTCAATGATTTCTAGTTCTGACAACTATGAGCATCTCTGGGATTTATTTCAGCCTTTCCTTTGAGCAGAGGAAGTTTTTTTCTAGGGAATACGAAACATGAAGTAGTTCGACCTTTTTGGCTACAGTCAGGACTGTGTTGAGAGCTTTTGTTTCCACTGGAAGCTATCCTTAAATTACTCAGTTATTTGATTCCTACTCTGAGAAGAAATACATTATCTTGATATGCCAAGCCTCTGGTCACAACCTCCCCCAAGAAGGGTGCTCTTTTTCATGGTACTAAACTCTGTTTTTCAATATATTACTTAACCACCAATTTAGTTATTTCTACACTTAGTGATCTTAACAGAAACACCAATAGCACAGAGATTACAGGATGAGATCATAGATCCAACACTTGCCTTGTTTCCAGCTGATTTCATCACCATAAACTTGAAGTAGAGTCCTCAGGAAATCTTTTGCATTGAAGCAAATTATTGGAACTTTACACTGTAGCATTTGAAACAACACTTGCCTGCACAGAAGCAGTTCATTAACACACACTATATGCTACCAGATTTAGTCAATCTATTTACTGTTTGTTTAATTAGCACCTAATACTAAACAGTTAACTCAAGACATTTCCTTATTCCTATAAGAACAGAATACTGCATTTGAATATTAAATTCTCAATTCAGTAATAATCAAAGCTATGTTCTCTAAGAAAATAAAACATCCTAGCAGATATGCTTTATCACATAAAGAAAACAAATCCTTGTTTAACTCTTAAAGTGCAACCTTAATCCAAAACACCAACTGGCATCCCTGTAATACTTCAATGTACCCAAATAAGATCACAGAGGCTAAACTGATGTAGCATTATAAAACACTGATTTAAAAGTTACTACACAATCTAAATTGCCCTAACTGCCCTGTGTTAATATGCTGTTTAAATCCAAAAGGCTTCTCTTTGTCGTGCATTTCCATACCTCTTGCAAATGTCTGTAATTCCCTTATTCATGCTATTTTAAATAGATGTAACCAACTATATATATATATAGTTGGTTACTGATATATATATATATATATCAGTATACAGATTTACCAATTATGTGTGTCTTTTTTTTTACTAAGTTCTATTTTGGGCAATACAGAAAAATAATCATTTTATAAAGCATTTTTGATGGTAAGAGACCACAATCCCAAGGGTTTGGACATATTAGAAATCATATGGATCACAAGGTATTGCTGTATGCATTATAGATCCATTCTTAAACAACTGCACTATTCTTACAATAAATAATTACCCATAGGTTAAATCTAAATGCGAATATCCTTATTCAACTTATTATTGAAATTTTACTGTTCATATGTACATGCTTTACTGATATGTTATTCTCAATTCACAACAACCTATATTCAATCTGACAACATGCTATTAAACTACTTGTCATGTAACCCCAATATTACAGCTGGAGAAGTACAGGTCAGCAAAGTTATGACTTGTTTCAAGCCATGAATTCAAGCAGTGGAAGAGATGCAACTAACAACCAAGTCCCACATCTTGAAAATTAATGTTTTGTAATTTAATAATCCAAACTCAGCTGTTTACAATAAGACAACTATTACTGAAAGTCATAAAATATTCTGATGAAGTTCTAACATGCTAGACCATTATATCTAAGAATCCGATTCAATTCTCATTTCTCCCTTTATGGGATATGATTTCTAAGTTAACAGGAATAAAAATGGACTTCGGTTACAGTAACTGGAAGTTTAAAACATAGTCCAACTTTTTGTTAAAATTTAATCCAAGCATTAAACAGATACCTAGAGCCTTCACTTCAAAATTATATCGTGTTACTATTGAATATTAGTAAAACTTTATTTGGAATGTCAAAAGTCATTAAAAAACCCTGTGCTAAAAAGATTTAAAGTATTAACAAAGCTCAGAAAGGGTGCTTATCACAATGATGTCCATCATAAATGTACTAGATAAGAAATGCAGTTCAGGAAATGGAAGATAAAATACAAGAAAGATAAGCCCGGACAAAACTTATTCTTTGGTGCCATCCAGCTTTAACTGCTCATAAAGGATTTGCAGGTGAATGTAAACAGCTCCTGCCAGAATCCCAACCTAATTGTGCAAGGCCTGCAGGCAGTGATATGCTGAGCCCAAAGGAATAGTCTATTCTTATTTGGTTTGTGTTAGTCCAGACTTGATACAGAACTAATACAGCCAATATGAAACTCAATGAGTCTGACATGTAAGGAGATACGGCTTGCACTAAGAAACCAACATCATTACTGCAGAAAGCATATGTAAAACAAAACAGTATTTTTTCTTGCATACTCTCACCAAGAAATTTTCTTGTGAGCTTGTTCTTGTTCCCACAGAGATGATTGTTCAGTTTTGAAATAAAATAATTTATCGTTTTCATTAGCAACATTCCAAGTATAGCCAGTTGAAGTGTGACTGGGAGGACAAGGGTGATCAGTCTGATTCTTCACCAGCACAACAACTCCTTTTACTGATGAGGTAGAGGCCTGTTAAGTACAATTACAATAGTGTTTCCTCTGACAGATTTTGTGCAATCCTATAAAGAAAAATTCTCAAATATTTTACAATATGAAACCTATTATGTATGCTACAGTTACTGCATACACCGCTGACACAGTAGAAGAGCATGCAAGTGGTTTCAGCCTTGAAAGAAAAATCCTAGCAGTTTCATTTTCTTCAAGTTTTACTTGGTAGCTTAAAATAAAATGTAATCTAAATGTACATGTTGGTATGTCATACACCAGTGTGCCCAGTGGACATGGGTTTGTGTTTATCAGTCAAATGCACACTGAAAGGGTTCTATAGAACTGACTCTAAACAAAACCCATCTTTCACTAACCTGCTCTGAGTTGAGCTGTGAAGAACCATCTTGAAATACCATAGTAGTTACAAAAGCCACGGCCTGTTCTATAGTTACAAGCAGTTCATTTCTTTCTTCACATCCTAAACTGATGATATCACAAGGGTACCTTCCAGAAGACTTTACTTGTCCAGGAGTACAGCTGTATCTTCTTTCATGTGAGGACACGTAGGTATTTACATGCAATCTTCTTGTTTTCTCTGAACAAGATGTAGACACATTTTGTTTTCTTTTAAGAGGAATAACTATTTTCTTTTCCCCATTCTTCAGGTTTTTTGCTTCTACTGAAAGACTCCTTTCTCGATATCCCCATTTTGGGAAGCCTGAATCCTGGTAACAGCTCACTATTTTTATATCTTGACAGCCAAGCATTTCATCTGTATGCACTGTCCTGACTATCTGACCAGAAGGTTTTTTTTCAGGGCTGGTAGTTGCTTTTAATATGGCGATTCTGGAATCACAAACCTCCTGGGAAAATCAGAAATTTTTTAGCATACCAATTATTTGACTT
This sequence comes from Aphelocoma coerulescens, assembly GCF_041296385.1. Taxonomy (NCBI): domain Eukaryota; kingdom Metazoa; phylum Chordata; class Aves; order Passeriformes; family Corvidae; genus Aphelocoma; species Aphelocoma coerulescens. The sequence continues at coordinate 70,927,680 of NC_091017.1, read as the reverse complement.
ATTAGGAGGAATTAAAATTTGCACGAAATTTATTTAGATAAACTTCCAAGAAAGCAAAATTCTATGAAAAAATGTTAATACTAACAAAACAGAGCCAGTTTAAGGGAACCACACTACATAAACCAAAATTTGACTGTTTATCAGTAGAGATTCTTTTGATGACATACTGTTTACATTCACAACCACTGTTTTTTTTTAATCTAATGGTAGTCCAACACTAAAAATGGCAAATTAACAACTGTAATATGCATCTAGTCCAATAGCCTGTCTTCCACAGTGACAAGGTTATTATTGTCTGAAGAAAGAAGAGACTATTCATCTTTAGCTTCAACATTCAGAGTTGTTTTCATGACAGCTTCATTTGTTACAGAACTTCTGGCAAGGGACTTTAATGATTGCTTTGGAAGTTCAAGTACATAAGTCAACTGGATCCCTTCAAGCAATTTACAGGATTGTAAGACAACAAAAATACATAAGAAAGTTGCATTGAAGAATTATTATCAGCTGTATGAGTATTATATTCCATTCAGTTTAATCCACTACATCCAGAAGGGTTTTCCTACTCCAGATAGTCCCTAGATCCCTTTACAGCAGCATGCTACTAAACAGCATTAAGCAAGATGCTGCATGGTAATGTTTGAATTCTACTCCTTCATCCTTATTTCCTTCAGAAATTTCCTCAGTATGTTACTGGCCCTAGTACACCACAGAAGGGCCAAATGCTTAAGAGCCATAGAAAGGCAACTAATTCACTCAAGTGTATTCTCCAGTCAAACTGCAAATAGTTTTATCATTTAACACAGCAGAATTTGAATTACGACACTCTAGTAATTACAGAATCAGGAATAAGCAATTCTCTTTTAAAGGCTCAAAAAAATAAGAACAAAGCAATTTAATTATCAAGTCAGAATAATACAGCTGGAACTACAATTAACCACAGAGAGAAACAGCAGCTTCTGTGACAAACTGATCTGTTAGAAATAATGACATGGCTGGAAGTAGAAAAAATGACTCCCAGGATGTAGTTTCATAATTTATGTCAATGTAGGAAGATCTCATTAGATGTAGTGAGTCAGTATTAGAGTCTCATCATCACATAAAGGGGCTCCACTACTATCCATGTGCACCCACAGCTGCATGAGCACCTGGAAGCCAATGTAATTTGTAGGAAACTATCCCACTCCACACAGGCATCATTCTTCTGCATCTTGAGCAACCTGAATGGAATTGAAGTGTGCAACATGCACCAGAGTCAGAGTAAGGAAGGCTGTGAAATCTGCAGCTGGATCAGTTGCAGCATCTGCAACTCATCAATCAATTCAATGGATTTTACAATCACGGCCTGAGCTGCCACAGTTACCTGTTCCCACTCTTGCACTGGCACTCACTCACATGCACACCAAACCAAATTCAGAGAGATGATTAAACTCAAAATTAAGCTTCCTAATATAAAATAATTTTTCACATGAATCAGCTCATTTTATGATTGTTCAGTGACAGAAGTCTGAGAACATTTCTAAACCCTGGTGACTGTCTGAATGTGGCAATCACATTTCTGATCAATCTGTCATAGAAGACCAGCTTCCTGTGAAAAGGGAACCAAAGTGGGGCCAAGAATCTCATAGGTAAATATAGGCCAAGTGTAAAATAAGACAGAGGAAGTTATCTGAACTATGACTGTGTAAATTATATCATGATAAAGCTTGTTATGAAAGAACCAGTCTGTAACTTCAAACCTGCTACAGAAAGTGTGCTTTTAGTGGTTTTCAATCTTACAAAATGCTTGCCTTTTCATTTCTCAGATGTGCATCCTTATCACCTAGTTTATTTTCCTTTGTCTTCTCCATACCTTTAAAAAAGAAGAAACAATTTACAACACAAATAAATCTGCAAGCAGCCCATATAACTTAGGTTACATACAAGGTTATGTTACTGACACTTTTATCAAACCTAAAAGAATTGTCAAAAAATTTCCCTTGACAACCACTTGTCAAGTTAGTATCAAGTTAGTATTCATGCTCAAAAGGGCCCTTCAGGTTCCAAAATATGCATATGCTGATGCCTTAAGAGGCCTCCTAGAAACAGAGACTAGAAAAGAGTAAGGGAATAAAGGTAGGTATTTATTTGAAAGGCCTTCAAAGGTACTCCCCAGGGAGCCAGAGGCTATTGCCAAGATGGACCCCAAGATGGACCACAGGTCACGAGTTCTTTGCACTTTTATAGGTTTGGTTCCTTTGCATATCAGGGTTAATTCTCTAATTAAAGCTTCAGTTAACAATGTAGTTTCCCCAAGCTTGCCCCTCCCTTTAGAGGCTTTTGGTTTTCACTTTTCGGGCCTAGGACGGTCTGAGTGTCCTTGGAGAGCAGGCCTGGAGAGGCTTTGTTATGTGTACCTGGCATGAGAGAGCAGAAGTTAACAGGCTACAAGAAACTTCAGAGTTACACACTAGGCAGTACAGATTTGAAAAATGTAAAAGTTAAAACCTAAGGCATCAATGCAAAAGCCTGCTCTGTCACCATTAATAAAAAAAATTACTTAAAATTCACTACAAAGCTGAAAAACATTTTCCATGGTATTCAGAGAAAGCATTACTATAATTCCATAATTATGTGAATTTCCCTCTTTCAAGAAAACACAACTCATTTTGGTCATAGTAAAGCTGGGGGTATGAGCATGAAGGAAAAAAAAAAAAAAGAAAAATCAAAACTCTAGAAACTTTACACAGCTTAACTGTTTTCTTGGAATTCAACAGCAAGTATTCCACAAAATCTTTGTTCTATAAAGCATAATTTGTATTTGAGTTTAGCATTTCATGTCCTACAAACAACTGACCATGTTTCACCTGCAGAGAATTTTTTCACATTGTTCATCTTGCAATAGAACATGCATTTTAAGACCAGGTAAGAGAGAGCGAGGAGCACTCAGACCTGACAAACTGACAGGAAGATAAGGTGACACCAGTCCCACAAGAAGCAGGACAGCCACCGGTGCTGGGTCTGACACAGAGCACAGCACAGCTGTGAGTCTGGGCCCCCACTGAACTGCCAGAGACCTTTAGCCCACGGCTCTGAAAGCACAGATGCTTCAGTTCCAAGAAGGCTTTCGAAATGCACCTCAGACTCACACCATGGCAAGTGAAACCATTAGGACACGCGTTTCTTTTCTGCCTTAGCGCTGTCCAGAAGTCCCAAGAAGAGGAGAAGCAAGAGAAGACTGGAATGAAGGAGCCAGGGGTAACAGGTTAGTGGCACTTACAATCTGTGGGTACAGAAGGAGGAACATGGAAAGAGAACTCCCCTGAAGTGCAGGGCTCTCCAGAGTTTGCAATGAGTTTGGATGCCTTTATCTCTAGATTATCTTACTGCCCAGCCAAAAGACACATCACGGGCAAAGTACGTATTTTGTCCCCCCATACTGAGTACAACACTAAACTGCTGCTGTGGGCTATGAATTTGCATTACCAGTACTTCGGAAACAACAATGGTTTTGACCAATGCCAAACAAAGCATAAGGTGATCTATTTCTATTTACTAGAACTGTTTTAAAAAAACTTGTCTGAGCAAACCAAGACCTTTGTCTACAGAAGAAACTAAGCCTATTTCTACATGTTGATCTAAGTGTGTAATCTGACATTTAGCTCCAGCTCAGACTTCTAACCCAATCTCTTAGAACAGCCAATATGGCACAGCTGTATTTGGAGCTTCAAACATTTTACCTTTGGTTTTCTCAGCACTTTCTACAACAGTAAGATAATAAGTTAAGAATGGTAGTATCTGAGTTTATATTCAGTGCTTTTAATTGTTTCACAGCTAGACACTTTTCCTTGACAAATCCACCCCCCAGAGCAGACAAGGATTACATTTCTCTCCTCCAGCACACAATAATCAGTATGACAGGTATTGAAGAGATCTGCCAACTTCCAGTTTCTGAATTATGACAAAGTATCACCAGATGGCAGCAGAAACCCGTTCTTGCCTTCCAGCTCCTCAAGGCTGGATGGAAACATTAGAGCTCCACTGCCAGGATAACCACAGAATTTCACCAAATAGGTCAACATTGCAGATATTTGTTCTATTTGAGCCCAATATTTACCTTCTATAGACAAACAGCTTTTACATTAAGTAGAATTTAAAATTTAAAAATCCATCTATAGAATACAGTTCATACAGTCTGAAACAGACCAACATCAGAGGTTTGCAGTTGTTTCTGTTTTTTTAAAGGAGGCAAACTTCTTTTTTACAGACCCATACTAAAGCTATCTGTGTATATATATATACACACACACAGGCAATGACAAGGCAGCAAGAGAAGTAAAATATCAAACTGAGGTTAAAAAGAGATCAAATTTTCTGTAAAATCATCTGGGTTTTAGTCCCAGATTAACACATACAATGTAACATTTTAAAATTAACTCATCCCATATTTCTTTAAACATATATCACTGATTAACACAGTGAGGAACTACTACCTTTGTCACTGGTACACCACCAGGCTCCACTGATCCAAAGCTTTACTGAAAGAGGAGCCTGAACCATAATTTATATAAAATGGAGGCTGCAAAAAACATGATGTACACAAGAATAAACATTAGATTTAAAGCCCATTGATCAGATAATATTCCAGGATCTAGTTCTCAGGAGAAAACAGAAAACTGAAATCAAGCAAAACTCAACTTTCTATCTGGTTCTTTCTAGAGCCACAAGACGATAGACTGTGACTTGCACAGAACTGAGAAAAACTGCACCTTGCAAAACCTCCTCAGTATCCACAGTGTTCCAGATCTGCTGAGGCACTTTTAACATTACCTAATTTGCTCTTTCACTGGGACTTTTGTTCACTCTTCCCTCTAGAATTTCACAATGAGCACACTGCTAATGAACACATGTTTTAAGATCAGACATGAGTCTGGAGAGTTCACAGGTCACTTGGTAAGTTCCAAGTACCTCCAGTGATCTTTAAACATCTAGTCCAGAGTCAAGCTAATGTATGCATCTAATTTACTACATTGAATAGAATTACTTAAGTAACACCTTGAAATTCCCATATACTTCTGTACCACATAGCAAAACAGAAAAGAAAAAAATTAAATTGGTGGTACAGTTCCTTGTACTCAGGTAACATTACTTAATCAGAGAAGTCCCAGCAAATGTCACAGTTACAGCTTAATTCCTTTTCTAAACCTATAAACCTAAACTCTCACCTTTTCCTTTCATCTATATAAAAACAGGGACTAGAGGTTTGATATTTCAATTTTTCAACTGAAAAACACATATAGGCTGAGATTTACTCACTCTGGTTATTACCTGTGTTAGTATGAACTTCTACAGGAATAGACTGCAAAGCTGTCAGAATCCTCTGAGCAGTATCAGATAAAGGCACTTTAGAAATCTCACATCCTATATACTGCTCCATTTTTAAGATTAAACCTAAACACAGAACACACAAATTATGAATTAATCAGGGTCATGAGTAATCCTCACTTATATTCTGTTGAAATTAAAGACAAAATATAGTGAACGTGTTCAGCCATTCATTCTCAATAGAAAATTACATTTGCTCCCAAACATGCCTATCAGTACTGTACTGGAAATAAAAATGTAATAATTTATAAAAACTAACTTATTTGAAATAGTGTTTCAATACACTGATTAAAAAATCACAGTCCTAAGTACAGCTACCTTGTACTAAAAAAAATCTGACAAATAAAACAAAAAGTATGTATGTCTGAGATACTTTCCCCCTCCCAGCATCTTTAAACTAGTCTGTATCTAGCACTTGCTTACATTTACTGTTACTAGTGCTTGGATTTTATCAGGAAAAACACAATGAACTTTCAAGTAATTGTCAAAATTAAGCCAACATAAGATTAAAGAAACAAGCATTACTATCACAATATACAGTCATTAGTTTTGTGCTGTTTCAGGAAATACTTACCATAAAAGACCTCTACTTTCTTAAATTTTGTATAATTGATGCACACAAATACTGTTATGTATTGGTAACTTTAAAATAGCTACTATAGCTTGTCAATTTAAGAAATGGGTCAGCAGCATCTATAGTCTCTACAAGCTTTGACTCCAGCTACTGTTGTTCTAAATTTTATCCTTTTCTGAAAAGGAGCTGGTTTTACAGCTGACCTGTCCATATTCTGTAACACCTACAAAATACTTGGAGAATCCCTAGGTACAACACACGTTGGAGAATCATAAGTAACAGTGTCCACAGATGACTTGTTTTAGTTAGACCAGAAGAATGTGTAAAACTTGACACAAACACAAAACAAATATCCAATATTTAAAAAAATACTTAAAAGTATCCAAGCTGTACAAATCAATCACTCTACCAAAACCTGCTGTTTACTCAATTCTTCCTATACAAGTGGGTAACTGGACTCCTGTTACTCTGGTCTTCTCCCACTACATCCAGTGCATGAGCAGACTGTCAAACTTAACCATCAGCAAACAACAGTTCCTCTGCCTACATGGAAATCTTTTTCTTGGCTCAAGATCACAGCTACATTGCAACTTTCAATACTTACAAGTGCAAGCATTTGCATCCAATTCAAAGAGGAACATCCATCATACTGCATTAGTACTGGCTGTATCTATCTAGCTCTAATCAGTAAGCATGTGAAGGAAAGGGTGAGAGGTGGAATGGCTTTCTTTTCCCTTACATTCCAGGAATCAGAAGTATAATCCTTCCCTGCACACAACTCCTCCTAACTTCTATGATTAAGAGCAACACTTCTTTCCTACACAGGGTTAAAGTGCTCTCTGACTTCTCAGGCTGGGAGGCAGCAGTCACAGCCTCAGGGGCAGATTAAAATGAGAACCCATCAGACTAAATATAAACAAGACACCATGCCTGAGAACAGGCCTAGAAAAATCCACACAGATTCACCATAAATATTAACCACACTGAACTGAATTTATAGAGTTTGGCATTTAATAATAAACACAAAGTATAGAGTTAAGCAGCATAAAATCCAGACATAAAGACACCCAACCAGTAAGCTAAAAAAAAAATTACACATTTCAAAATAAGTTATAATCACATAAAAGTTAAAAGTCTGCCATCAAAATAGTTTTAAGACTACTGTTACTGAATTTAAGCTAATATACTAACCTTCATCAATATGTAAAACGCTTGAAAGCAAGCACAGCTGATCCCATCAAAAGATAAAAGACTGGAAGTTATCATACTATAAAAGCCTATTTAGTTCCATTGGTATATTAGGAAGCTATATAAAAATTTGATAAACAGGCTAACAATGCACATGAAAGCAGAAGTATGAAAGCATCAGCACTCTGAATTGAAATGCCTATCATTATAAATTATAAGGCAGACTCAGAAGTACAAAAGATAAATTTAAAATTCTTTTTCATTGACAAGCCCAGTATAAGTATGGACTGGTTTCAATGGAGAAGATAGGCCATAAGTTAAATTAAGAGATGTTGGAATGGTCTTAAAGCAGATGGTCTTGGTAGTTAAAACAGATTCTGGTACATATTCCAACACATTTTTAACAAAACCAAGTCTCCTTAGAAGAACTGTAAGGGAAACAATCATGGAGTATCTGCCTTGGAGAACTCTCCTCTTCACTATGAGGACATTACATTCATGTTCCAAAATCTGGAATGCCTCCTCCACATTTATTTTGCAGTTCAATCATAAGTTCTTAGCATGCAAGAAAAATCTTAAGGGTATGACACATTCCTTTTGGTGCTATGCTGTGTGCAGCAGAAATGAACACACAGACCAGCAGAAGAGCAGCCTGAACATACTTCTTTCAAATAACCAACAGTTACTTCATATCCAAGAGTTCTGACAAAACTGAGATTGAACTCGGCGGGCAGAAGCCATAAAGCAGCACACATTCCCAACTGGTAACAGTGGCAGTTAAGACTCACTGCAGTGACAGGTAAGTGTAAGCATTGACAAGCTAATGCTTATTATTCCATATACTCCTAAACAGTTTACATTAACATTTTCCTTTCTTAAGAGTACATTGCTGTTTAGACATTAAGAACTCCACTGGTTGCGAAATTCTCATCTTCCAGACCACTGGCTTTAGCCTGAGACTGTTGCTCAAGCTTCTCCACCATCTCTTTCAAGTGATCTTCATCTTGGAAAAAATACACATACAAGTCTCTTTCCATCTGATGCAGCCTATTGGACTCTAAAAAGCTTCTCTTCGACTTCAGATCAGCAACCAGATCCATAAGGAGATGATTTAGTTTCTCTAAATCCACTTCTAGTTGGTGAAACTGCTCAGTAAGTTCCTAACAAAAAATAAAAGACAAAAAAATTACTACTTTTCTATTGCTAATACACTAGCTGGTCTAGAAAAATAAAAGGTTTTTTGCTTAAGAAGGCACTTGTTTGTAATCGAAAAGTAATCACAAAAAAACCAGAAACAAAGATAATAAGGAATTCCATTCAATTTACGTCATTTTTGAGCTCCATGTAACAGAACTCACATCAAGTTATGCAAATGTAATTTCATTTACTTGTTGACCGGATGAGTTAAGACCACAAGAACCTGACCCTGACCTAGAGAGATGAGTGACATATTTTATCAATTACAAGTCTTCATTGCTAGTCAAATCTTAAAAGGGAACAAAAAAAGGTCATAACAAAAAAGCCAAATCACTTTTAAAATTAAATCATTAATTACCAGCTACAAGTTTCCCAACTGTCATTCTTATGATAGTTCAGTATAAGCAGACTAATCATCTACTTGCACATTATTCCCTTATACTTTTCTTGAGAAACAGTAGCAGTAGAACAAGATGTCATATTTTAAGAAGCAACCTATATCAATAGGAAGGTATTTGATTTATCAGTGTGCAATCCCTAAATACATACTGTTCCAATTACAGAGTCTCATTTTTTAATAAAAACTCTTCTATATGTTGCAAATTCACTTGACAGAGGAATGTTAAATACATTTTTATGTAATTAACCAAGGAAGTATTATGTAACAGAAGATTTCCCCTGATGCATTTTTGAGGTATCTACAATCTTTTAAAACCCGTAACAAGGTGCATTTAACAAACCCTGTTCCCATTTAAAAGATGTTCTAAACGCAACACCTGAGAGCTGTGTAGCAGGACTGTCCTACCACAACAGTCCTTCAAAATTCTGGTATTTTTATTTTATCCAAATGATCCACCTGTAGCCAGTACTGTTGAGGTTTTAGAGGTAATGGGAGAAAACCCATATGAAATGAAGAACAACATAAATGAGTTTTCCAGTGACACCCGATCCAGACAACACATTTCCCACACCATAAGTTTATGGGAATAGAGGACTGCACATGCCTTTGAAAGAAATTCAGTTAGATGCAATGGTTTGCTCAGAAACAAAAAAATTATTACCTGCCAGCAGTTACAAAAATCCAACATTTGCCAAGAACAATGTAAATACAGCATCCATCATCATTATGTTAATACATTTGTTGCTGATAAGTGGGGACAGTTTGTGTGTCTAGAGCCTTCACACTATACTTCTATCAGTAAAAGAACATGACACAATGTAGTAATTTTTAAAAAATCAATAAGGGCTTACCGGACTCCGGAGTTGTATCTGATTTGTTCCACAATAGAGAGCACCATGAAGGGCATCCACCTCCCTTTCTAGGCTGGACAAAAGGAGAGACTGCTCTTGAGCAGATGCTGCCAGCTGATCTTGTACTGTAGCACAGTCCTGCTTTAACTTCTGAGCCATCTGCTCCAGGCTTTTGTAGGTTTTAAACAATTGTTGTTTTTTATTTCCTCCTTCCAGAAGCTGATACAGCCTGTAACAAGTGAAGTTAGACACACAAGCACTTTTAAGTTTCCTATGCACTCTATCATCATTAGTTAAGAGATAGATGTCTGTGTTGAGAAGTCAGAGGACAAGTAAGGTAAGTACAGCTGAGGGCACTTTTACTACACTGCTATATCTCCCACTGATTTCAGGATTCCATCTATATATAGTAGTGATCAATAGGAATCCAAAATATTACAATATCAAATTAGCAGCAACAAAATACTAAAGTAACAGTTAGTAAGTACATCATGAATGCAAATAGAAGTTGACAGTGTGCTTCTGCCAACTATTTCCTGACACTTCAAGGACTGCAAAATAAGATAGATTTTTTTAAGTGCTGAAAGAAAGCAGACTTCAGTGGCCAATGAGAAATAAGAACAATCGTTGTAACAGTTTCAAGCTTACTGAAGTATTTCCTGTTTTCCATCTATGAAGAGACTGCTAAAAAATTCTCCAATTAGTTACAAGTCATGCAAAACACAGCATTACAAACTATAGCAAACTTACCCTTACCCAAACTGTACCCTTACACTGCACAGGAATAGGCTAACACAATTACAGGCAACTTTGTTCAAATGTTAGTACCACCTCTGTGTAACAAAATCTTCAGGAGTTGATCCCTAACATAAAATCAGACTGGCTTTATTGAGAGCAGGAGCTGTATTTCAGAAGTAACTGAATGTCTTTCAAGTGTCTTCTGTTTACAAACCCGATAAGGTTTTTAATTCTTTCAATTTCCCCTCCCTTTTTCTAACAAAAAGAAAAAAAAAAGAAGAAAAAGTAGCCAGAAACATTTCAGTGATTTGAAGACTTTATAATAAATCTGAACAAAAATGTAACAAGTTGACACAAACACATTCAGTTTCTTCCTAATTCTGCTGCCTAATTCTTCCAGTTATTCACTGTGCCAAACCATACTCAGCTATCACTAATCAATTATTAAAAAACAAAAACACTTAAAGCACTGTTCTAAAGAAGGAGGAAAATCTGACAGTAACACACCTGTCATTATACAACATACCTCATCAAAAACTTTAGTCTTAATGGAAGAGCAGCACAGCACATATCTTTAACTGTCTCACCTGAACTGCAAGACTTAATTACTTAGATGGTGAAAAACTAGACTCGTACATGGGCGCCAGGACACTCAAACCAGCTGGCAAATCAAGCAGTAAAACTGAGCTAAACACATTTCATAGTCCAAAGGAGTCGTTCCTCTCTCCTACCACACGGGGGGTTTTTTGCGGGCTCAGCTGATGAGGCCATGCATACAACCTGGGAAATCACTGCTATTAACATCTATACCTCTAAAGTTTCAGGAGGTGCTAGATAAGAAACGCTTGGGTTTAAACATTCTTCATGTTATGCATATTAATTAGGAATGCTTCAGCAAGATTAAAAAGACTGATAATTGAACAGTTTTTCCTCAGGCAAACCTGAAAAGAATTTCAAAGAACAGGGACAAAACAAGTTTCACATCTTGAAAATTCAAAATTCTAATTAGCTACAACAAGTAACCAAGAACTTAGCAGCAGGCAAGGCTTAGCTTGCCTGAGCCTTCATCTCCCCAATATTATTTCAAAGTAAGTCTAAGTTCAAAAATGACTCTAATGCTTACCTGCAAGAGAAACCATCCTCTGAACTAATAGTGCTCCTTGGCTTTGCCTGTTGAGTTCGTTCAGCTATCACCTGTAGTCTCTGCTGCAACTCATCAGTGCTCTGTTTCAGAGATTCTACCAAATTCTCAAGCTGACAGCTGATCTCCTGATGTTTCTTCATCTCCATTTCACAGGCCAGATGAATAAGTTCAAATGATGTTTTCTGTCTTATCAAATGCCTGCCTATTTTATCTTGAATTGCAGCATAACAGTCCTGACGAGCAATTTGGTGATCTAAGTACTCTTTCACCACTGGTGCAGTCAAAAGCTGTGCATTCTTCTTAAGAAGGGGAAGTAGCTCTTCATTATTTAACTGAGCTATATCTTGTTTAATTGATGAAATTTCAGCACTTAAACTAGATATTTTAGCATCAATGTTTTCCTGTTGTCCAATATCCTGCATAAAACAAAATACTTGTGAATTTCTTCATAGTTCCCTCCAAGCCACTCCCCAAACATTTCTTCAGTTCATATAAAATTCATGTATTTATGTTACATTTATCTACAAAATTAAATCCACAAGTAGCTTCACAGAATTTTACAACATAATGCAAATACAGATGAACAAAGTAATAAATATATTTCAGAAAAAAGTAATTTCATTCTACCACAGAGTCAGGGAACAGTTTATTTTGTTAAAAATAAAAGAGCTGCATTTTACCCAGCACCTATATTTCAGTCATATCTAACTGAAATCTCACATGCAAACTTAATTTTTTATATTCAGTCGGATGATCAACACTGCTGGCAGAATCAATCTTTTTCAAATTACCCTAATCAATCAAGTCCTATATACCAGTCATCCATAAATGAAAATATACAAACTGACATGATGCCTCAAGTTATTCCACAACTGGCATAAGCAGATACCTTTCCTTTCATTATGATTTCTTCACAAATCCCACTAGCCACATCTCATTGTCACTCACTTGTTGAGAGACTTCTGGGGCTTCAACTATCAGATTCATTTATTTTGTACAAATACTTGAGTTTCCAGAGTAAGTGAACTAAAACTTTTTAAGGTTATGCTACGCAATATGAACAGGAATACATTTATCATATTGGCTCCTTGATAACACAAAATTGCTACCAAAGCTAAGATTCAGTTTATTGTACAAAGAGCCAGTTCTAATTTGAAAATTCTAAGTTAAACTAAACTAGAAAGGTATTATAAGTTCTAGTATTTTAAAGGTAATAAAGCTGGGAAGTAGAATTAAAGGTACTGTGCCACACTGAAGAATTTCTAACTATGGAAACTGAAGCTATTTCACAAGAGCAGCTTTGTGAGCGAGAACTTCATAAAAGTGTAATTTCACTACATAAAAATAATTGAAATAACAATAACTCAGCAATTCCTTTCACTAGATCCACTGGAACATGCCTGTTTGAAACTCCAGTACCTTCTATCACCTCTTGTGCCTTACCTTGTCCCAGGACTGCAGCAGGCTCTCTGCACACTTGATGGCTGAATTCATGCCCTCCTCTTCAGCTTGTCGCTGAATTAGCTGGTTCTGACCACAAATGTACGCTGCCTGCAGCCTGGCTATCTCTTGCCTCTCTTCACAAACTTCATTAGTCTCACTGAAAGCGACTTCCTTGATTAAATCCTGAAGTTGAAAGCTGCCTTCTTGTGAATTTTCAGCACATTCAGGCATACCTTTATAAAAATGCTTTTTCACATGTGACATAAGTGCGGCAGTGCTTTCATCTTCCAGAGACAAATATTTGTCCAAAGAAAGCTGGGAAAAAAACACTGGATGTACATCGGACTCTTGCTCTGAATCTGAAGCAGTGAAGAAGGAGGCAAATTTCTTCACTGCAGCTATAAGAGACTGCAGTTCATTGTCAAGCTTATTATTTGCTGCAGTAAATGCTTCCAGTCCTTCTTTCCAAACCTTACGTGCTTCTTCCTCTCTGTCCTGGAATGTTTGTAACACGTGGCTGTTTGTAGTAACCAGCAGCTGAAGCTTATTATGCCGGTGAATTTGAAGGTTTTTTAACTTCTGAAGAGTTTGAAGCTCATCCTCTAATTTCTTCACTTCTTCCTCTTCTTGCATGTCCTCCTCTTGGCTACTGTTCTTTGAACCTGTGGGCTCCAAGGTCTTAAGGACTGCATCCAGTGCATTTCCTTCCAACACAGGCTTACCACACTTGAGAAGATTATCAAACTCTTGCAGTTCTTCTTCAGATACCACATGTTTCTCATTTATGTTTCCACAAAACCACTCCAGAAATGATTTGTCTTCTGAAGACTCAAACATCCAGTCAAAATCTTCTCCATTAAGCTCATCAGCCTTTGGATATCCAATTTTTTTAAGAATTTCCACAAAATCCTTTCCACAGCTCATGATGAAAATATTTTTGCAAGCAGAAAATATCCAAATACATGAAAAAATCTGGGGTGTTATTCCAGTTTTAATTTTTTGCCATTTAAAATGAATATTCAGTATTTTAATAAAAAGAGTCTGTACAGGAAAAAGGAAGTGTCAGATCACAAAAAAATCCCCTGAAAATTGTTTTGGATTAAAGTGGCTATTCAAAGACTACAAAACAATTTTAATTTCAGAGATCACTTAATATCTTTTGTTAATCAAATCAGGACATATTTTTGTATCAATTATATCCCAGATCACTGCAAGCACATATGTTTTTCCTTAATTCACATAAACTTATTATGAAAATAGAATAGCATCATTAGTTTAAAAGCAACAGGTGTTAATATTGAGCAACTCACTGGCCTGCAGAAGTGATTTTACTTACACAGTTTTCCTCACATTCACTTAGAAAAACACCCACAATTATTTTAACTCTTCCAAAATGAGCAGGGTTTTCAGTTTGTTCTAAAAACAAAACTACAGTGATGTTACACTGCGCTTCAAGATCTTGGCTATAAGGGTTGTTTTTACCTCGACAGCAAGCAGAATCTTGTCTTCTAAACCTTTGTTTTAAAGTTTCCTCTGAAAATGGAACAAGAAATACTTTAACATATAAATATCTCAAAATAAAACTGCAGGGTTTTTGATCAGTTATAAAAAAAATTAAATTAAAATCAGTGTAAAAACACTCTTGTGAAAACAGTCACAACTTACAAGGAAAAGGAGTTTGCTGCTTCTCTGTAGTTTCCTAGTAGACAAATAATCAGCTTTGGGATCCTAAAGTGCATGTAACAGACAGCAAAGGATATAGGATAAGTTATCAACAGAGTCAGGAGGCCTTATCTGCAAGACTGGTAATACTAAGGGATTTTTTTTAGTTTGATATTACTAAATACTTTGTTTCTAAACATACATTTCACCAGAGAACCCCACTTTGCTAGCCAGCCTGGAGTGCTGAACAAGTAAACGCATTCCTCTGAAGTTCCCTATGTGTCTGACTTAGCTCAGTTAGAGACTGCAGATGACTCAGAATGTTACACGAGGTTCCTGTCACAAGGCAGTGTTCCAACCATCCTCTGCCCTCCGTGTTTAAAAGGGCTATCCTCAAAATACATAAATATGGGTGCCAAGAGGATGATGCCACGCTCATTTCAAGTGGTGCCCAGTGACAGGACAAGGAGTAATGGCCATAAACTAAAACACAGTAAGTTTGACTTCAGTATGAGGAAGAACTTTACGTTGAGGGTTGCAGGGCACTGCAACAGGCTGCCCAGGGAGGTCGTGAAATCTCCCTCTCTGGAAACATTCCAAAACAGCACGGACACGTTCCTGGCTAACCTGCTCCAGGTGACCCTGCGGGGGCGGACCCGATGCTCTCCAAAGGTCCCTTCCAACCCTACTGCTTCTGTGAAATAACAGGCCCCCAGACAGCTCTGTGCGTGGGCACTACCACTGCCATCAAACACCACAAACAACAACTGCGGGGCCCTGAGGGAGCACCCGTGACGCCCGTCCCCACGCAGGGCCGCACAAGTGGGGCCCTCAAGGGCCACGTCCCGCCCGCGGGGCAGCCGCTGCCTCCAGCCACACAGGGATCCCGGCCGGGACGAGAGGTCGGAGGGAAGCGGGGAGGCGGCGGCTGATCCCATCCCGCCGGGAGAGAGTCCCGAGCCCGCAGCACCGCTCCATACTCACCTCAGCGCTCTGCTCTGCCGCAGCGGCGGCTCGAGGGGAGGGGAGCGAGGCGGGAAATGGCGGGAAGGCTGAAGGGAGGCTCAGGGAAGGCTGAGGGAAAGCGGCGGGAAGGCGGAGGAGAGGCTAAAGGAGGGGGGTGAAGGGAGGCTTAGGGAGGGTGAGGGGAAGCGGCAGGGAGGTCGAGGGCGGGGTGAAGGAAGGTTGAGGGGAGGGTCAAGGAAGGCTCGGGGAGCGCAACTGCTCGAACCGCCCGCCGGGCGCGCGGTGTCCCCGCCCTGCTCCGCCCGCCGCGCTTGCGCGCGCGCCCGCCCCACCCACGAGGGCTCCCGCGCACGCGCGCCGCGTCCCGCCTCGCGCCCGGCCCCTGACCGCTGAGGTGGTGTGGGCGGGGCTCCCCGCGCCGCGCCGCGCTGCCCCTCAGGGCGGTCGCTCGGGGCCTGATAACTTCGTTCCGTCCCCTCAGCTCCCCTCAGGCCCGCCCCCGCGGCTCCGCGCGGCCCTTGCTTCCCGTTTCCCTTGCCTAGCACACGGGAGAGAGGACGGTGCAGGCCTGAGTGCAATTGATCTCGCCCAGCTCTGGCTGCTATGCCTCCCTGAAGCCCAGACATGGCTAACGGGGGCCACTTCGGCCATCCGCACCCAGTGCTGCTGTGTTGCTGGTTTTCACCCCTGCTTAGTCCTTTCGTGGGCTGCTTAGCCCACGTGGGCTTTTATGTCCATGGATTTGCCAGGTGCCTTTTTGAACATGGTGACATCCCCCAAAAACTTCACAAGACAACATCGCAGACCATCACTACATGCTGTTTGAAAAGACACTTTATTAATAGCTCTCTCTAAAACCCATCAAAAGATTCCTGGCACTAGTATTTCAGGATCTGGTCAATGCCACCTCTGCACGTACCTTACCCGTGGTATGGCAATTTACAAGCCATCAGTACATTTTCCTTCAGCTTTGTCCTCTCCAGTTTGGAGAGTTCCAAAATTTGGCCTCTGTAGAGCCAGTGCTCCATTCCCCACATTGTTCCCAATGTCTCTCTGAACCTTTTACAGCATCGCTGTGCCTTGCTCAGGGTGCAGAGACGAGAAGGCACAGAGTCGACAAGGCATGGGTGTACCAAGGTTTTCTACGGAATCCTCATTTCCAGTGCCTTTCCTTACAGTGCTGCCTGTTTTCTTGGCTTTTTGGCTGCCACTGCCCGTGAAGCCACCAGGAAGCTCTTGACACAGATTGCAGGACCTCTGCATTGCAAAGGCTGGTTCTCAGATGGGCATCATGTAAACTTGTCACTAACACGTTGAGCATCCTTTATCAGCCACTCCTTGAGTTTAGCCATCTTCACTTCCTGTTTACATTTCACATGCCACGTTTTTCCTGGGCTTCCCCATGTGCCTTGCAATAGCCTCCTTAAGTTTCTCATTGAGTCATGCAAGGGGGGAAAGGTTTGTGGCACGTTTTTCTATTTATGTCAGACATTTTACCTTGGCTTCTAGAACTGTATTTTTAAGCCGTCTGGGTGTTTGCAGGCTTCTTGGTTTCAAACTGCTCATTTAGGGGCTTTTTTTGGCATTTTCCCCCATTTTTGTATAGGTCATTTTCTTAAAATTGACTATCTGTTTGCTTTATTTGTCTTGCATTCATCTTGGTGTTAAGTTTAATTATATTGTGGTTGCTACTATTGAGCAGCTCACCCACTAATAGGTCTTGAATTAGATCCTCTGCACTGCTGAAGACTAAATTCAGAATGGCATCTCTTTTTGTTGTGGTTCATAGGGGCCCGCTTTTCTAGAAAGAAATAATTTATTGTATCCAGAAATGTTATCTCTACAATTCACCCTGATGAGGCATTGACCCAGTCCGTATGTGGGTGGTTGAGCCCTCCCACTACTTGTCCTAAATGTGCAGCTTCTCTGAACTCCCTTAATGCAATTGTTGAAAGGAATCAACACAGGGAAATGAGCAACCTTGCAGCTCAGCACAGCTAAGACAAGCTCACATTAGGTTTTCTTGATCAAAATCAGCACCTGTATCACTTGCAAAGTGCAGAATGTTGATTTCTGGTATAATGTGGTCTGTGCAAGACGTTTTTAGACTAAACCCTGACCTGGCAGTGAGTTCTCATGGGTAAAAAGAACTGTCATGTTGGATTCCTCCCCATCAGATTACAGCGTGATATGCAGCTGCAATTTAGGCTGGCTGAAGTTTTCAAATCATCTTGCAGATAGAGTGCATTGTGTCTGTTCGGTGGGGACGGAACAAAAGCATTCACCAGCTTATTTCATAAGGCCCTGCTGTTTGAGTTCAGTTAGTTACTTGCACTAAAATCAACTTCTCCTACAGCGGTATTTTGCAGACTTGTGCTTCACAGTATTGTGGTTTGGGGTTTTTTCCATAAATATCAGTGTTACTCATGTAAAAAATGCCTGAGTAAAAGCAAATTCTAAACACCTAGAAAAATTCCTAAAAGTCTGCTGTCCAAGCTCAGCTCTGCCAATGAAGTCCACATCCTAGGTGAAAGAAAATACATCTGATGAAAGCCTGTCTTTTGTCTATCAAATTGTCTGCCTGGATTGCTGCAACTAATGCCTTCAGATCCCTGTGTGACTAGTTCCTCTCCCTCTTACCAGACTCACATGGCTACGATGTCCCACCTCCTTTGTGGCCTTTCCCAAAACCTATGTCCCCATCTGTTTACCTGGGCAAGCAGCACTACATACTCATCCTGTAGCAGGTTTGGAGTTATGTCCGTGCTGGCCAGTGGCCACCTCTTGAAAACAGGGAAGAGCTCAATTTGGCCATGTTCAATGCGAAATTGTTTATTTTTCTTTCTACCCAGACATGGAATTTCCATGAAAGTTTTCATCATGGATTATTAATTGCAGCCTCCATTCTATCTGTGCTTTGTCAAATTTGGTGAAAATTAGCCAGAAGGTTCAGAAGTTATCAAGGAAAGGAGGAAGGGAACAGATGGACGAAAGAGGAGTTGACAGACAGCATGATCTCATAATCCCCGCTGGCATAGGAATTGAGGCTAGAATTGAAATATTTTAGGTCAGAACACTGTGCACTTAAAATTCTCATTTTGAAAGAACAAGCCTCTAAAGGGAAACAAATTTTCATCTGTTAGACCATCGATCAGCTCTTAGGGCAGAGATTAAACAACAGCCTTCTACAAACATATTGTCAAAATTTCTGACAGCTCCTTTCCCCACCCAGCCTCAGACCCACGGGCTTCAGCGTTTGCTTTTGCAGCTCCTTTTGAGTCAAGATTGTTTTCCTCTGATTCATTTTTTTCTTGGTTGTGTTCAGTCAAAACATAATTAAGGCTTACCTTACCCTTTTTTTCCATTCTAGGACCAGTTGTTTTACATCTGTTTCCTAGAACTGGAGAGGCTGCTTAGATAGCATATTGCCTTTACAAGCCATTTTATGGTGAATTCCAGCGGATTAAGGCATAAACATTTCTGGAAGGATGTCTGCAAGCTCTGCAGTATTCCATCCATACCATGTTGTGTTTGTTCCACTGCAAAATGTGATGTCATTGTGCCTGATACCTCAGAGAGGAGCTCTCGGTTACCCATCGTTCGAGGCTGGAACAAACAGCCAAGGAGTGCAGTGCCACCATACAGGCATTGCAGCTGCCCAGTCTAAACCCTCCCACTGGGATACATCTGTGAGATGAAAAATTATTTTAAGTCGTTTGCTCGTTATTGCTTTAGGGTTTTGTTTTGATTTTAGTTTCGTTTTGGGGGGAAAAAATCAACACAAAGGAGGCAAGGAAATAGGCTTTTTGTTGGTGAACTGTAACTGTAATAGAAGCTTTTTGATTTTGCATCATACTGCACATCTGCTGACAGCAGCCGGATGGCAAAGGTCCCTGCTGCAGACTGTTGAAGCAACAATCACTCTTTGGAAACACCCTGTCCTGAAAGGTAATTCATTGCTTTAAGCAAATTTATATTCTGGGTTAAGCACAGCTTTTGAAGTGCCATGTGAACTTTTATTATAACAAAGTCAGAAGACAGGAATTTGGCACCAGCTTGTTTTCTCTCCCAAGTGCATGTATCTTCTCTCTAGAGGAATGGTAGATTTCATTCTGAGACCTTGTATTCCCAGAAAAGCAGGTCAGAGTGATTAGTTTCCTTCAGCTTTGTTGGATTCAGTACCATAAATATACAAGAAGCTCCTGCACGTTTGGGCTAACACTCCTAATGTATTTAAACATATAATGCACAAGGGGATTTTTTTTCCTAGAAAATTGTTTGTTTACTCTCCTGACCCTGTTTTGAATGAAAACCCGAAGCAAGGCTGATCAGCTCGGCTGTCTCCAAATGGGTTCTGTTGGTAAGAAAGTGAACCTGTGTGTGGGAATGTGCACTGGGACTCAGCAGGACCAGAGCACTCCCACCTGCTCCATCTGTCCCATCAGCCTCCTGGCACCTCATCTCTAGTGGGGCAGGGGTGGCACAGGAGAACAAGAACAAGCTTGGGGGGGGGGGCTTTCCCAGCGCTATGTCCTCCTCAGCTTGGGTAATGTAAAATCCTAGCAGGCTCAAGGAAAGCAGCAGCAATGCCAGCCCTTTGCTCCTCCTCTGGCCACCAGAATCATTCCTTTCTTGCCATGCCACTATCATTAAAAACACTGAGTAATTCACAGTTTCTAGAATAATAATAACTCATAACTCTGCCATTAAAATCACTTTAAAGTACCTCTTTTAGAGGAAGCTGATGGTTATATCATTATGAATTTAATTATCATTTAAGTCTCTTTTCTATTTAAATAGGTTTTGACAAAACATTTTCATCCTGATAGGCAAGACAAGCTTCTGGATGTTTAGTATTAAATTTGAAACATCCATCATTAGCAAAATGAGGAAACTTATTTTTCTTATAAACAAATGGTATGATACAATAAATGTCATAAATGAAGCTGTGCAGATCATAAACTGCACAGGATTTACAAAAATAGTGCCAAGACATTTATAATAATTTTTTACCCAGTGCAATCCTTGTGCTGAGAAAACTGGTGCTGTCACAAAGTACAGCACTGCTAAAATCTTATTATAGCTATTTTTTTCTGTTGTAGATTAATTTATAATAAGTTATTAAGTGCTAGATTGTATTTTATGTTTATTTTGTGATAATGTTAATTTCAAAGAAAACTGTGGTAGAAAAATTTGTTGATTATGCTTTGCACATGAGTATTCTACTGATTCAGCAGCTCAGCTTATTCAAATCAAACAAACAAATCACCAAGCTACTGGCCATGATTTCAGCATAAAACTGCTATTTCTGTATTTTTAAGATATCACTGTATTTAAGACCAACATGTGTGACAAACTGAAACACAAACCAGTGGATGTCACACACTGCAGCTGAGAGTAAATAATGTAATTCACAGAAGGATTTCAGCTCCATCCCTCCTCTCATCTCTCATCAACTAAAATGCTCATTTTTGTCTGGCAGCACATCACTTTTGATGTGACTTTCATATTTGAAAAAATAAACATGCAGAACTTGTAGGCTGCCTTTTAATGGCTTTTTCCCTGTCTTGCACAGAGCTGAAATGATTTCAAGTATAATTACTTAGAACAGACACTAATGCATTTCAATTTGCACTTTGCAAACAGGTTAGTTTGTCTTCAGAAATGTAATAGTGGAAATTTATACAGCACCCATGGTTAGAGACAAATAACATTAATGACAGTTGGGGTTGCATTGGCCAGTGTGTGTAAAAGAACTCTAAGTAGCACCCCAATTTTCATACCATGCTATTAATTTGAATTGCTAAAGCTCAGTGAGCTCCTTATGAAATAGTTGACATGAAATAAGCTGACATAAAGATTTGCAATATGTAAAGAACTGCGAAGAGAAGAAACACTATGCACAAAAAACAAGTGATGAAAATTTTAAAAAACCTGAGTAACACAACAAAAAGGTATCAAAATTTGTATTTATAGTATGACGAGATAATGATACAACACAATACTCCGTGTGCTACAGAACGTAGCAAGCGCCATGTACGTGTGTACAAATGAATCTGTATAATACAGTAAAATGCATCTCACAGACTATGGACCATTCCTTTGGCTCTGGGATCCAGAGGCTCTGGCACAGAACCCATTTGCTAACACCTTTAGGTAATGATTTCACCAGTAAGCAGCAGAAGGCTCTCAGTCAGTGCTTCACATGCACCAAAATTTCATCACTTAAACGTCCATACTGCACAGACCCTTCCAATGCCATAAATCCTGCGTAACCACAGTTTATGCCTCTCATGCAAAATGTAAGAAAGGAATTCTGAATTTGGGGCGCCTTCACTCTGCTTTGCCAACAGGCAAGCCTCTGGCTGGCCATGCCTCCCCAGGAATCCTTTCCTGGGCTCATTTACACTACTTCAGGCAGAGAGAACAGCCAAGGTGACCAAAGAGTCTTTTCTGTTTCATATATCCCCTGCATTTTAATTCTGGGTAGCTATGGAACACACTTGGATGTTTTCTTTACAGCTACCAATTAACAACAGTGCATTTAGACAGTCACTTAAGCAAATTGGCTCATTTTATTGCTGGCAAAATTAATTTATGATGTGTTTGCCCCATTAGTATTTGTAGGGAGTACAGCTCTTCCTTAAAGGGTTCCTAAAGGGTTTCAATTATTCTTCCATCAATTTTGGAAAGTGTAACTTAATGGATTAAATACCAGCACTGTTACTGGCTCATACCACATACAACCAATGGCCTCTACCATTTAAAAACAAATTTAATAGATTTATGAAAGAGTAATTTGTTTTGCAGCCATTCCTTTATCAGCAGCATCATAAAATGAAATGTATAAAATTAATATTACTTAATTAAAAGCTGTGATGATGTGGTTCTTTTCAAAAATGTGTTTCTTTCCACACAGCTGATCTGCAAGGATGAAAAATTTCACCACTAATTACCAGTCTGCCAAAAAGTTGGTAAAATGGTGAAATAATCACTTGTCCAGAGACTGCTGTTAAGTACCTCCAGGAAAAGCAGAAGTACCCGCTTGGAGCAGGTCTGCAGGCAGAGCCCACGCTCATGCAACTTCACGTCTTTCTGTTTCCCAGTTCTCTTCTTTTGGCATTTAAACTCATCCACTGAAATGGGTTATGCAAAGTGTACAGTCAGATGCTCAGAATACTGGTATTTATCACTGTAATTTATTTGTAGGTCAATAGAAGTAATTTTTTTTCTATTTGCATTATTATATGTTGTTAGGCTGCATGTGGTACTGATGAACCCATACTCATCCATGTCAAAAATGTAACACCACTTGAGGTCAGTCTTAATTCTGTAAGTTAGATCAAGTTAGATGTGTTAGATTTTAAGTCCTTTTTTCCAACTCCAAATCTTACACTAATAAATTAGGATTGAAACTCATCTATAAACACCACATATAAAACTGTCCTTCTCATGGCTTTTGGGGAAGCTTTTAATTTCTGTTTTAACCTGCTAAAACTCACTCTGAACCAAGTTTGTTCTTTGCAGAAGACAATACAGGATCCAGTCTCTGGTTAGTAATGTGTTGCAGAGCTTCTACTGCTAAACCTGCTCTTTTCAGAAGATAAATAAATCAGCTGCAATGGGCCTGGCAGGGTACAAGCTGGGCAGAGAGAGGATGGGTGTGAAGGAGGATTCATCCTCTGAATTGCAGCGGAGAATGTGCAGAAAAAACTAACAATTTTAGGCTGGTTTTTTGTGCCTCCCTCCGGTGATGGCAGAGTGCAGTCACGGAGCTGGAGGAAGCACTAATCCAGGAGCAATGAAGAGGCGTGTATCCTCCGACACCTGCGTACGGCAGGGGAAAGCCCTTCCTTTCTTCTCCCCCAGGAAACAGGCCAAACCTCTGTGTCTCCATAAAAAGAACTTTGCAATTGCTTCATCCCTTCAGAGCCTCTTCCACACAGAAAAAGACCTAGCAGCCCTGTAATCTTGTCCCTACTGCTTCTTTTCCAATGTGGTAACTGCAGAGGAAATGGATGAGCTGAGCAGTAGCACTTCCTCACCTGCTAAAAGCACGGTCATGCAACATGGCAGAGCTGCCAAGGTGGTGGCAGGATTTAATCTTGCAGCAGTTTGCCTTTTGCAGTCCCACTGTGGGCACAGGTACACTTCTGCACACGCATGGAGCACACACACAAGTGTCCAGCTGAGAAAAATTAATAAAAATAACACTGTTTGCATCCAAAGGTGCTGTGGCCACAGGCAGTGCTGCACTGGCTGTTCAGCAGCAGAACCACGGCCCTGAAGGAATGTCAGAGCCCTGACTGTCCCCCCGGGACTGCAGCTCTGATGGGGGGGACAGACCAGTCCCCAAACCCGACCCTAGGAACTGCTGTGCCATTGCCTCTAACAGGGCTGCTGCTGTCCGGGGGCTGTGCCTGAAAATTCCACCTTAAGTTGGACTGTGCTTGAGGGAGAATGACACAGGCAGTATGGTATCACTTTTCTTTACCAGCATAATAGCTCCCAGCTGTAATAACTGAAAAAGTAAAAACAAATAAACCCTTTTTATTTCCACTCAAGATTATTCGAGTAATTTTTATTGAAAATATAAGATCTACAAAGCCATGGATACCCAGCGTGGAAGAACTCATTAAGTTAGCACATTCATCTTTAAAAGGAAAATTTCAGGTTGACCTAAGGTACAATAATGTTCAATTTAAAGTCTCATTTTTCCTTCTGTAAGTTTCAAATCTCTTTTCATTAGGAGGTTCTGTGCAAGAGCTGCTTGTCATGAAAGGAAACACTTTACAATCCATGAATGTGTTCATTATATAATAAATGAACAGCAACAATATACTAGCCTCTTTTTTTTTTTTTCCTGTTAACAGTCGTGTGTTAAAGTAAACTCTTTTTTTTTTTTTTTCCATGATTTGGAAATTAGTTACATATGCACCAAAGGAGCTAGTAATTTCTGCTGCTTGTCAGCTACACACAATGAGTATATTGCTGTGTGCTTTCCCCAACAATGAGGATTTTAGTAATATGCAAGGTGTATAGAACGTAATACCAAAACCTGCATCACAGAAAAGGTTAATTGTTTACTTATTCAGCTGCCAGAGTTGATAACCTTAGGCCCCTCCCCAGAGCCAAAGTAGGGGTGGCCATCCATTAGGTTATGTAAATTAAATGTATACGTTTCCTTGTTGGCAAGTTCCAAGCAGTAAGCGAGAGTGCAAACAAGGATCTGTAAGCTGCCACAAAATGTATTCATATTTCTACTCCGTGTTGTAAGAGCCAAAGGGAGGACACGTATGTCAGATGTTGAAAGAACAACTGAACCTTTGCTTTTGATCATTATGGTCAGTCTGTCATGAGGTCTTGTATCCAAATGCTAAAAATGGCACCACACTTGGACATCCCATAGCCTTACACAGTACATTTGTGTTTCCCAAGCCACTGAGCGCTGGTCTCACAGAGACCCTGACTTTAAAAGCTAACAAAAAATAGATTCGGATGCTGAAGAATCCAAGGGAGGGCTCATACAAAGACAATTAACCCTCGCACCAAAACCTAATTTCATGATTTTACTTAAAGCCACACTGAATCAGTTGTGAGAGGGTGAAGATATAAATACACCTCTCTGCTTCATCCGTAAGAAGGTGGACAACTGACCATTTGAACAGAGGGTCTTGAAACAAAGCTTAGTTGTCCTTTAAACAATGAAAAGGAGAGGCATACATAAATGGTCACCAAGGCACAATATGACAAAGGTGAAGAGTCCCTGAGACTCTGGTCTGGGTCTGTACCATTCCCCTCCCTATACAAGTAAATGAGAACATTTAGGAAAATATAATACAAAATCTCTTACAGGAAATATAGACTACACTTGCTAAAATCACTTCCCTAAAAGTGTTTATAGCTTTTTTCTTTTTTTTTTTTTTTTAGCTTTTTTCTTTTTTTTTTCCTTCTTTTTTAAATTTTTTTAAAAGACCTTCTTTAAACAGATAATGCAAAGACTGGTCCATTTTTTTCTTACCCGGCAAGCCAAGCTCTAATGACTTCACTAAGCAGAAGTTGTATTAAAATACATCTTCATAGTATTGCTACAATTTGGGTAAATATGTTCTGAACAGCTTGATGAGTACTAAATAAACTTTGCTGTTTTACAGCATACATTTTAATTTTTTTGCACTTTTTTAAGAATAGAAAATGCAATTATAGTGTGCAAAAGAAAAAAAATTAATTATCTTCTAGCTGAATACTGTAATTTTAAGCCATGCCTTCCATAAAAATGTATTGACATGTGTAAATAGAAGAAAAAAAAATACAAGCAAACAGAGATTTCATTTCCTTGCAAGGAAAGATTAACTATCACAAACTGGATCACTTGAGTTCTGTACTCTTTAGAGAAAGAAATGAAAACAACAACCCATAAAACCACTGAAATGCTTCAAATGTCATCCATTCCACGGTAACAGGTTAAAACTGCCATGTTGCTTTCTACTGCTCCCGTTAACATGGATAGAATGATTGCTGCTGGTTGGATATTGAATACAAAAAGCAAAAGAAAGTTGAGATCATCCCACATGAAGTCATTATTAGAGCTGGCTTTTCCCCCATTTTGAAGTACAGTAGTGACTTGTAAATATGACCTTTTCTAAAGATCATCTGAGATTTGAAGATTTATCTGCCTGCTTCACCCAAAAAACAACTGCTGAAAGAATTTACTCTATGGAGCCCACTATACAGCATTCAAAATGTTTTGGGTTTGGTTTTTTTTCATGAAAAAATACCACAAAAAGTTGTTTTAGGTTTTTGTACCTCTGAATCACTAACACATTGTAGATTCCATTTATTCTTCCATGTTTGAAAATGGTTTCTGCAAAATCAAAATAAACTGTCAAACTCCCTTACGCCATGCTTCCAACAGTTTGAATTTAATACTTCTTGAATGGAATGACATAATTTATTTCCTTTAATTTGCAGGATGGCTACATCAAGCTAGCTTTAAGTCACAACTGTACCTAACCACAGTTCTCTGCAGCAAACCCATGATTTACAATATCTAATATTGTGGTTACGGTGCAGGGAACCGTGGGTAAGAAACCTCCATGTCAGAGTATTGTGGTTGGGGTTTCCCGGAAGAGTGGCAGTTGACACCTCTGGAATATTCATATATAAGTGCTTCAGTCAGATGGTCCTGAGTTGAGTGGGTAACTCAGGCACTATGAGAGCCTGGCATTCAGTCTGCGGGAATGTGTGTAACCTCCGTCACTCGAACCGCTCTGCAAACTGTAGTGGTCTTCAGCATCACTGGCACTTCCAATACTGTCCATTTCACCTGGAGTAAACTCCATTCCTTCAATGTCTACTTCTAAAGAAAACATAAGAAGGCACATTTTCAGGAAGCTGTAGCAACTAGTCATGGGCCAGTGTCAATCAACATCCAGGTGAAACCTGAATCATACTTCAGTTTCAATAATAATAACAATAATAATAATAATAATAGTAATTAAAAAAAGAACTGGCACAGTAATTCCTGAGGAAAGGATCATTTCGTCCACCTGAGAATTAAAATCCCTTCTGTCCTCAGCCACAGAAATATACTGCATGACATCAATACCAAATCCTTTCCCAGAACTGTTCCAACCTGCACACAGACACTAATTTAGAAAAAAAGCTGACCCTCAAAGGCTGTCGTACTGCAGCACTGTCCGTGGTAATTCCAACCATGCAGGTGTTGGCTGGCCATGGTGTGACCACCAGGTAACTGCCCCAAGACCCACCACTCCACCACCCTGGGCCCTGAAACAGCCAGCCTGGGCGAGTGTTCTGCACAGAAAAACTTCCAAATGGGAAAATAAGAAATGGCAACAGACAGCTTGATGAGCTCTGTCTTAAACGAAAACCAAGTGCAGAGAATCCTTGGTCATCATAGCACAGAAAATGTTTTAAAATTTCACAATAAATGATGTGGAATTAATTTATTCACACAAATGAATTAAGCCAAATAAGATTTTTTTTTTCCATGTTATGCCAGCCTTACCAATAATTACACTAAGAATTCAAAACATGAAATGGTAATTGTTTAAAAAACTGGCAAAAAACACATGCAAAATAAATAGCTTTAAAAATCCACACAATATTAATAGCTTAAAAACTGATGAAGAAAGAGACCGTTTTTCAAAGAATGTGAAAAAGATGCCGTAATGTTTTACTCTTCCAATCACATTATGGAACAATTTTGTCTGGGTTTTGTTGAAAACTCGATTTTAGTTCTAAATGACATTTTCCTGTTTCCCTACTTCCCTTTTCCTTCCTGCTCCTGCAGGCCCCTCTGGGCAGGCCTGGCTCAATTACCTTGTTCAGAGTCAGTGGATATTGTTGATCCCATGCTGTCAGTGCGGATTCGCTCCATGCCCTGCACGGATAGCTGCTCCAATCTGCGCTTGAGGTAGCGGTGCTCCCGCTGTAATTGTTCTTTAATATTCAGAGCTTTCCGGTCCTGTTCTTCCAATTTCTTAAAGGGAGAGAAACACAGTAAGCTGTCAGTCTGTACCCACCTCAAAGCATAAGTAACTTGAGGTCTTCTCATAAACAGTAATTTAAAAGCTATTTAAATATTTTAATTAATTAATATAAAGTTAAAATTAAATTTTAAAGTTCAATTTTTTAGTTAGCATTCTGTAGAGGTCAGTACAATTTTAGCAGGCTGAATTTGTTTCACAATAAATTATATGGTTACAGAGGAAAAAATAATAATATTAAAAAAAAAACCCTCAGAGACTCTCTTGCCACTAGCAGACATTCCTTGGCTAAGACTGGATTATTGCTGCCTTGGTTGTGGGGAATATTTAAATCATTTTATCAGGCAAAACCGGCATCATCTTTGATAACTCAAGCACAGCTCAGGTTTCAGTGAGAACATAACGCCTCTTTAGATGAGTCTCTGATTTCACCTATCACCATAAAGGAACCATCGTGAGCCTCTGAATGTTCTCCCTCCTACCACAGGCCATGGAAAATTTTAGCATTTAAAAAGCTTCATTAACAATAAGCAGCATTAATTATATATAGGAGGAGTTTACTAACAACTCTCTTTATTCTTGCATTTTTTTCTCCTTGAACTTCTGCAGAACAAGTGTGATAATTCTGTGATATCACCTGAAAAGTCAGTGGTATTATTCCAAAATTTCTCAGCAAACAGCCTGTGAAAGGATCCTTCCACATATCTGCCTAAAATCTCCCCTCTGACAAAATAAAAGCAGGTATTAATTTTGCAAATAAAAATAATACTTCCCACCCAGTAAAATGTGGTGTACTGTTGGTCCAAATGCAGTAACAGGAATATTATCTTTTAGTATTTGAACTGAGCCCTCTTCCAAATCACTGGTAGCCATTTAAAAATAGTGACTACATAATTTGGGAAAAAAGTGTTAAGATTAAAAGCACGAGGGATACACAAAACAAGACATCTTTTATTATTAAAAAAAATTATCTGACGCAGTAAATTACAGGTTGTAGCAGTAAAAGCACTTATAAGAGTGAGCAGATTTCTCTGTGAGCTGTGTTTACACAATCACTGAGATTTAGGAGATGTGCAGGGAGTGAGTACAGCTGCTGAAGATTTCTCCCTGCCGTCTGAATGAAACTAGGCTTGGTTTTCTGAGGAGAGCAGGCTGGGACAGTGCACAGCAAACCACAAGCAAAACCCTTTCAGAGATTTTGCTGTTCCAGTGCAAGCCTGAAATAAAAGTATTTGAAAAAATAATTGACACTCTTGAACGGGGCAGTTTCCTGGCTCAGTGAAATCCACCTTCTTCCGCCTCATTTTGAGCCCCCTCCCAGGCAATGCACTCTGTAGATACTCATCATAGGTGGATACACAATGTTATAATAAGAAAAGGGGTTGGTACATCCATGTACACAACAAACCAAATGTGCCCAATTGATCAGACTTCCTTTTCCTGTATTTTCCTGGCTGCAATCCCAAACTCAAACGACTATTTTAGGAAAGAACTCAGTGATTCATATCCAGGAGACTCAAAACTGTCCAATCTTTCAGAGCAAATTTCAATATATGGGGGGGGGGGGGTGTGTGTGCAAAGTTCAGAACTAATGACTGTGTTTGAAATGCCAGCCGGGCACGGGCAAGCTCTGGCAGTGCAGGGAGGGGGGGAGCTGACCTGACAAAGGGGAGCAATTAAGAGCTAACCCAGTTAGGGCAGGTTCAGTTAAAACCTTAAAAAGAAAGTTAAACTTCAGTCTCAGTTTTCAGAAAATGAGCACTTGGTGCTGTGCAAGACGGATCTGGAAAGAATCTGTTCCCAGCTTTTTTTATCAGCAGCTGAAATGGTAACTACAGGGCTAATCTCACACACTCGCCACTTGTAAAAACAGTTTTTCAATTTGTATGCATAAGCCCATGATAGGGGGGCAGCCCAAGACAAAAACCACATGCAGTGCCTTTCATGCATGTTAGCCTGAATTATAAACAAGAGGCCAAAATCTCCAATGGTAAAAACAGGGGTTGCCCAGCTGGAGCAAATGTGCTTAGAAGTGCTGAAAAAGTAGCTCCAAAAACTTGTTCACAAGAATGGTTTTGCTTAAATTAATCTTTAATTTTTCATATGAATCACATCCATTTCTGTAACTGCAGTGAATCTTAAAGCTGTGCATCAGCAGGCTGTTCTCCAAAATATTCCAAGATTACTGGCAGTGTTCAATTTTGCCTGACACTTTTCTTGACCTGTTTCTCTGTAACACTGAAAAAATGCCAGATGAGTAATTATAGTCCTGGACACAGCAGCAGAAACCTGTTCTTTAACTTTTACATTTGAATACCTCTCTGTCTTATTTCTGCATATAGCCCTGTTCCCTGAAAATGACGACAGTGAAAATGGGAGAGAAGGTGTGTTTGGAGAGAGGAGTCCTGAAGAATAATTTCTTTGGAATTACCTGTGCAAATGTAGAACCTGCACTGCTGCTGAATCATAGGTGAGATTTGAGGCTGTTTTTTGTTTTAAACTTGTAACAAGGGGAGCAGCAACTAACAGGGACTGCATTTAATTTTTTGTTTCATTTAAATGAGAATCTGGTCAACAAAATGTTGATGGGGATAAAGCTTGCTAATAGGTATGATCTTTTTGATTCCATTTTTTTTCATCATTAATGGATCTGGCTTTTTACATTTAAAACAATGCAGTACAATGCTACTTTGCTCAGTCCTTAAAAAATAGATATATTAATCAAAGAACAGCTCTGACAGGTATTTTTTTAACTTATAGTGTAAATCATTAAATACACTAGTTAGTAACTAAGCAGAAATCACAAAATCGCTGTTTTATATATTTGAGATGCTAAATTGCAAAGCAGTAAACCTTGACACTGTGACTGAAATCCCTGCAAGTAATAAAGGCCAATAAATCCAGAAGATTGGACATATGGATATGGATTTTGTGTGAAAATTTGTTTTCTCTCTATGGATACACATTCTGGAAGATTCTCCCTTAAAAGAAATAAAAACATGGATGAATGTTTTTACCTTGATATGCATCTTAGCTCTTTTCAACAGACTTAGAGTGGTGTGTCTGGTGCTGTCCGGCCCGAGAGGCACAAGCTGTTTTAGCTGTTCCAAATATAGCCGGAGTTTAGCCCGCCTGCAATCATCAAAAACGAAGAGCGTTGTAGTAGGGTTGCACCCGAACAGAATATCCTATATGCAAACACCATCTGTTTGCAGGATCTCTGTGCAGAACTCGAGTCAACGGTGGCTTCCTTTCCCCTCCCTTTGGCAAAGTTTCAGACTGAAAGGTCACTTGAAATGCAGTAATGCTGCTTGGCACACTCAGACAGGAGGCTCATACCTGTATTTCAAAGCAGTTTGCTCAGCCTGGTCAGTCCCACCTTAACCAAAGGGAAGTATGGTCAGAGATCTGAGACATCCAGGCAAGGATTCCTTACCCTATGGCTGGGTAAGGAAAAAAACCTGGGATTTTGCTCCAATGCAGTGATTTCTGCAGGCACAGACAGAGCTGTGGGCAGCTGCAGACCCTGATCCTCTTCTCCCCATTCCTGTCCCTGCCTGCTGCAATAGGACACACTCCTCCTGTGCAAGGCAAGGGCATCCATGCAGCCCTTCACAGCTCAGAGCTGTTTCCAGCCAAGACTTTTAAGATGTATTTTAACAGAGAGGTCTTGATGCCCCTTCTCCTCCCTTCTACTGACCCACAGTCCCCCCCAGAGGAGACATTCTTCCTCTCACTGCACAGTGTTTATTATAAACACAGAAGAAAAAACACTTCCAGCCCCATTCCTCAACAACAGGGTCCTGCTTTCTCTGGTACTCCCTTGCAAGTGTCACTACTGCTGCTCTCAACAATCTCTCCTGTACTACTGCCCTTAATCTATCAGTAAAAAGAGGATGAACAAAGTACTATTTCTACTTTTCCAAACCGTCTTTGAGAAAGCAGCTGGCAATACAATAGTCCACAAAACAGTTGCCTGACCTATCCAAAACAAGGCAGTGGCCAACCAAAGAACCACATGCAAGTGCATTTCTACAGTTACATCCTAAAGAAAATCTCTCCTGGTTTTAATTCACAGCCCTTGAACAGGAATCCACATGGTTCTGCAATGAGATAGAAATGGAAGTGCTTCCACAAGTAACTACTATTTTCCTTTCTGCCAGCCTGTTACAGGCTGAGCAAAGCGATGACCTGGAGCCAACATCCCCCTCACAGCCGTAAGAATAACTGAAGCACATCACAAGTGTGAGGTGAATAATCAATAATCATCTTTTTCAAATTTGCTCGATGCTGCATGAAGGAAACAAACACTGCAGGGAATTTAACACTTCTGGTCAAGAATGAGCTTTCTTTGAACAATGAATTCAGAACCACAATCCAGCATCAGTGCCTGAAATGCGGCTGAAGAGGATTCACTATACACCAAATGACAAATTACACACGTATAATTGGAATGATCAGTGCAATGTGAAAATAACCTGAGAACTAATGGTAAAAAATCCCAAACCAAAATAGAATCTAATACAGAACAGTAATGACTACATACTCATGTATTTAGTTCTGTCTGCCTATAAATCAGCAGTGTACTAGGTAAGAAATCACAAAGCATGTCTGTAAAATTGTTAATTTTTTCTTCAAGCCACTTAGGGAAAAAGATTTTTGGTGAAAACATGATTCAAAAGAGAAAACTGATGACAGACTTTTTGTTTAGGCCTGGGGTTTGTTTTTAAATACAAGGCTCTAAACTTAAGCATCTAAATGCTTTTATTTAAACAACACCAATAAAGACTGGCCTAAGTATTCACAAAAATAGCCCCATCAGATCCCCTGAGGCTGCTACTTTAAACTGGAATATTGATCTTTAAAACAGTGAAATGTCCAAATTAGGGACCACTGGTATTTATACAGAAAATCTTAATGAGGTAAATTTTTATTTCTGTGTCTGTATCTAACAACTACTTGGCTGGGTTTGCATTTTAAATACAAAAACTTGCTTCAGGGACTAAATTTAAATAATCTTTTTGTTTTCTAAATGGCTGCTGAACATAAACACAATTGTCTGCATCACTCAGCCCAACCTGGATGCAACTGGACTTAGAGGAAAAGGAAGTGGGGACTGAAGATAAAGGAGGATATGGGAAGGAAGAGGAGAAGGATAGTACCACAGAGTAAACAGAGAGGTAAACACCTTGAAATTGAATGATCAGTATACTTGGCGCAATTAAAAGTCTGGTAAGGAATATACAGAACTGATCAGAGATTTACTTCTGGAAAACATTCATGAAACCAGACTACATACTAAACTTATCTGTCTCTTGCTATTTGAGGAAAGTCTGCTTACCACAGGGAGTAGAAAGTAAAGCTTTAGTGTGCTTCCTTGCCATCAGCTGGGGAGTCCACAGAAATACCGCCAAGGTTCAGGGGCATGGCTGTGTGCCTTTTTAAAGCACTAACTCTTTTATGTTACCTGCAGGTAGAGCAGGACCTTACAGAAATGCCATGAAGAACACAGGACTGAATCTAAGAAGAGTATTTTTAGTGACCAGTGAGAAGAATTAGAAGAGCTGAGTATTAACAAATCTGCTTTAAGGCTTTTTCAGTATTTCCAACTGATAGTAGCAAATGTAATAAACACACTTGCTGAAAGACCTCCTCTAACTTTATCTTTTTTTCTTAAAAGGACTTTTTCTTTCATCTAATTACTCAGCACTTATGAATCCGTTTAAGATATTAAAGCATAAACGTTACATAGATCTTTACATAAATGCAGGCATGTTTATGTGACTAATTCATATATTATGATCGATGGCATAGATTGTGAATGTACAAAAAGAAAACCAGCCCACCAAAATCCCTGTGGTACTGGAGTAAATATCCCCCCATTTTTCATCTTGCACATCTTAGAAAAAACTGTAAGAATGTAAGAAAACATTTCAGGCATGTTACATTAACAGATCACACCAGCAGGAACAAGGGACTCAAACTTCACAGCAGATAAGTTGTCTCATACAGACTCTGCCAGCACTAATTTCTCTCTTTTTCTGCAGGGACCTGACAGCTTTTGCTTTTTCTTGGCTGCCTGTGACCACAGGAGGAGGGAAAGGCACTCACAGAGGTAATCACAGCCAGAGCTGCTTTGTGTTTTGCAGCTCACGCTTTAAATTCCACCAAAAAAAAAAATTTTTAAAAAAGCAAGAAAAAAGAAAAAAAAAAGCAGCCTGGTGTCAGAGCAACGGGGTAACAGCCTCTGTGCATGAAATGTGGTGGAAGTTGGGCAATTATGCTCTGCTCCAGCTTCCAACCCCACTGCTATGCCTTTGCCCACACCAAGTGTGGTGTCTGGCCAGGATACCAGCGCTGACAGAAGTGGGCACTTTCCTCACCCCACGTGGATGCACAGAAATATCCCCTTCACCACTGGTACTGAATTCATCTGGGAAGGTATGGACCTAAAATATGCCATCCAAAATCCAAATCAAGCCTGCAGCTCTCTGTTTTGGGTGTAGCCCCAAGTATGGAGAGGTGCATGGGTGCCTGGTTTGATTTATCACATTGCCCTTTGTGCCAGATGATAAAGGGGTTTCAAATGTTCAAGACTCCAGTGTTTCTCCATAAGCAAGTTCACAACAGGGACCTATGAGTCTGCATTACAGCTGTTCTAATGCTTGATAAGCCCAGACTGGCCAGCATTCCAGGGCAGTGGCCATGTCTAGCAGCTGTCCGGTGGTTCCTCACATTCACATGAAGGACAAAGCCACCTGCTGACAACTGACCCAAAGGCTACCAGCTGGAATTGCTTTGAACTGGTTTTGAATCCATGATGGGCAAGAGTGGCAGGGATTTCAGAACCCATGGCAGAATGAACCCTGGAGCCCCACAACATGGAGGGACAAAGCAGCAAAAAGGTGTTATTAAGAATTTTCCTACAGAACAAGGCCATCCACCAGAAATTCACAGGAAGGCCACTCACTGATTCTAGTCCTTGGAGACTCCAGTTTGCTCCAGTGTTTGGCTATGGAAAGGCAGGTTCACCACTTCTCAAAGAAAGGGTTGCCATACAAAGGTAAATTAAGATCTTTGATCCTAATCAATTTCAAAATTGTGTTAAATGAGTCTATTAAATAATGGTCAAGTAAGCTTTGCAGCATTTATGAAATCCCAGATACAAATCCATTGTAGCACACCAAGAAATGGAATACTAAGATGCAGAGGGGGGAAAAAAAGAAACAAGAAAGTCCATTGTTCACCCTGGATAATCTTCATTCCAAGGAAACTGCAACAACTCCAAGAAATTCCTACAACTACTTGACAGGCGGTTGCAGTGGGAACAAAATACTTCTCTGTAGGGATAAATAATACAAGAGGCAATAGCTGTGAATTTGGAGGTTCGCAATGGACACTGGGAAACAAATTTTTTATTGGGGCAGTGGTGCACAACCAGAATAGGTTGCCCAGAAAGGCAGTCCCTGGAGGTTTTTAAAGATTTACCCAGACAGTACCATAAACATTCACAGACATACATTCACGTCTATGCACGTGTAAATCAAAGATTGCCTGTAACACTTCAGCATTTGACTCACAAGATTGCTCCCGTTCATGTACCAGAAAAACATCTACAGCTGTGTGGCTTAAACCTGTGCCACTCTGATTGATAGAATGCTGGTAGGTTTGTGGAATGACCCAATCCACTGCAGCCTTTCCACAGGGGCTCTCCAGGGCTTTCTCATGCCCAGAGCAGCAGAGAGAAATGGCCTGCAGCCAGTCACACAGCAGATAGCTGTTCAAGCAGTAGTTGCACAGTTTTTTGACAGCAGCAAAGGTGTGTTTCCTAAACCATTCAAGTATAAATCTAGAGACTTTATTTAGAGGCCACTGAGGTGCACAAAGACAGCTGCAAAGGCAAGGTGCATATCCCAAACAAGCTGCTCAGTCCTCAACATGGCATGCCTCAGCCATGTCACCTGAGGCTGTCACCTCAGCCTGGTGACATTAAATGGCCACAGACACTCATGATACAGGGTGACAGCATCGAGTTCCTGTGAAATGTGTGCCTGTCCATCCTGCCACCCCAGCTGGGCACTCCCTGCAGACAAGCTTCCAACAGCCGTCCACGTGTTTATGGTAGCTAGCACAGGGTGGGCATTTCCTGGAAGCTGCATCCAAAGACAAACAGTTCCCACTGCTGGCATCGTGTTCCTGACTGCCAGAGGTCACTTGCTGAAAGTGTCAGAGAAGCCATGCTCATCTATTTCTGAACAATTGTGAGCAAGAGCATAAAACTCACTAGAGAGAAGTCAAATTCATGACAAGTGTTCACCTTGCACATCCTCCAGCTCTCACTCCACAGCCCCCCCAGAATACAAGAATGACTCTCACATGTACCCGTTCTCTGCTGACCCAGAGCTGGCTGCAGAAAGGAAGGAGCAACTCCATCAGCAGTTTGTCATCCTGTGAGAAGTCCCAGAACAGTTCTGTCTGGTCCACACCTGCTCCCTGCTTCTAGCAGATTGCCCAGTCTGGCAAAGGAGCTGTCCTGGCCATACTGGGAGGCATTGTAGACACGCAGCATCTCCAGCTGATGGGCAGCAAGGATCTGGAAGGTTAGGAAATGGCCAAAAAGCCACTAAATGTCTGCATTCCCACACTGCATGCCCTGAACTTCCCTTTGTGCTGGCTCCAGCAGAAATTGCCTGGTTAGACATGATGTTGCTGCTTCCACATGCACAGCCCATCATACCTCTCACCACAGTGCACCACTGAAGCACATGTGGGCATGAAACAATGCTGGCCTCACAAGGGGGCCCTAACTGTGTTTTCCATAGGGTGCCTTAGTGCTAAAAACACTTGTGTGACTGAACACGTCTGTGTTTCAGATGCCCCAATTTTAGTCCACTAAACTAGCTCTGTGTACGGCAGGTTGACATATTCTCGAACTGCTAAATGTATTTGTTCGGTGCTCTTCTGAAAAGGACACTATAAATCAAACTCAAGCAATGCAATCACTGCAAGCCACACTAGTGAGAATAACTAATAGATTTGAAATAGATGTAAAAATTAAAGATGTCATTTCTGTACATTAACTGTTCCAGTCCAAAAACCAGACAGCATCAGACCTTATCACAAGGCAAATTCACTACAAATACAAACTAAACCCCTACTACAAAGAACAGAAATGTATTTGAAATGAATCTAGAAGAAGACACATTATTACAAACTGGACAGAGTTACCAAAGCATTTCAGATTCCTTCTCTAATGTTTCACCTTTTTTTCCTACATTCAAACCTATCCTGGTGCTGTGCAATGAAGTTAATACACAAAGGTTTAAATATAGAGCAGTTACTAAATTTTTCATTGTTGCATAATGACGATGTAATCTGGCTTAATAATGTGCATAGGGTAAAGTCAGAGAAGAATCTCTGCACCAAAAATTCACTTCTGGAGTCAGATGTTATGCAGGTACACTATGAACCAAAATAGTCTGGCCACAACTTTGGGTCAGAGTCACCAGCAGTGAACTAATGGTTGTGTTTCATCCTTAAAGCAAGGTGAATTTTTCTTCTTGCCAGACATGAAATTCAGCATAAAATACAGAAGTGAGCTAACTGCAATTGTAAGACACTCGTGTTTTTACAGGAAGACTCTTCACAGATTTATTTATGAAATGCAAATACCTGCATACAAGGAGCACTCGAGTTTTCGACAGAATCAGCAAACAGAAGCTCTGGATACTTTGTGACATGCACTGTGTCAAGATGCACACAGACAGCATCATTACTCATAAACTTATCATTATTTCAAAGCTCTCTAAAAATGCAGAAATGCACCAGTAAAAACTTTCCCATTGTGACTTCAGGGTTCACTTGCCACCAAGGTAAAATTAGGGCGAGAAACTCTGCCTGCCTTCTGATAACAGCTTCAATTCCTTCTTACTGGAGCTCGACACAACAAGGCAACATGTCTTAGGGGCTGCAGCTCTTTTTATTCTGTGCACAGTCACACTCTGAAGTGGTGACAGAATTTTGCTGCAAATTGTTTTAACGTTACTGAAAATTTAATATGTTCATATTATTTTGCGCAGTCCTGGATATCATGGCCACACATGCAATGTAGGTAACCATGTGTGATTACTCAACTCTGCTTAGTAGAAGCTGGTACCTAAGCATACTTGCCTCACTCTTCTTTAAGCTAACAATTTTATTGAAGTGTCAGGAATTACAAATTTACAGCTCTACGAGACTTTTTATAAGCTACCAAAGACAACTTTGTACTAATTAAAACACATTTGTTTACAAAGGCATTTAAAGAGATTATTTATAAACTTCCATCTTAAGAAATCACAGAAATTCAATCAGATAAAAATGGTTCTAAGGAAGCCTATTTATTAATGGTCCAGACAGTATTTAGCATATCTCCAGCAAAATATTAAATATAATGCAGGATAACAACCCTCCACTGCAATAAAAAATCCTGTTTCTTTCAGATTTATTTCACTCATGAACACTTTTAATACTTTCTCCTGTACAAAGGATACCTCAAATACTTCTTTTTTTTTTCTAAAAGATGCTCTAGCTCACAATTGAGCTGCACAATCTAGTTCAACTACACAACAAATTTGCTTTAGTGAAAAGGAAACAAAACCTCTTAGTATTAAAGCAGTGTACCATAGCAAGGCACCCAGTGTGCCGATTGCTACGAGATGTGTGAAAAGCTTGCTCACAGCTGAGTGCCTTGGAGTCAAACCCAGAAAATGCAGTCTTGCTCTTACAGCAAACCTCTTGGCTTTTTATTATCCAAGGAAAGATAAACCAAACACCAGTGTTCTGCAGTAAGCTGGGGGTCTTTTTCACGTTAAAAATAAAATCCTGAAGTCTGAGCGCTAGTGAAGATTCATCCAAGGCATTTTTTGTCTGTGTGTAACACCTCATAGGGCCTCTGCAACTAAATTCAGCAGTAAAGCTCTGGTGGAAACTAACAGGCAGAAAGAGCGGCGAGTGCCTAATTGCAGTGATTGTTACTGAATTAAATGCAACAGCCCTACAATCAGTGCAACTGCCCGCTTTATTTACTGAGGTATTAACTGGGAGTTTCATCCTCAATGTGCATTTCAGCGTGCTGAATACTTGTGTGCATCTGTTCTGCTAAATTGAAAGCAGCCCCATCGCTTTAGCAGCCAAGTGGTCTTGGGGTACCTCAGAAGTGTCCAAACACGGGATAACAACTGCTGCAAGTGCCTCTTACTATCACAGGCTTTCAGAGAGTCAGTGCTGCTCTGCACTTATCTGCAAGTTTTCATGTGAATAGTGCTCAGCAATGTCTGGTGCTGTTCCTAATGCTAAGGAAATAGAAGAAAACCTCTGCTGTCTGTTAACACAGCTTATGATTATTTCCATGTTTTGCACATTTCATCACTCTGAAAAATATTTTTGTTCTCTTTTACACTATATCTAAATGCAGACTACAGCAGTTCCAGAGCATTTTACCTATTTTCCCTTAGTGCCACTTCAGCCCACTTGCTCAGTCCAGACTCCACACTTCACCTTTAACTTTTTACCTTCCAAAAGATGCCACTTGTTCAGTTTTAGAACATATACATGGAACCAGAACTTACTCCTACATCTTTCACTATACATAAGTTAATGAAAGCATCTGCAGTGCCACAAATGCATGCATTTTTGACCAGCTAAGCCTCTTGGCAGCAGTGCACAGAAAGCTAGCTGGGATGCAAACTGGGGACAGGCAAATAGTGGCTGGTCTGTGAGAGGGAAGCCACTGACTCCAAAGAGAGGGAATGCCTAGCAGACCTTGCTGGCCTTGTTGCCTTCTTTGTCCCTCCCTCCTTTACCCCTTCCTCCAGTAGCTCCTTGCTGAATGCAGTGATAGTTGCCTGTCCTAAGTTACAAGCACTGGGCTACACCAACATTTCCTCACCTATCAAAATATCCACAAGCAGACTTGGATGCACTTTATGCTCTGGTTCCCAGCAGAAGGTGAGCTGTGGTAGCCCATGTGCTGCCATAAGCCAGGGACAGCAGCTAAGACAGGCAAATGACAGCAGCTCCTGAGGCTTGCTTTGGGATGCGATGACCCTGCAAAGCAACGTGGACAACACCAGCATGAGAGACCTGACCGGAGCCTCAGCAGCTGGTGGCTGGCCAGCCTGCCCACATGCTGTCCCTTCAGGAATGTACCCAGCAGCAGAAGCAGACAGGCTGATGAGCGTCCCAGAGTCACATCTGATTCTGGCCAGCAGAAGAAATAAAAGCCCTGTGGCACAGTTAGTGCCTGTTGCTGTATTGCTCCTCAACCTTCTCCCACTCGAGCTCTCCTGCCTGCAAAGTGAGCACGAGCTGTCAGAGGCGTGCGAGGTGTGACAGAGATGTGTCACACGACGGTGCACGCGCACCCACGTACCTAAACCGCCCGCAGACCGAGCCAGCAGCACGGAGGCACAAGAGGAGCACTTGGGCAAGGCAAGGCGCAAGCAGGACCATACCAGCAAGGATTCCAGGGCAGACAGAACACCAGCAGCTCTGACTGGTATCTGTTTTACCCCCTAGGGAACCATAGCCTTGGGCTCTGCAGTACTAAGAGCTGCAGGACCATCATCTGACCACTCTCATCTCCTCTCCATGTTTTTTTCTAGACTTGTCCCTGCAGGCAGGCTTTTCCTCACATGCTTCAGCCATCCCACTGTCTTAAGGTGCTCTTATTTGAAGAGCAGCCATGAAAGGTTTAAAAGCCCTTCATTGTCTTGGGTCTTGGTGATAACTAACAGCAACACACAGAAATCTGAGATGTACTTCGTGGGAAATGTCAACAGACATTTACAAGCTATATAGGGATTCTCAGAAGTATCACAAGCAAAAGTAATGGCACCTGGATATCATTTGTCTTTCCTGGATGGTCTCCATCACAAATTTAAATGTATGAGATTCTACATCTTTTGACCACAGGCAATGAATCTCTGACCTTGCAAGAATCTGAGGCAACAGAAATCAAACATTATGCAAACAGCTGAAACTCTGCAGTTTGGTCTTGCCCTTTTAAGGATTTCTTTTCTTCTGCAAAAAGGAAAAAAAAGGAGATTCCAACCTATATTTCAGCATTTCAGCCTTTAGGTTGTGCTCATCTATAAAGAACAGTTTTCTGTATTTTAAACCTTCAAAGTCAATGTCAGACGGATACAAACAATTCTTAGAGCTATAGAAAAGGAATTTCTTTTTCAGGAGTCTTCTATTTTTAGCCCTGTTATCTACTGATTGTCTTTAATGTTTACCTCTCACTTTTAAGCAATAGCGAGGGAGGTGTCAGCTGGTACCACGAGCTCAGCATCACACAGTACCTACCTAATCCAGGCAGATGAACAACAGTGCCTTGTGGGGAAAGACACGAGTGATGGAAATACCATCAGACATACCGAAAACAGAGTCCACAAAAAACTAATCACCCATGCTTTTAACAAACTTATTTAATACTTCATTCAGCCAGCCTTCCACCCATTTGTTTTGCATATTAAAATGCACACATCACAATTTAGTAGTCCTCCTAAATTAGACCTCTCAAACCCATCTGTCTTATTGGCACTCAAGTTTCTTAGATTACACTGCAGGGAGACTCAAGTTTGTCTGCTACCTCAGAATAGTGTCAGACCCAATTAGATAAGGAAAGTGCCGTCACGAGATCATGCCACTACAGGATCAAGCAGTTGTAATTCACACTTGAAGTTACATGGAGGTACACACGTACTCACACACGCTGCCCATGGAAACCCCAGGGGAGGATTAGCATGTGCAGCCATGTACATGAGAGCAGTAACACTCCGGCCCTCGCTGGCAGTGGACCACCACAAAGCAACTTTGCACGGCACATCCAAAGCCACGGCGTGTCTGCAGATCTGCACTAAGTGTGTTGGCATTCGCCACCTTTCACAGTACTCTTGTAAGGAATTTGTCAAGGACTGCAGAGAGTGGGTCAAAGAGAATTACATTTATTTGAACAAGGAAAAGCTGCATAACAACAACACGTTTGCACTGGGTTTACACTCAAGAGGGGAACAGGATGATAGTGATAATTTTTCACAAATTAACCATTCACCAACAGGTGGCTGGAGAGGATGCAGTCTGTCTGTCCCAGAAGTGGCTCCTGGGAGCTGTATGTCCCTCTCACGTGGGGCTTAAGGACCAAGGTGCAGCTCAGCTCTGTGCACACGAGCTACACGTTTATCAACTGACAACACCCCAGAGCAAGTCACTACTTACAAATCAGCTCATGGCTTGAAACCGGCTTTAATTATCAGACTGTTTCCCCACATCAAAATGCTAAGCAAGAACATCGTGTCTCAGGACAGCTGCCAACAGGAAGGATCTTTTTAAAAAAAAAAAAAAAAAAAAGTGGGGTGGGAGACTACAATGCTTAAATAAGCCTAGAGAAGTTGAGCTGCAGCACAGCACTAAGCCAAGAGCACAGTTCTGGGCCTAGTGAGCTTTTTCTGCCTAATTTTAAACCTCCCTATAGACCTAGTTATTTTGTACGTATGTCAAATGAGGGGAGAAATGTGTTCAAGATTTTTTTTTATACCACTGTATGATGCCAAATTAAAGGAGAGGCAAGTCAAGTTGAATTATTTTAGCTAAATTAAAAACATGCATTGCTGTCACACGCTGAGCATAAGGCCTTGGGAACAGCCCTTTCCTGCATTAACTTAAATGAAGTGAAGCATTAATATCTGCAATACTGGATACCTGTGACTGTGGTTTTATTGTCTATTGTACCTCCGTATCCAAATACCAAGTATCCAATTTAAGTAGCCTGACAAATGCTGCAGGGACTCCATGCTCCGATGTGCACAAGGCACCAAAAGAACAGCAACTTACACCACAGTTTTAAAACCTCATCAGAGTTAAGGCAACTCTGTCTCCAGTTCAGCACCTAAACAATTACTTGCTCGTTCACAGTCATAGGAAGTTTTAAGCTCTGATCAGGAAGCTATCAGAACGGGATATTTAGTGCTATGTGTTACTTTCATTTTTGCTTTTGCTATTACTTCCTCGGCACATGCACCTACCAAAGCTTCGTGGCCATCTTAGAGGGAGCAGCTAATGATGGCAGCTTGAGCATGCACAAATGAATTGGCTTTTTTGGGGAAGGAAGTGGTGGGTGCTGCTTTTACCAATGTAGATACTTGAGATGCACTCCAGTGAGACAGCTGAGGTGCCCTGGGACAACATCAGGGTACCTGTTCCAGCCAACTGAAGGCTGGTTCAGACCCCAAGTGAGAACAGCAAAGGAAGAGAAGAAAAGAAATCACACTGCAGTAATTAAGAATACATGTCCCCAAATGTCTTGCTGTATGTCTCCAACTCCCTCATTTCAACCTTGTAATTAGAGGTGAATAGAAGACAGTGAGGTGTATGTATAAACAAATTTAGGGGAAGGATTAAATGCAATGACTGTAATTAAAGATGGTCACTTCCAAGGCTGCAGTGGGTACTCTTACTTTCAGGAGAATTAAAAGCTGAGTAACACTTATTTCCCCCCCAACAAAAAGTGAAAAAATCTGGCATCATGGGACAGTGGAGACTGCAGATATCTGACAGTCCTGCCTCCAAGTTTAGATACATTTTGCCACAGCACAGATAGTGCCTTGTTTGTAATTTAATT
Organism: Aphelocoma coerulescens; assembly: GCF_041296385.1. Taxonomy (NCBI): domain Eukaryota; kingdom Metazoa; phylum Chordata; class Aves; order Passeriformes; family Corvidae; genus Aphelocoma; species Aphelocoma coerulescens. The sequence continues at coordinate 70,883,983 of NC_091017.1, read as the reverse complement.
TCCATCCGATTTCCCTTTCCCTTGAACAGTACAAAACTGATTGTCTCTGAGCCAGATAAGGTGCAGCTGAGCAGAATCTGAAAATGATCCATCATTTGGGACGATAAGGTATGGAACAGCTTTTCAAAACTCTCCACCCTTCCCTCCTTCTTCTTTCTTCCCCCCAAAACTCAGCTCAGATTTCTTAAGTGCAGTATCCTGAGGTTATCCGGGGAAGGAAGTGCCAGAAGTTTGGACCCACTTGCCGTGTGAGTATGTAAATTCAGGCAGTGGGAACCAAGACACCCAACAGTCTATTTAAAACACCTCTTAGGACCTACACCCAATAACTGCTTCTAGCAAACATACACAACAAGCTCCCAAATTTCCCTAGCAGAAATTATTTGCTCCACCCATGCTGTTCATTGCAGCAGTCAACACAACAGCACTTACCAATCGGGATTAAGTCAGCTTTCTTGGGGAATTACAGGGTTTGCTACCTTTATGTTTTGTAAATACCAGCTAATGTGCTATGTAAGACACAGAGTGTCTGTGCAGCAGGTATTTGCAAACACTGATGGTATTCCCAACTTCAATAGGAGCTGCTGAGTCCTGGCAGCAATTACACGCCAGGAAGGCCCCTTATTTAGCACCTTGTATCTTCACTTAGTTACCCAAATTGAACCATCAAGGAAAGAAAAGCAGATAAATCTGTTCAGCATCAGTCCCAAGGTGGCAGCTGGGAGAAGAGGATTCACCACTTCTCCAGCCTTTTACAGGCGTTTTACCACATTCAGATGTAGTCTTTGACTGTTACACAAATCTGCTTTCTTGCTATAAGGTAGAACCTAATAAAGGCTTTCTTAATGTAGGGCATGTAGCCTGTAACTTGAGTTATTAGTTTTTCAAGTTAGAAGCATTGCAACATGACCTCATGTACATACATCCAAGCCCAACACCTCTTCTGTGTCGGCTGTGCCAATCTCCACACGCTACAAAATTAGTCACAGTAATTTGTGTAGAAAAAAGCTTGCGTAACACAAACTAGCATTAAACAATACTATTGGCCAATTGACATCCTTTGACAAGTCCTGTCACTCTGCTCTAGTCTAGGAGAATGTGTACATGGCTCAGCACATGTATTTCCATCTCAAAAGACAGCATTCTATGAAGTTCCAAAACAACTCTCTCCTTCCAAACATAGGGAGGGGTGGGTAGAAGGAATATCTTATCCATTCCTGTGGATTGCACAGTTCTTTAGGACAAGAGGAGTCAGTTTTTAACTGGATACCGTACATGAGTGCAGGGTAAGGGGGGGGGGGGGGAAGGGCAGTAGGGAGGGGGAGTTGGTTTTGGTTTTGTTTTTCCAAAAAAGGCCCAAATAAACATCTGTGATGGAACAGCATTATGCTTTTTCACGTTTATGATCTGCTGTCTAAATGCTCATGCTCAGAACAGTTTCTGGAACCTTTTCTGCATCCTCTGCAGCTGCCCGGATGTGATGCAGGGTTCAGCCTGCAGGCAGGCACAGCTCCTACTAAAATTCCGTGGGCGTGAGGCAGAGTCTGCCACATGCTCAACCACCGTGTGTACCAAGGGGAAAAAACACAGATTACCAACTACTTGACCTGCAAAGGAATTTTGTGCAGTAAATCTAAGCACAAGTGTCTGCTGATAGAGACCATGAAGGAAAAGGAGCATGAGCTGCACTGGGGAAGTACACACTATTCCATTCAGAAAGAGACATTTTGAATATGGGACCAGGTCATGGTATATCCAATACCCAAGTGAGGTAGTCACTCCAGGGGCAGGAGTGCTAAAAATAGAGCTACAGATGCCAATACAGCATGGAGGCAGGAAGAGGAAGGGACAGGACAAGCACCTCACAGAACATAGCCACCTCCTCCAGCTGAGTTTGATTCCTTTTTGTCTACTCCAAGCAGGGACACTGGGACATGAAAGCTTGTGACGTATCTGGGAGAAAGTAAGCCAGCCTTCTGCAGATTTGGTGTGAATCCTGAGTGCAGAGCCAACCTTGCCTTAAAGAGCCAGAGCTGCACTCCTGGCTTTCAGGCACATTTGCCCCTTCTTCAAACCACAGCAGGTACCACTTCTGTATATTGGTCTGTGGGCTTCCACAGACCTGACTGGCTGAGATTCAGCCAAGGATTCCCATTGCATTATGTAAGACTCATTTCAGAGGCCAACTTCTTAAAGTCCATTAGCTGCCTAAATACCTTTAAAAAAAACAAAAATCAAATTCCAGCTCACTTGTCCAGATGTAGCTAAGTAAGCTTAAAAGAAAATCTTTTTTTTTTAATACCTAATTCCACTTTTTTTTTTCTCCTCCCATCAGGACAGCAGTCACCATCAGGCCTCTCATGCACCTCCCATGCAGGGAATCAGCACCTAACTGTCCTGAAAGTACCAGAAAGTCTGGCCCATCCATCTCTACTGTGTACAAGTCCAGCCCACTCTCTCTACCATGCTGGATGAGGACTAGCCAGGTCAATTAGCAGATGCTGAAAACATAAACCACCTTCTACATAGTCCATTAGAGGCTGACACACAATAGACTTATGTTTGAAGAGAGGGATGAACAAATTCAAGTGGAAAAAAATGCATGCACTTGGTTTCTCACCCATCTGCTCCCTGCTGGCTGCTTGGCTGGCCAGAAAGCACAAGGCTTTCTGCAGCCCAGACCCAGGACTCCACTTATGCTTCATAGTTCAAAGCTGGCTTCAGCAGGAAAAAGGACATGACAATTGCAGAGTCCAGACTGTATTTTAGTCCCATCTTTCACTGCAAAACAGAAGCTTTGTCCGAAGTATGAGTATGTGTACATCTCTGATACCTCTAGTATAACCTCCTGTGCAGATTAATTTTCAAGCTTCATCTGCTTAATATATCCCTCCTTTCCAAAGCAGCAGTGTAGGTAGGAAGACACATTTGTTGGGAGTGCATCATCAGGTGAGCTGCTCTGTGCACTGAAAAGGTAACAGTTCAGTGCATAAATATTTACAGCAGCTATTGCAGCAGGTACTACAGGGTACATCACAGGTCCAGACATTTGCTGACTGCCCAGAGATGGAGGCACAGTGAGGAAAGAACAGCATTTCAGTGCAAAGTTTTAAACCTTCCAATTTCTTTTAATTCCACAGATCTGTCAAACTCAGAAACATGGGTCACTTCAGCAAAAGCACAGGATTACATCTTCAGTTCTGCAGGACCAGTTCTTTACAGATTTTCCTAAACAAGCGGCACAAAAAAAAATTCTTACAGAGATTTAAGAGGCAAACACCTGGCAAAAGGGGCTTTAAGCTGAGATTCAGCCTTGCACTGGCTGAGGCAACACATCACCTGCCCACTACAACTGGCATCCTCAGAGAAGCAGTCATAGCTGGGAGGGGGAGAAGATGCCCAAACCACGGTGGCTGTCAGCTCACAAAAGGCAAATCACACTCCTAAAACATTACCTTGCTTAAGCAGTGCAAAGGTGTGTTTATTGCAATTCACTGGGATTGTTATAAACCACTTCACACCAACCAGATGGTGTAAAAACAGTTCTTTTCTTGATGAGAAAACCAGAAGAAAGATCTAGTACAGAGGTTAGATTCCGCTAGCAAGATGATGTGGTTTCCACCACTAACGTAGCAGCCACATTATCTGAATGGTTTATGTATAATCTGGACAGATCCTAGAAATGGCAGCAATTTTTATAGACCCATTATAACAATGAGATCTGTCCCAGGTCAGTAAGACCCATCCAACACAGCACTTTCCAGGCAACAGCAGCCAAAACTGGATGCTTAGGAAAAACATTAAACTGACAGAGAAGTGAACTGTAACTGCTCTGTACTGTAAATTAACACTGTCACCCAAAGAAGCCATCCCACCCTCTCCCTGTGCTGGCATCAGGGTGTGCCTGTGACAGGGAGCTGGCTCAGGAAGGTGACCTGGCCCAAGGAGGAAGCTTCTCCCCTCCTGCTGTGCTGGCAGGAAGCAGGACCCAGAAGCACCAGCATGCAACCCGGGCTGGGTTAAATTCCTGATGGAAGCACAGCAGCGAGACGCTGGGTGATCCTTCCCTGGAAGGACTTCGCCTCCAGCACCAGTTCAGGGGTTTCCTCAGTCAGTGGTGGCACCACAGCCATTCAATGTGATGGATCAATGCAGTTACAACTTTATGCTGCATAACAGTGCTAACTACAACAGTAATTTGTGATTTTGAAAAGGAAGCCCATAATAAAAATAAACATTAAGCATTATTTTGGTATGCTATTATTTCAATGACCTTTCAGTTCTGTTTCAAAACTTCCAAGTTTATCATCAACTTGCAATTACATGCTTTTCATTAACCTGCAGTTTACTAATATGAAGAGCCACAGAGAGGATTTCAAGACATCCATCTAAGCATTCTCTCAGCTTATATAAACTTTAAACATAAAGCAACTGTGGTGGGTGCAACTGATGTACCAATGAATGTAACTGTGCTCTTGCATCTGCAATTTCCATGAGAAAACCTCCTATCAGGATTTAACTTCAGAGGCATCTGCTGTATTTACTGTATCAGCTAACGCTGTACATCATAATGCTCCCATCAAAATATATACTCCTCATCAAAACCTATGTTTCTGTAGAGATATCCATTCATACACATGATGATGCAATATAGAAACTTCTTTCTGGCAAGATTTTAGATTTAAGGACGGCACAAAACTCATGTCAGTATTACCTTCTGTGCACGTGGGAACACCTTCAGTCTCCCCCAAGCAGGGCTCTACACAACACATACATTAAGCTCTTTTGGGAAGAAAGAAAGGTTTGAGGTTCTTTCCATCTTTAAGGTTTTGCAAATCACTGTGTCTCATGTATTCCCCATTCTGGTCTTGCACTTCTAAAAGTTCAGAGCTGTCTCACTCAGTTGATTCAGGCAACCTCCACAGCAGTCTCAGCTCAAACAGCAATGCCTGGTTTTTACCTCCATCTGCCTCAGCTCACCAGCTTTTGTCAAATCTAAGCCTGCAGACCTGGGACCTAGATCAAGCCATACCAGAGTCACACAGCACTTCTTCAGCTCATATGGGTGCCAGTTTGGGGACAGCAGCACGTGGCTTCCTGACTTCAAGTACACCTATTCATTTCCTCACAAATTCTTAGAAGCTGTTCTTTAAAATCATCAAGTTTCACAAGCTGTTTCCAAAGACTTTGCCAGGGAAAGGGCAAGACCTTGAACCCCTCCTGCAGCAGAATTCCTCATGGCCAGGCAGGACTGAATGACACTGAAGAAGTCCTGATAGCTTGATCCCAGTATCCCTTGTCAGGGCTCCATGTGCTTTCACAGGAGGTGTCTCTTCCTCACACAGCCCTGCACAAGCTGGGGGACAAATCCACGGGTGAACAGCCGAGGGCAGATTCTCCCTGCCTCCACAGAGCAGCGTGGAGATCTCAGCACAGCCTTCAGGGAGATGCACCTTGGTTTTTACCTTCTAATGCAGAACTAGTATAAACTGATGCAAATAAATGAGATAATGCTGTATCTTTTAAAGAAGCTTATGTCTCTCATAAATTCTTGGGTGTTTTTTATACTATGAAAGTTGAATTCCTCTATACAGTTGTCAGGTTGATTAAAAAATTTCCTTGCAAAAAGTCATGATTACTAATTTACTTACTATTTATATTGCTCTGTGAAAGCTTACAGACCTAATGGTCTGGCTGGAAACAACAAAAAATACCTACATAAATATACATGTGTACATTTGTCATTAGGAACTAGTTACATCCAAGTGCCACACTCTGACTAAACGGTCTGTAATTATTAAAATATCTTCTAGGACCTCATCTAGGATGAGAAGATTTCTTGCCTTCCTACTTTTTATTTACGGGGTTTCCTGATTCATGGCTCCTAGATGCACACCTTGATCACAGAGGACCAAAACAAAACTGCTATTAGAGGGATAAGTCCTTCCAGAGTTTCCCTATAATGAACACACACTGAAGCTCTGAGCAGGATATTATAGAGAGACTTAAAGCACAGAAAAAGCAATTTCATGTATGAATTGCTGAGAAACACTTTACCATAACTTTAATCTGAATTCTATCATATAATGAGATTTTTTTCTTGGAATTATGTTTCTGCTTTCATTTGTGTTCCTCTGAGCTCCCCCTCAAGAGCACACAGAAAAGAGACCCAGGAGTAAAAAATGCAAAATAAACTGGTGGTGCCAAATGGTCAAGCCAGCACACACAGAGGTCAACCATTGCCATTTCCACTGACATCAAAACCAGAGATAAAACCTTTGACGTGCAACACCAGTGCAGAACCCAAAACAGCACCATGTACAGTGCATGGCTACCATGGGTTTCCATTCAGTGACATCTCTGGCCACCCTCACACAGGACACAACAGCCCTGTAAATAAGGAAGCCATTTCCCTGCCCTCCAGCACAGGGTGCAGCCCTCAGACACCACGTGAGGGACTGGGCATGGAGGAGGACACACGCAGCCTCTCCTCTCCTCCTCCTCGACAGGCTCCTGTGAGATAATCGAGTGTGTCTTGCCAGAGCAGCATCATGGCAGGGCTGAGTCAAAGGCGCTGGTCCTGGAAAGGAGACACCTCCAAAATCAACACCCAGTGCTTCCCAACTGGCAGGGCAGGGCTGCACGGAGGGGGAGGATAGGCTCTGCTGCAGGGACCAGCTGCTACAGGGACACACCATGGCTGTGAATCTCCCATTAAACCGTGCAAGACATTTGATAGATCTTAATGTACTTTTAATAAAACACTGTGAAAAACACTATGATCAGTATTATCTGCTCATACACCCACAGTGCTGGAGGAGGGGGTTGTTAAAAGAAGAAATAAAAATTGCAGGAGTCCTTCACACCAATACATCAGGCAGCTAGAACTGTACACACCTCATCTGCTTTTGTGAACACCCATTTGCACATACAAGGATCTTGCACTAATTTGCAAGTTCTCACCAGGAATAATAAAAATCTGGCTTCAAGTAGTTTAACTGCAGGAGGCACAGCAAGCAGCAGCAGTTAGAAACATTAGTTGTATAATCACAAGACATACTGTGCAGTTTACCTATTTTGACCTTGAGATGGCAGAGAAAGAAAAGGTAGCAAGGCAAGTACTGTATGGTCCAGCTACTACAAAGATACAACACAGAACTGGAAGTGAGAACAGCGACTGAACAATTAATAGATTCTCCTTCTGGCCCTGCATCTGCTGCAAATGCTGCTGTGCCTCATTTACTGTGCTGCTTAAACATGTTAAGGCAGAGCAGAAGGAAGAAGATGAAAATAACTGAAGGAAAAATAAAAGGAATATGCAGATGAGAGTAAATTTGTATTGATGAAGCAGGAGGGAAGGAAGAAATGTAGCGGAATGAGAAAGAATCGTCGTTGGGGCCAATTTTTTTTTTTTTTCTTTTAAAGAGGTGGGACCGAACGACAGAATTTTACATGCAGTTATTTTCCTGAAGACTCTGTCAGCAGAACTTCTGCCAGTCAATGTCACTGCCTTAGCCAGTGCACTGCATTCTACAGCCCAGGCCTGTGTTTGTGAGCTTGAGCTTTCTCCAGTTCCTCTCATCTCTAGGATGACCACGTGGCTATTAGGCAGAGCTATAGTTTACTCATATTACAATTAAACTACAGGAAAGCATGTAAGCATGCAAGGGAAGTGATGGTCTAGCTGCTACGTAACTGCAGCCACAGAACAACACACAAAAAAACCCCCACGAGTTCAATCTTCTTTTGCCATCAACCATGTTTCACGTATTTAGAAGCATGCAAATAAGTTTAAATCATATCCACACACACCCCCCTCGCTTTCTCTGGATGCGTGAAACCCGAAAGACCACAAGCTACACGAAAAAGGAACAAAGAACCACCCGAATGGGAGTTTATCCTGAATGGTGGGTGAAAGGCAGCGGCCCCGCAGTGAGGGTGCCACAGCAGGGAAGCCAAAGGCAGAGCCAAGACGGGCCCGTTTGCTCTCTGTGCTCCCTCGGAGCAGCGCTCCCAGAGCCTTCCTACAGCCCAGGCGCCCAGCTGCAAACACACTCTGACACGGTACAACACGCTGAACACTGCCTCCAGAACGGGGCAAACGAGAGCTCTGCACCGCGCAGGGCTGCGGGGTCTAATGTCTGTCCTGGGTAGATGCGGCTTTTCCTGGCGCTGCATTCGCCGGACCAGGCTGCGGCTCGGGAGGTGCCCGCTCCTAGCTCACACACAGCTCTCCGGACAGGACACGCACCAGCAAGGAAGCGGAGGGAGGGGAAAAACGGATCTGTAGGTACTTACATGCAAGATGAAAATTAACTGCACTTTAGGCATACTTTAAAAGAAACATAGAATAACCCTGTGTGACACATTGTTCCCAAAAAGCATTCACCTTAGTCACAAAAATACTTTGTACTTATAACATTTAACACCTCTAGCAAACAGTTGCTGCAATCAGATTCTTTGTTAGTAACAATTCGGTTAACCAGTTACAGCATGAATCAGTGCAAAGATAATTATTAGGGATGTTTCAAAAGGAGCATACCAAACAACAGGGGGAAAAAAGTGCCAAATAGTACTATAACTATTAGATTTTAGTTGATAAAAAAACCAAAACCAACTTAATAAATTACTCAGTGCAGAATCAAAACAATTTCAACAAAATGTTCTTCAATAAACATGGTAACTAAAATGTCAGCCATACATCTTTTAATTAGCTTTTTTTTCAAAACTTACCTATGTTTTTCTAGTTCGTTGTGTGATGACCTATTAAAAAGAGAAAAGAAATATTAGAGAAAGAAGAAATAAACCAAGATTTAGAATATTTAAAAGCCAATACCTGCATATGTTGCAAAAGAGTTCTCTGAAATATGTATTTAACATGGATTATGAAACAGCTTTTCTATTAAATTGATTCACTTTTACATCCCTTAGATTCTTCAGGGTATCAACTTAATTTCCATGAGTAAACTGTAGGTTTGGGGGGAATTATAATATATTTGCATTTATTAGTGTTCAATACATTCAGAGACAGAAATGAACATAAAAAACTGAGCAGGTTAGTAATAAAAACAGCCCACGAGATTTTTATCTGTGAAGAAAAATTATGAGGGGGCAGAAAATGTTAGAAGATCTAAATGGCAACAGGTAAGAGCAAAAAGCACCCAAAAGGCCAGCTTTCAAGCCCATGGAGAAGCAGAAAGAACAATCAGCAGCTAATCACTGCGGTTGTTGTTGTTGACATCTTAATGGCAACAAAAGAGGAATCATCTTAATTCTTCTGAGTCTACAAACAGAAAATAAAACCCAAAAAAATCACAGTCCCTGTACCAACCACAGCAGTATGTTATCCTCTTCCAATCTGCTCAGATTAGAGATTTTTTTTATGCCCCAACCAATGCCTCGGGATTTTTGCCATTAGAAGGAAGCCTTAAATTCTTGGAAGACCTTTTTTTTTAAACTGATTCAGCTAAAAATATTCATTTTATTTATTTACACAGCTCAGATTAAAAACATTCCTAAAATGAAGTTACTGTCACTTTCAGAACCAGCAATTTTCTGTACTTTCAGTTTTGTCCCCCTGAAAACATGCCCAGCACGTAAGGATCAAAAGATGCAGAGGTGGTGGCAGCTTTTAGGGCTGGCAGATTATGTCAGAGCAGCTCTGCTGGAGCCTGCTGCAACCCCAGCCTGCAGCTGGGCACGGGGTGAAGAGTGAGGGGCCTTTGTGGAGGGCAAGTGCACAGTCCCTCCAGAGAGCAAAGACATCCCAGGGGAATTACAGAGCCGTCCTGCACAAATACTGCCGGGTGCTGTGCTGTCCTGCCTCTCCCTGCACACACCCGAGCTGCTGGATGCTGTGCCTGGGTGTGACTGATGGCAGAGCATCACTCCGGCCATAGAGAGGGAAAGAGAAAGCAAAGCTCACCCAAAAAATATCCAGTGAACAAACCCACGAGCAACTGATCTCAGGCCAGTGCAGATCCTGATCCTGCAAGGAATTAAGTGAACTGCCCCTCTGCAGGTAAAACTGAAATGTGTACAAGGTTCAGCACTGATGCTAATCCACTCTCACCAGAAAGCATCTCAGTGTTGGTACCAAGACATCAATTATGTCAACCATTACCTGGCATCTTTTTCTCAAAAGCCTATGAAAAGCCTATGAATTCTTTATGCATTTTTTTTAAACTTCTTGCATCAAGTGAGCCATGATCAAGTAATGTGTGTATTTCTACAATGCCATTTAAGTGCTCCTGACCAATGCAACAACACTAAAAGTGTTAAGACACATATTCTGTGCTACATTAATAGGGCAAGGTGGGCTTGGTCATTTGGCTATCTTAAGAGGATTCTGTTTTTATCTTCTACTCCTACTCTGTACACAGAGATGAGACATTTTCTCCACAATCATTTCTCCACACCAGTGTTCACAAAAACTGACAAAAGACTATGCTAAATCCACCAGTGTTTATGAAAACACATGGAAAACAGAAGTTAGGAGGGAACCATTGTCCCCAAACACCCTCAACAGGCCTGTGAAAGGCACAAAGACACTGTTCGTAGGGAACTTTGGAAGGGAAAGGAAATACAGGCTGGCCTGGATTCATCTGTATGGCATTAATTCCTTGACATTTCTGGCAATTAGACACAAAGGTGAACACAATCACTCCAACTGGCCCATTCTGAGCTGCCAGCTCACAGCAGCTCCAGTGAGCACACATGGGGACAACACGGGCCAAGAAATCCAGCCTGCATGGAGTATTTTGCTGGGCTGAGAAAGGATGCAGTGAGCAGGTGGCAGTCCTTCTTCATGCAGCACAGCTACAGGGCACCTCTGGTGCATGAAGGGTGACCCCGGTGCTCTCCTGAGGTATGTCCTGCCAGAGCAGCTCTGGAGCGGCGCAGCCGTGGGTGTGCCAGCTGCCAAACGGAGCGGCAGTGGCCATGTGCCTCTTGGCAGAGCTCTTGGGGACACAAAAGCCTCAGTGACGCCTGCAGTGTGCAAACGGAGGCACCAGCCACACATTTCGGGAGGTGTCAGGGGGGTGACTAACGCCTCAACTATCAGGCCCTAGGCAGAAACCAAAACCTAGAGTCCTGGCATTCACCTGAGAATTGCTCCATCTACAGAGCAAGTTAAATACCCCTATTACAAAGCATGACAGGGGTTTCTTTGGTTGGGATTGTTTTCAGAAGAGATGAAAATACTGTTTTTTATTTCTTTCACTGTCTACAGCACAGTATATTGCAAGAATATCCATCTCCTGCTGCTTATGTGAACTAAAGCGAGCGAAGGAAAATGCACAAACCAGTCTGCACACAACCCAGCACCCTGTTTCAAAATGGAGTCCTTTACTACTTTAGTAAAGATAAGATGTAGGCCACAACTAAGAAGATACATGTACATATGTTATTTATATGAAAGAGACGGATATATGACTGTGATTTTCAGGCAAATGGTCTGTGGAGTCTTTCAAAAGCGGCTGCAAGAGAAGGAAGACTTCTGGTGTTTAACTTAGGTTCACTCTATTGAGTTTGTATCTTCATGCAAAGCTTTGGGAAGTTAGGGGTAGCAGTGATGAAAAAAAAGTGTCAATAAAAAGGTTCAGATAACAACAAACGAAAAAATCAGCAAAATCATAGATTCAGACAGAAGAGATAATGAACACTAGTGCTTAGACTACACTGTTGATCTGAGACAGCTCCAATATCCCTTTTACAAATGCCAGGCAGTTCACTGACTATAAATTTTATTTGTGAAGAAATTGTCAAAAGAAGATTTGAAAGAACTTCGGAACCAAGTAAATGCAGACACTGGTCTGCAAGATGCTGTGCATACTTCCCTCAGCACATCCCCAGAGCCATCCCCCTCCACCACCTTCCCTTCCCCAAACAGGAATTCTAGGTATTGGATTTCATCTTTTGGTTGATGCAATATTCAACAGACACACCTAAACAATTCAGACAGGTGCTAATTGAGATGGCAAGACTAACACAGAAAAGGCAAGGGCCCCTCCATGTCCACTGCTGCCAGTTCATGGGTGAGGCAGCAGGAGCTGCTCACATGCTGCTCTCATCTAGACTGAGATTTCACTGTATGTGTGATGCATGGCCTGTTTCAGTATTGACACCTTCCCTACTCCTCCATCCATTTACCCCACCAGATGGGACATCTGCTCAGCAGGAAGCCAGCAGCTCCTGACAAAAGCAGGGATGTATGGAAATGCTGCTGAAGTTTATTGCCCTGTGTTAATGGGAGCAGGTCTAGACCATGACTCACCAATACCAGTTGCCAACGCATTTTAAAGCACTGTATAGGGACCAAAGCAGGGTGCCAGGGCTTTCTGGTGCAGGCAGGGCTGTCAGGGGGTTATACAACCCAAGTGCAGGATACAACTCCACCTAAGGTCATGCAGCCATGTGAACTACACTGCCAGCACTTCACCTTTTGTCCAGGCCAAAAGAGTAAGAACAAACAGAACAAGAAGCTTTACAAGGTGCTACACCTTAAGTGTCTGCATCCAGTTCCTACTCCCAGAAGTGCAGGTGTGTAAAAGCACAAAGCTTACACCTGCAGTCTTGTGTGAATGCAACTGCTGTGCAGCTTTTCATTGAAAGGATCCAGATTTGCTTCCCTGTCCACATACCTAACCTGCCTGGGTTGCACCTGAAAATACTACAGTTCACCCCGCAAAGCACAGATAAAACTGAACATAAGCACATGTCCTCCCTAGCATTCACTGCTCCTGGGTTGTTGGTTTTTTTCCGTTTGTTCCGAACTGGACACATTACTTACAGCCTGTCAAAGAAACAGCCTGTACCGAATTAATCCACTAAAAATTAATTTTGCATTCTCCTCATAGCAAAATTTAACTGGTTCTGCAGATTCAGCTGGGATCTGGGAACCAGGCATACTGGCACAGCCTTGATGCAGAGTTCTGGCTCTGGGATCACATTCAAGTTGGTGCTGCCACATGTTTGCAGTGGCCAGGTCTGAACGTGCTTCTAATACGGTGGCAATTTGTTTTCCTCAACTGCACAAGCAGTGCAGCTCCCAAACATCGCAGACCTACCGCAGTTCCTCAGGGACGACAGGCCCATTGGTGAAATCTGTTATACTGGGACTAAAATGCATTACTTTAAAACCAAATGTGGCAGTAACAATTGCTGTCCTAGCTTTCAGAAGGCAAACCCAGAAAGATCTATCGAATTCAGAAATCCAGGTGAAAAATCAGAGGAGCTACATCTGCACAGTCTGCTTTGCAGTGTTTTATTCTTGGCCTCTCACAAAAAAAAAAAAAAAAAAGTAAGGAAAAATAAAACAAAAATCAGGCCCTGATCCCTAAGCTGCTTAGTGTGGGCACAGAAAAACATCTGCAGAGAGCAAGGGGCTTGCTCTGTGGGCCACAGGTTCACCCTCACCATGAGCCAACATCAACAGAAGAATTCGGACATTAGGCTCTGTTTTTATTTGAAAATCCAAATGCCGCTTTCATCTTTTTCTGCATGTAACCCTTTGCCAGAACACAGCACAAAGTACACGTCTATTTATATAACATATGAGCAAAAATATTAATTAATTGACACAGAAGATATATTTATAAACCGGCATTTATTTTGCTCCCTCTCCTTCAATAAACCAGCTCCTAAATTAACAGGCCAAACACACTGCACCACCGACATTCAATTCCTTTCTCTGAAAGTAAATTTAACTGTGACCTCAGTAGACTGGCATCTAACACTAAGATTTTGGTTTTCATTTTACCTTATTTCTGACCCTTTCATGGCGAAGCAGCTGCCTGAGCTCCCCGGTGCATGGGCAGACACACACCTCAAACCCACCCACAGCTCAAGGTACCCAACACCTGGTGAGTGTCACTGCAGCCAGGGCAGAAGAAAGCCCCGTTATCCGCAGGACTGCATGTTCCTCTGTCAGAGTGCTTTGCCTTGTGAGCAAACGTCACCAAATTTCAGATTTGTGTCGCATTCCTCCTCGGCACATTGCACACGTGTCACCTATTTGTTTCCTTGGAGCAAAAACCAAGCTTGACTTTTGAATATTTGCTATTAACATTTCAAAGGTACAACAGCAGTAAATCCAGCTGTTTGTTTTATGCCTTTTTTTAATTCTAAGTACACCTTAGCAAGAATTATTACACTGCATGGCACTGCTTTAGGAACTACATACAGCCACTGCTCTGCGGAGACATTTATTATACTGTAGTCAAGTACCTGATAAGTATTATTGTAACAAGAAGATGTGACCTAGGTTTACCTCCCTGCAAAAGATAATATTGTGGCTTTCTCTAATCTCCTGTTCTCTTCACAAAACAAGAATCCAGTTTCATTTGCCAGAGGATTTTGGTCAAAATTACTGGGGGGAAACAAGTCTGAATCTCGGCTGAGGACACGGTACAAACAGCAAACCAGAAAGAAAACAAAGCAGTTTGGTTTGTGTGACATGGGAAAGGGCACATCACAGGAAACTGAGAAGAAAACACATAACATCAAGACATTTTAATGTGCAAGTGAAAAAGAAATGGCTAAACTGTGTCTGACTGCTACCAGTAACACCGAGAATATTGTTTATCAACAAACTGCTAACAACCACTTTCAATTTTGATTCAAAGCTAACAGTGGACGAAGCAAAAATGTTAAATTCCTACAGTGGACAGAAAGCTTATAGATTTTGGTTAATCAAATGTAATTCTGCTGGTATTTTTCCCTGCATGAATCAAAACCTGCCAAAATTACTTCTCACTCAATTGCAGTCAAGAGGGCAGCAACCTTTTAGCCCAGACCCAAGCATCCTGTCCAAAGGGCCCGCAGCCTCCTGCCCCTTCTCCTGCTGTTCTGGGTCTCGCCAGCCATCCCCAAGGGATGGAGGTCTCATCCTACAATTTCTTACATGAATATCACCAGCACTTCGGCAGAGGAAGGAGGGGTCCATCAGTGCCCAGGGCAGCTGGAATCCATCCCTGCCTGTCACCTAGCCCACGGTGCCTGGCCAGCACACCTGTGCCATACAGGATACTCTGTTCCCCCCACAGGCAGGCACACAGGAGGGAAAACACAGAACAAAGAAGAGTACAGCACACAGGCTCCCTCACATCTGACAGTTTTTCTCCTCCTCCCCTCTTTTCTGATTTTCCAAGAATAAGGAGATGGTTTTCATGCTTCTATATATGTATACCTCATAAAGCATGAAAAAAACCCATATGTGCATATATACATCTCTCACTTTTTAATCTGATCAGATGCTGCAAGCAGCAGGATACAAAAATAGATAATGAAAACAACAATGCCCCTGCAGATTTGAAATGTGCAGTTAGCTGTTCCTTTCCTACTCCTCCAACCTTAAGTATGTATTTTTAATCCAGAAAAACAATGAAATAATAAGGCGTGAATTTCAGACATGTATGCAATCCCCTGTATGCAATCACATGTCTCCTGGCATCTGATGCTCCAAACCCAATGAGTCTGGAAAATGGTTAAAGTGGAACAATATGGACAAACACTCTGTCCAGTGGTTCACATCACCCATGACCACTCCAGATCCTCTGAACTTTGGTCAATCATCTCCCTCTTAATCTTTGAGTTGCTTAGGAAGAATTAACTGTGTTACCAAAAATTCACTCTAGTCTGGGGCTTGGCCCCTATAGCCTCTAAACTCCGAATAATACACCAGCTGGTGTACATCATGTATTCTGCATGTTTAAATGGGGGGGTAATTTCTCCCGAGCAAATCTAAGTGTGCAGGCAAACATGAGCAGTGATTGCTGGACATGGGTACAGAGCCCGTACAGACAATGCAGAGGTGCCCACAGGGCACTGCTGCTGCCCCTCTGTCCCTGAAAGAACAGGGAGCTGCATTAAAGCAATGTGCCTCTGCTTCCCACACCGGTCAGCAAGCCCAGTGTTCATGCTGAACCAAGCCAGCCACTGTCCTGGCAGCGCTCGTGCGGGAAACCATTCCCTGACAAGCATCATCCTGTCCTGTAACACAGATGACCCATCCCTCATCTCATCACTGCAGCTAGAAGAAAGGAAAGTGCAGGTGAACGCACACATTGCACACTGCAGGGTGGCATTTTTGAAGGTTGCCACTGCTACGGAGTGAGAACCAGAGCAAAACGTTAAACAGATAAATAAATATAAATCTGCAGGCAGGCAGAAAAAAAGCAAGAAGGTAACTGCAAGTGGATGTGTGTGCCTCAACTTTAATAACACTACCAAATTTGTAACCAGAAATCTTTTAATTCTGCTGCATTTGATAGATTAAAAATCCTCTCCTAAAAACTCCTGAAAGCAGCTTACAATTCAGACAAATAACTATTTTGCAGCGGATGACAAGAGCCCTAAGAACAGAAAAGATGGAATAATAGCTCTGTAAGTAACACAGATTTCTTGAATGCAAGAGACAGACAAGAAATCTGTACAATTCAAGGAGCAATTTACAACTGGAAATCCTATGAAACATGTTTTGAATTTTTTTTTAAAGCAGTGAGCATACTATATATGAAAATAATTAAAAATCTTAAGGAGCAAAGTGTCTCAGGACACAAGACACTCCTCCCACTCCTGATGACTTTCTCTTTTGAAATGAACTGTCTTTTCATGCTCCATGATGAGACAAAGAACTCAACTAAAACTAAAAAAAAAAAAGTAGGAGTACTGCAATTAACAGCCCCCAAAATGGTTGCCTTGCTCGGGGCAGGGGCACGGGGGCACAATTTGCTCCCCCTCAGTTATCTTCCAGGCACACGGCTCGGCCGCAGCAGGCACCACCAGGGCACTCAGCAGCTCGTGTTTTTGCTCAAGGAGAGAGTTCATCAGCTTTTGATTTCGGTTTGCACCTCCGGTGCCCCACAAGCAGCTCCTGGCCATCTGCCTGGCACCTCCCCAGCACCATTCGACCCGGCCGCAGGATGCCCGCCGGAGCAGCGAGAGCGGGCCTGCCGAGACTCACTGCTCCTTTGGAAAACAAGTCACGTGCAAATCAAGTTCATTTTAGGCTGTTCTACAGGAGCCACCATCCAGCATGACCATGCAGAGCAGAGCCTGCGCTGGGGAGAGCATCGCTGCCCCGGGACGAAGCAGGCCCAGCAGGGCACGGTCCTCGGTCCTCTCCGGAGCAGCCCTGGAAGAGCAAAGCAGACCCGAGCAGGCAGAGCCTAGGGCTAGGCTTGCTCCCGGGCAGGGGCCGGCAGTGTCCCTGTAAGACAGACAGCCTCCTGCACGTACACAGCCGCTGCCCGAGCAGCAAACAAAGCTGCAGAGCCTGCGCACAGCAGCGCTCGGCTCGTGCCATCGCAGCGCAGGTAGCGGCTGCGGGGGAACAACAAAACCGCGGCGGCGGAGAGGCGGATGGGCGATAACCGGGATAAACAACAACCGAGCCGCGCACCCCGGCGGATCTGCGAGCGGCGGCCAGGCGGAAGGGCTGGCGAGCCGGCGCTGCAGCACAGCCCGCGGGGAGGTCAAGCTCACGCCGGCACCTTCTCAGCCCGTACCTCCCGGAGAGGCTGGAGGGCGTGCGGAGTGTCCCCCCCGCCGCCCGCACACGCTCCCCGCCCCAGAGCCCGGCGCCGCCGCAACCGGAGGCTGCATCTGCTCGGGCTGCCATGGGGGAGGCGGCCGGCTCGCTGCCTGTGGTTTATAAATAAATGCCGGGGGGGACATTAGGTGCCATGCAAAGAGAAATCTGGGTGGCGATTATGGTGTTAAGGTCTGCAGCAAAAGCCGCTGTCGGCGAGCGCGGAGCAGAAGGAGCGATGAGGGCGGATGGTTCAGAAGTGCAGTGAGTACTAAGGAGATGGTGTACGCGTGGCAGTGTTTATATGAGAGATCAAAACAGAGCCAAGCCCATCCAGGGGAAAAATGGCGACTACCGGGATGGGGAAAACTGAGACACTGGACTAGTTATTATTTTTCATAAATGTATGCACTGCACATAAGCTAGACACATTGGAAAAGCTGACGATTCATTCTGAAAAAGCGGTGCGTCTATTACCTGTTATTCTGGGATTTTCTGGCCATGGTGCCTGCCTTTGTTTTCTTTCTGGAATAGTCACTATCGAAGGGTAACACTGATGCATAGCCATGTTCTGCTTCTAGGGACAAAGTCAGCATTAGTGGCAATATATTTTTTCCATGCAATTTTTTCCTCCTTTGCAGGAACGCTAGGGTAAAGAACAGAATTTTTTCCGGTTGATTTGTTTGGATTTTATTCTGCCATCTCTTAAAGAAGCGAGACAAAAAAACGTAACTCGGTAAACCAAAGGAAAAAAAGAACAACACCGAAGTGTCGAAATTAGGAGGATTACTGAGGTGCACATTAAAAACGAGGCGGATCATGCAAACCCTTGTCACGCTGCGCTGGGGGAGGGGAGCTGCCATACAATCACCGACTGCCACACACGGAGCGGCGAGAGGGATCCTGAGCGCTGCCACACGCACCGTCCCCATCCAGGGCGGCACGAACAACCCCCTTCTGCTTTGCTTGGGGGGTCATATATAAAAAAAGCCAAGATGCGAGCAGCGATGCTCCCCCAGCGCGCTGCCGCTGGCGCAGCCCGGGTCCCCCCAGGGCAGGTGCGGGCTCGGGGCCGCTGCCCCGGCCCGGCCGCCGCACAACAAAGGCCGAGAGCGGCTGGGAGCGCCTGCGGGTGCCTGACCGACTGCCCGCCTGCGCCCTGTACCTCGGTCTCTTCGTTCCAAGTACTCGGCCGCTTCCAGGAGGATTAACAGGGAGTTCAATTCCATGGCTGCCCGTTCCGAGCCCCCCGCGCCGAGTTCACGCGCGGGGACTCCCGAGCCCCCGGTTTTAAGGCACCTCGCTCAACCTACATTTGACACACAGCGGACGGGCAGCCCGCGCAGCCAATCGCGAGCCGCGAACAGGCGCGGGGCGGGACGCGGAGGGGCGGCCGGGCCAATCGGCGGCCAGAGTCCCCCCCTCGGGGCAGGGGATGTTGACAGATCCCCGCCGCCCGCGCCCATTGGCTGCCCGTGTAGTAACAATTTAGAAGCCGAAGCTTAGCAACAGCACGTGGTGGCCCGGCCCCCGCGCCCGCTCATTGGCCACTTCCTTGCATGTTAAGTAGGCGGCGGCCGCCCATTGGTGCGCGGGGAGGCATGCAAATGAGGGTGGGGAAGGGACCAATGGGGCTGGAGGCGCGTGCCGCGCGGCGGGAGGCGGGGAGCGAGGCGCGAGCAGCCAATGGGCGGCAGGGGGCGTGGCGTTGCCGTGAGGAAGAGGCAGGCGGAGGGGCGGGGCTTCCGGCGGTTCTGCCCCTCGCACGCGCCGGGTGGGACGCGGCGGCCGGGCCCGGGGGGAACGTGAGGGGAGACGGGAACAAGGGACGGCGGAGCAGCCCGTAAGGGAAAGTATGGCAAGGAATGAATGGGAGCGAAAAAGACGAAACTAACGGGATGCCGGAGGGGCTGTGAAAGTGTGCCTGGCACGTGTATTCGTGACCCCTTGCGGTGCTCAGGCGAGAGAAGAAGACGGCAGCCCTGTAAAAACACGCACAGGGATGTAAGGGAATTACTAAACTCTACACAATGGCCTAACCTGCTGAAAAAGAGAAACAGT
This sequence comes from Aphelocoma coerulescens, assembly GCF_041296385.1. Classification (NCBI taxonomy): domain Eukaryota; kingdom Metazoa; phylum Chordata; class Aves; order Passeriformes; family Corvidae; genus Aphelocoma; species Aphelocoma coerulescens. Next base: position 70,864,389 of record NC_091017.1, on the reverse strand, counting down.
GGAAAGCTGTCAGAAATGCAGCCAGAGTGCCTGCCAGCCTTCCAGCCCTTGCCAGCATATTCAGCTGCCTTTCATCATCTGGATACACAGAAGCCGGGTACCAGAATAGCCTGGCTCCCGGCGCACAGGCTGAGCAGGAAGAGCTCAGCACCTTTCCTGTCCACACCATCCTATTTGTGCTGCTAGCTCTGCATCCTTATCTCAGATAGCTGCTGCACAGCTGTTGCCTAAAACTGGTTGGTTTTAACACGAGCAAGCGTAGTTTTAAAATAGGCATATTTTAAGCTGTGCTGGGATCACACATTGGTACATCTTCAGGCCAAAAGTGCTGAAGCCTGTAATCAGTCCTTCTGCAGGATTGCACTTGGGCACACAATTGGTCCCATTGGTTTTAATAGAGCTGTTTAGGTAAGAGCTATCCAGCATACAGGATGGATGCAGAATGTTGTCCTGTGTGTTTATTCCTTGGCAAAAGATGTCAGCCTGAGTTTCCTTTTAAGAGGATAATAGCAATTCAGATTAAAACAAGGATTATGCTTTACTGTTTTTACAGCATTGTGGTAAAGCCACATATACATTACACCTGGTCTTATATTAGTCTGTATCTTGTTGCCCCAGATGCACAAGTGTAATGTGGCTCTTGAAAATGGCTGAAACACAGATCACATTTTACTGCCATTTGGTCCAGGCACCAGGGATAAGAGAAAATACAAGGCAGTCAAGAAAGCAGCATTGTGATTGTAATTTAAGAGAATTTTGTATTTGTTTGGAAAAAGTCTGACTCTATGAATTACAAGGCGGAAGGGAATTTGGTGCATAGATTGCAAAGGTAAAAAAAAAAATTGCTGTAACATTTTCCACTTGCTGCTTGAACTGTTGAAATCCTGCTGCATGTGGGTGAGACAGCACAGTTTTTACTGTAAAACCAGTGAAACTTATGGCAGTTTTGCTGTTAACTGGAAGTAGGTTTAGACACTATTTGACATTGCCTTCTGTTGTGAAACAACATGAAACTATATGCACAGGTCTGCTTTGTCCACACAGGAAAGAAAAGTTCCCTTTGCCTGACCACATGCGTAGGGCACTTGGGGAAGATGCAAAGATGCACAGATAAGGCATCGTTCTCTACTGCATCCACAGCAGTACCTCAGATCTTCGGAACACCTATATTTATTTGTATACAGGTCTAAAGGTATCTTCAACTGTTTTGTACACGTGCTGTGGAAATCAGTCATACATCCAGAAAGGAAGATGAATGTGCTAGGTATGTAAATGTTTGTGTGAAAGCCCAGGATTCACACCCATGGATTTACTGAGGCTCTGAATGCTGAAAGCTCTGCCCCACCACACTGTGAGCACACAACTTTACCTGGAAAAAACTCTGGAAACACAGGGGTATGAACAAACACTGCACAGTGCTTCAGGAGAGTACACAGCCTGAGCTGAGCACCCTGCCGATGACTGCCTTCACCAGACAATCCTTGGAGCTTGGACTGATCTGACTGCTGAGCCAAAGCCACCCTCAGCCACCCCTGCACTCCCTGGGGCCCAAGCTCAGCACCTCTAACCACTCCCAAAGGTAAAAACCATTGCTCTCTCTGCTTTCAAATGTGGACAGAAGTATTTTGAAGACGGTTGTTTTGAGGTGATGGAGGACAATTTCACATTGATATTGGCACTTTCCAGGGCCTTGTGCCTCTATACTTCCCTGCATGGAAGGGCTGCTTTGGGTAGTGAGGAACCACTGGAGCCAGCTGGACTATGTGCAAGAGTAAGTGCAGTGCAAAGTAAGAGCCAGTGTGGTCACAAAAGGCAGCTGATCTCTGATTGTGGTGGCTCTCGGCCTCAGGAGTCATAAATTGTGTTAGTTTGCTGGAACTGTAAGCATATATGGAACCCCACATACTCACAGACCCCCTGCTGATGAAATCCGGGGTAAATCCACACACATTTGGGAAGGACAGGGCTGGCTCGTACCTAACAACCACTGACACACTTTACCTGTAGTTGCATTGAAGGAGCAACACTGTGCAACAGCATGCTAGAGAGCGCTGAGAAGTTTTATCAGTATTATTTCTCCTAGGGGTGAACTCAAACGAGTCCTTCTCAGGAGGCATCATAAAAGCTTTTAAAATACCTAGAAGGAATCGTTCTGGATCTGGTTTTATTTGTGCCAGGGAACCAGGGCTAGTTTTGGTGGTGTCAGCATGGGTGCAGAGGTGTAGAACAGGTGTGAAAAAAGATCAACCAAACTGCTTTAAGAACTGAAGGAGGGGCTCTAAGATAGATGTGTGCTCGAAGGCTTTGCAGATTTGCGTCCCTAAATAGCTTTCTTCCATTTCTGTGAGCAAGCAGCAGGAACAGCTGAGTGCTAAAGAAACAGCTGGCCTTCAGTGATAAGGGGTAGCTGTCACTTCATGGTGAAGTTTGAAAAAGTTTATATTTAGAAGCAGAAGGGAGAGCCATCAGCAGCCACACCCTAAAACGTGAACTGTTTGCAGTTTCTTTGCTGCCTGCACTTGGTGATTGGAATGGTAGTATTTGCAATTTTAAATGTTACAGTGCCTTTCTTTTCCAAAATCCATCCTGTGGCATGACTTGGCATGTGAGATCAGTGACATCAGAACTGCTGAGTGTCCCAAGCTGTGGTGAGGGCAGAGATCTGAAGCTGATGATCAATAATTCAAGCAACTTCATTCACTATTTCCCACATATGGCCTTAAAGAAATAATTAGGCCTACTCTGCTTCTCAGATTTGGCTCATTGTATCTACTGCATGTTTCTTTCTTTTTTAAAATGCCATATTACACCATATCCCTATGTCCAGAGATAAGCCCTTCATTGTGCCTTGGATTCCATCCCTCTGTTTTCTTGGGTGTTGCAAGGTTTAAGTAGTTAGCAAAGACTAACTCATCTGCCCACATAGGAGGGGATCTTCCCTCAGGGCTGGCACTGACAAGTTTCATCTCCCTGAGTCAGTATCTCTAATTCCATTTAATTTCTCATCTTACCTGTGATTCAGATCATGAACTCAGTTTCCTAGATGCAGAAATCAAAACACCTGAAAGTTTAACAGAAGGAGGTTTCAAAAGTAACTATTTTGTCAGTGCCCAGGCCCATTTTGAGACACTCTGATTCTATTTACTCTGCCAAGTAAAGCAGTTCTCCACCCCTGATCTCAAATGGCAGGTGTCACTGCATCTGCTTGGCCCTGTATCTGGACTGATACTGGTGCACATGTGGCTTTTAGTCATCACTTTATTCTGTGTGGTTTGCTTTTAGTTTGGGGTGGTTTCTCTAAGTTCAAAGTGCCTGAAGATGGGTGGCAGCCCATCAGAGAGTGACTTTCAGACCTTAAAGCTGTGGTTACATGACATGAAGGTATGTGGGGTGTTGGGGTTAATGAGTTGTTGCTGCAGTGTTGAGGGACTATGTCCTCTGAGGGGTCCTGTCTGCGCAACCTCACCCCAGGAGCTTTCTGGGTTGGTCCTTGACCTGTTAAACCCCTTGAGCTGCACCCCAGCATTGACTTGGAGAAGAGCTTGGTCCAAGGACCACAACAACAAATAGTATGGATACTGTGGATTCCTATGGACCTGAGTGGCTTCCATGCATTTGGTGGGCTCTCTATGCCCAGCTTGCTGCCTGGCCTTGACCAGTTGTTTGCAGCAGTGTTTGAATCACTGGCTTCCCCAAAGCAATTGAATTTTTCCTGATTTTGTTTGGGATTTAGCACAGGCTTATGTAATGCTATGGTACACACATGCTTGAAAGCCAAATCTAAAAAGAAAAAGTACTTCAAACTGAATGCCAGTCCCTTGTAACGTTCTTTTCTTGTTAATTGCTGTTATTATGAAAGACAACATTTGTATCTTAGCGTCTTTGAGAGTTTGGCTGCAGGGACCTCACATGCCCCTCTCCGCCAGCACTCCCCGACCAGCGAGACGTGCAGTGCCCTGATGCCAGGCCCTGCAGCCATTGCTGTGATCAGGCATGAAATTATTCTTAACTGATTGAAGTGAAGCATAGATTGAAAAGCTTGAGACACTGATTTACTCCATCATCCTGCTCTGCCTAAACCGTGCCTGGCAATTTTAAACAGCGTCATCCCAAAAATCCCCACTGACGCTGCCACACTGAAAGTGCTTTACAGAAGGCAGTGGTATCGCTGCTTTCATTTTAAAAGACAAAAAAGAAATGAGACATGGGAAAAACAGCTGACCACTACCACTCAGCAAAGGCAGGTGAAGGGTTGGGAGGATGGCTGGGCATCCCAGTGCCCAGTCTGGCATGTTTGGCATTATGATACACTGCAGAGTAAGGATTTGTTATGTTATTTCAGATCTGAATCTCAGACGTGTCATGGCCTTATTACATTCCCTTGGTGTAGGAAAAAGGCCTTGTATTGCATTAATCTTCCACAAGGGGCCTTGTGTACACTGGTATTGCATTAAGCTTCCACAAAATATATAGACTAGTGCAGTGCAAAGATGCTTTGAAGAAATCATGGCTCAGACCCACTTTGTTAGGGTGCTTTTGAGGAGCATGGGCATCTGCCTGAGGTCACTGCTTGAATGACCTGGTAAATTAAACATTTCTCCTTTAGCTGATAGAATCAGGCCTTCTTGTTGGGTAACTTTGACACAAACACATCGTATAGAAGTAAAAGAATATTGTACCTCTCTGTGATCATCTTCTAAGCTGCCTTGATGCTTATCACCCTGCTGCAGTCCAGGACAGAGAAACAGAGCAAGGTTGTGCATATGTGCTACCAAATGGAGCTGAAACCAGCTTACCTTTAGCAAACAGAATGTCCACTTAAGGAGAGAGGCAACTGTGAGCTTTATGAATAAAATCAGGCAGTGGTAACACAATCTCAATTACATCTATCCTCTGAATGTAAAAAATTAAATTTTCTTACCCAAAGTACCTGCATCCTGTGTATCAGTCAGTCATGTCTTATGAGTTTATAGGAAGAAGCTCCAATTAATTTGTATTTGTCATTGGTGTGAAAATCCATCCAGATACAGAAGAATGAGTTCATGCATCCTATGGAGACCAACAAAGTAGTTAGCAGCCATTAATTTATACAATATTCATTACAGAGGAGGAACCAAGAAAGAAAAAGTTAGATTTACAAATTTAAGCATGGAGATTTCTCACCTGGGTGCTTGGACATGCAAAATGTACTGAGTTTTAATCTGGGTGAATCGGCTGATGAAATGAGAAGGAAATTAGATCTGTGCCTGTGATGTCTTCCCATAAACCCATTCTCCAGGAACCAAGTGCGTGCATACCTATATGGGAGAACAGGTTTTATCAGAGGACAGAGATCTGTAACATATTAATAGGCCTGCAGCAATTATGTATGCAAATTGTTGAGTTCTGTTCCCAGTAGGGAAAAAATAGTACCTAATGTGGCTGATGCAAATCTGCTTCCAGCCATAGGATTCTATCATTTGTATCAGCTGTGATGGAACCAAGTGAATCTGTGATGGGAAGATTGCAGGCACATCCCATATTGTACAGTAATGATAATACTCTGCATTTCTATAGCGTGTCCAACTCACGCATTTTAGACTGCTTAGTCAAGATTTTCCAGTTTAGGCATTTAATAGATATTAATAATTAGGCAAATAAAATGCTGTTCAGCTGAATGATGGAGGAATCCATATTGATCCTGAGCCTCATGCTGCTGGTAGAGTTGGGCCAGTATTGTCATGGTAGAGATAAGAGAGCTTGTGCATCGATACACACGTTTGAGAGAAGATCAGAACAGCCCAGGTGGTAAATAACCTGGACACTTGCCTGCAGGACCTAAAATTAGAGATCAGCACAAAGACTTGGCAGGTGAATACTCAGCAGATGCTGTCTTATCTCTCTATTTGCTTTGGAAGATTGGGGCTGACCCAAAACATGTTGAAATCAATTTGTATCTTCTTTATTTCAATAGGCTATGCACCAGCCTCTAATCAGTTGTGGGCCTAATTAAATGATTTTTCTCATTGCCAGCTAATTACTCCTATGGAGAAATGAAACTGAATGTTAGATGAGCACTGTGTAGGAACTGTGTCTGTAACGTATGGTTTAGAATAAAAAATTATGGGCTTGATTTCACGCTGTTTTACAGTCTCTTATTCCACCTAAACCAAGGACAATTTCCCTCTTTTTATTGGTATAAGTATGGAAATCGAGTGAAGAGTCAAGTGGAATGACTGTAACAAGCTCCCTTCCTTATGCAACAAAAAAAAGCTACTGCAAGCAGGAAATTATCGGCTTTCAGCGTCCAAGAGAGGAAGAAGCAATGCATTTAAATTGCAACAAGGAGGCTGAATATCACCAAAATGTTCTGTTGGGGAGGACAGTGACACACGGGGCTCGGATACCTGGGGAGCCTTTGGCACCTTCAGCTTGGCTCCAGCCTCAGGCAGGGGATGGAGCACCCAGAGACTTCCTGGGCCACGGTTGCCAGTGCCTGGTTGGAGTTTTGCCACAATTTGGGGAAAAATGCAAGGTACAGGACACAGACAAATTCAGTGCCATCACTTTGTGGTGACGGGCCATTTGCTGGTTTTGACACATGGCAAAGCAGGAAACGTGAAAATGTGAAATCTGCAATTAATTGGATAATGGGAAATCAATCATGGTAATGAGTATCTAAATGTTGTCAGACTCCAGCTGTAGCTGTGTGGATAGGACCGACCTAGTGATTACTTGCTTCAGGAATCACAGGTGGGAGGTTGCATAGGTCTGGCCAACTGATCCTATGTGCAGCTTCCCTGTAATAATTCCCAACTAAACCTTCAAGCTGAGCGTTGGGTTTGAGGCATTGCATGAGGCACTGAGTCTCAGGAAAGGGAAGATCTTTGCTCAGCAATCCCAAAAAACTTCTTTGACATCATGGAGGGGAAAAGGAGTGGCCTCCACAAAAGGCACAACGTGCTGAAAGCAACCTTGCATGCAAAGAAAGAAGCCACTTAAACTGCACTGTGTGTTTGTGGACCAAAATCTAAGATGCTGTAGCATGTGGTGGTTATGACCCAGCCTTATGGGACCCATACAGCACTCTGTCTGCAAAATGTGATATATGCAAAAGGCAAACATTCATATGAGCCAGCAGTGCCCTGGCAGCCAGGAGGGACATCTCTGTCCTGGAGAGCATCAGGCACAGCATTGCCAGCCAGGCAAGGGAGGGATTGTCCTGTTCTGCCCTGCACTGGGGCGTCTTCACCTCAAGTCCAGGGACCACTTTTAGGTGCCACAATATAAGCAGGATATAAAGCTACAAGAGAGTGCCCAAGGGAGGGCACCAAAGATGGTGAGGGCCCTTGAGGGGAAGCCGTGTGAAGAGCAGCTGAGGGCACCTGATCTGTTCAGCCTGGAGGAGGGGAGACCTCGTTGTAGTTATAACTTCCTCGTGAGGGGAAGAGGAGGGTCAGACACTGATCCCTTCTCTGTGGTGACAGTGACAGGACCCGAGGGAATGGCCTGAAGTTGTGTCAGGGAAGGTTTAGGTTGGATATTAGACAAAGGTTCTTCCCCCAGAGGGAGGTTGGGCACTGGAACAGGCTCCCCAGGAAGTGGTCACAGCACCAAGCCTGACAGAGTTCAACAAGCATTTGGACAATGCTCTCAGGCCCATGGTGTGATTCTTGGGGTGTCCTGTGCAGGTCCAGGAGATGGACTTGGATGATCCTTGTGGGCCCCTTCTAACTCAGGATATTCTATGATTCATCCTCAGGTAGATGTTTACCCTTCAAGTGTCATGTAAGGTGCCACATCCTTTGTGTTGAGTTTAGCATTGGGAGAAAATTTCAGTAACAAGGTAGTAGTAAGATGGAAGAAACTGGAGGGCAGGATGTAGAATTCAACTTACTTGGTTTATTTGTTTTCTTTCCAGCTTTCCACAGGTCTGTTTTTTTGCCTCATACTTGGCTCCGTCTCTGATCCCTTCTGTCCTGTTTTTGTTCTCCTTCCTTTGTTGCCGATGGTTTCACGCTGTTTCCATTCCTCTCCTTTTGTGTGACACAGATTCTCTGCCTGAGCCCCGTCCAAGGTGTTGGACTCCCTGCAGTTACAGCACAGAGTCTCAATACCAGGGACACGACTTCCTGCTTCACTGACAGTGTCTGCATTGTGTAAGTGAATGTGTGTCTTATGTCAGCCCACAGAGAAGTTGTTTCAGGGCATTACTTAATGGATTCTCCTTTTTCTACCTTCTCAGGACACTGGCAGCTCTTCTCTTCTTCATTGTTGCTGGTCTCTTGGTATCTACAGGAGACTACTCTAGATGATCTACACACAGTGAGAGAGCTTTGCTTAATGTGAAGACCTTACAGTCAACACAGAGAAAACAGACAAAGGTATGAGAAAGTTGTCATGAGTAAACCTTCCCTATGCAGAGGGAAATAGAAACACAGAAAATCCCTAGATCTCATTACTAGAGAAATGAGGTATCTGTGGTAACTTGGATATCTTGCATCCAGTTCAGGACTTTCACCCTCCTGTTCACTGAGACCAGGGTAACACGAGGATGGCTTTTTACTTTTTTCTGTCTTTAAGATGTGCCAAGGATGGTGGAAGGTAGGAGCTGTACCAGACAACTGACACAGCAGTATTGGGACAGGGCATTTCACCACTCACTCCCTCATGTGGGAAAGTCTAACTCATGCCAAGTCACTTTGTCACCTCTCTGTTTTTGAATTAAATGCTGAGGGTTGTTTGAAAGTGTTAAGTATATTGGCAGTTATCCCAGGGGGTGAGAAGATCACGAGTAGTATATTCTTCTATATCAAAAGATAGGTATAATATTCAGAGGTGCACTGGTGAGACTTAAAGCTTTAACTTCTAATAGCCATCTGTCTGAAGTTTACAGATGCCCCTGATCTACAGCTACAAGGTACTGAAATTAACACCCAAATTCCTGTGAACTCAGAAAGTCCCTGAAGAGAGGTAACAATAGTACTGCTCAGTTCTGAAACACTGACACAAGCCACTCTATAGCTATGCATGAGCAAAGGCTGACACAATCACACAAAAGGTAACTATAAGTCTTTTTTGACATCAGGCAGAAAATCCTAATCTTAGGTCTCATTCTTCTGTTTACATCCTTGCCTTTGTTTCACAAATTCAGATACATGCTTTACACTAGATAGGCAGTATGATGGCTTAATGAAAAAGAGGTCAGTACTATCACCTCAGTGTGACCTCTGTTTTCATTGTCTCTACCTTTGACATCTAATCAAACACATTAAACTATCCAAAATGCACACATCTGGGCTCTTTGTAGAGTATGTTTGTTTTATTTTTTAAAGCTTTGCTTACCTGTGGAGTCTACTATTTATTGTATGATGCTTTTTGCCACTTAGGCACTATGCTTAATCAGATTTGTAAATTAATTCTCTCCTGGGGTTTCTCTTTGTGTGTTCAGAAAGCATAAAAAGTGTTCATGACACGCTTCAAAACACACACTGGTTACATTAGTCATCCTCTCAGCATAATAGTTTTATGGAGAACACTTTCAGTTAAAAAAAACCCCGAAACAACACATTTCCTTTAATCCAGCTTCTTTCCCCCACTTTTGATCCTTAGAGTTATGCTACATGTTAGTAAACAGCTACACAACATGCAAAGGCTGTAATTGCCTTTTTTTTTTTTTGCTAGAGGAAAAGAGCTACTGTTTATATCTAACAATATCTATTATTGCTTTTTATGACATATTTCACTGAAAACATTTTCATATGGGAACTTTGCCTTGTTCTGGAAGATGGAAAGCTGGTTGTGAAAATGAGCATTGCTGAATCACAACATGCCTTCCTCCTGCTCTCCCTGAGCTACTCCCTCAGCCCAGCAGTCCCAGCCCACATCAGGGCTGAGGCTGGATGGGAAAGCACAGCTTGGATGGGGAGCACCAAACTCCCCATCAGTGCTGCCTGTACCTCACACACTGTGCCCCTTCCTTGTCAAGCTGTTCAAAGCACATCCTAGTGAACAAAACCCTTCTGTGGTAAATGTTGCAAAGTGGGAAAGAATTTACACAGCAAAAAATGTCACTAATGTTGGTGAGGAGGAAAGGGTGCTTGGCCAGCACTTGCCCCTTGGCAAGGAAGGAGGATGTCCATGGCAATTGCACTGCAGCCTGAGAACTACAGTGACAACAAACTGCAGTAGATTGCCTTGGAAGGGAGGGGTACTTCCCAGAAGTCATTTTCACAGACAAGAAGTCCACATCCACAGACAAATGTGGCTGCAGTCCTCACTTTATGCCAGTGGACCCAACAGAAAATCTCTCCTCATACAGCACACTCACCCCTGTACTCTCTAGGAGCCTTATCTACAATCCCCACCCCAACCCACACACTCCCCCAATCTCTCAGCCCTTTGTGTTTCACAGGAAACAAGTAGATAAACCACAGCTTTCAATTTCCTAATTATGCAAAAAAGTAGAAACTCCTAAACTTTCAGAAGCTCAAAAATGCTGAAGTGGTTGGAAAAAACAGGCAAAGAGAAGACCTGAAACCAAATGGGGATTTCACACTGGGATGTCATAGACATTACAAATATATGGGGTGGGCTCACAGCACACTCACGTGTTTTTGCTGAAAGAGAACAGCAGTGGATGGTAGAGAGAGCCCCATCTTTGAGGAAGGACCCAGCAGGAGCAAAATCTTTTGTCTGATGGAGCAATCCATGATTCTGGGAAGAGAAAATATTTTGCCTGATTGCTGTAGAGAGGAACTTGCTCAGCTCAGTAGGGAGGAACCTGGCTCTAGCACTGCTCTCCAGTGGGACCCTGGGGATTTCTAGACATGTTTTTGGCCAGACTACTTCTTCTCTCCCAGCCTCCCTCTTTCCCTGGATCTGTGCCTGCCTCAGAGCTGTGGGATAACCAAGACTTCGTCCATTCTCCACCAGTGTGGGCACATGCAACTGCAATGAGTGCATGCAATGGAGCCTCAGCAAGAAGCCAGAGAGCAGCTATGCCTGTGCTGTTGCTCCCCCATTTCCAAGTGCCACAGTCACTGCCTGTCCCATTGCCTTCACCGTGGCTGTCACATGTCTGTGTTCCTGGGACACCTGGAGAGGGTGAGCTCATCCCATCAGTGCAGCTGCTTGTTCCCCTTCTCCCTGGTTTCACATGTTCAGTCTCAAATATTCTCCTTCTTGCCAGTTGGTTCGGAGCACGATTTAACCCTTTCCAAATTTTCATGCATTTGGTAACATTTTTGGTAAATGGGAAGGACATCCAAAGAACTGAACCTGCAGGGTAGGTGGGCTGGTGGTGAGTGCAGAGCCCACTGTCAGACCCCACTGCTGCTAGCAGGCAATGCTGCAGCTCATGGTACCAGTACATACAGAGCCCCTTTTCCCTCAATTTCCATATCCTAACAGCTTGTACAGGTCTCTAGCTTCTCACTTGCTATTTCCTTGTTCAAATGTCTGGGGTTTTTTGTTTCTCCTTGGGAAGCAGCAGAGTGATGTGGAGGAAGGAGGATTCCCTGATCCTGGTGAGTTCTGGGAATGAGTGCCACAATTGTCAGCCAGATGCCAAGAAAACACAAATCGTTCACAGGCAACAACTCACATTTGTCTCCCTAGCAGCTCTTCAGTTCTCCAGCACACTGTCAAGGGCACAGGGAGAGGGCAGGTTCATCAGGCACTGCTGGCCAGGCTTACAGGCAGCTTGCAGGCTTGGAGGACTGACTGGATCAGGGCATGGGCAGGGCTTTCTGCATCCTGTGCTGCTGCTTTGACATCAAACTACTCAGGTCCTGTAGGCTAATATGGTTACCAGTTCATGTATAGGAAAAGATGTGTTAAAACACCAGTTTGAAGGGCAGGACTGTTGTGAGGACCTGAGCACCTTTCTCCTGAGAAGGACCCTTGGCCTTGTAGAGCCATGGTGTCTGCAGTGCAGTAGCACTACCTTGTCCTGGGTGGGGACCTGCTGCCTGTCCTGTCCCAAATCTGCCCCAGCCTCCCTTTCTGTTTCCACACTGGGAGCAGAACATGAGACTGGTATCTCTGTGGCTCTCCAGCCCCTGCTTTAACCAAAAGGATGTTTGTTTCCTGCAAAGGAAAGCACAGTCAGTTGTCACACTAGAGGAAAATAAAACACAGGGCCAGACTGTGTATTTTACACGTCTGCATAGAGATTTCATCAGAGCTTAACCTGGCTCATCAGACCAAACCCTAATTTTGTACATCACTAGTGGACAAGCTCAGGGGACGAATGCAGGGACAGGGAGATGCTCAGTTTGTTCCCAGTGTGGTGTGTCACATGAGGCAGTCCCACTTGGAGTAAGCATTGGTTATCCTGAATTGAAAACGAACACCACATGGCTTCACTGCGTGATGCTTGTCCGGCACATTTGTTGCTCTGGTGAAGGTTCCTCCAGAACACCCCATAGGCTGAGTCATGGCAGGTGGTCCTGTATGACTGTGAGAATCAGCAATTCATGGTAGCATTGGGTGGATCAGGAACATGGACTTTTTAGATGGAGAAGGACTCACTGTCCACGCCTAATGGTGGCCTTGGGAGTGGATTAGAGAACCACTCAGCAAAGCATCTTGACTCCACAGGGCTCCTGAATCTTCCTGTTGTTTCTTGCAATTCCTTTATCTGTATCCAATGCAGAATGGGTAATCATGCCCATTTCAGCCTAACGTCCCGTTTTCCTTTCTTTACACTACTACACATAGCAATCATTTTTGGCCACATACATTTTAATGTTTGTTAATTGAGGTATTTCTCACAACAAAAATCTTTCTAAGTCTGGTTACTGTTTTCCCTTATTGTGAATATTCATTCAGCACTTACCTTTGCCAAAGATGATGTAGTGCAAGCAGGTGTCACAGCCGTACTTTCAGCCGTATGGAAAACACATTTCATTTCTGACAGCGATCCTGCTGTTTCAGTAGAAGGCTACCCCATGCAGAGATAGGCTGGTTAGATCAAACTGTACTAATTGCAGAGTGATTTGGAAATCTGTTCCACTTGCAAACAGAATGAATCCAAGACTTTGTAACATTGAATTAACAAAGGTCACATTTCATAAATATTACCAAGCAATTTTCATAGATAACGCAGCAGGCTAGTTAATGATTAGAGCAGTAAACTTCTGACGTAAAGCCATGATGAATAAGGGACATATTTTTACAGCTTCCGTTATTATTGCCTCAGGGATCTTAAGTAAAGGCAGCAGAAATTATTAGGGTCCAACATATCTTTAAAATCTAACCAATCAGGCTATATCTGGTCTTCCCAGAGGCTTTTGTATTACAAACTAGAAAATTCAAGAGATTTTAGGGCATCAGTCAGATTCTCAATGGGAAAAAAAGGCATGCTGGTTTCAATCCAGTTCTACTGGACTCTGCAATGTAAAAACCAGCTTCAGTAACTGGTGGGAATTGGCATAGCTCAGGTTAAGAAGTGATGGTGGAACTCTCCCTCTTGCCCCAGCTGCTGGATCTGCTGGATCAGGGCAGAATATTTTAGTAAAGGTCTAGTTCTTCTTCAAAGACTGATCCCAGGGACTGGCTCCTCTCCTGAGACTGGGTCCAGCACTGTTTCTTAGATGGGAAGGAATTACCTGAGCAGTAATCTTGATGAAGTCTGTGGGATTAGCTCTGTAGGGAAACAGTGTTGTACATTTTATATGTAAGGGAAGGCAGTGGAATGAATCCTGGGATTAAACAGAAATCTTGGGTCCAGGTATAAACAGAGGACTTAAAACCAGTGAATGTAATTTTCCAGGACTTCATTAGGCATGATTTTTTCTGATAGCCACATACTCATAGACAACCTGTATTTCTCAGGAGGGTTTTATCTTCTGTGAGCCATTTGTGTCTGAATTTGCAGGGTTAGAAAATCTTGGTATACAACTGTGACATAACTGTCGTCCAGCAGTGCTTAAGGGTGGAGGGCTTGGGAATCAGAAAAATTCCAGCAGGAGTTTTATTTTTCCTTCATCCAGAAGAAACCCACAGGGATGGAAAGTGGTTAATGCCAGTCTGTAATGCATTTTTGAGAGAAATGGCGTGTGGAACATGCAGCTCTTTGTGAAGCAGTGATGTCCAGGTGCTTGGATGCAGAGGTGGAACCTGTTACATTTCCATTTGGGAACGCCATTTGATGAGATGAAATGTGAATTGTCCACACAGTGATGCCATTTGGACATGACAGGTTTTAATTTTCAATTTTTGGATGCTCATGCTCTGAGGCCATTCAGAACTTGAACCTAAAAACATAATTCCTTGAAAACCTAATGCAATTAAAGTGACAGAAAAAAATCCCAAACAAAACAAAACCCCAACATTCATGCAAGTAGCATCTCAGCTGAACATAAAATAACCCTAATCATGAAAGCTAGCCTAAAGCAGCATCAGGACCAGAGTTGGAAGAAACCTAGAAGGCTTTTCCCACAGCCAGACACAGGGGACCCCAACAGGCAGAGGGCCACTGCTCCCTGGAGAGCTCACCCTGCCTGCAGCCAGCACTTTCTCCAGCCCTGCCTCCATCCCAGCTGGAACGGGCTGAAAAATAACTGGAAGTTTCTTGTCAGAGCAGATGCACAGCACAGCCAGTTCTCCATTGACAAACGAGCAAAAGAAAACAAAATATCACACTGTCATTTAAAAATAGCTTCAGCAGAAATACCACGGGCAGCGCTTTCACCGAGCAGAGATCAGCGGCTGATTAGGGAGGGTTATCAGCGTACCTGGTGCCGCGTAAAACCCGATCCCGCTGCATGGCGCTCTCACTCAGCCGGACAGATTGTGGGGTTGTGATGAATGCCTGAGAAACTCTAGAAGTTTTCTGATAATGCAGGAGTTTGAAACAAGGGGTTTCTGCTCCTTGCCTGCAATCAGCTTTAGGAAAGCTTCATGTGGTCTGATGGTGCCAAGTGGCATTTTTGGATTTCCGTGGGACAGGGCCATTCCCTGTTCATGCCAAATGCAAGAGCTGTGCAAGGGTGATCCCTCCTGTAAATGATAGTGAAAGTGTTTGTAAAGGATAGACACCACTGCAAAGTTCAGCAGGTCTGGGGACTTCCATAGGTGACATCTGTGCCTTTTAGCCGTGCTCTGAAGTGGTGTAGTTTGAACACAGACTTGACCATGTGATTTTGGGAAGTCAACCCACTGAGTGTTCTTGCAGGGTCATCAGTATAATTTTTAAAGCACAGCATGTGCGACAGGCAACAGTTTTCCAATGGCAGAGCTCAAATTTCATGATCCAGGATTTAGGGTCATTGCAACTTCTAACATTCCTTCTGGTCTTCCACCTCTTGATTCTGCTTATACGAAGAATTCAGGTGTTAAAATGAACGTATTTTTTTTTAATCTGTTTATTGTAAAGTACTTAGAGCATAATTTAATTTGCAACTATTATTTGCATCTATTTGCATTATTTCAATTATTTCACCTGATAGGGGAATTAATATTCACTAGCTGAAGAAAATTGTGCCATGAACAAAAACATACCAGTTTGCTTAAGATACTTTTGACTGTATTTCAAGACAAAAGAAGAAATTGATGGAAAGAGATCAAGAGCAATCCTGAGCTTTTCTGAGATGGTATAATTTGTTAGTTTACCATAGTCCCCTCAAGACATACCTTGACCCATCACTTGCCTAAAACTTCATATCAGGAGCCATGGCTGAAATCCAGAGGCTTGAAACACTGTCAGTACTGAAGAAAGAAAACAAGTATACTAGAAGCAAAGCAACTGGACGAGTAGCTTTGCTAGGTCAAGTGTCATTCTCATGACCCTAAGATTAAAGATCTTTCCTGTTTTTATGTATCCTGACTGTTTTCAACACGTGACTGCAAAAGCAAAGCACAGCACAATGGAAATATGTGCAAAACCATCAAAACCACAGAAAGAGGCAAATCAGGTAACATGGTGACCTACACTAAAGCAGGGAACCCCCAGCCTGGGGCTGCCCTTGCAGCTGGCACCTACCCACAACTGAATGTGTGCCCTGATGGTTAGATCCCATCACATGCAACGTGCTCAGGGGGGCAGAGTCCCTGCCTCCACAGTTAGGATTCAGGACACGGGATCTGCTGTCTTGCCAAAGCCACTTCATGGAGTGGGCAACACCCCAAGAGCACAGCATTGCTTGGAGTCAGCATGGCACTCCCCTGCCCCGAGGTACAGCTGCTCACAGTCATGTTGTGCAGCAAGCAGGGGGATGCAGAAGCCTCACTCTGGGTCTCCTTGCAGGAGCATTGCATCATCTTGCGCCCCTCCTTTCCCCTCCTTTCCCCCATTCCCAGGATCTTGGCCATGCAGCGTTCCCACCATTCTTTCTCTTCCAGGCTATCTTCAAAATGCTGCCTCAGGTGATTCTCTAATCTCCCGGGGAGCTGCATTTCTGAGATTTCTCTTCCTGCACAATGTCCATTCCCTGATGGGATACACATGGGCCATTTCTGGGGGCAGTGACAGATCCATCACACCACTGTGATTCCTGCTCTCCCATCATGAGGCCAGGACGTTATTTGGGACTGGTTCTTTACTAAAGCAATGAGTTACTGTTCTTCAAGCTGAGGGAACAGCAAATGGTACCTTAGGCCTTTCACTCCCAGGTCTGTTGCTTCTGCTCCAGGCACCACCTGAAAGGAAAACCAGCTGCCCCAGCTCACCCAGTAAACCAAAGGTGGGAAAATGCAACTCCCTCAGCACAGCCTGTAGCCATATCTACTCAGTGTGGACCAGTGACTCTGACAGTTCTGCTGCTGAGATCCCCTGAAGGAAGGAGAATACTGAATACACATTATCAAAATGCCTTTTAGCATTAGCAGGATACTCTGCTCCAGGCAGAGGAGGATACATACAAAGCCTTAAGCTGTTCCAGGCTTCACAGAGCAGCAGACAGCAAAATACGTGGCTGCATTGGGACATGTTGTTTTCAAAGCCCTGTGTGATAGCACCAAGTGGCATATATCAGAATTACCTGTCACAAACTGTAGGTCTCTGTGGCCATTTCTGCAGTCCCGGCTGAGCAGCAGCTCAAACTCTCTGAGACAGTGGTTACGCTGGAAAGAAGGCAAAGATGTAGAATGCGGGAGATGAGGAGATGGTAAAAAAAGCACTAATGCCTAAAAAAAAAGTTGAAATGCATCCCACTAGAAAGTAGTGCCTAGGGTGTGCTAGGGCAGGAACATGAGGGGCTTTCCTGCTTCCTGAGAACCCAAAACTTGCTTCAAGAGCTGCCTCCTTTAGCATCAATTTCACATTTTGGTTTTTCTGTATGAAGAAGTGGAGGACTCTGCTCCAACGTGCACTTTCTGCAGCCCCGGGGGTGTCCAGTGTTTCTCTAAAACACTGCCAAGTTAAAGCTCAGCCCATCCCCAGGGAACTGGTGGATCGAGGCCAGCAGCACATCCTCCTGGAAGCAGCTAATGACTGAGCTGCTAAATACTTCACATTCCTCACGGACACCAATCCAGACTCGAAGATGCACTGGAAACCTGACAGGAAGGTTACTTAGCATAAGACATTTGCCTCAGGGAACTCTTCTGAATAGCAACAAGTCAAGTCAAAACCTCAGTCCAGACCTCACCTCCAGATCCAAGCCATATCCTGACCAGACTCAACAGCCTAAATGTGGGGAAACACAACCTGGGACCTCTGCTTGCTCTGCAGACCAACCCTTTGGCTCTGTCTCCCAGGTGTTGAGCTATTGCCCACCTGTGGTATTTAAAGGCCTTTTTCCTAATTGCTCTCCACAGCTCAGGCTTCTGTTGAGGTGCCATCCTCCTCTCCAAAAGTCTCTGCCTACCTTGGTTTAAGTAACTCATTGCAAGACACTCTAACCAGGGTTGTCTTAAAACATAGGTAGGTGTTGGTTTCTTTTCACCCTCCAATTTGGGTGAAGTCACCATGGTGTGTGAGCAGGTTGGCAGTGAAAAGCAGCCTTGCTTGGACTTATCACTGCTGAACAACTTCTGGGCACTCTGCTATGGGAACTGAACAACATCCCATGGCTCTGAGAAGTATTTCCCATTAGGAGATCAAGATATTAAAAGCAGATTTTGTACAGTTCAACACCAACGTGTCCTACTGAGAACAAAAGGTGTTGCTGTTAAATCAAGTCAAAAGTAATTTGTCCATGAACACAAGGTTTGGTGCTGGGATCAAGGTGCCAGGGCTCATAGCTACTACCCCTCTGGAGTCTCTGGAGTCTCTGCTCCAGCATTTGGGGGTCAGAGGCTGCGAGCAGCTGTATTTTTGGAAAGAAGTCCTGTTCTTAGCTGGATTCAAGCACAGAGCAATCAGGACAAGAGCTTCATAAATTCATTTCCTTCTACCTACCTCACTCATCACGGACTTGTTCCCACAATTTTTGGCAGCCTCTAGCACCATTTTTCTTCTCCCCACAGACTTCTGTGCTGCTTCTGTGCAGAGGTAAGCTGCACAGAAAGAAAGACAGAAAGAAAAACAAACTTCCAAAGTCCATATTTTAAGAATTATTGAATACATTCTGGTATCACTTATTTCTTAGAACAAGAAATCATTTGTATATGTCAAAAAACTAAAGAAAACCCTGAAGTGCTGAATCTTCCCTTTCTAGCATAATAGTTATTAAAAGAAGTTACCATTTGCTATCTGCTTCTTACAACACTACACCCAGGTGGTCTTTCCACTTGTCCCAGAGTTTGTCCTGAGGTGCTGCTGTGCTTTGCTCATTACTGCTAATGCTGTTGTTCTGTGGGGTTATGACAAGATGAGGCAACACAGAGCTTTTCAAAACCAGGTTTCAGGAAAAGGAGAGACACATATCTCTCCAGTCTGTTGGGGAAAAGAATGAAAAATAAATTGCTCTGGTGATCTGCAGTTGCTGGCTATTAATTCCTTTGAGGATTTTGTATTGCTTCCAAGGCAAATACAAGATTAGCTGATGGAGTAATGGAGTAGTATGGGATACGGATCACATGGGGGTTCTTGTAACACAGATGTTGTTTATTTAGCCTATGCAGAGCAAACCTACTTACAGATGTAATTCTGTATGTTCAACACGATGTCTATGTGCCCAGTAGCTCCCCACTATAACCTGAGAAGTCAGGGATCCTGCCTTTGTGAGCCCCCAACTCCCAGGCAGGGACAGCTGCCCTTACACCCACCCCTGCTCGAGCGGGTGCCCCATCAGGGAATCACTTGGCAAAATGCAGAAGTGAGCAGCTAAAAAAGCAACCTGGCTGCAGGAAGGCAAGTGGAAAACAGGTCTCAGTCACCTGAAAACTTCCTGCTGATTCACCCAGCTGCAGGGGCTGCTCATCCCAGCTGCACCAGTCAGTGGTGGTGCTTGGAAGAAATGCTGCTGCTGCTGTAAGAATGCCTCTATTTTGTAAAAGCATTTTCAGGATCTTCCAGTGCCAGATATCCAGACGTGCTAATGCAAAATGCATTAGCCCAAGCAGCAGGAGCTCCAGGGCTGCTGGCGCCATTGAGTTCCACTCATTTCATCTTTATTATAAATACTGCATTGTCGTCTCATTCTTTTCTCTCATCCTCTCTTTAGAAAAGAATTATAAGGCTCTAGTTGACTGGTCCCTTTGACTTAGTACAGTTGTTAAACCACAGGCAGTAAATACCTCTTTCAATTGTTTAAGGCGGATGTATTTATTTAATTGGAACAACCGAAAGAAATCTGTAAGAGCTGAAGAATCCCCCCTTTCACGGCAGCTCTGCTTTTCTACCTCTCAGCTGAATGCAAAAGGAACTCTTCCTTAAACCTGCCGCGTGAAATCAGCCCACCTTCAGGCTCCCCACTCTCAGCTTAGTTTATTGTGGTTCAAGAAGTCTTGCAGCCTCCAAAGACTCACCGCCTACTTGTAAATAGTGATCTTTCACCAGGCAGATCTCAGCTGACAAATGTTAATTGTTATGCAAACTATCCAGAAGATGAGCTCTTCTCCCAGGACTGAAGGGCAGCCACCTCCCAGATGAAACAAGGCAGCTGTTTAAACAGTGCGGGGTGCGCTGCCCCGGCTGCCAGAGCAGCGGGAGAGCCGAGTGGTGCGAGCGGAGCTGGAGCTGTGCCATGCCACCATGGTTAACACCCCCGCTTTTGTGGAGAAAACCTCCACAGCACAGCTTGAGAACTTTAACTGACCCCACGCCACCAGGAAGATGATGCTGTTTCAGTGGAAAACAGATATAAAAAGTGTTTCTTTGGGCTCGTGCTGGGATGCTCCCCCCTTCAACCGGTAAAACAAATCGTGATTGTTGGGGCAGCATAGGGACGGGAGAGCAACACTTTTCCCGAACCAGAGGATTTGAAAGTGACCAAGGATGCTGAGAATGCCATGCAAACCTTGTTCTTACCAGGAGGCAGGTCCTTGCCTGAGGCAGGTGGTGCTGTTGGGCCGTGGCTCCCACTGGACTCCCCTAGGAAACTGGGAACCAGCTCCCCTTCTTCTGAAAGGCTCCATTGGTGCTGCTCATAACTCCACCACAGGCTGAAAGGAGTTTTGAACGTGCTATCAGCTCATTTTTCCTTCCAGTCCCATTCCCTCCTCCACTGCTTCTTCCCTCCTCCACTGCTCCAGTGCAGGGTCCTTGGGATCACTATGAAGAATAAGAGTCATCCCAGAAAAACAGAGGGACTCACCACAGCTTGTAAAAACTGTCCTGACAGGGCTGGTGGTAACTCTGTGAGCAGCAAATCTTGCCCTTTGCCTGTGCCTGTCCAGCCCACAGAAAGCACAGCCCCAGCGCTAAGGAGGTGGTTCAGCAGTGCAGAACAGCTCCAGGAGTGCACGGTGCCACTTGCTGTTCCCATGCCTTGGGTCAGGCTGGCTGCAGAGAAAATTTACATTTCAAGCCCTGTATGAGCCACGCATAGAGACCGCTAGTGTATGTTGCCAATTTATCTGTTATCAGCCACATCATTGTGCTTCTGGGGTAAAAACCCCACTTTTCTGGCCACCAGATAACGTGGAAAAATGTTTATTCCCTGGCAGTTACGTAGGATAATTTTCAGGGGTTGCTGTGTTCCTGATGAATACATGGAGAACTACTTCTCTATGTGGCTTTGCTGAATTTCTGAGCACTGAACCAGGGCTTCATGCCATCCTGTATTCCTTGGAGTGGTTTCAGAGGTTTTGTCATTTGTTTGTTTTCATTTTAAAGACAGTTTTGTACTATTGCAGCAGGGAGCTTCAGTTTGGTTTTGTTCAGTTCGGGGTTTTTTAATAAATAAAATGCTTTATCCCTCCTGTACCTGCATTGTCTTCAGCTGTATAGGACTTCATGAGTTTGGCCCAGAGCATTATGGGACAAAAATACATAGAAAGGAAGAATAGAGGAAGGACTAAAAGTTGAAGATTCAGACAAGGAAAAGTTTGCAATTATTCTTACTTTCTTGAAATTGAATAGCAACATTTTCATTTATTTCAGTGGCAGCAGGACGGCAGTCTACTTAAAAGGGAAAAAAAAGGCATTTAACCAAAAAAAGCTGTTCCCTCACATCTCCTTCCCTGTTTTTGCATCAGTTCCCAGTATCAGGCTGAGCCATGTGCTATTTCCATGCTCCACTTTGCCCTTCAACAGCTCTCTTTGGCAACTTATTTTACAAAATATGGGAAAACTCCTTCCCCAAAGGGCTGTATAGTCATGGATTCAGTTGCCAGGGCAGGCCACCCATTCTTCTCAGCAAGGGCACTTGGCTCAGCTCACAGTGTCTATGGTTGTTTTCAACTGAGACTGAGCTGATAAGGGGATTTCCTTTCAAGTGGAAAAGCATTAACTATATTTATATGCAGATAATTTCCTATTTGTTGGGTTTAGCTTAACAGGCTGAATTTCTGGCCTGTCTCTCCAGTGCTCCCCAGCCACATGAAACATATTCACAATTGTCCGGGTGGGAGTTGTTTTGCCAGAAGCTGGAGAGATGCCACAGTGCAGCTGCTGTGGAAGGCAGAGGTGGAAGGACATGGCCAGTCCTCCTCACTCTGCTTTTTCTGTAAGGAAGTAACACAGAGCACAGCACCTGCCTAGCATTTGCTACCGTGTTCATTACAGGCACTTGTGCCACTGACCCATCATTTGCCCATTATCTGGGCAAAGTATATGTATTGTGATCAAAAATTTTAAAAGAGAAATCCCTGAAGTATAACTAATGCCTGCTGAGCCACCTTCAGGCCTCAGTGATTTTGCAGGCAAGTAGGACCATGCTCAGCTAAGGAACAGGAGAGATTTCATTACATGTGTAGTAGAGGAAGGATCTACTGAAAAAAACTGGTAGAAGATTCCCAAACTATTAATGCCCAGGAGGAAGGGAATATCAAACCAGCAGTACTTCATGTTCACCTGGGAAACCTACTCCATTCTTCTCTGCAGGGATTACCAGAGGATGAGACCCAGTTCACAGCAAACTGATAATTATTAGTCTTCTCTGTATCCATTTACATTTGCAAAACACCTCAGAATCTCTCCCTGCAGGAATTGTTCATGTTTATTGTATTATCTGGGGGTTTTATATTGCATTCAGTTCAGTGACTGCCAGGGGAGTATGCTCTTGAGGTTTAAAGAT
Organism: Aphelocoma coerulescens; assembly: GCF_041296385.1. NCBI lineage: Eukaryota > Metazoa > Chordata > Aves > Passeriformes > Corvidae > Aphelocoma > Aphelocoma coerulescens. The sequence goes on along the minus strand of NC_091017.1, from coordinate 70,841,842 downwards.
TAAGCTTTTTATTTAAATATAAATTCCTCTAATGTTGTACATCTGGTTTTGTTTAAACTCGCTTTAGAAATCCTTTGTTTTCTGGGTTCTTTACTGCTGGTCCATCTAAATCTCAGGCTGTGGATGTTACCAGCAGCTCTACCTGAGCCAATGTCCTTTCCAAGTTCAGGATTCTTCCAGTTTCACCCTCCTGGGAACTCATGTGGGGTGGATCAATGTACACGAAGGTTTTGCAGAGGAACATCCTAAAGTCACCTTTGTTTTATGCTCTGAAAGTCCAGAAAATAATAAAAATATCTCTGAAAAACAATAAATACCTGAATGCCTTACCCTTTCTGGGAACCCTTAGTGCTTCTTGAGTCCTTTGGATCGGTGTCCTTCATGAAACTGCACATAGCTCTGGCCCACCCATCTGCACACAATCTTCATGTTCTAGAAAGAGTTTTTTTCAGTTTTGGAGTGCTGCCTGTGCCTTCTGAAGTAGGATCTTGTCTCTTTATGTCTTTCAGTTTTGGAGTTTTCTGTTCTTTTCTTTCGAAATAGAAATGTTGTATGAAACCCCAAGAGCTCTGAGGACAGTGCTGATGGTCCTTGATGGGTTGAGTTACAGCTGAGATAATTCCTGTGCTGTGAAACGGTCATTCATCAGCCCTGAAAGTTAAAGTTAACAGAAGAAGTCTTTAGAATTCAAATAGAATTTGTGCAGACATAGGCAGGTCCCCTTGTGTGTGTATGTACATATAAACACATATGTATGTACTTACATATGTCTGCATACACATGGGCAAACATGAATGAAAAAAGTATACATGCTGCATTCCAGCAAGAAAAGTAAGCATCAATATAGAAAGTAGTATCAGAAAAAATCCAGTTACCATCACAGAAGAGACCATCTTCCTATTCCTGCCCACTAGAACTGCATAACCCTGACTCTATATAGGAATTTAAATGGTGTAAAATAGCAACATTTTTTTAGCTTTTGGTTTTCTGGGAACTTTTCTCTTCTAGAGTTTCTCAGCTTGAGAAAGTGATAAACCACACAGTGGATTCCTGTACCTTGTGCAGCCATGCAAATTACATCTAGTTTTCCCATGCCCAGTTTGAAATACAGTTCCCATCCTACTTAACCATGTCCTGCTGTGAGACAATACAGTATTGAGAAACACTTGAAGCTACAATAGCAGCAATGCAGATCTTTTGTTTTATCATTAAGTGGAATGAATCCCTGAGGACTCAAGAGAACTCCACAGAAGCCTGATGTATGCAAAAAGAGGCTGGTTATGGTAAACAAGGTTAGAGGTATGTGAATAGTCAAGATGCATGTTCACACAATGAGTAGACAAATGCCCAGTATGATGGGAATTTTGGTGAGGGAGCCTTCCTTCTTGCCTGTAATAGAGACAGAGGGATAATATCTATCACTGTTTATGAGATCTCAGGTGGAGGAAGGTAAATATATCAATGCTCCATCCATTTGAGGCTGCACATGGACCCTGACTGAGCTACAGCAGAGGCCGAAGTATTTCACCTTTAGCATGTGAGATCTCCAACTGAAAGTCAACTGTATTGAGCCAGGTAGATGTTTCTTGTTGCTCCCTGGCCCTGGTGAAAAGTTTGCAGAGGGGAATAAGCATGTCCTAACAGTGAGAGCTGGCTGGCATGAGAGCTGGGGACAAGCCTGGATCCAGAGCTCTGCACAGGAAAAGCAGCAAAGGGAGGTGGCATTCCACAGAGCTCTTAGAAACAGGCATGGAAATCCCAATAATAGGACCAAGGTGGCCACATTCAGGCAATCAGACCAAGCACAGGAGCAAAACCAGGTCCAGCCATAGCCTTTGACATGTCCTTTTTGAGGATAGCAGGCTCGAATCTTCTGCATCGACATCTGCAGTAAATATGTTTCTTTCTAAATGTCTGCAGCTCAAAAACAAAACCAGTCTACAAGATGTCAGTGCTCATCTTCCGTGAGAGGTAGATCAGTCAGGTTGTCAATTAAAAGCATTCATTGAAGGTGAACTGTGGATAAATTAATCTAATAGGAAAGCTCCATAGGTCAACAGCTTCCAGTCAGGGAGGAGGGAATGTCACAGCACATTGCTTGTGATTGCACATGATGGTAATGGTGTCTGTAGTCACCTGGAGGCAACATCCCTGGATATGTTAATGACACCTCTGCCTGCAGCCTGCGTGGTGCTGTGGTTCAGCATGTTTGAGCTGAAGGTTTGTTTCTGTACTGACCAAAGATCTTGTGCTACAGAAATGCCTGCATGAGCATCCTGGGTGGCTGTCTGTGCTTGGGAAGCATCTCCTCCTCATATACCAGAAGAGCAACTGTCACACACCCAAGAGGAGATGAAAATGGGTTGTTGTGTAGACTACTATATGGAACCAAGCTTACAAGCAGAGAAGATGCAGTCTGACACAGGACATCACCAAAATACAAACTGCTGGAAATCCTCACAGAGGTCAGCAGGATTCGGCAGTAGTTGGCTAAACCTCCAGGGATTAGTGGGTCCTGCATGCTCTGCAATCTGGTCCAAAAGCACCAGCTATGGACTGCGAGCTGCTCCAAGGACCACACAGCCTGAAGAGGTGGACTCTGACCCTTCACAGTGAAGCCCTGCCCTCTGAAGCAGAGGTGGCCCAAGATGACTGAAGATCAGTTCACTGGCCGGATGTCCAAATAAGAAGTAATGAAGATTTCCTGTCACCTCTGAAAAGCAGCAAAGGTGGAAAAATCTCAGGTCAGAAGCAGCAGGGTTTTAGGCATACTTGCTTGCAGTGATGCTTGAAAGTAGAACTCATTCTTCCAGCCACAAGCAAGATAAGAAGACAATTCACATCAAACACAGCTGAATTTGGGGAAATATTCATATGAGTTCGCAGGACATAATTTGAAACTACAGGACACAAAATTACATGATCACACACGCATGATGTGGGAGAAGCAAATCTTCACACAACCTACCTCAGAACTTCAGGAGAAGAGATGCAAAAATCCAGATACTCAGAAATACTCTGCTGGACACATGCCTCAGATGATGTTTTGTTGCTTAATATAATGTTTAAAACATTATATAATTGGCTGATGTTCCTCAACCAATCAATTCACATCTGGGTTTTTTTGTAAAACTACTTCATATTTATCCTCCCAGAGAATTTCTAAGCAGTAGTAGATGTTTTCAGAGATGCAAAAGGAATTCTGGATTCATTTGGTTGGGGTTTTTTTCAGGATGAAGAGGATTTTGAGAGCAAAATCAGTTTACATTTACTCACCAAGGTCTTTATTTTATAATATGGATACCAGAAATGGGAGACATGAATACAGAAAAATAATAATGGTTTCTCTTGTGAACTGAAAGGTACCTTTTATCCATAAAACATCTCAAAACAATTACAGTCAAGTAATGAAAAAAATCCTCGAATGGGAGACAACGGGTTTGTCACAATTCAGACAAATACTTGTTATGCAAAAGCAACTCTTATTTTAAAAGGCAGGGCAGGATATTTGGGAATGTTCTCAAGAGCTCTGTTCCTATCTCTGCAGAAATATAAAATGACATATTTTGACCATTTGCATCACAGCAACGGGTCAAGCACTCTGAAGGCACCATGGCTGGGTGCAGGAGCTGCTTCTGCCAGAAATCGTAGACATTTTACGTCATGCACATTCTGGTGTTTCCCGTTACTGTTTTCTTTCAGTTTAGGGATAATCCAAGATGTATGTGTCTTGCCATTTAAAACCAAGAGAAAAACCACAACAGTATTTTCCATGTAAGCCAAAATGTTTCACATGTGCCAACTGCCAAAGCAGACAAAAGAGCTTTGATCATAGTCAGACACCATAACTAGCTACTTGTTTTAATTACAGAAAGTTTTAGCTATTATTACATGACAGGCTGGCACATTCAGCACATGACATAATTTTATGAAAGCTTTTCATTTCTCTCAGCACAGCTCCAGCCCTAGGCTATTCCACTCACAGCACAAGCATCAGTTTGAATGAAGCCAGGGAGATACCAGACCAAGACCTACAAAACCCAACCATACACCAACCCCACTTCCAGCTGGGTTGGGAGAGCATAGTTCTCAGTGCCCCAGCCAGGGCAGAGCTGTGAAATGCCTAAAGATTATGTGTTTTCTTTTGTTCTTTTAATTTTTCAGGGTGAAACAATTCTAAATCTCTAGTTTTTTGGGATATATTGCCTATTGCTTTTACTTGATGTTGTCCTTCTATTTATAGTACAGTAGCTGTTTTAAGTGACTGATGAGCTAACCCCCAAAATATTGGGTGTTTTTGTGCCTGAATCACTGTCAGACCACCAAAAAAAATCAGCCATAGCACAGGTCAACCCAAACATTTTTATAGGTGTTCCTGGGCTACCACATGTTTTCATCTCTCTTAGCAATGATTGAATTTTTGGCAAAGCTTTCTGTGAACAAACTTGCAAGAGCACTGATGAACAGCAAATCAAAGGGGCTGTGACGGTCCTAAAAAAGGCTCTGTGATTTCTGTTTGAACAAATGCCTATGAAGACTCATTTTCTCATAGCTCTGGAGCTCTAATCCTCATCTATTCAGCCCATTGGAGAAAAATACCAAATCACATCCCCTATCACTGCATCTAATTTCAAATGAAATCAAATAAGCGTAGTAAAGAGAATAAACACAAATAATTAGTGGCAATGATAACATAGGAACTGGTTTGAAAGAATATCTTTCCTTTGGAAAACACTGGAAAGCAGTGTCAGAGTTTAATTTCAGAGATTTCTGTTTAATGTCAGAGATTAATTTAACAGCCATTAAAACATCTTATTAACTCAAGTGCTAATTGAGTGCTTGGCAGGAGTAACAGAGCACTGCCAACCATACACATAAAAATGGCTAGAATTTGAAGAAATTCTGTGGTTTAACATTTTATTACTGTTATAACTTGCCGTATATGTTTAGCTGGCTTAGGTGGCCTTACCTACCTCCTTTGTACCTGTTTGGAAGATGCCATGCTCTGATGGCACAAAGTCTCAGCTGCCCTTAGGAAAAATTAAGTCCATTTGCAGTCCTTTTGGCTGAGATCTTCCAGACTGAGCTGAAACACAAGCTTTGCAGTGATGCCAGAGTTTGCAGGCAGAAAGGTGCAAACTGCTGAGCTTTGGGAATTTTCAGTGCCATGACTGCTGACACAAAGGGCACTGAGGGAGGGAAGGTGAGCACTGGGGGAACAACTGCCCCAACTGTTCCAATAAAGGATCCATGCTGACCACCACCCTCCCAGGACTGGTACTGAGTTCCAGAGTACCACAAAATTTTATATTTCTCATACATGGAAATCTGCACTCTGTAGGGAGGAGTTAGACTAGCAATGCTCCTTCCTCTGTATTTGACCCCCAACAATGATATTTTGTGGTTGACACATGTTGCTTCCTGGGTCCTCTCATCTCTTGCACCCATAGCCTGTGAAGGCACCCTATCATGGCTTCAGACTGAGAGAGGATGGCCACAGATTGCTGTATTTTGCTTTTGCAGAAGCAGAGATCACCTCCACCCACTTCTCCACCAGCACCCATGGCGGGAGGAAAGCAAGTTTTTCCTGTTCGAGAAAAGCCAAGGCACCATATAGCCTGAATTTTGCTTGAGACCTCAAGGGAAGTATATCCTACCACTGAAAGTGTTACAGGGACACTCACCTCCAGACCTCTCCCCTTGATGATGGCAAATGGAGGTGGGTGGTAAGGACTTTACTCCTTTAGGGCAAGCCCAAACTTCAAGTCACACCATGTAAATTGAGCACAGGCAGGACATCATTTGAGCTCAGCCCACCCTAAACACACAACAGATACTTTGAGACCAAGTGAGAGAAAGCAATACAGATGAAAATTTAAGGGTCATGAAGTTTGTCATGTTTTAAAACACCTTAAGTGATTTTCTAGCCCTCAGCAGAGACACAGTCCTAGCAATTTGTGTTTAGATACACAGAAAGCAATGGATGAAGCCCGGATTTATGGGCAGGCCACTGGCTGACCCAAGCTCCTGACCTGTGTGTGGCTGCAGCACATGCTCCCAAGCACTGGGAGTCTTTGTTGTGATTGCTGTACCTGCAGTGAGCATGGCTTCCTCCAGCTCAGCAGCTGCAGCGATGGTGGTTTCACATGCAGCTGCCTCGAGCCTCTAGTCAGTAGCCCCTGAGAGGTTATTTAGCTCAGGCTTAAAAGCTGCCCTTGATGAAGCTCCAGTGAAGAATGAGCCAAGCAAGAGTGACCAGTGCAGGGCTGGAAGCTGTACCTGCGACAACATTCAGGTTGCCAGTCTTGCACAGGTACCCAGCACAGGTTATAAAGTGGTTCAGATTGTCTATAATCCACTGGAAACCCTGTTCAGAGGAGGGAGGGAGGTTGTGCTTCATGTCATCTTCCCCAGCCACCTAGATATGACCAGCCACCAAACAACTAGTGCTTATTAATAAACTTGCTTAAGGAAATTGGCTGGAGTCTTACTTTGCATTGTGCTGAATGAATTGAGCTAAATATAATCCAGAGCTCGTTTTGCTGGGTAACAATGCAAGAGAAACTTCCTGTTCTAGCAGAAATCCCTGAGTTTAAAAGTAGAAGCTTCTCTAGGCTGGGCGAAATTCTTCAAATCTCAAGAAACATTGAGGTCATTCTAAATTCCTCTTTCCTCCAAATGCAGATATTATTTTAATACTCTGTGTGAGGAGTAATGTAGTGTCTCTCTTAGAACCCAGCTGAAAGCACAAGTTGTTTTAATCAATGAGCTCTCAGATACAAAGGTACTTCTTGGCTTAAAACCCAAATTCAATAATTATTTTTTCAGCTGAACTGGAATAAAGGCATTATTTAAACATGTATCTGTCATCTCACACTGCCTGCGGCTGGCTGTTGGATATCTATTTCTCAGCAGCACCGTGGCAGCTCCTTATGTAAAGGGAAAAAAAACGTAACCATTTCCTCACGTGACTTCATTTTGGGATTATACCTCCTTACTCCTCCTTCCCTGGAGCATCCTGTCAGGAGACAGTTTCAGATGCTAACAGAGCCCATGGTGAGTGTGCAAGTGCATGCTGGTCTTTGAAAACAGGCCTGTTTGTGTGGCAGATGTGCAAAATAAAGGGCCTCAGCATTTGATTTTTTTGCTCAGTGCAAAATGAACCACAGGCTGGTTGGGCTGCAGGAGAGAGGGGATCACTGGAGAACTGGGAGCTCAGTAGTGGAACCACAGCCAGGGCTAGGATTCAGGAGATTGAGCCCTGTAAAAATACTTTAATCCTGCCAGGCTCCTCTTCTTCATTTTGCCATTGGTTACATTACCGACCCATCAACTTTCTGATGAGTTTTCCAGGATCAGCTTTGATCCCACAGTACTGACAGTGTGGGATCCTTGCAAAGACCTGTGCACTAGGAGAACAAGGACCTGATCTGTGAGTCCTTTTTTTAGCTCTGCAGGTGCAAAATCTGGTCTTTTCCCTTTGTGGCAGTGCATGCATAATGGACTTGAACTCAGTATTGCCAATAAATACTGACTGTTCTTCTCTTCTCTGTGTAGCTGCAAGATGGTGTTGGACTGCACTCAAGCCCCATGGGGCTGTTGTTATTCCCTTAGAGGAGGAGGTCAAGGTCGTCAGGTGAACCACAGTTGTTGTGGGTGGGGTACTGAACACCTAATGGATGGTAGACGTTTTTAGGAGGCTTTAAAGCCAGAATAAGATTTGGTGAGGCCCCTGGGCAGAGCCAGCTTGGTCCATTTACTTCACACACCTGGGGTCAAAGCACTGGATCAAGGGGCACAAACAAGGAGGAGGCAGAAACTGGTGGGGTGAAAACAGAGATGTGTGTTGCAAGTGAAGAGCGAGCAGGAGGCTGTGACCTCAGGGTAGGAGTGAAAGGAGGTGTAAATAAAGAGACACACTGGATACCTGATAGGGACCTGCCAGTGATCTCTTGGATGTCTCCTGTACAGTAAAGTTCCCAGGAGGCTCCTGGGAGGCCATGGGCTTGCTGTGCTCCTGTGCCATATCTGTAGGGCTTGCATAGACAGGTAGGTGGGTCTGCAAGATTTAACCATGACCGCAACAATGTATTTGCTAATCCTCTGCTTCTGAAGGGCTTCAGGTGTACATAGACAGATCACCAGCAAGATCTGCAAGATCTGAAGCATTGCTGGTCTTTTCAAGGCTGGGTGACAGCCACGCTGCTGTGGAACAGACTTAGGGGAGAAAACACCTCAGTAGCCTTCAAACCAAGGCAGCAGCACTCGGGTGCAAACTACTGCCTTGAGCACAATTCCACCTGAGCTGATCCTGCAAGAGAAAGTCAACATTATCAGTTTCAGTTGCTCCTGCAACACTGGTGAGTTTCATAGTTAGGAGCAGCTTTCAAAATCTGTATGTGTGCTCTCTCTATCACCTGTCCACCAAGTGGTGCTTGGCCTTTCAGCCTGGAGCAGCATCAGGCAGCACTCTCCCTCACTGTCCCATGGCTGTGATTCTTCACAGGGGACTTTCCCCACTGTGGGGCTACCTCTACCTGCTGAATGATGAACACGTAGTCTGGAGCTTGGGCTCCAGACAGAGCCTTGGACAGAACCTGAGGTGCTCTGGCACAGCCACAGTCCCTGAGTGTGGATACGGAGCTTGAGAAAGACAGGGCTGGAGAAAGACAGGGCACACTGCTGTCCATGAGTAACTGAGATGGCTTTTGTACCCCAGTCAGGCCCTGCAGAACCCCCCGAGCTGTGGCGAGTGGCTGGGGGATGCAGGAGCAGATTTCGTGCTCTCGCCCTGTGCTTTGATGCTCATGGCTAATGAGTTAATCAGCTGCTTGTTGTCATGCCTGAAATATAAATAACAATCAACAAGCAGAGGATGAACTGGTAAAATAAAAACAAACACAACCAGAGGATGAACTGAAAAGAGCAAAACATTTTCTGGCATGTGCTCCTTTGACTGCAACATCAAAGATCATATTAAGATTTTTGTAGAAGGTTATTTCTCTGGGTTTCTTAGCTCCAAAATTACCAGGAGTGTCAAAATCCATTTGCAAGAAGACCTTCTGGGGAGGAGGATGCTGCTAAAAGGGCAGAGATGTTTAATATTTCACGAAGGGCATGCACAGACTAACACACAGTTCTCAAAACATCCTCATTAAAATGCTTTAATTAACATTGGTTCAAACACTGGCAGACTTGGAGCTTCACATGTCTCGGATACATTGGGGGTGCTGTGCACTGCTCAGGTCCCAGTGGGAGCAACCTTTCCCTCTGCCAGGGGAAGGGATGCATCTTGACCCCCCTCACAATCTCCTTCTATCACCACATTGAATTTCCTCATCTTGAAGGCCCAATAAATATTTTTTACCCGACCACATGCCAGCTGAGTAACCATTTATGCAAGAGCAAACGAAGTCAACAGTGTAAAGGGAGCAGCAGAGATGATCCTTTCCCTTTCAAAGGCTATAGTTTCAGTTCCCCAGTGTCAATAATCTCATTAACCAACTACCTGGCATCTGGACATGGCACCCCCCTCCTCCCACACACACACAGGGAGTGCTTCCCAGCCTTCGGCCACCTTGTCTGTATTTTGGAGAAAGGACAAGGAGAGGGCTTCAGACCAAGCCAGACAACAGAAGAGCAGGGGGACAACCCCATTTACATGAGGTCTTTTTTAAAATGGAGAGAAGATGCTTGTTTTCTCGCCCTTAAGAGACAGAGTGCCTTACATTTTCTAAAAAACTGAGTTAATTCACGAAAAAAGAGATGTAAGGAAATGTGGGTGGAAAAATATCCCCAGTGCTTATTGTTCCTTGGGCGAGGAAGGGTTTTGGGGCTCTCCAGGGCAGTGCCCTGCTCCAGTGGTGTGAGGTTATGCAAGAGCTGAACATCCACAGTGACTGTGGGATACCTGGTGCTGCCCACCCCCCATCTGCATCATGGGCGCTCACTTCCATCCAGGAACTCCAGCCTGCCCTGACATCTGCAGTGGCACAGACCACAGGGAAAGGTCAGGGAGTAAAACGGCCAACAAGACCAGCCAAATTTCTTGACAGCAGCAGCCCATGAGGAAGTGCCCTTTGCCACCAGCCAGTTTATCTGTGCAGAGATAAGAGGAAGGGGTCTGCTCTCCAGGCAGGCTGCTGCCCTTCCCAAGCACTGCTGCCACCTCACAGCAAAGCCATTGAGGAGCTGGGTAGCAGCTTGTTCTGCATTGCCTTTTGCAGTGATTTTTAACCCAGGCTGGGGTCACATTCCCAGCAACTTCCTTTGGTCAGCACTGACCTAGCAGCAAGCCATGGTGAGTCAGGTCTGCTGAGTGGGTGCCATGAGGGCACACGGATGGGCTGGAAGACACCATCCCTGTGCATCAATCCACTGGAGGATGCCGCCCCTGCTCATGGATCAGCTGGAGGATGCCATCCCAGCAGGCAGAGGAGCTTGCACTTCAACCTACAATAGATATGAATTTCCACTCTGGAGAAAACACATTTTAATTATGCAAACTCTATGCACATTTTTAAAACATGGAAAGAAAAACAGGACCCTGTTCTTATCTTTTTGTGAAATCATTATTCATTTGAAATACATGGATAATTAACCACATTATCATGCAAATTTAAGTGAATTGAGCTGGCTGAATTAAAGAGACTTCACCTACCTAACCATAAAAATTGCAACACAGAGCTGTCCCAATGAAGCTCTGAGTGCTATTTTTAGTGCAGCACTGTAAGAGAGGGCCTGTGGGAGGGCATCTTCCAAAGGAATGCAGACGGTATCTTTTAGGAGGAGTTAATCCTTAGGAAACCATTACTAGCTCTCACAAATGGCCGAGAGATATTTTTCTGGCTGGACTGGAGTTTATACACAGAGAGCCACATCCACCAAAAAAAAATCATGACTCATTGAATATAAGGAACAATTTACTGAAGCCAAATTTTCAAGTGCTCCTCCCTCTGCTCCTGCTCCCGCTCCCTTGGCTCGCTGTCCTTGGGGCACACCAGCCCTTTACTGGTGACAAAAACTAAGTTAAAATTTCTTATTTACTGCATCTGAATGAAAGCTGTTTAGCTTTTTCAGAATTACAGTTCTACAAAGTGCTCATGCCATACTTTTATTCACCTAAAATACCCAGCTACTGAGACCAACCTCTTTCCATTTCCTGTGGTTTTACAGCATTGCATCTTTGACTACCAGGTCTCAGGCACCAGTGCTTGAGGAGGACATGCACATCTTCCCCTCATCAAAAAAGGAGCATGTTAAGGGTCCTTGAAAATCCAAAGCAGACCCTGAATGGTGATTTTTCCAAAGATATTTTTGTTCTGGTTTGGTTTTTTGGTTTGTTTTTTTTTTTTTTGCTCGTCCACAATTAAATTTGATCTCTGTAAGAGTGTACAGATCATGCTTAGGAAATACCTTGGTTCTTGTTCAGCTGCAGCCTTGTGTGGGGTACCCCTTCCTGGTCATCCTTCCAGGACACCAATAGGTATTTCTAGCACAATGGCATTGCAGAATCACAGGGACACAACATAGTGGCCGATTGCAGATGCTGTGTTAATGAACGTTGTCCTTAGATGTTCACAAACAGCTAAACCTGGCTATCTTTCCCCCAAATACCTTTAAAGACACAAACTGAGAATAGACCTGTCCAGGCTGATATGTTAACACATCTAAAGCATCAAAATCATTAAATGAGTTACATAAGCTCACATTTTACTGGTAAAAAATACTTAGCAGCATCACCTTTGAAAAATGTCACAAATATCATATAAATGGACATTTTGAGATAAAGTTTTTTCTGTGTTTTTAGATGCACCACCCTCACCCTCTTCCTCCATTGCATACCTTACCTCAAAAACATTTGACCCCAGATGCAGTATTCAGGAATCTTTAGATGAAGGAGCAATCAACATGCTTCTTCTTACAGGAGGAATCCAGGGGTTCCCATCTTCCTGAAAGTGACTGGGACTTCGGTTGCCCAAGTGACTTCAGCAAACAGGACTTCAAAGCCTTTCAAAATAGTACAACTGAAAAAAAAATAAAGTTTGTAACTAGCCTAGAATTTTCAAATGCTTAACGACTTTTTTTATGGAGCACGTTTGCACTTATCAGCCTTATCCAACACTTCAAAGGGCAAGCACTGGTGGTCGGCTTGGCTGCCCATCCCTAGCACCAGCCCTTCCTTCTAATTTTGCCTCCTGCTTGTTGGAACTTGTTTTCGATTGCACATCTATGGGGGAAAGATTTACATTTTCCTGCATGTCTGCAAAAGGCCTGCCACAATGTCTGAGCCCTCTAGATGCAATAATAATAATAATAATAATAATAATAATAATAATAATAATAATTACGAGCACGATTCCCAGTGTGCGCGGTGTGCAGCAAGGCAGCTGAGAGCCCGACCTCCAGCAGCTTTGTAGTCTGACATCTAATTACCAGCAAAGGAGAGGGTGGAGGAAGGCCAGCTATAGCAGAGGACAAGGGAAAAGCTCTAGGGAGAAAACTGGAGTGCTTTACAAGGTGGAGCTGCTCTACTCACCTGTGCTTAATGAAGATGCTGTGACTAAACACTTTTAAGGTATCACTCCAGAGAAATCCCTTTGTTTATGTTGGGAAAGTTTGTCTGGGTGAATTTGAGGTCCTTTTCTGCTGCTTAGGGAATTCCACAGGCTGGCATAGACCACAAAACACCCCTAAGCATCAGGAGAAATCAAGGAGCAGCAAACGAACAGGGATTGGCATGCCATCAGGGAATGCCAGTGGGTGGATACAGGCTGCACCAAGAGCAGGCACAGGAAATCTGCAGAGTCCCAAACCCCTCTGATTTATTGCCCCGGTGCAAACCATCTGCCCAGCACATGGTCAGTCAACCTGATGCCTGTAAGAAATCCCACCTGAAACCCAGCAGGCTGAGACATAGGGCAAAAGAGACCTCTTGGGTCATAAATACAGCTCTGTGTTTCTGCAGGGAACTGAGCTACATATTTCACTCAGAATGGTGAGCTGGGAGGGATATGGGTTGGGGTTTTGTTTTATGGGAAAAAATCTGCAATTTTGGAATTTGTTTTCTACTTCGAAGCAGGTAATAAATTTGTCAGGGACTGCAATTCCAAAATGGCTTCACATGAGGTACATCAAAGTGTTTGGTGTCTATGAAATCTGACATAGGCCTTTAAAAATCATAAATTATCTTTTTCTATAAGACAGAAAGACATTGAACCACAACATTCCAAAATATAGAAAAATCTGGAGCAATTTGAGTTTATTTAATTTTTGTCCAATTCAAAGCATTTCTTCAAGTGAATTCTTTTCTCAACACATCAGCATTTCCACTGGTCCCAATATTTCCCATCCCTGGTGTTGTTATTGCACCTCTGCCCAAAAAGCCCTAAAACTTTTGAAGCCAAAGAAGACAGCTCGTGCTGGCAGCAGCTTTGGGGAATGGTCCCCATGTGCTGATGTGAGCCCTGCTTGGGACATGCTGGGATCGCCTGGGATACCCAGAGCAGACACCCAAGCATTCCCCCAGAGCCTTGTCAGCCAGGCACACGCGGCCAGCTGGTTTCTCCCACCACAGGCGGAGCCGGAGGGCACCGCACACGCGGCTGCCTCTGCACACAACAGCATCCCGCCAGGCATTTTCTTGTCTCAACAAATTACCCTGAAGTGCCTTAAAATATTCAGTTTGCTGGAAGGAATTGGAGAAACGTGAAGACATAGGATGCGTTTTGCTGAGCTGAACAGAAAACTCTTGCTGCAAACAGTGAGGGCATGATACAGCACGGCAGCAGAAGGGGAGAGGGAGATGACAGCCCAACAAAGCAAATGTTTTGCAGTGGCATTTGTCCTGGAGTGTAAATTAGGAGCTGGAAGGGCTCAGTGACAGTCCAGCACACACCAACAGCAGGGTCTGCGGGTGCATCAGGAGCCAGAGGCGACAGCCCAGCCTGCAGGACCAGCTGCCGAGGCAATGCTAAAGGTAGTCTAAAAATAAAGCACTTATCAGGGTGAGAAGGGCTGAGTATTTCATCACTCTGCCTCAATCAATGACTAGCAAAGCATGAGCAAAGAGGATTTCTGTTTTCTTAGGAGCTGTGCTCTGATTCAGAGTTTGCTGGGCTTGGGCAAATACCTTCTGTTGACTTAAGCCTTGCGAGAACGTTGTGCGAGCAGTGGGCTGCACCATCCCCCACCCGCTGGCATCTCTGCTCCTTATGGTGCAGGACACCAAAACCGGCATTTTTATACAGAAAACACATAATACACATGGCCAGCCCAACACCTGTAAGAAGCAACAGGTTTGGTGCTCAGCTCTTCTTTTACCCACCTGCCCCGTAGGGAAAGCCAAGCAAACCTTTCCCTGCTGGGGGAAAAAAAACGCTTCACCCCATCTGAGTGACTTGACCAACTCTGCCCTAGGAGATTTGTTATTTAAGGGACATTTCACTGAGCACCCAGGTAGATTTGATTCTTAGGGCCTTGCATCCATGTGAGACAGGCTGGGAAGGGGCAGGGAGAGGAGCCTGGCAGGGGCAGAGCATTGGCAGGGCAGTGCTGGTGGCAGCAGCCACTGCTGGACCCACGGCGCCGGGCCCCTCTCCGCAGGCTGTGGGCAGGCTCTGAGCTGCACGGGGCAGCTTCACACCCTTGTCCACACGCTGGGACAACCTATATACAACCGTGGCATCCAGCATCAGCCACTCCTGCAGCACGGATCCTCGGGCTGCTTTCCTGCAGCTAAGCCAAGGAAAGTTCTCCAGCCCAGCGGCAGCGGGGCGCGCACGGACGCCGGGGGATGGCACAGACACGGTGACACGCTCAGCGCTGCCCTGCGAGGCACGCTGCCGCCGCACCGGGAGCCCTCGCCGTGGGAAAGCCTTTGATCTAACTACATCTCCCAGGGCCGCCTGCCGGACTGCGCTTCCACTTTGGTACCTGCTCTTGTAAACATCGGCGCCGGCGCACGCAGAAGCCACATCCTGTCATCCCCTTGTGCAATCTGCAGGGCCATCGCCTCCTTGGCCACAGCGCAGAGGGGTTGCGACACGCAGGGAGCGACACGTCCGTGTGGGGCAATGCAGGGCTGGGTCCCGTCGGGGCGCGGCCCCGGCTCCTGCCACCCGCACGCACCCGGCCTTTTATTTTTTAAGTGACCAATACAGGCTACGTGCATCGGGAGATGGTTTCTGCAAGTAATTCTCCTCTCCACAGGAACATATATCTGACTTTATAATTCATGCACGCCTGGGAAGTTCAGTCCAGTCCCACTGGAGCAGCAAGCTTGGCAGGAGTTTATTTATATAAAAGAGTGCATGCAGTAGCATGGAGAAAAAAAAATCAAATCTATCAGAAACCATAAGTCTTAATCCTAAACCAGCTTTGCTTTTCTTAGAATATGGTCTAGAGAAACTGCTTTTTAAATGTGGCTTCCATGTAGCTTTGGCTTTAATATTGCAATCCCCGCAGAATAGTGTTATAGTATAATAATTAAAACATTTACAAATGAAGATAATCTATGGCTGATCCAAGTTTCTATGGAAATTTGGAGGCTATGCTGTATGCAGCTGTTCCCAACTAATGCAAAGGTTGGCTGTAGCTTTACTTCCAAGCCTGTTTGTAACTTGGGGGATAATTTATCTGTTCTGTTTACACAGTTCTCAGCTTGCACAGCCCTAGAGTGTAACATTCCTATGATTCCCAAGCAAAAGGGTGCTTTATCCTCCCAGCTCAGGCTGAGCAATTAATGTTCTTAGGTTTAATGAGGCAGCTCTGCTGAAAGGTGTGGGTGCTTGCTCTGGTGTTGCAGATATTGCACTGCATGAGATCCACCAGAACAGCAGACACACAAGGGGTGGAATGCAAATCCCTGATCATGCTGGCCTGCTGTATCCCCAGACTTGGCAGAGGCTCTGCCAGATGATGGGCTGTGGGTATGGGCCCATCCCTGTGCCCTTGCTCCTGAGCTGATGGTTCCTGTAAATGGGTTTTGGTGAGCCCATGAAGGGTAAACACAGACCAGAGGATGCTGAAAAAAGGCAGTTTTCCCCCAGGATGTGGCTGGCATTTTAAGAGTAGGAAAGTATGTCTCTCTAAAGTTATGGGCACCCTTATACCTGTCACCCTATTAACACTTTCACAGACTCACACAGATCAGGGGAAGCTGTTGGATGACAAAGAAAAAGGGAAGAAACACCCGAAAAAGGATCTTAAATACAACGATGAAGGACTTTTGGGGCTTATACATCATAAACCAGGCTGTTAAAAAGCTGGACAACCTGCAACTTCTTGTGGGGGAGCAGAGAGCAGGCACTTGCTACCCACTCATTGTCGTGACATGATTATGTTTTACATTCACAAACCTATCTCCAGTTAGTCTGTGGCTGATATAAGTAGTTTTCACTTTGCAATGTTAAATTACTAATGAAGAAAGTATTAATAACCTCTAAGCAAAGAAAGTTCGCAGAGGAGCAAAGCTCTAGCAGCTACATGATGGCCCCAGGGGTGTAAAACCTTCAAGCCTCATTGAATCAACAGCATGAAAATCTGCTTTTTACAAAGAGAGAGAAAACTCTGCCATTCAGGAGCGCACAGAAGAAAATCTTTCAGCTGAAGTAAGGCCGGAGGTTCCCATCCTGAACAAATATTTAGTACCATTCACCAAGTGAATCCCTTAGCATTAGTTTGAACTCAAAGACAGAAAGTCATAAAGCTTCACAGTGGGAATTAAAAAAAAAAGCCCAAACAACTAAAAATAAGCCAAAATACACACAAAAAAGTCCCAATCCCAGTATTTTAATTCCTGGTTGTATTTAGCCACTGCAGGGCAGCTGAGTTACAGCTGGGATGGAGGTGGTGATGGCTCAAAAGTGTCATTGATTTTAGAGAATAACTGTATCCAGCGGTCCTCAGTCACTTCTCAGTGAAAATCATTTGCAAATAAAAATACATATCCCAAGACATTAAAAAGTCTGTTAAAGGGGGCCTACAGGAATGCTGGAAAGGGACTTTTGACAAGGGCATGTAGTGACAGGACAAGGGGTACAGCTTCAGACTGACAAGAGGGCAGGTTTCGATTAGAAGTTGGGAAGAAAGTCTTTATTCTGAAGGTGAGGACAAGAGATTTGAATACACATATTTGGTATTGCATAAGTATGTAAGCCAGGCTGAGATCAGCCTGAACTCCTCTGGTTTCCCAAAGGGCAGGATCAGTTCAGCCCCACCAGGCACAGACTCTGCTCTGATGGAGAGCAATGGCCTGTTCACCCTCTGGCCTCTCTGACTTGTGTGTGGGGAATAAGGAATGGGTTTTGATGTAACACCAGAGTGATTTCCTAGAAGACAACGAGATTTGCTGAGCTGCCTGTGCTAAAGGATTGTTTGCAGAAGCACAGGTCTCTCTGTGTCCATGCCAGGGTTTGCAGCAATAAATCATGGGTTCACTTGGATGCATTCCTTACTGCCTGTGGGAGCCCTGTTGCTAAGTCACACAATTATGTCACTGTGCAGCATCTATGATTTTTTTGTTCCCCAAAAGATCTTCTGGGCATGCAGGTTTCCTTAAGACAAAAATCTTAAATTTCCAGTTACATATTACCTAGATTTTGGTCATCATTTTACCTGCAACCTAGACAGCCCATGAAAATATGTCTTCATATGGTTCTGTGCTGGGTTATAACATTGGCCACCTCCATCAGAGCTGCTCACTTTCCTTTTCGGACAAAATAGATAAAATATTATGGGGTTCAGTAGTATCTGTTTCTAGCAGTCCTACGTCAGTTCCTGATCATCATCATTATAAACCATAACAATACAAAAATGGAACTAAGATTTATCTGAGATTAAGAAACAGGTCTCCTTCAATACCTTAAGAAATCCATTTGAAAGCAATTTGCAGTCTGCTTGCTTTCTGCCCAGAGAAGCTGTGGATGCCCCATCCCTGGAAGTGTTCAAGGCCAGGTTGGACAGGGCTTTGAGCAATCCAGATTAGTGGGTGGCATCCCTGCCCATGGCAGATGATCTTTAAGGTCCCTTCCAAGCCAAACCACTCTGTGATTCTGGTTTGCAGGACACCACCTCTCTTACTCTAATGGCTAGTTTTGTTGTTTCTATTAATACACTGTTTTAAAGCCAGAGCCTAGAAATTTCTGCACATACTTAAATCTCTCCCTGTACACATAAAGGCTTTGGATTTTTTAAAAAAAATATTTAGATTCTGGTATTTTCTTTGTGACTGCTACTGCTACACACATTAAACCAGCTCTGAAGTTAAACAGCAATTAGAGCAAATGTTAAGATCATCAGCCACTCAGGTCTATTAAAGCAGAAAACTATTTTTGAGGCAATCCAAGAAACACAGCCCAGCCAGCCAACAACAACACACCTTCCTCGTAAAGGCACAGGTTTTGGTGCAGCCAACGAGCAGCTGCATCTGACCCCTGAGCTCAGAGGAGCCCGAGCGCCAGCTAAAAATGCAGCTGCAATGTAGATACATCCTGGGAGCACATTGCCCTTCAGCTTCCTTTCCCAAAAAAGGGGGGGAGGTGCATGGTGTCCAACTGTGCTGTGAGCATGCCCACCTGGACAGAGAGATACAAGAGAAACCTGTTAAAAAGAGCAAACTGGAGCCAGACCTGAAACTGTGACAAGATGGTGCAAACTGGGATCCAGGAGCACATGAGCTTCTCGTGCAGAACCAGTTGTCCTCATCCCATGCAACTTTGGTTTCCACTGACAGGGAAGATCCTTTTTCTGTCATACATAGAAGACAGAGCACATCCTTCATCAGGCTTCAGCACTTGCATGGCAGAATGCATTCCTGATTAGAAATAGGCATAAACTTCCAATTAATTAACAGCTAAAAATTACTTTAAAGAGGTCTTTAAGATTCCTTTTTTAAACTTCCTCTGGTCCCCTTGAAATTTAATAACAGAAAAACCCGTGTGAAACTTCTAAGGTGTTTTAATTCACTTTAATTCTCAAATATATTACAGATTTTAAGAATAAGGGTTGTTGCCTAACGTTCACCCCGATGGAAAAGGCACCTTTCAGGCCATACTCCAAACTGCAAGGGTCCATTAAGGAGAAGGCTACATGAACACCCCTTCTCTCGTGTGGCTGCTTTGCTATGGTGTTCCAGGGATCCAGAGCAGAGGGGTGGGAGGGCAGGAGCCACCTGGTGGAAGCCTCTCAGGATCTCCACTGGCATGGTGGGAGCATGCAACCATGGTGAAACAAAGGAAGGGTTTTGGTAGCAAAACTGACCTTTATGAATACTGCTGGTATCATAAATATGTCTGCAGACCCTCAAAAGATGCCTGTGGGCAAGAAGGAAGGAGCAGGACATGGTGCACACATGCAGGGGCACACCAGGAGGCATGAGAACTTTAAGCACCTGCCTTAAATAATGCAAACCATGTTGTTTTCAATCCTACCTCAGGCAGGCTTCCAACGTGCTCCTGGCATCCACACACCAGCTTCTCAGGGTTTAGTCCTGCAGTCTGCATCCATCCTTCTCTATCCTGTTTAATCAACAAGTTTGTAAAATGCTGATTCTGCAGGGATTTTTCCATTTTTCTCTGAAATGACGCTGTCACATGGAAAGGAGAACTCATCTATTGTACCAGTGTGTGAAATAAAAAGGATGCCGATTGCAGAACAGAAAAATAATAATAAAAACAAAAAGACACCAAGGCCATCTTTAAAATAGAAGCAAGTGATATTGAGTAGAGAAGAGCTAAGTACCTTGTTTATATACATCTCAAGTGCTTTTCCTTTGTGGAGTAAAAAAAAGAAAAATAAATATATCTGGACATTCATACTCACATGGGGACATTACAGGTTCATTACACTTGTAGACTTTCTGTCTTCCCCAGTCCATTAACATCCCATCCCCACAGCTCAAGCAAGATTTCCCTAGAGATGTCACCTTCCTTCATCACATCTAATATTCAATAAAGACATAAGAGAATTTAATAACAGACTGCACAGGGGAGACTTCTGTTCAAACAGCCAAGGTTGCAGCTGATGGGTTTTTACTACAGATGCTGAAGAAGTATGAGTGACCAGGAAACCATAGGATGTTTAGTTTTGGAGGTCATGCCAGTGAAGCTACTGGCATCACCCCAGCCAACCCAAATTTGTATGAAACAAGATATAAAAAGCTTGTCCAGCCTTTCCAGCTTCATCTGATAGAGTCCAGTGCCCTGTCATTTGGCTCTATACATTTACGAAATTCCTAGGAGAAGTAATGCCTTCTCCAAAGGATCCTGAGACAACACAGCAAGTAAAAGAGACCAAAGTGGTCAAAGTGAACTTGTACCCATCTTAATCACAGTTCCTGAATTTAACAGAATATTCCTGGATTGCTTAAAAAAATCTGCTGCCTTACTTGAGAAACCAGCCCCTAGTTGGTCTTCTGCTGGAATAAGTACTTACATGAAGAGCATAGTGTTTTATGGCCCCTCTCTCCCAGCCCTGATATAGTTTCCACAGCCAAAATTTTCAGGAACGACTATTGGGTTTGGGTACTCAAATTGAAAAACCTTGAGAAGCTAATGCTTTTATGTTTTGGATCTGGAAGTGAGCAAGCATTGCCACAGCAGTAGTCTTGTATAAAACCATCTCAAAAATTCCAGAAAAACTGGGAAATGAAGGTTACAAAAATACCACATCATTTCTAAAAATTGTGGCAAGCTAAACTAAAGCACACTAACCTGAGAGCTGGGTCATGAGGTTCTGTATGGCTTATTCATGCACTGCCTGCCAGGTTCTTTGTCATTCACCTTTTACAAATCCATGTTCACATATTCATTTTGCAGAGGTGTACTGGAGTGTTTTCTATAAATGCTTTTGCTGCTGGAGATGGGCAACTGGCTTCATGACTCTTCTCAGGTGTGTGTTTAAATGGAGAAGGGAACAAGCCAAGTATAGACAGATGCTTGGTTACAAATATTATATATGTACTACAAGGTAAATATAGGTTAGAAATGGAAAATGTTTATTTGCTGAGAGCTGAGCCAGATAACCAGAGGCAATGCCCTTAAGAGTTAAGCCTCCAGTTTTGCCACTGGTTTGCTGAGGAGGACAGATATGCAAGGTGTTGATGGTAGCTGAACCAAGGTTATTATTAACTAAAGAACTCAGGACCCTTTCACTCCCCCTTTCTCACTAAATCTGTGAATTTAGTATTTACTACACTAAAAACATCTCAACTTTTTATTTTCAACTATTTAATGTAAATTGACAGATTTCTTGCATGCTTCAGGAGATTCCTTCCAAAATGGAGTAGGGTTGGTATTAATTTCTGGGCTGTTTTCTCCCAGAAACATCTCTATTTTTATTTTTCCTTCACAGGCTCAGTGATTCCCTCATTCTGGGCTCCCCACACTTGGTGCCCTCATCCTGCTTCTGGAGATCTGTCCTCACAGACCTGGTGCATCACACACTTGTGTGTCGCCCACTTCTGCCACCCCAGGGAGTCCTCACTGTTTTGCTGCCAGAGCATTGAGCCACAGGGAAGAAGAGGTTTGTAAGGTCCAGAAACAATCTTAGGGAGAAGAAAGGAAATGCTGAGTGTTGGCTACTTGGCAAAGGCTGCGCGTCTGCTGCTGTTGTGGAAAATGCCTGGGAGGCACCATTAACCATTGCTCTTTGCTACGGGCTGGCTTGTGTCCACACCACTAAGGACCAGCGCTCTCTGAAGGGCAGTGGTTACCTTCATGCTGTGCAGCACTTGGCCTGGGTCTCCTCTAAGCTTCCTGCAGAGCCCCACAGACCCCCAGTCAATAGTTACTGCATTGGTGATGGTTTTTTAAGTTTGAAATGGTGAAAGGAATGGGTGGCAGCCTGCCAGCATGATGTTTTTCAGCAGGGTGTGAAGGCATTTTGGGTTCTACAGCACAGCATGGAGGACAGTGGGCATGAGGTCTCCTGGGATGGCTGGAGGACTGTCCAGGGTACAGTCTGGTCCAGCTCATGCCAGGCTCTTCTGTCTGTGCAACCTGAAAAAAAGCCCTGTCAGTCATGTTGAGGTTTCTCCTTGGGAGAAACCAGTTGGTTTGCTCCAGAGCAGAGACAGGAGGGAGCTCATATGCATGCCATTGAGACAGCCGGTGAGCAGAGCCCGGGGGGAACAGAGGCAGCCAAATTGGCTGTGCAGACAGAAGGTGCTCTCATACCCCCACCATGGTCTCACCCAGCAAGATGTTAAACACAGAACAAACAATGCAATTTTTCCTGACCATCACCTGCAGGATCAGCAGCGGGTCCCTCGCTGGTCACTGTCACAGCCATCACTTTGGAGGTGACTCTGGCATGTACTTCTTCAGCCACTATGAACTCCTTGAGCTTTGGCAGATGAGGCCAACCTTCGTACCTTTGCTCTGCAATTTTTAAAGGTCAGTGTGACTAAACAGCAATTCTTCTGTATCTCTTTCAATTAGCCTTTAGTTTTGGGCCTGTCTTGGGGTTTAAACTCAGTCTTAACCTTAAGATGTTAAGATGCATGAAACACCTAAAATCAAATTAAACGGCACACAACTGGTGGATTTCAATATCCCCCCCCATCCCATTTACAGTCCATGTTTGCAGTTGTGCAGCTCTGGCTGAAACCAGTATGAGACAACGTTATTCTCTATCATACACAGTCTATTTACAGCAATACATGAAAATGTTTACCTTAAAATATAAATGTAATTATAAAGGTCTAATTACAGATATGCCTGCACCTCTTTGAGCCACCTCAAATTACAGTTTCAAATTATAACAATAAAAAAGGATCAAATTAATGACCTTGATTAATTTCATTACAGAGCAGAGCGAGCGCCACTCAGCACAGGGTAAGCTTACACTGCCTGACCTCATTTCATCCGGCCTCTTCCCTGCAACACAAGAGCTCCTGATGGCACATCAGGTGAGTCGTTCCTCCCAAAGACAGTTGCTAAGCAATCAGCTGCAGGGTTATAAATGTTGAGTGCTTGATATACAGCACAAGGGGGTAGAGATTAACTCTTTATTTTTTTCTTTTTCTTCCCAGGTATTAAGGGAACCAGGGTGGCTCACCTGAACTGCACTGGAAGAGTTTGGAATCAGAAATCAACCCAGATTTAAGGCAGCCTTCAGTGTTTGTGTACAGATTGAACTGATTTATCGTGCGTGCTATGTGCCGAGTTGCAAAACCTTGCTATATTAGTGATTTAAAAGCAGGAACAATTTGATTTGTCATTACTAATAGGATTGTAACTAAATTAGTCTCCCACATACTTTATGCTGATGAGGTCTTGCTTAGATTTCCCTTTGTAGATTTACATCCTCACTAGCTTTAATCACAGCTAAGAAATATATTGTATGAGTAATACTATTATGAAATACTGAAGTATTTTCAGAGGGGTTTAGAAACCCAAGAAAATCATAGAAGTCAAAATCAAAGGTAAGCTTTAATATTCAGTCCTATGTTGTACATTTGATTAAATATTAATTCACAGCAATGTGTTGGGTACTTGCAACCAAGCTCTCTTGACCCACTTGAAATGCACAGTCACGTATATAAACTTGGCATTTGAAAAAGGACAGGTCAACGCTGTAGATCCCACTTAAATCTTTTCTACAGTTCTTGCTTAATTAGTGGTCTAATCCTACTCCTATAAGTTGAGGAATTAGGAAAATATTGCTGTAAGATAGATATGCAGGCTTTGGGAAAAAAAAAGTCTCTCTCTTTAATACTTTTTTTTAGTGTTTTGATTGGTGTGGGGTTTTTGGGTTGTTTTTTTTTTTTTTTCTTTTTTTTACCAAAACAATAAGAGATGAAAGGAAGACAACCAAATCCTGGTTTAGTCAAAGAATATGACTTCTCCTACCAACAGCAGAATGTCTGGATGGGAACATTAGAAATTGGGCTGCTTTCTGGTTAAAAAGAGGAAAAAATGAAAAGCCACTGGGTAACTTCCTGAACTACTTAGTGGGTTACAATGTGAGAAAAGAATCAGGAGGCTCATTGTGCAAGCTGGGAAGCTGAAACATCTAGACTACAGCAAGACACTTCAGCACTTGTCTTCATCAGTGAAGCTGGGAATAGATGGTGCAGGTTAGCAGAGTGCTGCCTCTGCCCTGCAGCTCAGGGGGACATTACAGCCTTGGCCATGGCCAAAACATCTACAACTATCAGTGAGCAATTTGCTACTGTCAGCCCGTGCTTTGATGACCAAATAAATTCAGCACTGGGATGGAGCCACCTTTTTTTTCCATCCACAGTCATTCCTCAGTGCCAACTATCTTGCATTGAAATTTCTTTAAGGTTTTTGCTTGTGTGAAACTGTTAATAGCATTTCGTTTGGTATCAAAGCTTTGATCTCCCCACTTAAATACCACATTAATGCAGAGCTCCCCTGGGTGGATGAGTTCACAGTATTAGTTAACCTCTTCTGCTGGAAGTCCCAAATATGATTTAGAAATAATTCTGTGCATTGTGACAGAAACAAAAACTCATCCTTAATTAAAAGTATAAATAAAAGGGATTTCTATCCTTAGACTAACCCGAATTCAGACAGCAGCTTTGTGCTGCCTTTTCACTGCATTAAAGGAAAATTAAAATTCTGCATGCTCAGCTCGGGAGTCTAACTTCTGGTCAGAAAGCAGGGCATTTTCCTGAATAGCGTAAAGCACCTGTGAGCAATAAACTAGCTAAATCCTCAAAACATTTAGATTTTGATCCTTCTTTTGGGAATAGAAACTGAGCTGCGGATTTTTGGGAACACCCAAGTTTCATTACTGCTGTCAACTTGTAAATGTTTTATTGCTATTTAAAACCCCTTTAAGAAGAAGACCTTCAAGGGCTGTTGATTTGATAAACAAAGGGATCAAGCTCAAATTTTGCAAGGAGCCTCTCAGTCGCTACCCACAGATTTCTGACTTCTTACTGGGAATGTGCTTGTGGGTGCCTGACCACATAAATGCTGGTGGAGCAGAGCTGTCTGCAGCCTGAGCTTTCCACCTCTCTCTTCCCAGTAGCTGTTGGGTGTTCTCAAGCACAAAACCAAGTTTATGGGGACTTTACCACGCAGTGCTAGAAGTCTACTTTTTGTTGCCAGTAGCAGTCACTTCATTGCAGGATCCAGTCTATGCTTCTTGGGGGGGGGGAATGGTTTATCTAATTACATTTTTATGTTATATTTCCAGGTTCTGACCTGTAACCAGTCAATTGAATGCTGCAATCACTAAGAGCTGTGCTCATCCTTCTGCCCATGTGATTCCTGCCAGCCTGGTCCTGGGCAGCACCAAGGCTGCTGTGGAGGCTGCAGGGTCAATCCTGCAATCCTTCATCCCTGTGTATGGGCTGACAGAACCCAGAGCCCACATCTTCTTGTTTGGGATGACTCCTGCAGGTGCTGTATCATTGTATGAAAGTAAGAGCATCGCCACTAGCACATCCAGCAGTGTCCTACCACCGTGCTGCTAAGGTGAACTGAATCCCAAGTTAATTCCACCATCGATGTTCCTTTGTAATTTCAAGGGAAAAGCAAACCCCTGTTTAGAGTGGACAGGGCTGCCACCTGGAGGCACCCCAGGTTTCCTACATAGTCAGTGGAGAGAGGGAAGCGTCTGTGTAAGGCGACTGCAGCTTCAGAGATGTCTGACCGGTCCCGTAGGACATTTATGCAGCCACGTTTTGCAGCTGGGAGATGTCAATTTTGGCACCGCAGTTAAGCAGAGGCTCTATGCCAGACGCCTTTCTGGAGTTAAGGATTTAATCAGGGAGCACAGTGGTTATTTTGTTCCTAAACTCAGCCAGAGCACTCTCAGGGGTTTTCTCTCCAAGGCCCCCGTTCAGGCAGGACCCAAACTCCCACCTCCCCATTGATGTAAAACATAAATAAACAAGGAACCAAAGCACTTCCGTCTTCCCCAGTTACCTCAGGCATCTCACAACCCCCCTCATCTCTCCCTGATTCTCTCTGGTCAGTACCAGACTGTTTTCTTTCCCAGCAGAGCCTTGCAGAGGCAGTCCCGGGTTCCCAGAGGACGGGCAGGAGCTAAGCAGGGTTGCGACAGGGCTTGTGGCACCGCGATGCTGCGTCAGAGCCCGTGCTGGCCAACGTCAGGCGGTTTGAGCAAGAGGAAACAGCTTCAAAAACCTCAAACTGCTGCAGATTTCTTGAGAAGTCAGGGGCAAGAAAAAACAAAAATGCAACCAAGTACCCAGAAATTGGTCCCGTTAGTATATAGTATGACCTTCAGCCCACTCCCCCTCTCCTGCTCCTGCCCAGGCTGGGGGATGAGTAGTTTTGCCTTGCCCAGAGCAGGTTTTTTTTTTGTTTGTTTCGTTGGGATTTTTTTGTATGACATTCTGGGCAGCGAGGAAGCAGCAGAGCAAGGAGGTGGAAGGGAGTGGTGGTGGGGCTTGCTGCTCCTGCCATATCACCTGGCGTGTTGGCCGAGGTGTTTTCTCCACCTATATGACCACGGTTGTGTCCTGGTCCTTTGGCAATACCTAGAAGTGCAGTTCAGCAGCAGTAAAGAGAGGGGCAAGGAAAGGAGGGAGCCTCCCAGGAGAACACAGGAGGTCTGTGACAGGAATGAGAAACCCTTCAAACATTCCTGTCTTACCAGAAAGTCACCATCAGCCTCTGCTATTCAGGGTCATCACTGGGAGACACACCTGTGAGCTGCCACCAGTGAAGGCTGTTCACACAGAAATGTGTCTCCAAGGGTTTTTTTTCCCCTAAGTAACTGGTGTAGGGAAAAGGCCAGTGTGACTGTGCGAGTTCCAGGGTCCATGGAAACACCACCATTTTGGCATCCAGTTTTGTTTCATGTGCAACATGGGGAAGACAGAGCCTGATACCGTCGCACATTTTCGGCTGTGCCTTACCCCACAGGTGACATTTTGGGCACTGTCTGTAAGGACATGCCCCAAATGAACAGAGGTGCTGCAAGCCATCATCTGGCAAGCAAATGAATGCTCACTTCTTTGTTTGCTCAAAGAGAAGATTTATTCCCCCCACCTCCAAAATATTGATGAGTACAGGGTTATCCTCAAACCTCACAGTTAGCAGGACTCCACAGGGACCCATTTCCAGAGGAAAGGATGTTTTAACCCATCTCCTCCTAAAGCCCTCCCAGCAGGAGGGGTAGACCCCCATTACGTTAGCAAAAACTAAGAAAAACCAAACCAACCAACCAAAAACCCACAAAAACAAAATAAAACAAAAACTGCAAACCCAAAACAAAACAAAAAATACCTTTTTCCAAACCTGTTTCATTTTCATTTTTCAATATAAATTATTAAGGACATGAATTTATAGGCAGACATCAAGTGAATTCACTAAACTGGTTAGGGCCTCCCATCTATCTTGCTTGCCTTACCTAGAGAAAATCTTACCTTTTATTGTCCTTGCCCCTTGCCTTGCTACTAGTTTTCAATTGGCTCCGGTTTCTCCAACCATGTGAAATTTTCTCTCTCTCGCAGGGTGGGTGTCCTCAGTTTGCCAAGGCTTCTGTTTCTTGTGCTCTGTGCTTTGATGTTGAAAAATTTATGTGGAGATCAAGAGCTGAACACAAACCAGCAACATCGTGGGGCAGTTAAGGACTCTGAACCCAAATCTTATTTGAACATTCACCACCACATCTCCTCCCACAGCAGCAAAGACCTTCTCTGGCAAAATTGCTTCTTGACATCCCCGATTTGTACCTCATCTGAGGAGGGTCAGAGCAGGAGTCAGTCTGACATGAGGGAACTTCAGCTGAAGTGGAGGACAACAAATCACAAGGTCAAACAGCCTCCCCCAGCTCAGCCACAGGTCAAGGTGACAGCATTTCCCATTCCTTGTAAATGAAAGGTAGGACTGTACTGCACCACAGAGCATCTACACGCACAACAGCAGAGTAAACTGCTGCCAGCAGGATTTTACCCCCTAAGGTTCATGGAGTGTTAATGTACAAAACTCATTTTCTCCAGTTTGTTTGAAAACATTCAGTGCCTTTGGTTTTGTTTAATTTTTAATTATTATTTAATGTAATTTGTGGCTTGCTCCTCACAGCTCTGCTCCAGCATCTCCTTGGGCCTGGCTCCTCTCCCATCACTGACAAGCACTGTCTTTGCAGTTGGGTCTTGGAGCTAAAGGAAAGGCAGATTTAAATTCCCCTTCCACCTCTCTGAAGATGGAAGATTATGGAGGTATAGAAACACACAGGGATTTGAAAAGCAAGTATCAAAAGAAATCTTATTCTGAAATGTATTTACTGAGACTTTCTTTTAAAAGGAATGAAGATTTCTGTCCCATAAGAGCTTTCATTCAGCCCAGACTGGCAGCAGCCTTCTAAGGGGAAATCAGAACATAAATGGCAAAATAAATAATATTTCTCCATTCAAAATAGGTCAAAGATAAGGAAGTTATCCTTCATCTCATCCATGCAGTAAAGGTGGGTGCCCAGCCAGTGCAGACCAGTATGTTCAAGGGACAGTTGCGTCATTTAACTTGGCTGAGCTGGAGGTTCAGTCATTTCTCAGCAAAATCGGTCACTTCCATAAAATAAAACAAAAGAGTAAAAAAAAAGTTGTCATTTTATTCCTGAAGTAATGTAACACTGCCAGAACAACTGCCCTGGATTTTGTCAAGAAGCAATTCTGTCATCCTTTCAATGCCCTTTGGGGTCCCTGGGGCGATAGGGCCACATCAGGACAGTGCTGTGGGACAAAAACCCTACTGCTATTCAAACACACTGTCTGGAGCAGGGTTTTTAACAGGCAGTTTTCCACCATTTTTAGCTTGGGCATATCCACAGGTGTTATGAAAACCTGTGTGAAACTGTCCTTCAGAGGTTGCTGCCAGCCTAGGCCATCCATGCTCAGAGCCCTCACTGCAGACATCTCTCTCCTGTTGTCTTGAAGCGGGTGGGCTCCCTGCTCTTGGTTTTGATAGGAAGGAGGAAGAGAGGATGCTCTCCCTGACATGAGCTGGGAGATGTGCCTTAGAAAGGGCAGCTGCAATGACCTTCAAAGAGTTTTCTGTTTTTAAATAACACATCAAGATACTTTTTTTTTCATCTCTGTCCCCATTTTCACAAGAAATCCCAGTGTAATTTCCATGCTAATCAGATGAGAGCTTGCAAAATACGTTTCCTTCAAGATGTAGGGGAATGTATTACATTAACTCCAGGTGACCTGTGACTCTGTCAGTAACACACACTGTTTAAATCCATGCAAATGAAAACCTTGCCCACGCCACAGGCAAATACTTGGCTTTTCCCATGCTGCTCACATGGAGCTGGAAATGTTCGATGAGTGAAGTCTTAGTGATGCATTTCAGCAATAATTCATACGCTATACATAATTTAGGACCTCACTGCAGTCCCCTGTAACACACGCCGTACAGCATGTACACACAGGGCCAGACGGCAGCTTTAAGGAGGCTCCAGGCATAATCCACAGCACGAAGAAGTTTGATCCATCCCCAATTTGCACCTGCCAGATCATGAAGGGAGCTAATTGGATTAAAATATTGTAATTATCATTTCATTTACATGCAGTAAAACCTTAGGGAAACATTTTAAATGGCAGAAAATTTGAGGACGCAGTCTCTGAAGTCTGCTTCTTAAAAGCCTAATGCTCTCTTGTTCCTTCATTGCCTGAGACTAGACTTTTATTCCCAGGAAAAGGTGAGTTTGATGAGCTGCTGATGCAGTGTGCAGACCACAAAACACTGCTTGGTTTGATCACAGTCATATTTGTCAAGGCTACTTGGATGCTCCTGATTTCACCAGTCCATGGTGACTGTGCCCAGCTTTCCCTGCTGCCCCCACTCAGGAAAAATCAGCTTTAAAACACCCATAAAGGACTTGACTCTGATGTCCAACAGACATCCAATTGCAGGGGTGACTGTGAGTCCAAAGGAAGAGTGGAAAGTCCCTTCCTTGGGCTATAATAGCAGCTCCCATTTCTTCTCCACAGGGAGACAGTCCTGTGTTTTGGAGCCATGTACCTGCCCTCGGGGGGGCAGTTTAAAGCCAATGAGGGTTAAACCAGGAGCAGCACCTGGCCCCACAGACCTGCCTCACAAGTGGGACACATGTCCCCCCACAGGGCTGGACAACCACCCACCTCCTGGCACATCACCCAGGAGGGCGTTGAGCAGGTCCATGGCAGCCCAGCACTGCTGTGTGCTTGGAAGCAGCAGGGAGCAGAGATGAAGTGCTGAACCTGTGCTGGTGCTGTCACCAAAGAGGAGGGAGACCACACACATGGTGCCAGACAGTTCCAGAGCCTGATGAAACAGAGCACAAGAAAGGCCAAAAAGAACTCAAACCCTTGTCTCCTCACACCTAGTGGGTGCTCTTTAGTGGACATTACTTTGTGTAGGGCACTAGATTCGCTTGGCAGATTTACAAGCCAGAGCTGGGCTTTCTCCACTCCCCCACCAGCTGAATACCTCAGCCTGGATCAGGTGTGAAGCCACTGTTGCCTGGGTGCTCAACGGAGAGTTCGGTGTCAGAGTAAGTCTGATTAACTTCTGTTTTTCTTCTGGGACAGTGATTCAGGAATAAACGATCACAGCCATGATGAGAAAAAACATATAATGTTACAATGCTCTTGTTCTCACAATTGCCTCAGGGTCTGCCCTGTCTCCTGTGGAGCTGACACGGAGCTACTGGTGGAGAGCAACTTCAACCATCACTGAGCAGCCAGGCCTAAGCACATAGAATTTGATGTGCTCATCAAGAGCAGAAAGGTGGCAACAGGAGAACAAATTATTACCCTGATGAGGGATAAAAAAGGAAGGAAAGTCCCTTTTAGGGACTGTATTAACCCTTCACATGAGGACACAAGGATTTGAGAAGTCTAGTCTGTAATTGAGACCCCTGCTCATGCCACCAATGAAGCACGGGAGCACACAAGGGCAGCTTTAGCAGCTGCCTCAGCACCTTGCTGTTGGCAGCCTGGAGCCTACCATGGACACACTTACCTGGTCTCAGGGTTGTGGTTTCTTTTTTGGGACAGTCAACTCGATATACAATGCATGGATCTGATTTTCAAAGGGCAAGCACCCCACCCAGTCTGGAAACTGGAGACTTTTTAAGATGTATCCCATTAGACAGGCAAAAATCAATGCCTGCTCAGTCATTAGTCATTCTGGAAACCTCCGCCTTGGTGAGTCAGCCTGGTATACCTGGCAAGCTGCAAGGGAATCCAGTTTCGGGAATATTTTCTTTTTCTGCCACCCCAAAGTTTCCAACTTGATCTGCACAGGCAGAAGCCAACCTCCCTGGGAAACTACCCAGCTGGGAGCACAGTGTGAAACTCACTTCTGGTCTCACCACGTCATATCCAATGCATATAAAAATATTTAGCTGGTGAGTATCCCTTTCTCCAGAAACAGAGCAAACAAGCAATTCTCACCAAAGCAAATTATTGGATGATCTTTTGTTAAATGCACAAGCCCAGGGAAAAAGAACAGAAGTCTGAAAAGTAGGATTTGCTGTTACCTTTTTGTGGCTGAGATACCACCACGAAGGGCAGCACCAAAGGTAATTGTTCAGAAACACAGCAAACACAGCTGGATCAGAAACAGCACTGCCATTCAAGCGATGGTTCCTTGAGGCTTTAAGTCAACCATGACAGTTCTAGCCTGGATTTCTGGTCTCCACCTGGCCATCTCAGAAAATCATCATGTCTGCCCATTTCCAACAGGCACGGTCTGCTATGGACTGCAACAGAGAGTTAATCAGTGTAGTTCTTGTTACCAGAACAACCACAGCTGCTGTGGATGCACATGATATGTAAAGGCACCTTCAGCTGCTCACAAATGAATTTCCTAACCTTAGCTGACACCATGGGAGAGCCCTTCCAGGTTTAAGCCACCAACACACCTCTGAATGTAGTCACTGCATCCTCCCAGGGCTGGGGCATTTTGCATCCCCACTCTACAGGCTTTTGCCAATCCTATATCTGACTCGTGCTACAAATGTATGTTTGGTCCTTCAGGTCTCCACACTGGAACAGTGGTGATTTAAAACTGACTTTGCTACAAAAGACAAAGCAGGTCAATGCAAATAAAGCTTTTCAACATCTAGCTGACTTGGCAATGAAACCTCTCCACCTACTCTCCTTGGAAAGTACCAAGAAGACTCCCAGCAGATTGCTTCCCCAACAAGATGCATTTATATGGTCACCTGTGAAACGTGCCACCTTCTTGTGATGGGACAGGAAAAGGAGGTGGCTGCAACTGGGGCATGAAAAGGATATTCTTTAGCATAGGAAGGAAAACATGACAGCTAGAACAAGACTTAGCTTCTTCCTAGGGGTATGCCCAACTCCAAGCTGCATCAGATTCCTGCTCTTTCCAAGGGGAGACTTAGAGGAGAATGAAACAGGAACATAGATGGCCCAGTCTGGTCCTCTGTGCTTTGGAAAGGACACAGACATGACGAGAGAGCTGCTGTCTGCCACCCCGCACAGGAATTTTGCTTGTGGTGTGAACTGTCTGCCTGAGCGCTGCGGAACAGATCGCTCAAGGTTAAATTGGATTAAACTGTTACAGTTCCACTTTCCCACGTGTGGTTTAAATTTAAACTCTATAAATTTCATGGTGAGTTATTAAAACCTTCTTGGCAAGGAGAACTCATCTCATAGAAAAAAATTTTCTCCACGTTTGGAAACCCACAGGGAGGCTTTAAGTCAAGTTAACAGTGAGATTTCCAGGTGGAGGGGAAGGAAGAGCTGAGGCATTTAATCAGTGGTGTGCAGGAGCCCTGCAGGGCAGCCTGGCCCCACTCTGCCATGTCAGCTGCTCACCAGGTTTTCATGGTCAGCGCCTTGGTCCCACGTGCTGTGCCCAGCGGCACAGATGCTTCTGGAGCAGAAGCTGAGCACTGCGCCGTATGGCACACTCGGAGACAGCAGGACGTTCTGGGATGGATGCATGGAAATTTTTGTAAATACTTGTCAGCATAAATTAACAAACAAGTCTTGGGAGGCCTTGAAATGTCATTCTTCTAAGGAGTTTCATCCTGCCAGTTTCTCCTGGTATCACCCAGCCATGAAGTGATCTTTTCATGGGGTGGATGTAAAATGCCATGCTGAGTTTCAGTAGAAGCCATGCAAAGATGATCACAAGTATCACACACAGGGATGGCCAGTTCTGCATGGCTACTGCTCCTCCCTGGGCTGTGGATGCTCTCCAAGAGGAACCTCTTGCCCTATTGCTCCCTGAACCTATGAACCAAAAAGCATGAGGCGGACCCCTGACAAGTGCAGCAAGAGAAACAAGTGAAAACTGTAAGGAAAACAGCCCTAGACCAATGATTTGTGACAGGGCAGCAGAAAAGCAGAACTCCTTCCTGCTTCCCACCCCAGGACAGGACATTAAACAGCACCCTGGCAAGGACAGCACAGCAGACACACTCCTGCACTCTCCAAACTCTAAATCAGAGCACCACACTGCAAATCATTCAGAGCTGGTTTCTGTTCTCAGCTGTCACAGCACTGCAGGAGCAACACCAGCCCAGGCTGTCCTGTTCCACATGCTTCCAAAATTTGCCTTGGATATGATATTGTAGACGTTCACAAGGTGCTCGAGTCTTTCCAGTGGCTGAGTGGATTTTTTAGCCCAAAGTCTCCACCAGGCTCCCACATCAGCTGAGGTGGGCACTGTTGTCATCTGAGACGGTGAACTGCAAAGCTCCTGCCCTCACCCTACACAGCCAGCAAAGGGATGAGGCAGCCACACACACGGCTGGCTCCGGGCACAGCCAGGCCACGGAAACCGAACAGCGGCTGCTCTGGGCACTGAGTCTTGCCTGAACAACCTCAGCCGCCCACTTCAATTTCAAGATGGCTTGAGAATGGGAAAACACTAAAACGGCCTGTCATATCCAGCTGCAATTCCAAGGGGATCTGGAAGCCTGGTTCCATGGGGCTTGCTGGCATTTCCACGGTAATTGGCAAACAGCGCTGGAGCTCCGGCCGGTGGTGAGTGCCCGGGCTCAGGGGCTTGGAGGGGACTCAGGCCAGGAATGAGGTCTGTCAGCACTGGCTGCCCGGAGCTGAGCCAGCTGGGCGGTTTTGCTGTTTTTGTTGTTTTCTGCGGTTTTTTTAGTAGGGCTGGAGATTAACGGGGCCGCAGCCCTCCGTGCCCCCCGGGCCGCGCCCGGGCCCCGCAGGCCCCGCTCGCGGCCCGCACTGCGCCCGGCGGCCGCACGGGGTCACACCGAGACTGCGCCGCGCCCGCCGCCCCGGCCCGTCCAGGCCGCCCGGCTCCGGGGACAAGCTGTCTGCTCCGGGAGCCGTGCCTGGCACAGGGGACAAGCGCCGCTGCCTTCTGTCCCAGAGGGCTTGGGCATGAAAACACGAATTCCTGCTCTTACCCGACCTGGGGAAGCTGCGCCCGCCCCGCAAGGCTCGGCGGTTTCACGGTGCAGCTATGGGCTCACGGAGCATTGAAAATCTTACTTCTCACTTGAGGCAGGGGGGCAGCGGAGCTGGGACCTCCCTCGGTGCCATCCCGGGGGATCGGGGGCTCCGAGGTGCTGGCTCTGGTGCCAGACCCCGACACCGGGGTGCCAGCTGCCAGCGCCCGCTGGGAACAGGGGCCCCGGAGGACAGCGTGATCGATCCCTGCCACTGTGCCAGGTGGGAAAGCTTTCAGCACTCGAACAGCTTACATTTGACCCAAATATTGTGCTCTACGTTGGCTTTAACGCTTCTGCGTGACAGCAGAGCAGAGGATGGAAGGACTCGGTACTCACCCCCCCAAACACAATCGGCTTCCACGCAGCTCAAGCACTTGACCTAAAAGTCCAATGACTCGGCACAGCCAGAGCCCGGTGCTGGGACAGCAGGTAGAGCAGCCTGGCTTGTGAAAGTACTGCCCGCTCCCTGTCCCGCGCGGCTGGGACATTAAAGATGGGAAAATTGTGATTTGGCAAGAAGAATTGGAAGGAATAGCTTTGCTGCATTTTAAATATGTTTGTTTGGGTGGAAGGTGACTTTAGGATGCTAGAACGTGCCTTAAAAATACTTACAAGTCCCAGTGAAGAAAAATAACCCAACCTTGTAGCTGTTGGATGTAAAGGCTGCAATGTAGGAGCAACAGTTCATGCTTCATCAGAGCAGGGGGACGGGGGGCTATCGGTGAAGGCGGGAAGGAAGGGAAATGTTTCAGCACGTGGCAGACTTGGAAGGGCTTGTGCAAATCAGTCACGGCAGAGCAGAGCCTCCGCACGGCCGAACAGCCGGGACAGCGAGGAGCCGCAGTGGGGATCACTCAGCACGGCTGCGATGCGCTTGACTCGGCAGCAGCAGAACCTCCTGGTCCCGCGAGTGCGGGGCCACCCGGGCGCGGTGCTGTGCCAGGAGGAGCCCACGCCGGCACCGCTCCTGCTGCCAATCGCTGCACACAACATTTAGCACAGAGGGCTGGTGAAACAAGGAGAGAAAACGTGTTTGGAAACAACAAAACAATCAACAAGGGAGCTGGGAAAGCTGAGCGGCCAGAGATTTGGGTGATGGCTTGGATGTACTTACACAGCCCAGGATCCGCGGGGCAAGCCTCTGAAATATTTCCCTGAGCAGCTGGGCAGAGACAGCCATTACAGAGTGCAATTAACTGCTTCATTACCACCTAAGCAAAACAAACTCATCAATCTCTCCTGCCTTACCAAGAGAGACTGATATCAAGATACAAACACTGTGCTCCAGACTGCAGGCATGACTCACATCCTTCAGCCTGACATAGTAACTCTGCTCCCCAGACAGTCCCTGGAAGCAGATTTAGATATCCCACACTATTTCAGGTGTGCTGACACACACCAGTGAGCCAGCACTCAGCACCCTCATGAGCTGAGCTGCCCCATGGTGTTACAAACACCTGCTGAGATGGAGCTGTAGGCCCAAGTGGGAGTGATGGAGGTGAGAGTAGAATTTAGCCTTCTAAGGTCCACCTTAACCACTGGCACCTGTGTTTGATGCATCCATCAGGTTTTAACAAGTGAAATGAAGGCCAGAGACTCCTTTTAGACAAGAGCAGACTACCAAAGGGAAAGGGAACCTACAGGGCACTGATCACTTTCAGAGGATCAGGAGAAGCTGTGATTTTCCAGCTGAAGCCCTGAGCCACCCCAGGAGCCAGAGCCATGCTCAGTTTACATGGCACAACACCCTTTACAGCAGCATAGACAGCTCTCTTCTTCCCACCAGACACATCTGTAAGTAAGGCTCCAGGTGACAGGCAGGGAGCAAAGGGTCCCCTGGCATGCAGGAAGGACAGGGATGACTGACTTTGAGATCCAAGGTTAAGCTTCAAAGGACCACTAAAACATCGGGATCTGGAGACTTCGGCATCTCTAAAACCCTTGGTCCACTGAGAAGATTAAGGTCTGAGTACTCTAAGAAGAACTGCACTTACCTCTGTGATGAGATACAAGTGATTTATGAAAGGGATTATTCATGGATGCTTGAGATAGCAGGACAGGATGAGCTGATCTTGTGTTCCTGAGTATTTTAATAAGCTCTTCTGTAGCATGGAGATAACATACCTACAGCAGTGTGAGGGCACAGCAACCAGTACTGGTACTGTGGTTGGCAGGGAAAGATCAGGGGCACTGTGCACTGTGCAAGGTTGAGGAAGGAGTTACTATACAAAATCCTATAGACTCCACTGTGGCACAGTATTGCAACATCTCTGCTGTGGGGATGCCCAAACAAATGCTCACAACAGACCCTTCAGCCTGAGCATCTCTGAAGGGATGGACTGGGACGGGGGCTCGGTAGAAGCAGTGGGGGCAGAAGCTGCTTCTCATGCTCGGGCAGAGGAAATACATGGCTCCCCCCTCCAGACCTTCACAGCTGATGTGGTCTGCTGGGTGAGGATATGAATAAATCCCTGTGGTGTAAGAAATTTCCTTCCATCTTCTGTTGTACCTCACTGTAAGGTCTATGCAATGTTGGCCACTGTGTTCCATGCCTGATTCCTCAGGCAAGCCTGCTGCTCTGTATCCAGCAGTTGTGAAGGAAAAAAAAGCAGAAGGATCATTTCTTCTCTAGCTGCAGGCAGGGTTTGTGGAAGCAGTGTTTCTACACACTCAGCCATGCTCAGCTTCCACACGTGGCACACTGACGGTACCCAGAGCCCAGCCTGGCCTGTGCAGGAGCAATGTGTTCAGCATGACACCAGTATTGATTAGCGTTGCGGGAAATCACAGCCAGTTCACAGGGACAGGAGAACTGCTCTTGGCAAACTGGGAACTGATTCCTTTAGCTGATTGGGAATTGCACATAGGGAGATTTCTGTGGTCAGGGATTTTCCTTCCCCTCCTGTAGACACTGGGCTCCTAAATGGCAGCACATTTCTCCCTGCATCCTTCTTCCTTGTGTTTGATCCACTACCTTTCTTTTCCTGCTGCTTGTAACAGTCCAATGCCAGTGTGACTCCAGCCCTGGTACAGGATTAACTCCGGGGTGAAACAGGGAGATGGAGAGCACTGGGTGGCTTTGCCTGTGCCACTGCATCTCTCCTGCACAGCAGCCCACAGAGAAATCCCTCCTCTTGGTAACTTCCTGAACCAGTTTATAAACTGAGATGACCAGGACCCTGACCTCTGTCACAGGACAGCCCCACTGAGTGCTTATTTCTGTCTCAGTCCCAACACAGGTGGCTCCACCACTGTGCCTGGAGGAAGCACCTGATGTTGTGTTTGTTAAAAATACTTGTGATCATAGGTATAGAGTTCACCACAACTATCAGCTCACTGTTCAGCAGCTGGTTATGCACAAGATTTACGCTCTTCTTTCTCACCTGTGTTTGTTCAAGCTGGCTCAGCTTCTGGCCACGCGTTCCCTGTGGACCCCTGCCAGGAGGAGCCCGGCTTCCCAGACCTGTGCACCCAGTGTAGGCATTTACTGATGGTGTCTGCAACCATTATCTCTGACACATTCAATGGATTGCAACTCCAGACATTTCCAATCCCTTGGTCACTCCCGTGGCTTTTCCTTCACAGCAAAACACACCAGGAACATTTTAGCAGGCTGCTTGCTCAGCACCTTCCCCCATTCAGCTCCATCCTCCTTTGTGCCAGGTGCTTCAGCCACCTTACAAACATCACAAATAAAAGCAACCCTGCAGAGGCTGATGGAGCGAAACACCAGCAGCACAAGAGCACAGAGCAGCCAAGAAGGTACAATTTGGCAAGAACAGACTTCCTCTGGCAGCTAGTGCTGTGACAACATCTGAACCTTGGGAAGGCACTGGAAAGCACACAAGGTAGAGGGTTTTATCACATGGCACTGGTGTTCTCAGTGGCTTCTGAGCAATTTGTTCTCAGAGCAAGTGATTTCATAATTGCTTGATTTGGGGTTAATGATTTTTCTGTTTAAAAACAACCTAATATTATTTAATGACGGGTATTTATTTGCATTCTGCAATTAGAACACATTATGAGAATTATTTCTTGCATGAATGGGAATTTGAGATTTTCAAGTGAGTACTTTCTTCATTTCTTACTGCAGCAAGCAAGCAGCAGAAAATACACATAAAAATATAATCAACAAGCAAAAAGACAACAGCCTCTCTGTCCCCTCCACCTGCCAAGGAACAGTGAGTATTTCTTCAACACTGGTTGGGAAGAGAGAAGTAGCACACCGAATGGATTTTTCTCCAAGCTCCTTGAAAATACCCTCAATGCACTAGGTAAGATAACACCTTGCATTCCTCCTGGGAGTTGCTTTTAGCAAAACAGTCGGGGAAAAAAACCCTTTGGGCAGTGTCCCTTGGGCTGTCAGCTCCTTGGCTTCTCCCTCCAGCCTGCACAGGTCCCAGGTCCCCAGGTCAGGGCTGCACCACCTGCAGGCTCATGCCTAGCGGTGGCAGAGGCTGGCTCTTGTCTTGGGTACTTTCAGTAAGCACTCAAGATACCCTTAAGCTTTCACACTTTACACCAGCCTGAATTTTGGATTCTTTACTGCTGCATCTACTTTGTTCTTGTTCCAGTGTAAGTCAAAAGTTGCGTGGAGGGAGCATCTGGATGCAAGTCTGCATCCTCAGGTTTTCACAAAGCACCTTTTTGCGACAGACTGTAGACACAGACATATTTCAAACGCTCCCTACAGGAAAGAAATATGGAAACATTTTCCCTGAGACTCGGTTTAGAGTCTAACACCAATATCATTCCTTTAAAGAGGAAAAAGCAAGAAAGGGGCAGAAAGCAGAATGTGAGAAACAAACATGACAGAGGAAAACACCTGTTAGGGGTAGAGATGGGCAAGGTTTTCCTACTTTGTTCTCCAAGCAAGGCTGATGTTCTATCCTGAAAGAAACTCTGAAAGACATGGCAGTGAGAGGGTATAACAAAAGTTACTGAATGAATTTGTGGTAGCTTTATATTTTATTCCAAGACACTTGGAAAAAATTAGTTGAATTTTCTTATTTGAACAGAGCTTCTTTACATGGGAAGTAGAGCAATTTCCTTCCTTATTTTTTTAAATTAAGGAAGAGTTATTTCTAGACAAAGAAGTTACAATCATTGGTTCAAACCTGTAAGTTTTTGGTCCCCAAAACCTGTAGCTTTCCACCAGCTACAAGTCCTCCTAGACAAAAGCAGATGGTTTAGAGACGGACACCCAAGACTTTTGGACTACTTGGGGTTCAGTTTTTACTGTAGAATTTCCCAGTGTTTGAGAGCATCATGGGGTAGTTTCTTTTAAATATATTTATGAACTTGCAGAAGTGATTATTTTTCTGTTTATATCTTCAATTATTAATTTCCAGCTTTCTGCAGATAAGCCAAAGAAAGTGAAATCAATTAAAAAACCAAAACAACCCGAGACCAGCAGGCTTTACTGCTGCATAATAAACAGAAAAGCTGCTAGTGAAGCAGCAATCACAAATGGTCCTGACCAGAAAAAAGAATTATCAAGTGCCTCAAAATTTGATCTCAGAGGCTCCCCAAACACAGAGGAAGATGTCATGGTACAGGTTCTTTGGTAACAAAGCCAGGACAGTCTCAATGCTCTTAACATACCTGACAGGTGCCTTCTCATGACCAAGGGTCTGACTGGGACAGTCCATGCAGAGCCACTGGCCCTGTCCTGGAATGCTGAGGGACAATTTCTCCAAACTGTCCAAAAAGGCTGAGGCACTTGTGCATCATTTTCAGACACACCTCTTACGAAAGACAGACATTTTTAACATGTTTTACAGGACATCAGAGAGGTTACCAGCACAAATGCTGTTCAGGACTAGTTCTGATCATCATCATCTTCCACTGTACTGACAATCCCATTGGAACCACAGCTAAAAACCTGAAAGCTGGCCACTGCTGAAATACTATGCATTTCAGAAAGCAGTTTCCTCAAACACTCTCCCTGCTGCTGTTTTATATCTTTTTTATTAACTCTGTGAATAAAAGTCATGGCAGTAACACCAACATTTTATTGCCCTATGAAGAACTATGTAAAAGTGCAGAAATACATAAATAAGACTTTCTAGAGTAAGACATGAGTTTAAAAGTGCTTGCTTAAGTGGTGTGAGTGCCTGGCCTGGGATTATTTTCAGAAAATAAAATCTCTGTATTATGTGAGGTCGTTACAGTTCAATGCTTGCTGGGTCTGCCATTCCCAGGCACAGCAGTCCCTCATATCCTGGGCTGTGTCAGACACCTCATGCTCATAAGAGCAGATGGGAGCATCACTCAGCAGCTGGACACGAGCAACAGCCCCTCTGCAGTCACTTGTGCCCACAGGCACCTCTCAGTGCTCCTCAGGGGTGGGAGGCTGGGAGGCCCCACTGTTGGCTGCTTTGGACACAGGACTTTCTCTTTTGCAAACAAGCTCAGTCAGAGCCCCAACAGGCTGGTGACTGTTTGCAGAGAAAAACTAAGAAGAAAAATCAGCTTTATGCCTTTGAGTGAAACATGAGGGAAAATCATTCTTTACACTTCAGAGCCTTCATGTTTAGTGAAAACAAGAAATGAAATGAGTTCATGAAAGACTAATTGCCCAGTTTGTTTTATGCATGAGCACCAGCATTCCTAGCAGATGCAGTTACAGCTTGTTTTCAAAGAGACCAATTACTTCATTAAAACATCATCTTCACACTTCCAGGTCTGCTTTAACAAGTCTTCTCCTCTTCATCCTTCTGCCCTATTATTTTGCCATTTTTTGGTTTAAGAGCAAAGAAAAAAAGAGCCAAATGACAATATCTATAATTTATTAACAGCTATTAAAACCTGAGAATTAAGATCTATCCTTTTTCCTCCACAAAGGAATACC
Source organism: Aphelocoma coerulescens (assembly GCF_041296385.1). Lineage (NCBI taxonomy): Eukaryota > Metazoa > Chordata > Aves > Passeriformes > Corvidae > Aphelocoma > Aphelocoma coerulescens. The sequence continues at coordinate 70,800,591 of NC_091017.1, read as the reverse complement.
GCAGAACTTTAAACACTTTGGTGCAAGACCCATGGCAGCTAAGGCAGACAGAAAGGACCTGTGTGGCAGGATGCTACTGCAGGTACAAGGATACCAAGTAAAGGTTTGAAACAAGCCTGTGCCTGGGAACTTGAAGGCACAAGATCAGGAAGCAAAGAAGATGAAAGCTCTTTGAGTTGTCTTAATATTTCACAATGTGTAAGATATGCACGGAAGCCACACAGTAAGTCTAGTTTATACACAGCAGAAACTGAAAGCTGAGTGATGGGGTGGGGTAAAGGGTAAAAGAGGAGAAGGAAAAATAGCTAAACCCCCCTCAAAAGTAGTCAAAAGGATGCCTACAAAGATGATTTCTTCCCAACAAGCAACATAAAACATAATTCAGTGAAATGCTGTCATTAGAAAACAGAGTTCACAGTAAGCATTTGACTGCAGTACAAACCTTGGTTACAAATGAAGATGTTTGAGCTATCACAATCCCTCTGACGAAGCAGAAGGCAGGAGCCTCCATGCCTGCCTGTGCAGGAACAGAGTGCTGCAGTCTTGGCACTGGCAGAGAGATGCTATCGGGGGTTGCCACAGAAACCGGCAGATGCAGCCCCAGCAGCTTTGACTTTGCATGAACTGAGAGTTCAGCGAGGCACTGAGAGCTGGTGGTTTGCTCCAGCTCCAGGCAGGGCTGTGATGGGGCTGTATTTGAGGCTTTCCTACAGTCAATCTCCTGCTCCCACAGCCCCCCTTCCCATCTCCCCACCCAAGTACAGGTACAACCACACACGGCCTGTTTCCCTCCTTTCTTTCAGCTCAGACAACACACACAGAGGTCACTTCTCACCCATCACTTCCATCCAGGTTCCTCCTCACCGAGATGCTGTGTGACAGCTTTTCAGTCTGTTTTGAGTGTTCTGGACAGGGGTATTCCCTGGAAGTAGAGGTGTTTTACTGAAATTCCTTTCACTGTGAGGAAGCCTTGATATCCACCTGCTTTTACAAACTCAGAGAGAGCCAGAAACACTGTACAATTTGTACAGACCTAGAAAGGATCACTTCAGAAGTATTTTTTTCCCCTGAAAACAGCCGTGATTCCGAAGGGAATTGCCATACAGGAGAGTCCAGCACCAGGTGAATTATTGCGGCCTTTGCCAATGCAGCTCTTACCTTATTATCCTGTTCACTCCCATTGTGATATCCCCAAGAGGAAAACTGCTGTGGGACATGTTGTATTCTGGAGAAATCTCCTTTTTGATTAAAAAGTCCCTTTAGGATAAATTTCTACTGTTCACCTATTCATACACACATTATTTGCCCATAAATATTATGCATGTTAATTCAAATGCAATCTTACATTTGTGTCCAGGGTTCCCATAAAGTTTCCCCGTTGTTGCACCACTGAAGCCGAGATGTCAATGTCATGGAACTGTAATGTTTTCTGCTCAGTGAAATGGCATCCCAAAGCCATGCATTAAGTCCTCTGGAAATGAAAATTAATTCTCATAAAACCTTTAACAGCTGTGTCTCATACAGGGGGCAGAATAAAGCAGGACTGGGCATTTATGCTTCCCAAGGATAACTGTGCACGGAGATCCAAGGAGCGCTGTTTTCATTGCAGACTTGTATCCCCCACAGAAAAGATTATTCAGATGTGACACAAGCAGATCAAACATGTCTGATGTGTGAAGAGGCCATTGACACAAGATATTTTGGGAAGGGAGATTTTCAGCTGGTGGCAAGAAATAGCACAAGGCAATGCTAAGTGACAGGCTGGTATTCCAGCGTTGATTTACCACCCCTTCACTGTATGGGTGACTTCCCTTTTCAAATTTAAACTAATTTCTTTGGTGTTATTTGCGAAGTGAGAAAGAGTTAAGGCCAGTTTGTTTGACAGGATGGCAGCTGTCACTCCATGTAAACAGACCTCAAAATGAAAGAGCAGTCCAGCACATGGAAGTAGAAAGTCCTGACACTTTAATTATCTGAAGAGATTACAAGATGAAAGTCTTCCTTGAGGCAAATGTATATTAGTATCGATATAGTCATTGTGCTTTTCAGTAAGAGAAATAGGAGTCTGTATTTACATAAGAAACTATAGTGTCTGAGATCTTTAAATATCATATTTATGGAAATGATTCTGAATTACAGCATTTACAAAATAAAAACAAGCTTAAATAAATATTCAGTCCATTAAATAAGATTTTTTTCCACAGAAGCAACTTTTTGTGCATATTTATTTGACAATTGAAGTTTGTTGCAATTTTTTTACCCTATAAAAGAAGCATTAAATTTCTTGTGTGTTTTTTTTTTTCCTAAAAATAAAACTGCAATAATCATTGCAATGTGAAGCCTGAGATTTAAGCCTGAATAAGTATCATTGCTTGCACCGCATTACCCATGTCCCACCAATCACCCAACCCCATGCCTTTCCAAACTCTGCTGAATACAGACACTCCAACCCAAGGATTTTATGAGAAGGATTTCAGGGAAGTAATAATAATAAAAAATATAAATACGGTGAAAATAACACATCAGAGCTGACATTGTCTACAAACAGCATCATAAGGCTTGTGCATTACACATAAACTAAGTGAAGCTGTTTCATCTGAATCAAAATGACAGTAGTGCCAAACTGTAGCACCCTTATATGGCTCATTAACACTGAACAGTAAACCACTGAGCAAAGGGAATGTCCCCCCAAAAATAATTACATTTAAAAAATAAATTAACACTGGCCAGTTTTGCCTTACCATTTTGAGTGACAACCTTTCTTGAGCGTGATACCACAAACAACTTCCTCATCCATTTTTGTATTTGAAACACAGTGTGTAACACCATGAATCAGGAAAGGGGGCACAGCAAAGAGCTCTTGATCTCGTTTCCTCTGTAACCACAGCACACACTGTCTTGCTTTTCATGTGCCCAACTCAAAGCATGTCCAAATGCCTTTGAAACCTCAGTGCTCAGGGAGCTCTTACTGCAATAGTTCGTGCAAGATCATAGCATGAATCTGTGTGAGTCTTATTTCTTTCCTCTCCAAGTGGAGATAAAAATTATTTCCTGGTGTTTCAAATAAATACAAATGTCTTCTGAGTTGTTAGCATGAGTGAAGTACCAGTATGCACTATTTTACATGGTTACTCTGCCAAATGTGGACAACAAGTACCCTTTCTGACTGACCGTTCTGTAGGACCTTTTGGATACCTCATTATATATTTGCCTTTTAAAAAATACTTTAAAAAATCTCAGTATGGGAGAAATAATTTGTCTCATCTACTAAATTTTGCTGCCAAACTGTAAAAAATATCTATTTTAATATTAATTAATTTATTTGGTAACCACTTCCTCTGAAGTTTGTTAAGTTTTAAATGCTGATATAGAAACCAAACCTCTGTATTAGACTTTTACTAACAGGATTTAGCATAAATGATTCAGATTGTGAATACCTCCAAAACTCCAAACTATGGAACTGGAAGTTGTAAAAATTTTTAGAAGAAAACCTGGAGTTATTGCTCTGCTTGGTAAATGAAAGGTAAAAGGAATTACTGTTTTAGGGCCTTCAGTGCTTTCTATGGGATTAGCAGAAAATTTTGCCTTTGTAAATATCGAATACAGATTTGAAATAGATTTGCTTTTATTAATTCTAGCATAGGTAGCAAAAATCTAGTAACGGGGAAGTTAAATGGCAGCAGGTGGGAGAGTGCTGATGCCCACAGCCATGCTGGAATTCCAGTGGGCACAGGAGTGTCTGAGCTTTGGGACTGATCCGCTGGGGTGGACTAATTAACTGGCTACTCTGTTCCTAGCATGTAAGATAAGCAGCAATTCTCTGAGCCCTATTTCCTTCCACACAGTGCATTTGTTCTGCATATGGCATCGTAACATTAATGTTATAAATTTATGGAAGACTGTACTGTAGCCTTAGAGCTACAGACGCTTCGTAGTTCCCTTTAGCAGCTTAGTAAAATGCAATAAAAACTGTCTGTACAAAATTTATAATAATGGATGTCAAAGCCTACGTGCCCTCACTGGGTCCCTCTTTCAAGTCTTGGCTTGGGTCAAATGTATCAGTCCGTGTAAGACTCCAGAAGACACACCAGTAGTTTAATATGTCAGATACCAGCTCTGTCACTATAGAAAGGAGTGACATGGAACATGTAACAGTGAGTGCAGACACGGACAGGCTTCATCTGGCCATAACGAGGTAATGGAGCAGAGTGGGAGGAACAGCGGGAACAGAAGATCTGAAAAACAAGAGGGAAATTTCTCTTCAGTTCCTCTGAAGAACAGGATGGGACAAAATTGATTTCAAAGGAGGGGAGAGAAGATTGTATGAGCTGGCACCACCACTGTCCTCAGCACAGCAAGCAAAGGGCCTCTGCAGGCAATCCCTGCCCGATGACCAGTTTATCTGGCCAGGCTCAGTCCCTCTGGTGAGGGTTCCCAGCACTGACAGTAGCCAAGGCAGACCTGACCACCTCTGCAGGTCACAGGGGAAGGCAGTTTCATCAGAGGTGCAAAGAAGCATCTCTCCCCTGGTTTTAAAGAAAGACTAGGGGAATATTTGTGAATATCTCCAAATTTCATACTCCTGCAAGTCTACTACATGGTTAACAAAAGCAGCATCTCTACCCTTTTCCTTTTTAACTGGGACACCAGCCAGCAAGTGAAATGGGACTGCAGATTTCTGGCTTCCTGAGGTACATGACTGCTTTTTTTCTTCTTCACTCCCTCTTCCTCCCCCACAAACTTGCAAAGCAGCAGCCCTACACACCACAGTGATCCTACAAAGGTTTGGAAAGAAAGCAAAGGGACATACTGTCCCTGCAGCTCAGCTGTGTGCGCATCACCCCTGGCAGTGCAGGCTGCCCTTGGCTCATTAGAGCTTACAGCAGTAGCCCAGAGTGACTCTGTGTTCGGGTGGGGAGTGTTCTAGGATCTCAAGAAGGGAATTCTGCCTTCAGCTTTACACAGCTTATTGCTGTATAAAAGTCAAAACCCTCCCCAACCCTTTGTGAACGTAGGCTGAGAGTTGGCAGCCAAGGCACACAAAAGCACCTGCGAACTGAGAACCCTGGCTGAGCATGCACATTTTGCTGTGCAGCTGAGTTTCTGTGGTCCACATGAATTTGCTGCTCTCTTTGGTGGGTACTTCCTCACATGTTTGACTGAGTCATTACCTTGCCACAGCTCCGACAGTGGTGCTTCCTGCGAATGACTGTGAAAGGAGCCTTGCATGCAGTGCAGTAGCTGCAGACTTCATCTGGAACCCAGTCAGGAGGATCTGTCAGAAACACAGCAACAAAAGGGAACATAAATCAAAAGGGAATAAAACCAAACGTGTGATTACCAGATCCTCAAGGAAGTAGGGAGAATAAAATGTAACAGCAGCTGCTTTCATCTGCATTTCTCCAGGTGCTTTGCAAACAGCAGCTGAGTGAGTTCAGAATGCCCAGAAGGGCTCAACTCCCCCCTTCTCTGCCAGGCACCCACCTTTGGGCAGAGCACATCAGGCACTAAAATGGCCCATGAGAGCTTTGGAATCAAAATAAAATCTATCTTAGTCAAATGCAAGTGGCAGGAAAAAGGAGATAAGTAAAACAAAGTAAGAAGACAAGAGATTATTAAAGCAGAGCTGGATCACAGGTGTTTTTGTCAGTGTCACCCAAAACAAGCTTAGAGTGGAGATCATTCCCAGCCTCTTCAGCCTTCTCTACAGAAAGGCCAACTGCTTTGCTGCTGTTAGGCAAGTAACTATACAGGTAATAAACCTGAAGCCTGATTACCATCTGCTAAATTATCAGGACTCTTAATGGAAGTCACCAGTAACTACAGCAAAACCACAAAATCAAGTGTACATGGCTTAGCAGAGAAAGAACACACCCATTATCATGAACAGCATGTTTCAGTTGTTTGTCTCCAGCCTCCCATAAAAGACAAGCAGGGAAATTATTTGATTTTGGCAAGGCAGAAGGTATCGGGCTCCCTTCTGTTGAGCTGTTTCTGCTCACAACAGGCTGACATGACCTCAAAGAGTCTGGAGTTACAAGTGTAGAAATGATGAAGATGACTGCTTAATTAAGTTGGTAAAAATCTAATGAGGGCAAAGCAAGTTGTATCCAGAAGGAATCCATGGACACAGTGAACATGAACTAACTGCTAGGTGCATTTACCCAAGTTCCCTGTATGCAGCTTCTTTCTGAGTATTATTTACAGTTTGCAAGCCATGCAATTGCTGATTTATAAACCTGACAAGCAAGATCCCTGCCTCAAGGAGCATACTATCAAACAACAAAATATATAGTGCAGTTAATGCAGAGGTTAAGAGGGCTATAGCTACAGGCAGAAAGAAGATAATTAAATGAAAATCCACTCTTTTGTTCCAACATAACCATGACCAGCTTTCATGTGTTTGTCACATTGCAACATTTGTCAAATTAAAAGTACAAAGGATATAGCATTCAATGCAAGAAATTGCTCCAAAAGCAGATTAATAAAACCAAAGAGAACTTAGAATTTGACTCAGCTTTTACAGGCTTCTCTGAAACTACTTTAGAAGTTGAACTAGCTTAAGGAAGCTATCCTTCACTTAATTAACTCATTGGTCTGATACAAGTTACACCTACAGGGCCAGTAACCCAAAACCAGAAGTTGATGTGCAGAGAAATGACCAATGTGGTGAAAAAAAGGAGATTGCACATAGAAGCCTTCACCTCATCCCTGGGAACAGTTCACCAGAAATGTTCTGTGGGGACACAAGGCTACAAATTCCTACTTCAAAGGCAGGATTCCCTTCAGCAGCAGGGAGATGTAGGACTGCCAGCTTAAGTCAAGCATTAATAACAACGGAGCCAAGAGATACTCCTTTCCAATGCTTTTCCTTCTCTGCAATCTTCCTTAGACACTACATGGATCTTGCCCAGTGAAACTTACTCCTAATATCAGTTTATGACGTGGCTTTTGAAAATATGGTGTCACTTTCTCTGACCTGAAACCACGGCAAGCCTGATGGAGCATGCCCACGTTCTCCATCCAGGAGGCTCCTTGGGTTATCACTTATATCCGAAACAAAAAGTGAAAATATGAACCAACAACAATGTTCCTGTTTAAAACTTGTCTCTACAAAGATTGTGTTTTCAGAGAATTAACTGTCCATTGATTCTCACTCATTTTGAAGACAGCAAAATGTAGGAAGTTATTCAAGCTCTGTGCCACCAGGTCTCCCTCTGCAGATCTGGTGGAAGCAGGTTTGGTAAGATGCCCAATTTGATACTGATGCTTTATCAACTGTACTGCAGTGTGGGCTGCCAGGTTCAAATAGTTACTGATTTTAATATTCACAGAAAAGCCACTAAGCACAGGCCCTTTCTGCATCCCCTGCAGCATCCCAACCTGATGTGCCACTTCTGCAGCAGCTGGAGCCATCATCACTCCCTCCCTTAGATCACAGGTAGTCCACAGACATTATAAGCCAACACAACCTCCCCACAAGGACTCTGGAACTCATCAACAGAAAGCAGCTTTCTTATCAGCTGTTTAATTTTTGGTTTGGGTTTCTTTGAGGGGCTTTTTTTGTTAGTTTTGGTTTTTGGGGAGGAGGGACAGGGTTATTTTCTTCTTTTTTTTATTCCCTCTATTTTTTTCTGTTGTTGCCCTGTAAGTGCAATGCTGAAAAAGTTATTTCTTAATTAATCTTGCATGGATTTGCCTCCATGCTAAATAGAAAGAATAACTGAAAAAAAAAGCCAAAAAACACCCACCAAATTTTGATAAATAACGACTTTGAATTAATAATAATCATATGATCCATAATTCATGGTTACAGAATCACTTGACTGACAGATGAATTAATCTGAAAACTTTGTTTTTGTAAAAAATAATTCACAACTTATTGGCAATGTACAGAAACAGTAACAACCCTCTCCTCAGAACACTCTCCCGCAGCAGAGGGACTCTCTCTGCCTCCACGCTGGTGTCATGTCAGCTGATTCACTAAATTAACGCATCACTACAGTGGCTAAAGGGCACATTTTTCCCCAGACAGTGACTCATCAGCAGGGGTGCACAGCCAGTCCCGTGCCCCGTTGCCTCAGGGGTTTAGTGCCCTCCCAACATCCCAACTGCTCGAACCAGGATCTGCTGCACTGCAGCACACCCCCAAATAGTAACACTTGGTTATGTAACAGCTTTTAACATTCAAAATGCTGTACAAATGTAATTGCTTTAATCCTCATCACCCAGCTACAGTCAGTGTGTGGGGAGAAATCAGGAGAGGGATGTCTTGCACAAAATCATACAGTGGTGCAGCACTGAAATAACATTCAAAATAGGGAACTTTGGGCCACTACCCCAATGCTGCCTTTCCTTCCAGCTGACTGAAAATGGCCTTACACTGACTACAAACACAAAGTTGTGAGACTGTGCACTTAGAAATAAAATGCGATCCTGGACTGGAGCCAAAGTGCTCACCCTGGCAGGAAGGATGAAGTCCTGATGACTTGATCTCTCCGAGCCCATACAAGCCCCGGTGGCAAGAGGATCCCACCCCTTGGTTCCCCTCACCAGCCTCATCTCTCTCAACCCTGGGAGCGGCCTCTCTGACTTACACACATTAAGGATTGAGTCACTGGGCTTTTTATAGAACAAGCTTTTGAAATACTCTCTGAAGAGCACTCTCATGAGGGGATAAAGCTTCAATGCAAGGAGCAGAGAGTGTGTTACACAAATTAAACCCCGAGCATGAGCCTGAAGATGTGCTGGAAGCAGGGCAGCAGCACCGCATCCACAGGCTTTTTATGTTACAGTCCTTCTCCAGGCTGTGCCGCTCCATTAGCTCTGCATGCTGCAGCAAATAGCAACATCCAGTCTCTAAAGCATTATCTGCCTGTGCTTCGGGGATTTGGACAAGGAAGGGAGGGAAAACCTTGTTCGTGGGCTAATTGGCCCGGTGCTTTATCATGCAATGAGAGTTTGGAGAAGTCTGCTGGGAAATGGACGAAGTCCACAGCACAAACATCAAAGAGGAGGAGGAAGGGAAGGAAGGGATTAATGAGACAGACTACAGAAATACATTTTAGAAGAAAACATTAAAAGCATGCACAGAAAAAACAGCAGAGAAATGAAGAGAAACAAGTATTTAAATGAATAAGAAACAAGTTTAGAGAAAGGAAAAGGCAAAAGATAAAATTAAATAGTGTTAAGACTGAAAAAGGCTCTTAACTATTCAAACATCTTGCATTACAATTTCTCGTAAACCATGCAATTTTACAGTCTATTTATTTTATGTTGTAGCTTTTAGAATTCACCTTTACATGTCTATGCCATCTCATTAGCTAAAAACATTTTCTGCTCCTAAAGTTAAAAGTCAGATCAATCCAAGATGCTGAAGCTTTAAGAAAACCATAATCATGGATAAAAAAATCACAGACACTGTAAACTGTCAAAAAGAACACATTAATTAATTTTGCTTAAATATGTGCAATAGACCTAACGCAGTCTCATCTAATCTTAGAAAACCAAGATCGTCTCTCTGTCTCAGAATACAAGAGGAAGAGAACCTGGACCCGGATCCATCAACTGCAATGACTGAAACATTAAACCAGAAAGGTGAAGTTCATTCAGTGGTGCTGAGACACAGGAGACCGATGCAGAGAGAGAGAAACAATCCCCAAAATTGTTGGAGACTGCAGAAGGCCTAAGCTAGCAAATCTGTCCTCTGGTAGGAAATAAATCAGAAACATGACTGACTCCCAGAAACAACACCATGACTCCCTGTTGAAGAGCAGCTGCTCAACCCTAAGCTTGTGGTGGTGTTTGTGTTACAGTCAAACAATTCAAAGAAAAGACCTCTTTCTGCATCTTTTGTTTTTATCAAGTATTCCTAATGTAGAACTCCAACTGAAAGCTCCTCCTGCATTGATGTGTGTTGGATTTCAGAACACATCATGCAAAATAACCCTGATTACACTTCTACCAAACTAATCTGAAGAGGGCTGCTCCTACAACAGCCTGTGGAACTGACCCCGCTGCAGCCGTCACAGTGCATTAACCTCACAGCTGAAAAAAGGGTCAGATGGGTTTGCTGGAGCTCTTCTGATGAAAGCAGGATTGTAAATTCTCATGGTTTTAAGCACAGACAGTAGAAAACTAAGGTGACTTGACTTTACCCCTCACTTCAACTGCCACAGTAAAATGAACCTTTTTTGTCTATCATCACACCTCATTTTCCACACATCATTCTGGGCAATCTCTGACTCTGATGTAATATTCCTAAGAGGCAATTGTACCAAAGTAATCTTTGCCCTTGCTCAGTAGATTCAGTGTTGATTACAGCCAGCTTGCAATTAAAAAAAAAAAAAAAAAAAGAAAAGCATGCTTAATATAATTGGATGAAAATTCTGGGAGTGAGGGGGAAAAGAGGTACAAACTTCTGAGCTCAGCTCTTGTCAAATAGCTTTCTTAGGATGGAATTTCTATGCAAATCTAGAAAATTTTCACCAAAACAGAGCTTTGCAAACTTGGGCTCAAGCCTCTGCTCCCTGCCTGATTCAGTATCACCTTGAATGATGTTGTCCTGTGTCCATTCTGTCCAGGTACATGATCAGCAACTGGTTCTTTGGGCAAAATAATTATTTATACAAAATGGAGCAACTCTCATAGAAAACACTGGTTTCCATTGAGATATGGGTCAAATCTTTAAATAAGACAGAGCAGAGACTTGGATCTTCCAAATAAAAATTAGTAGGAATATTCTCTGTAAGACCTACCAACCATTATAAAATAACAAAAAACTTGATTATTTAGATTTACATACAACATACCAGAACACTCAATACATGTATTTATAAGACAAAAAGTTTCAAACCTAATCAAAATCCCAGTTATGATGTTATGGAGTTGAATAAGCCTGTGCTTTACAGTATTTAGGGGATATTTTCCTGTAAGTACTGCAAGGAAGTCTCAACAAGTTCCACATAGTGCCAACAAGAGGAATAGTCTTTGAGGGGGAAAAAGGGAAAAGGCTCTGAGCAAGTTCTTAAAACCTAAGTCAGATAGAATTATTACATTACAGCCTAAAACCTGTAAGAATCCTGTAAGTCTACATGCATGATTAAATATGTTCAGTTGATTATAAAACATTGCTTCTGTATGGAAGTTTGATGCTAGATTCCTCTCTCACACAGTGTAAGCAGAGCTGCTGAATAAGGAAAAAGTGAAAAGCAATGTGGACAGAACATGTTTGGCCACTGAACTGTGCAACAGTTTAATTTCTTTCAATCAGAAGGTGTTGCTGATCATCATGATAAGTAACAGAGTAACCATAGGCACATAAAGGACAAAAGAAAAACTGAAGCATTCAGCTGGGGCTGACAGCTAATTCTAGAGTCGTGGTGATAAGAGTCTGCACATACAGGAGCATGGGTGGGTTTTCCTGACCTGGTGACTTCTTACTGCAACAAGAACAAGAGCCTGAGCCTCAGAACTGTGAACTTCTAAGTTGTGCTTGTGCTGCTGGTTAGAGAGCAGTCAGGGCCTATGACTAGACAGGAGTGGGTGGGCTGGCAAGGGATCAGGGAGAAATAGTGTGTGTTGTGCAGCAGATACTAACACTACTTGGCACAAACAGGTATTTGTACTGGCAGCCACAGCAAATCCATTAATGTCTGGAGTTATAACTAGGTGGTTGCAAACAAGGCAATTCTGTGCAGATGCTAGAGGGATAAGGAGTGAAAATACACGTACGGCTGCAGAGAGCTGAGATGCTACAGCAAGTATTTTCATGGAGCACCAACAGCTTCATAATGCTTGCTTGTTTCCCTTGAGAAAAATCTTCAGATTTCTAGATATCTCATGCTTATTCTACAACAAGAAACATAACTCACTTTCTTAGCCTGCCTTTAACTTCATTAAATGGATAATTATAAATATTCACATTTCCCTCGGTTGTAACAGATCAATTCTCCTGAGTAGTAAGTTAGCCCAAAAATACGTGTATTAAAACTCAGATTTTCCTAAGTGTAGTATTAAAATCAGAACACTCACAAGGATAAATGTAATGCTCCCAAATATAGCGAGCAGCATCCCACTTACACGTGGTCCCATAAACAAACTGATAAATGAAAACATAAAAAGGCAGTAATTTTGAAGCCAAAGAAGTTAGGAAGATACTCTGTGTGTGTAAACCTATGTATATACATGGGAATCTGCTGGGAAATACAAAGCAAGTTTTCTGTTAGGGCTAGAAGTATGACACCAGATGCATAAATGGCAGGAAGACATCAAACTTCTACTTCCCCAATGTTTGGTCTTTCTAAAGCTGTACTGCGCATTAAGAACGACACAGCTCTGTCCTGACAGGGATGCATTTATACTGGAGTAAGAGCAATTTGCTTACCTTTTCAAACACAGAGGTTTCCTTTACATTGTGTGTGACACATGCTGCCCACTCTCAGTCAGCCTGTTATCCAGCAGTGGTTTGTCCAAGCTGGAGCTCAGGAACTTCCCAACAAGCTTCTTCCTGTGCTGGTTTGTAGCTCACCGGGGCACAGGGAGAAAGGCAGTACTATGGAAGTTCCCAGAACACAGCCCCTGTCTGCTGTTACTGCAATTCAGAGAAAGCACCACTGGCAGCCAAGAGCCCAACCTGCTCCCTTCTGAGCATCTGCCACTACAATTTGCTTTGAGTTTATACACAGAACTTTGTCCCCCCCCGGCCATAACCTCCATTATACAACCAGGACAAGAAATTTTACTGTATTTAAAAATTACTTATGGAATATTGCATAAATTAATATTCTACTATAGGAAAATAAAATTTGTTTTACATTCTCTCCCTATAAATAGATATAATTTTTTAATACTCCATGAAGTATAAATGTATATGCTTCGTGAAAAAAATCTTAGAGCATTAGGACAGCAAAGATTAACATACAGAGCATAGGCCCATGTTTTTGTTTTGCAATGCCAATTAATCTGTAGTTTATTGTATTTCAACCTTCAGAAGGTCACAGGATTTAACTCTTATACCCTTGCCAATGTCAGTTGGCTCATAATAAACATTCATATTTGTTTTATGGCCCAGACCAGCTGGTGGGTTTTATATACAATAAGAATGAGAAATCTGACAAAAACAAGTGATACATCTTCATAATCTGAATAGAGGTTGAAACCTTCAGTAGAATCTCAAAGCCATTTATTTGTTCAGGTTGCTGGGCTTGCTTTCCATTTTTGGGGTTTTTTTAGTACCATTAATTGAATACAATCTTAAACATTTGCTACATTTGTTTAGAGGGATTTATTTGATAATAGGGAAGAGCTTTCCTGGCAGATAGTTGGCTGGACCTTCTCAATTTGATACATGTTCTGCCACAATGGCAGAAGGAGGAGCTACTGATGTGCTCCTTTGCTTTAAATTGCTTTCATATTCAGCTGAAATAACTGAATGACTTGAGGTATAGAATTGATGTACAAAAAGGAATTAATTAACTTTGATGCAAGGCTCTCAGACGTTGCGTTGAATCCACTTACAGTGATAGCTGTGGTGTATTCCTATACTCCTGTTGATGGCCCATGGCCCATATTTGGCCTGAAGGACAAACCCACCAGGCTTACTGCAAGAAATAGGGCACAACGTTCAAGCAGCAAAAGTTGCCTTAACCACGAGACATCCTCCACCTGCACCGAAACATCACCCAAAGTCAGGGGCTGTTCCTTCCACAGTGACCAGCAACAACAAGGTACATGGGGAGGTGGTGTAAGGGGGAGAAGGCACATGGCTGCTGAGGTTAAAATCTTGGTGGAAGTCTGTGCCTCATACTGCATGCCTCAGGGATGGCAAAACCATGTATCCCATTAGCTATCCCTGCATACCTCAGAAAAAAGTCTGTACAGTGTTGCCAGCAATGACAACTTGTGACCTGGAGGGACAAGGGGGTTCGGCGTGTATCAGAGATGAGGGGTGTTTCTAAAGTTCCCATAAATTCAACAGATTGACCCACTTCAGATGTCCCTTTTTGTAGACTTCATGTGACTTCTTGTGTTTTGGAAGGTGGAGCTCATCTCCATACTCCCCAGCATCCTCTGTCTCTTTGGGATACATAAAACTCCTGCCCATCAGGAACAGAGCCAAGTCACAGCACAGTACACTCTTCAGTTTACAGTCAGAAGAGCTGTACTGGTTTGTACAAGTAGATATTTGCAGCATAACCACTTACACAGAAGCCAAGGGAGGCTCCCAGAGAAAGCCTGCAAGGAGACTGGTGCCACATGGCCAAGCCTTCCCAGGGAGCCTGTGTGGGTACCAAAAGCAGAATACCTGCAGGAGCACTGGCTAATTGGCTCTGTTTAGAGGATATGTTAGCATGGGACAACATTGGGCCAAGGTAGCCAAGCTCATTCTGGCATCCATGTCTACTTATTCAAAAGGGACTCGGTTTTCCCACAAAGATCTGCTTTCTACCACACAGGCACACATAGAACATCTGCTATTCTGGAATAAAGGTGCAGGCACGGGGTTGTTTTTGCTGAAGTTATCTGCATATGCTGTAAATACTACAGATCTGGTTTTGCCATTCACTTAGGGCAGGGACATAACTGATTCATGCTGCCTGGGTGCTGCAGGGACTTTTGCATTTTCAAAGATTCCCCTTAACTGCACTGGCTGTAACATCACCTAAGTATCCAGACTGTTGTCCTCTTATTTCAGTAAATAACATCCCAACTCACTTCTCTAAACATAAAACATTCCCCGTGCCAATAGCAGCTGCCATGAAAGGCTGAAGAACCTTAAAAGCTGAGCAACATGCCAGGAAGAGAAGTGACTTCACTGTGACAAAATGTACATCCACTGTGAGAGGGTCATTTAGCATCCTGCAGTTCAGAATAACTGGCTTTCAAGTTCTCTAAGTCAAATTCACCGACAGCATCAGCATCGATCCAAAACAAAAGACAATGAATTGAAATGGTAGAGAAGGAATAATCTCACACTCTTTTGCAATATAGCCTATACACAGTAAGGATTGTGCTTAAAGATTTGTTCCTTCCTGCACTTTCTGTGACATTCTGAATTACAGCACAATAGAAAAATCAATTAAAATGACTACTGAATAGTCCTTTATCTGCCTCCAAACCATCTTCCTCCAGAAGAGATAATATTTCTACAGTGCATTATACATGAATTAGCCCTGCTGTTCTAAACAGATTAGATCCTTTAGCCTGCAGCTTCAGAAGAAGGGTATGCAAGCAAACCATGGGTTTTATATAAGCACAAAATAAGTCATAAATATGTAGTATTACTCTAAATTCTAATCTTTCAGAGTTCTTTTTTTTCCCCCTGTGATTTCTGATTTTTATTACAAATGACATGAACCAGTAGTTCTTTTCTGTTGGTCACCACCCTCCACATACAAGCAGAGGCACTCACTGCTTATCACCCATATCATCCTGCATTCCAAACCTCTCACTGGCAGGACAGTAGTGTACATGGACAAACACATAACAATACATCAAAGTTTTAAAGCCCAGGGAAATTACTGCACACTAGAGTTTCTGGGAAGCTCAGATACAGTTTCATAGTTGATGGTTGTCTTGTACTTCTCACTTGACCACAGACATATTACTGCTCTGATAATTGGGCTCCTGGTGTGCTGAAACCACCACTTAGCCTTGGAAGATCAAAGCTGATTGCTTTCTTGTTTGCTCCATCTCATATATCTCTTCTCTTATTCTTTGACTGCAAGTGCTCTGAGATTTTTTTAATCCATTTTTTATACTGTATTTGCCATAATAGGACTTTAGCCTATAACTAACTCCAAAGAAGCTCAGATTAATAAAAGACAAACAACTCATGAGCTTTCAGAATACTGAAACCCCAAGCAGAACCTGGAGACTTACATGCTTTTTTCATTCTTACCATGTACTCAGAGAGATTTGAGCAACCTCAGCAGATTTACCTAAAACTGTCCTTTTCTTCGAAATAATGTGGTGAAGAATGTGGAAATATTAACCAAAATATCTTGATCAAAGACAAAAGTAAAGAAAATATGAAAGGTACTTCTACCTTGGGATAAAGCAGCACATCCACATACAGCAAATGATACAAAAACCCTCTCAAGATTTGTTTGAGAAGACCTTAGTTAGGGCTTTGCATATCATATAGCCCTCAGAAACTCATCAGATGTAACCTCATACACTGTATTAAAGCCTTTAATATATAGACCCTTTCTACACTGATACAGAGGAATTCATACTGAATATGACAATGTGTAGGTAAGTTTCATGAGGCTGTAAAGAAACATGCTCAGTTTACCTTCTGACTTTGTCTCTAAAACATAGCCTGACAACATTTTATACTCACCTTCCAGAGCCAAACACTAAAAGACTTTTCATTTTAATGATCACTTTTTACACATCAGTGTTGTCTCATTTTAATTCTTAGAAAAAAGAAAATACCTTCAAAGTCCCCATCTCTGGCTTTTGCTGCAAGTTCTGAGGATGATATACTTTCTTGACATAAAGCACAGTCTTCCAATGCTGCATTCCTTAAACCATGATTAACTGTAAAACAATTCAAAAAGTACTTGTATTTTTCCAATTTTCACTTGAAAGATTCATGTTAGAACCTCTGGGATTAGACTACAGTAGCACCTTCTTAGGCTTCTTGCTTTTTCTTTACCCTGACACAAACAGTGATTTACAAGTCTCCTATTCTTCTTTGGGATGACAACAGAAATGAAAGATGCTGTTATTACAGTACATGCAGTCCTCTTACTTCTGCTAGTTTAGCTGCATCCTACATTTTATTTCCCAGTTCTTAACTTGGATCCTTTAAAGTAAGTAGATTTTGAGAACGATGAGAGATTCCCAAGGTGAATCACACTCATCAAATCACATATATCAAAGAGAAACTTCATCCCAAAACTCCCTTTTTTCCCTGCTCATTTTGTTTATGCTTACTTTTGTCAATACCATCTTTTTTAATGCAAGAGTTCATCCATTAGAAATTATATCCATCCAAGTACTATTGACTAATATATATTTCCCAGTGATAATTCTTTACAGCTCCAGTTTCTTTATTACTCTTATTTGAAGGCCCAGGAGATCTTGTGTTCTCTCTAGCAATTCTGTCTAACCCCATTTATTTATTTATTTATTTAACAATAAAAAACCCCAGTCTATTGTCACATCATGACAGGCTGCCACCATAAAACTGTTGTGGAAGTTCCAACCAAAAGTAATAGAGGACTGTAATGCATGTTGTGCATTATCCCACTGCAGAGTTGGGACTGGAGTGTAGATTTTTTCTGCTAACTTGGTCCAACTTTTAACTGTTTCACATAAAAACCTCAATGCTTTTAAATGAAACTGGAGAAAGAAAACGTTTTCAATCTGTAGGAAAGGAAGTAGGAAAAAAAATAGAGCTCTGATCACTTTCATATGCTGGTAGTTCTAATCATAACAAAGGACAAAGGTAATTGCAGCCTTCCAGGGATGACATGGTTATTCTTAGAAAAGTTACCAGACTTGCTGCTTAGAAAAGAAATAATAAAAATGGTCATAGAGGAAAAAAAAAATTTCGTTGGCTCATGATCTAGTTCTGGTTCTGTTACTTTAATTACCAAGAATTCAAATGCGGTTATTTTTCTATTTTTTAGCCACATTCTTCAATTTCTTCAAGACAGGACAGATTTCAGCATCTCAGTGAACATTCCCATCTTATAGTCTGCTCTTTGGTAACTTAAAACGTACCCAAGTGTGAAACAAATCGGGGGGTGGGGAATAAATCAACAAAGTCCAAACCCCACATAGGTTATGGGCTATAAACTATATGGGCTACACACACAGTGCTGCTGTAACACACAGAAATATGTGAGCAGCAGATGGACTCTGAAGACTTTAACTCTTTAGTATTCACCTTAAGACTAACTCCTGCATTCCTATACAGTAACTTCAACCTGTTTACAGTCTGTTTCTATAACTTCATTTAAACTTAGGTGAAATCACTGTACAGTGAGTCCTGTCAGAAAGGTAACAATATGTTAAGGAAATTCTTGTCAAATAGTTTATGGAGCCCCATAGGGCTGCCAGCAGAAATTTGCTATAGAAAACAAATGTTTAGATCTTTTACCTTTCTTCTGCTTTTCCTTGTCTTCTGTTTCAGGTTTGGTTGCCATAACTTCAAACAAGGTCTTTAAGATACTTCTCAGATCACTAGCATAATTTGTCTGCAGCTGGTCAGCAACACCTTAAGAGTTTGAGAAAATGGGTAAATCATTTCTAGACTATTACACCATCCTTAAAAAAAGTACTTAACTCTGCCTGTTACTACCAGTAATGGCCTCACTTATTTTTAGGGGATCACTTGCTCACGTTAGGAATAAAAATTGAACATCTGAATAAACTAATTCTCCATAATGGCCAAGTTACATTCTGTTTTTTATGCTACCTGCAAGTCAATACATATCTTTCTTATCCTTTGGCAGGAAACACTGAGAGATTCATTTTGCATGAAAATAGAACTGCTAAGTAAAATTTCATTCCTTGAACACAATAAGGCATCACCAGGAAAAAAAACCTGATGTAAGTCCAAATTCTTCAACACTACAGGTCTAAAGGCATCAGCATGTCTGGCATCTCTCCTTCTGTAAGCTCCAAACAGGTAACAGATCCTTCTAAACCAGATGCAACTTAGGCCCCAAAAACAGAGTCTTCCTGAAACTTCCTCTCTAGTCCTTTCCACCATAACTTGATGGGCAAAAACTCAAAAAGCTCCCACCAAAAATCAGCTTATGCATTTAGTATTTCTCATACCTGAGATACAGACAAAAAGGCGGTGAATAAGATCATTACTGCCATGAAATCTAGATCTGATCTTCTCTCGTGTGGCAATTTTGGCAGCCTGCAAAGCGAGCTGGATTTCTTCCTGATCGATGTCATCAGATGAACAAGAACTTGTCATTAAACTGCTGTCAGAGAAAAAAATAATGTAAAGGAAAGTAATGTAAATCTTCACTCAGTTGTTCAGGATGTTCAGCAAATCCTAAGGGATTTATAACTCAGTCAAGACCCTATAGTACCAGAACTAATTGCTGTAAATTCTTGTTGAAGTTAATCAGCATGTAACCAATCACCATCACATTTGATTTTCACTCTGTGACAGCTGCAAAAAAACTTTAAGCAGAAAATCACTTGTCTGTATTTTATTGCATTTTTCCTTAGCTATTACAAAGTGCTGCACCATTTTTCACACTAAATTCTTCTAAAAGCTCAGTCCTGAGACCGTAACTCCACCAAAAATCCTGAAGGGGAATATCAAACTAAAAATGTGAAGGTGAGTTCTGAGTCAACTTAGAAATTTATGAACGTGGAAATTATTTGTAAAAAAAAGAAATTCTGAATTATGTTACCTTAAAATAGCAAGAGTAGAATCTAAATATAACTTCACCAAAAAATGGAAAGAGCAGCAATAAAATATGATTTACACAGTAGAGGTAGGTTAATTCCCTTATAAATTTAACAGCAGAAATTGCTGAAATGTCAAACTATTGTAAAGAATGGCTCATCAACTCTAAAGAGATTTAAATGTGTCACCAAATGTCTACTCAAAATTTAAATTTTCTTTTAAAAACCAGGTGCCAGACATTCCTGCACCTTCACCACCACCACCACTCCTACCACTTCCCTCTTACAGAGAAGAACATTGAAACAACCTGAGACAGCAGGGGAGGTCTGGGGGGAATTTTCAAATATCAGGAATTACCTTAAGTATTTGTAAATCAAGATGTCTTCTTTAAAACAGCAAGTACTTAAGGGAAAAGTAGCACTTTACTCCTAAAAACCCTTAAATGCGAGGAGAGCACAGGATGTAATTACACTGAAGTCCTAAGGATTCACTGTGCTGACCAAAGGAGACAGGAGCCTTCTTACTCTACTACATTCAAGTCAGAGGGAACACTAAACCATTTTTCTCCACATACTGGAAAGAAAGGAATATTGCAATTATTACAAAAATCTAGACTATTTCACTTATAATCATACTTTTGCTGTCCAAAACTCCAGCGCTCTTCACTTTGCAGACAACTACCATGTTAAAAAAGGAGTTAGTAACGATGTAAGTAGCATGTATAACAAAAGAAGTAATTTCTAACACATTTTGAGTTCAATCTGCTTTGTTCAGGTGCAGAAACATTCACCATCTTGCAGATCCCATCCTTATGGCAATACGCATGAATAGTTATTTTGGGGTAAGACACATAGGTAACATAATTATTTATAACAAAATTTCATAGGATATACTTTTCAAATTCTACCTGCAGGTTCCACAGGTAATCCTTTGAAATATAAAAGAGAAATAATTAGGCCATGCAATCTTAAAAGCCCTAGGAAAAACAGACTGAAAATAAATAAGTACTGGACGTTAGTTATTCATAGAAATATCGATGGAAGATGTGTAGCATGAGTATCTTAATTGGCCCCCCATTCTTTCAAACAGAGTGAAGAGTAGTCTTGCAGGAGACTCATTTTGTTCATGTTATCTACTGCTACTAACAAAAGAAAATTCTTGTAAAGAGATGTTATTTCTATGTTTACACTTCCAGCAGCACCATGACTGACTGGGCTTATCAGAGACACTGAGAATGAAGTGAGAATTCTCTTTCAATTTTCCTTTGCTTTTCCGTAGGGGATACAGTAGATATTACAACAGCAAGCCTATCAGCACGGAAAGGCCTGTTCAAGACAATGAAAAGGTCATGTACAAATGTGGCTTACGAAGGAATAAACTGAAGGCAGCAAGAGCCAGGAAGCGATTCCTGACTCACAAGGGTGTGCAGTCAGACGACTGCCTGTTCACACAAACCCTCTCACATTTAGATAAAGGACTGTGCCCTGCAACATGGCCAAATAGCCTCTACTTTTTTTTTATTTTATATAAGTATTTTCTTAGTGATATTGACATATGCACCATAAATTGCTCTCCAAGGTGAGCATGGACCTCCTGACAGAGCCAAATGCAGTCTGTGTAATTATATAACCCCAATACAAAGGTCTCTTCGAAACTCCCAATACACAGAAACCTTAGTGCAGGGGAAAGCAGGGCTGCTGAATCAAAGATGAATTTTCCCTCCAAATCACAGCTGAAGAAATATTTTGAAGTAAGGTGCTAAGTGGGCAGAGAGCTGTGAAAAGTGCTTTTCAAGAATACAAACTACTTGGTCCTTTGCCATTTTGCAGAAAGGAAGAAAGGCTCATTCCACAATTCTGACCAATTTTACTAATAATGTTTGCCTTTCTGAGCCTCCTCCAACTAGAGGAACACAGTTTTACCTACTTCATTCAGGGAACGTGGTTTGACCTACTTCTGTTGCAGACTACTCTGTTAGATTTGTAGTGTGTCATTAAGACTGGTCATGTCACCACAGGACTGGCTGGGACTGTTTTGTCCTCAAGATCCCCAGCACAGAGCACATATGAACTGCTCCAGCACTGTGGGATGGAAGGTCAGCACATCTGCACATTCCCATTTATAACATACTTCCATATGCATACTCACACATGAAGTACAGTACCCACATACAGGAGGTTGAGAAAAGAGGATATTTTGTACTTGGATTTGCTTGTGCTACTACAAAGAAAAAAAATGAATGCTCCAGAAAAATTTAAAACTGGACCTAAGAATTGCAACAGAGTTAGAAACAATTACTCTGCCTTTACCAACACAACCGAGTCTGACTTAGACAAAAATTACTCTCAAAGAACAACTAACAACCATCTGTTCTTTAAAGTATACCTTCCTGTTGAAGAACATAGCCAAAACCCCAAAATTGTATAGATAGTCAGAAATACTGTAAGAATAGAAACACTGCAATTGTTTCAGATAAACAGCAAAAGAGCCAGCTTTTTTTTTATAACAGGGTGTCCCAAACAGCAGTCATTGCATCCATGCAAATAGATTCTCATTATTTTTTAAATTGATATTATAGAAAACACACCTGAAATGTGATCTACAGGGTTCAGCCTGCTTTGTTTTGGTTTTTTTTCTATAAGGAACACCTTTCCTACTTGGCTTATCTAATACGGATAATTTGGATCAACATTCTCAGCCAATACCAGATGTTTAGGAAGTATTTCATTAATGTCAGACTATGCTTGGATCTGGAATGTTTCACAGCCAGTATCTGCAGAATCATGTCTCACTGCAGAATACAAACAGCCATCCTACTGCTGGAGACAAGTCCTCATTTTCTCAATGTCTTAGTTGAAGGGAACCCTGAATTACCCAACTAATTAAGTTACAAAGAGATAAGACCAAAATACACATGGAACTCCCCTTGTGAAATGTTTATCACATACACAATGCTTATCATGTATTTATTTTTCAGACTGTAAAAACATTGCAAAGTTAACACATCTGAAGGTGAATATTAAGAAAGAAGATGTTATGTCAAAGGTTGATTCCGAACAGTAAACCTGCTTATACCTTATAAAGGAACAGATACCCTGTGGCAGATAAATTAATCGGCTTTTTGCTTAACTTGGCTGCAGCTCCCCATTTTAAAATTACACTTCATTTATTACATTAGAAGAATAGTAAGACTCTTTCAACACTTTCAAGATGTATCTCTAGAATGGTTGCCTGGTCTCAAGGCTTTACTGTGAAATTTAGCCAAATATGTACATGCAAACAAAAGCCAATAATGTAATTGTATGTAATATCATCTTTCACCTGTGAAAACAATCTGCTTTACAGCTTTTGTGTTCCAAAGGACACTTCTGCACCAGTTCAAGTAGTAGTATGCATACATAATGGAAAACAGGACAGTGGAACAAGAAGGTTATGACCGACATTTTCAGAAGTGGACAGACATTTTAGGTAACCATCTGTGATACTGTAGGCTTTTTGCTGTGTCTGTTGGTCATTGACACTCATCCAAAACCAGTGAAAGCAGCAAAGTCTAAAACCAAACAACCAAAGTCAACTGATTCAAAGATGGTCCAAATTTAAATATTTGACATTTGTGCTCAAAACACACTCAACAGCTCTAGAAATCTGTCTGCTCACAGATGTCATCTTTCAAATTCGTCTGTTTGGTTCTTTAAACCTGAAATCTGCTCAGAACGAATGCAGAATGTATGAGATTCTCTGGAAGAATTTCTCATTATTCACAAACAAACCCTCAGAGTATCTTAAAAGATGCATTAAATATACAGCAGTGACAGACAAAAAATTTAAAAGCTGTATGTATCAAACACAATGATTACAAAAAAATCAACTGAATTTTCATGTTTTCAAATTAATCAGAAAAACATTTTTAAAAGAAATGCTTTAGTTTTGTTTCTTTGTCTTTCAAAATCTTGAATGAAAAGCAAGAGGGGGTCACTTCTTGCAAAGGAGAAAGCCCAACAGACCCATTCTACTGTATATCACAGAATCAGGGAATGGTTAGGGTTGGAAAAAGAACTTAAACATCATCCAGCTTCAACAGAAATATATTGATACAATTATGTCACCAAATCTAAAAGGAAATCAAGACCACCCTTTAAGTCTCTGATTTCAGGCAAGGTCTTCAATAACAACTGATTTTCAGGAATAGGTTTCAGAAAGTTGTCATTGGTGCCTGTAAACAAATAGGGCTCAAGTTTCAGCCACACAAACCCATCCCAACTAAGTTTAAGAGAAAAACTCTGTAACAATATTACAAGTGTTTACTAGAACAGTGTTAATATGTAATTCAGTGATTAACCTTACCATTTATGTTATCGAAATACCTGCGACATCAGGGATTCCTATTCACTTCCTCTGAAATCTCCAGCCAACTACACAAGCACAGGCAGAAGTACAATGTAATTCTCTGCAAGAAAACAGGTACCACCCTCCTGCTGTAGTGTGAATTTAAAGCTGGTGAATCCACTTCACAGTGAATTCAAAATCCATGCATTACATGGTACCATTCTGATGCAAAGACGCATTTTAAGACCAAGGTGCTCTCTAGGAAAGTTTGATAAGTGCTGTACAGTAGCAGGTGAGACCCTTGACAAGAAAGAAACGTGAAAACTTTGCAAAAAGTTTTCTGTGATTTCACACATTCCTCATGTTCTACATAAAAGGACATTACAGTTATAAACCATGTTGAAAGTTTTTACAAAGGATCAGTAGCCCAATTCTTAAATATAAATTAGAGTTCATTTAAAAATTTATGAAAGACTGTCCACAAACTATGAAGCAGTGCAGTTCCTTGGACTTAAATGATATAAATTCATTTGCACTAGTTGGCCTTAACAAATCTCTCATGTCCATTATTTAATGCCACATGTATTGAAAAACTGAAGATATATACACACGTAGGTGTCTCATGTATGTGAATTTCCCATATACACAGGTACATTTAGAATATTCTAGTTCTTACAATATTTCTCAAAACACATTACCATGAGCTCCCCAACTTCCATTTTTTTGCTCATACAGAGTTTAGCATAATGGCCACTTTAGGCTCTGTGTACAGTATCAATAACATACACTTTTTAGCCAATCGTCAATATTTAAGATTCTCTCTCATTTGAATTTTTTCATACTTATGGTAAATTAAAAAAAAACCAAACAAACAAACCAAAATGTTTGCAGGCAAGTCTATGTTATGGATCACATACAACTTCTAAAACAACTTCAGCAAGCTGGTAATTGCTCCCACTGATATTTTTGTAGGCTATAACAGGAAATCTCACCACTAATCTGTCAGCAAAGCTACTACTCTTACTCCTCTACTTCAGAGGGCTGTAGTCAACTCTGGGTTCCAATTTGCTAAAAAGAACAAACAACAACTCCAAAGGCCATGTAACGGATCAAACATGATAATTCAGGAAAAACAAAGACAAAGGTTGCATACATGAGGAATAACAAGAGGAAAATTAAAGGGGTTTAGGTAAGAGAAATGTAACTCCCATATCAGTAAGAAAAAACTCCAACTTACTTTGCATCTGCTTTTTGCAGTACCTCTAGTGTTTCTTTTTGGATACTCTCACACAATATGCTAAAACCTGTTGGTTTCTACCATGCACTAGTTTTGATATGGTTGGAAGAAAAACTGTGAAGACATGGCATCTTAAAATTATTTTAAGTGAAGTGGGTGGCTACACACTCAATTTTAGAGTCATTTAAACCCAAGCCAGAACATGTCCTAATATTTAGGTAATAGCATGTAGTTTTTTAGCTAAGGACTATGTTTTAAGGAATGACCCCAGAACCTACATTTAAAACAGACTAAAAAATGCTTTAATTCAGAACTTTATTTCTTGACTTTTAAACCCTAATATTTTATTAAGTCAAGAGGGTTTTAAAATGTAAACCCTTAGCTATTTCCCCTCTGTTTTAAGAGAAACAGCTAAAGACAGTGAAAAAAACCCTCCAACCCACCCACCCACCCTTAAAGCACACAAAGGCTTCAGAACAAATAATGTAACTGCATGCAAATCCCTCTAGCTAGAAATCACCAGAAGAACTGGACTTGACTAGGTAACAGTATTATCACACGTATGAGCAATGCCCAGCTCCATTCACAGGACATGTGCTAGAAGCCCCATCTGCTGTCAACCTTTTGAATTCCTCAGTGCGGGGGGGAATTACTTTTCCTACCCTGAAAGATTTACAGAAGCCTGTTCTTAGCTTCTCTTGTCCCTTTAGGGGTGGGCAATCTGAGGTTGGCTAATTAAAATAAGAAATATGGCTAACAGGATTATCCATACATCCCAGGTGGTATCTTCAGTCAGGAAAAAATCCTGAGCATTGAACTCTACTGATTTTGAAATCAACAGCAACTTCTGCTCCAGACTCTGGCAGCTTCTGAGCTGCCCACTCTGCTGGAAGAACATCTTGATTGTTTCCTCAGCTGTTCAGACCTCTAACTGCAGAGCATTTTCACTTGGACTTTGCAAAAAACACAGCTGTTTAAGTAGCATCTTGCTAAACAGATCCACTCTAAGAAACTCAGCCTAAGAGAACTTACAGCTTACTCAAACTCATTAACACTCTGGCCTGGGTTTTCAGATGAATGCAAAGATACAGTATTTCAAATGGAAATTAAAATAAACAGCATTGCCCATGCAGAATTTATCAACTTTAACAGTGCTCTCTCACAAATAGCTTTTTTGGTCATTATAGATAAAACTTCTGTAAATGTGCATATGAACAAATAACTAAAGAGCATTAGTAATCAACAGTGCTGCTTTCTAACCATCAAATTTAATGTCAGATACTTGCAAGGTACTGCATTTATTGCTTTTCCTAAAGTTTAAACCGAAAAGGGATAAAATCTGCAAGATAAAGTTATTGTAAAATTCAAGAGAAAATAGAATGGAAAAACCAAGAAGTTAGAACATTGCTTGGGTTGTACTATGACTTTTTTCAATTCCACCATGCCAATTTTTTCCACCACTTCCTTGTAATCAAACTTGCATTTAAAGCTCTCAAACATTCACTCACACTGCAAAAGGATAAATAAAATGAGATTAGAGAACAGAAATATATAAACTTCAAAAATATATACTGGACCGGAAAAATTGAAAGTGAAAACCATAGCCAGTATAGCACTTATGATGAAATGGTACATGAAACCAGCTCTGGTATCCAAGACAGGGACAGAGATACATCAGTCCCAACTTTTGCACTTTATCCAGGACTTGACAAAGGACAGGCAGAACTTGGATACCTGATACAAATATTTCAGGGCAAAGAGCAAATTCATACAGCTCGTCAGCAATGTCCTCTGCCATAGGCAAGCCACAGCTCGGCATGGCATTGCAACAAGTGAATTAATTTAGCATCCAGTTCCCGCAGATCCACTCTTGACTTGCAACTCCTGTGTGTGGCAGAAATGGAGATGGAGAAGCAGCCTCAAAAACACTTACCAGTACGAGGAACTCAGAGATAGGGAAATTTATTAGCACAACATTTACATATTGCTTCCATCTGTTCCCTCAAAAAATAATACAGAACGAGCTGCAGAAGCATTAATGTATCCTAGGGTCTAGGAGAATCCCACAGAAATTCAGTATCCACACGTGGGAGTCAAAGCTGAGAAAAGCTAATTAAAGTATTAGGTGGAATCTTAAAATTTTAATTAGAGAAGATCACTTTCTCTTTATTTTTCACCTTCAATGCCGCTGTAAGTATGAGGAAATCCTCTCTTTTTTCCTCCAATCTAATCGTGGTTTTACAGTGTATCTTTAGGCACGGACAAAAACTCTGTACAAACTGCAGTTACTATAGTGATTTTAATTACACATAATCTGAAAACTCCCAAACATGCTATTCTAAGGGTTTTACTGGGGACAAAAAAACCCTAATCTGTAAAATAAAACCTAATTTCTGAAACCTAGTAATTTTGTTCTATTACTATCACAGGCAACACCAAGTGACATTCAAAACCAGATTTTTCACACATCACTAAAATGGAAATGATTATAATTGTGGCCAAATTACTAAAAATTAAAATTGCAACTGAGCTGTGGAGAAACAAGAACACAAACCCATTATGATCACTTTGTGTCAGTCCCCAGCCATACGGTATGTTTGATATGCCACTTGGAATACAGCCCCCAAATGGCAAATTGTGAGGTGTCTACCAATTTTGCCAGAACAGTCTTACTGCCTCTACCACGGATGCCAGTCAGCCTAAAATACTGCCCTATTTTATTTGATTTACACAGAGAGCAATATATTCTATATTTATTTCAACCACATAAAACATTTTAACACCTCTAAAATATGAGGTTTATAATTTTAATAGGGAAAGACCAAAAAACTTCCAACAACTGAATTTTCATGTTCCCACTTTAACAAGCACTTGTTAACACTAGCTGCCTGGGTTATTCCTTGGAAAAAATAAAATCTGCATCCAGTTACTTGTTACTAAAGACAAAGATATGCATAAAATATAAAATACCTTGTAGAATATCCTAGAAATGAACACTATAGCTTAGAAAATGCTGCACCATTTTGAGATTTAATTTTTTTTTGTCTTGCAGGGTGAAGAACAAGATAGGCATGAAACACATCAAGAAGAATCCTGGTGGTGAAAACCCAGAGACATCTGCTTCAGTCACATATGTCTTGCTGACTAAAATCAGAAGCAAAAGCTGACAGACCTCATCAGTGCTGACTTTTTTGTTTTGCTGGTACTGCTCAGCTGGTTGTCGGGGCAAGGGATTTAGCAGCAAAACAAAAGGACTGTATACAGCAGCAACCTATTTATGACTGTATTAATACTGCCCTCACACTGCTTGAGTGACAGAGCTGTGCAAAACTGCACAGACTCTCAGTGCCTAAGAGACACACAATTTGCAGTTCAAAATCATTAGGCAGGAATAGCATCTATACTGGAAGTCATTCAGATTTGCTCAAGGTATAAACCCCTTTCTCTTCCCACAGCTCTGTTCACCGAGCTCTATTTCCAGGACTCCAGTACAGTACCTGTAAAGCCATTACTAACAGCCTTTTTCTGGTTATGAGCAGTCTCTCCATAAAGAAGAGCTCTACAGAAAAAAAAGGACAAAGAAAATCTACAGTAATGCCCTGATCAAACCAAAAATGACAGTAGCAAACATTAATGCAGAATGAATCTGTCATTTTGCATAGCTTCAATGTAACTTGATCAGGGTAACAAAGGTAGAAGTGCAAGACAGAAGAACTGGAGACAGAGCTGATCAGGTACACTGACACTTCAGTTAAAATGCATTGTTTATGTGTTTGCTGTCCTCCACATTATGATCTACAAGATCCCCAGAGTAGCTGTGATCTCTGTTAAAACCTGCAGGCATGTAATTTGTGCTGTAGCTTTGACAGCTTAAACTCTGAACTATGAAATGAAAGAACTGAATTCTTCTACTATAATTCATGGTCCTGGAGAATAATCAAGTTCTTTTCCCTTCTTCAATCCTTTTCGAGGCACTGCATTCTACTGATGAGAAAGCACTGTATAAAACTGGCTTCTGTAAGAAATTGTCCACCCACATCAATCTTGCTTGGTCTGTGAGATAGGCAAGAAACTGGCTCAGAGCTCACACTCAAGAGTGCTGATCAATGGTCTATACTCAGGCTGGCAGCCTGCCATAAGTGGGAATCCCCAGGGATGGACACTGGGCCTCACATGTTCAGCATCACCAAAACAATCTGGATGACAAGACTGTGAGCACCATCCCCAGGTTTGCTGATGACACCACACTGGGTGGTGAGGTGGATGTGTCAGAAGGACGAGCAATCTCACAGGACCAGGACAGGCTGGAAGAGAGAGCTGGCAAGAAGAGCACAGAGTTTAACAGAGACAAGTGCAAGGTCCTGCAGCAGTGACAGCACCAAAGAGCCTGGCACAGGCTGGGACCCTTTGCTGAGGGGAACCTGGGGGTCCTGGTGGACAACAAGCTGAACAGGAGTCAGCAGTGAAGCTGCTGCAGCAATGAAGGCAAATCAGATGCTGGGGTGCAGCCACAGGGGCACCACTAGCAGAGATGAGAGATGTGACCATCCCAAACTACCAAGAGCTTGTCAGGCCACACCTGGAGTACTCCTGTGTCCAGTTGTGGTCTCCACAGTTCAAGAAAAGGAACAGACAGACTGGAAAGCATCCAAAGGAGGGCCATGAAGATGATGGAGAACCTGTCCTAGAAAGAGATTGAAGGAATTCAGTATTTTATTACCTGGAGAAGAGAAGGCTCCAGGGGCCCCCACCATAGTACATAAAGAGTGGCTGTAAAGAGGGTGGAGGCTGACTCTCCACAAGGAGCCACATGGAGAGGACAAGCTGTACCAGGGGAAGTTTCATCTTGATATAACAAAGAAATATTTTACACTAAGAATCATCAATGTCTGCCCACATATACACAGATATTCTAACTGAAATATTCAGATAAATATCCCACTCTAATTGCTGGCAGAGTCTTGATGTTTTGGCATAAACTTTAGTCACAACTCATTGCAGATACTGACTTTTACAGACTGTAAACAATGGGCTAAAGCTTCAGCACCAATTTTTGTAAATGCCTAAAGCAGTAGAAAAGTATACCAAAACCCACCAGTATTCAAGCTGCAATGACATATCTAAAAAAAAAACCAAAAAACCTGCTGACTAGGGAGAAAGCATCTAGCGCAACATTAAGGTTAGTTTTAGGAGTTATTATTTGTATTAATTTATTGGCTCTTTATAAACTTAAAATGAAGAAGTAGAGTTTATCAGGTAAAGTTTACTCTAGGCAGGCAAACACTTGAATATAGATTCATCAGTATTTCTTCCTCCCTGGCACTCTTGCACCAAAAACCCCAATGAGACTTGAAATCAAATAATTGCAAATACCTTGTTCTTCTGTCATCTCACTTATTTTTCCTCATCATTTCCAAAGCAACATTTTTCTTGTATTTTCTAGTTCCAGTCTTTCAAAGAACCTAGGTCCAATCTCTAAGTGTATCAAGGCCTCTCAATCTGTTAGCAGATTAAGAGGATTCACTTAGGTTTCCACTCAAATTAATGGCTATGTCAGGATCTGGTCCAGTAATTCAAACACATGTTGAAAGCTGACAAACTCCTGCAGTTTATTTTTAAAAACTACTGACTTTACTATTTCAAACACTTAAATGGGTAAGATTTCAGCAGTGTATTTTATTAGCTGCCTGTCTACAATTTAGTAAGTTATAGTTACATTAAAAATGGTTCTAAAAATAACATTTATGGAAAGAAACCATTAAAAAGGAAAAACTGAATGGATGGTTTTTTTCATGAAGCTACTATAATCAATGGGCCAATTGCCACTTCCCTGCTGCAGGGCAATTTTCACTCCAGTCAGCAGTGTTATTCACAGTCACACTGATGTACAAAAGACTTCTGCATAGCCTTCAAAGTCTGCATAAAAACACAGTTTCTTAGAAACTTTCTAAAATACATAGAACATATTTATTCTTTGCTGAGAAAGTCGACTACTGGTATGGGCATCTCAAGTTTGGATACCGCTTAATGAACATTTTGCAAAAAATTATCTTCTGAACTGGGCTGAACATTTAACTTCTTGACCACCAGATCTCTGAGACCAGAAAGAGGAACCTTCTACACAGACCAGGTGCCAATGAAATCATCAACTTTCCTTAGCAAAACCATTTGAGAACCCTCTGTACTTTTATTCTTCTCTCAATTTGTGGTCTCGGAACCTTGAGCAAAGTTTTAAGTTTTTTTTCAAATTACTGTGTGAACCACCAGTAATCAAAGTGTGCAACCACAGTTCTCCTTTAAGACTGAAAATCTTCAGCCCAGACACATTTCAACAAATTACACACTTAACCAAGGTTGCCACTTTTCCCTATTGACTAAATAGGGAACCTTCAGGAACTCCAAATTTAGGTGTGTGAGTTTAGTGCCTAAAATTAGGTGGGATGAATATAGCTCAAAAAAATTACACAGCATTAGTTGATGAGGAAAAAGTCTAAGGTGGTAAATCACAGGCTGACTTGAAGCAGCCTCTTAAACTGGTCCCAAATGGCTCCTTACAGTCCTAACAGCTTTTTCCTCTCAATAAAAACCAAAATGGCAAACAATGATCCATGGGTTGAATGGTGCTCTGGGATTCAAAGAGTGGGAATTTTCTCCCTGGTTCTCCATTTGGAAAACAATAAATGTACACACATACAGAACTCCATATATACAATACTTCATTGTTTCAAATCAATTTAATCTATGCTATTTAATACACTATTAGTTCAACACTGCTACTGCAGCTAAAACCTGCTTTGCTACCAGAGCTAAATTTTCTGAAGTTATTCCCAAAACATGCTGCAATCTGACAACATGTCTCAGAACTAATTATTTAATAGCACAAAGGAATTGCTTATGTTTCACAGGAGGCTGAAAGGCCACATAAATGTATTTCAAGAATTCTATGTCTAGCCAATTATTTTTCAGATAAAATTGCAAATGTTACACTTAATTTCTAATTGTTGTTAAGTGAAAACAGCAAGAAATTAAGTACATTAAAATGGCATATTTCAGTAGAAAAAGAAACAAATTCCCAAATTAGGTATTATTTTGGATATGCATATGGCATCATGGAAAACTCAGTTATTTCAGAGAAGAACATTTTAGAGATTGTCTTTGCAAGGAACATGTTTGTTGTAGTAAACAAATAATGCAACTCTAGAGAAGCTGTTTAATGACCAAATAAAACTCTAAAGAGAGAACAGGGGAGCTCCTTAAAAATAACGTATTCTAAAATATGATACAAATAGATGCACTGAATATTACATTTTTATGCACAAAGATCTAGGAACATACTACTGTGAAACAGTTAGCTTTTGTTTTTCTTTTATTTCATTAAAATAAGTCGTTAAAAGAAGTTTAAACTGTTTTTCAACTAAGTCTTTTAAAAGGGGAAACTCCTGTCATTATAGTCAAGCAGGCACTTCGCTAGTTTGTTTTACTGGACCACAAACTACAATAGCTACATCTCTAGTAATATCCACTGCAGATATAGATGAAGAAAAATAGCCAACTTAGGTTTCATCAAGCCACCCAGGGCTGATGCAATGCTAAAATTCAGTGGACAAGAGCACAAAAGCACATGTAGAAATACTGCCTTATAAATCAAACTTTCATTCACCTAAGCATCAATACAGTGGCAACTGCAACACTCATGCACAAAGGCAGTACACTAAGGCCTTCAAAAGAGGTGGTGCATCTAATCAAGACTTATTCTTACTGCTCCAGATATTCCTGAAGGGTAACTGAGGCTACATCTACCATCCATTCAGACAGCTCTGTGTGAAACAGTCTTCGATGTGTACAGTATTTAGAACAGGGCAACTGCTGCACGCGGGTAAATTGGGTTTTGTTCGAAGAACAGTCAAAAGGAAATGTATTTCAAAATTAAAACAATGAAGAACAGTTTTTGTTGCATCTTTCTGCCCTTATTTTAAAAACATGAAACTCTAAAAAACTGAACTTGAAGACAGGTACATCCTAAAAAACCTCCAATTGTTATTTGTAGTATTGCATCTATCACTACTGGAAAAGCCATTTTATCTCCTCTTTTTATCCCCAAACCTAGATGAAAGTTGAAAATCCTGAAGTTCAAATGAAGTGCTGGGGAGAGAAAAACAGATGAAGAAGAGAGGACAAGAAGCAGTGGAGGATGATCTACATCAGCTGAAGCAGTGGTATTTCAATCTGTCTGTACCAGAGCAAAGGCGTTACTGCATACAGCGCACGCAATACATCTCATCCATGTGTGTTACGCAAACAATGAAAAATGCAAAGATCTCACTTTTATGCTTTAGTTACATTTTTCTGCCCTAACCTTAATTCCTCTATCACTCTCATTAAGTGCTTTGAATAAAACTAAAGTTAAAACTCCCATACAGTTTTAGAAGATAAGAAAATAAAATAGTATTGCTAATAACACCAAGGTCATGGTTTCAATCCCTGTATGGGCCATTTACTTACGAATTGAATTCCACAACCTCTGTGGGGCCCTTCCAACTCAAAATATTCTGTGAAGTCAGAAGCAGTTCTTCACTGTATTCTTACCAATGCTGGCCAGCAACAGGATGTAAGTTAAACTGTTGTTAACTGGAATGTTCCTTTATTTTACAAGGCAGAACAAAATGGAAAAAACATGTTTTCTAGAAAGTTAAGGGCTAGCTAAGAAAAACATTTGTAACTTGTCAAGCCACAACCTGAAGTGTCTCCTAAGAACTGCTATATGGATAAATAAAAGCAAGGTCATGGACATATGTAAGTGATTCCTGTATGCATTAAAAACTGTTCCAGAAACAGTTGCCTCACATTTGTCACAGCACTGAAGAAAGCTGGCAGGTTAAAAAAAAAAAACAACCAAAAAGCACCTGTTGTTCAAAAGGAAGAATACTCAGAAGTGTTGCTGTCACTTGATTAATTCAATGAAAATTTTTAACCAAGCATAACTCAATACCATTCGTCAAATCTGACTGGGAAGTGATGTTATTACCTCAGAGCGTATATGCTGGAGAGACTACATGTAGTGACAGAAACACTCTCATAGTCACTGCTGGAGATGGAGCTGAGGGGGGAATCACGTAAGCCATCCTGAGAACTGAAAAAACATACGGAAACAAAATGAACTGCTGAAGCGAGCAAAGGCAAAAACAGAGCATTGTGATAAGTCATGGCTTGTCATGGGTTATACAGAAACAAGAATAAATGGGCAGTTGCATTTTTTGCTCTTCAGAAAATGATACAAACCTCTTCTGCTTTCTTCCCAAAAGGACAGGCAATTCAGTAAAGTCAGTGGGCACACATCTTATAACAATATTCAACTTAATTCATGCCATACAGTTAAAATATTCAGAAAAGAACTGAGAATCTTACATTTTCATTGGAGATAGAGGGAATAGCATGCCCATGCTGCTAAGTGTGGCTATAACCTTAAAATGAAGACATAACAAAACTGAAAGTTCATAAAGCCATCTTGGGTTTCAGGCCAAGGCACAGTAGTCGATACGCTTCAAAAACTTCTGAATATCGTGACAAGTTTGACCCACGTTTCCTCCCCATTGGAAGGAAAAGGTTTGTTAGAAAGGAGAAAGATGACACTTTGGTGATGGAACTGAAGATAATACATCTGCTCCTGCTCCTAAGTTTGCTCAGTCCCTGTAAGGGCCACATATGTACCTCAAATTTTGTGCTTTGAGACAACAGATATCCAGGAAGGAGCAGTCCCATGGCAAACCACTGACATGTCTTTAGTGGAAATCCACTAGCTACTAAGTAAAAGGATATGAATAATTCAAATGAACAGTACACAACTTGTCTCTGGCATCCCTGGACTAATGAAAAGCCTCTAAATAACCATCATTTTGGATCTTACATCATATTATCAACATAAACTAGGATTAGAGAATTAAAAATAGTTTCATAAGCACTACTAAACTATCTTGTAAAGACCAATTTATTGTTTGAGTAATAATTTACTGCTCAGCTACTGGAAATTCCACAAGCTGAAAAAAATTATATGAGATATGAAAACATGTAATCTTGAGCATAGATATCAAAGCTGCATTGTCTCTAGGCGGTGCAGAAGATTCATTCAAGCCTGCTGAACTCAAATGTTAACTCAACAGAAATCTTTGGACAATGCAAAGAGAAACCTAAGAAACATCCCCAGTTAGAAGAGAGGTAGTTATATAGGTCAGGGTTATTTTACCTTACTTCTCCACAGTTATTAGCAGATTTTTTTAAGATCTTTTGCTTTCTAGACATATGCAACCCAGTTACGTTCCTAACTCTTTTCTTCTACTAAATTTACTAATACAGCTATTTTTTCAGCTCGAAGTCTGGAAGAATGCTTAAAGGGAATTCTTCAAAGCAGTCTATGGAAGGTATGCGCTTTAATCCCACTAAGAAATAATAGGATTTGTTCGCATACCTCCCACTAATCACTAGGAAAATGCACCCCTTCATGTTTCTCATTTCTGACTGCCAATTTGAAAATAAATCCCAAGTGTACCATGCTTTAGTTGAAAGCAGAGACTTCACAACTGGAAAATAATTTTATCAGACTTGAACAAAAATCTATTTAACTTTCATTCGTTTTATGTAATTTCCCTTGCTAATTCTGCTCATTACGAAGAGATATATGCATTTAAACAAAAGCTTACTCTTTTATAGCTCATCACCTTTACCCATCTAATCTTACAATATGGTCATGCTACTAAAATGTAGTTTTACTATCTGTTTTACAGCAGCTAAATGATATTAAAAAAACTATTAGCATACAATTTCACACCTTGATTAGGCAGGTGTGATGGTGTGCTCACCCCCCTTTTCTTTTAAAGCAAAAGCCAGAAATGGCAGTCCAGATGTCTGTACCCAAGCTGGGCTCTGGGGAGACACGTAACACCCCATGGCCAAGGGCTGTAAATCTTGCTCACCAGCTGAGGGCTACTTGAGCACGCACCAACCAAAGTACAATGGGCATGCATATATGACTCATCATAAGTCACTCATCTTAGCCCAAAAATAGTGGACATTCCAGAGCCTGTTCAACTCTTCTGTGCAGCAGCAGGCTGCATGCCAGGATCTCCCCTTGAGTAGGGATGCCTCTCATGATTACTCCTCAAGGCTGAGCGAATCCTTATCACATCAGATACTGAGGAAGCGAATTGGGAATAAGCGTGCCGAAATGTTGAAATATTAGCTAAGTGATAAAAAGATTGACTGCACATATATAAATAACCCTTTAGATATAAACCATTGATCACATCTGGGACTAAGTCCGGATGCAGCTGCAGCCACACTCCTCTCTGAGAAGTCTTCTCTGAACCTCCTGTCTCAATGAAAGGGTCTCCCTGGCAGTTTTGTCTGACCCTGTTCTCTATGCACTAAATAGTGAAGTGTATCTTGCCATCAAACCTTCTTAAACCGCTGTCACATTTACTATGGAATTTTCTTAACTCATTGTCTTACAGCAAATACATCACTGCTTCTCTCTTGCAAGTGAAGCACATCGCTCTTTTGTTCAGAATAAACTAATCTTTGAAGAGCAGAACCAGGAAACAAGAACAAGGACCAAGCATCTTCTTTTATGCTCTCTCACCTCCCCACCACTTCCAGATTTTTCCAGTGTAACAATCCTGCCAGCTGATCTGGGTAGTAATAATTTTTCTGAAAGATGTCAGGCTTGCTGTCCTAAAGTGCCTTCTGTGAATCTCTGCCTAATATATTTGAAGTCCAATCAAAACATCTCGGTTACCAGTATTTAAGAACTTAAATTCAATTTTCTTAGGTTCTAGTTTTCTACTTTTTTGTTTTGTTTTAAAGAATTTAAAGTTTTAAGCTCTTACACAGAGCCCAAAGCACTAACATTTTTCCTAAGAACTCAGAAGTTCTCACACATTTTTAGGGAGTTAAATGCTCTAGGCTAAAACACAAACCACTACCTTAATAAAGGACCCTAATGGTAAGTAACCCAATGAGCATCATGAGCATAATGGTCCACAACCAGCTGGCATTATCAACTATCTCAATGCTATCTTTATTTTCATCTTCACAGATGTCTTCTGAACAGATAACAAGCCTCACCTCATCTCTTCTCCACATTTCTTTGCCTTTCATTTCAACCTTCTCTCACCCCATACAAGTTTCTATCAGCACAACTTCTTCTCACCAGTTCCACCATCCCATCTGTTTTTAAGCCTTGTGTTAACACTGGTGGCCATTCTAAACTGCTTTATAAATGCCTTCATTTTCCACTTCTCCATTTTTCTCTTGGGGCACAAACCTGACCATGCTGAACAATCCTGATTTCAGGATTAGATATCCAACCCATCAATCATCATGCGGCAACGTAAACTGCTTAAACATGCTTGACACAAACATTAGTTTTTTGTAATAAATTACGTGTAGTTTAGGCAATTTCAACATGCAACCATTTTTCTTATTCCTCTGTATCCATATAGATTGAATTATTGTACCAGAAACAGTATTTATGATTAACAGTGTTTATTTCTGGTTAATATTCAGGCTGTAACTCTTCAGATAAGAAGTTCTGTGTTTATTTAGAACCAAGAAGAGGGAATCCAGTAATGCTAACTCTGTTTTATACTATCTGTTATACTAACTAGCTTTTAAAAAACCCCAGCAAAACAAAACAAAAAAACCACAACCAACAAATAAAATAGACTCCTGACATACTCGCTGTTTTCCCTCTCAGTACACACAGACTCAGGGTAACTGTAAAATTTTCTTCTTATTAATGTCTGCCTGAAGATCCTCTCTGCTTTTCTAAGGTGCTGGTAGAGCCTGAGGTGAATTGACCTGTTTTTCATATCTCAAGATTCCCATTATCAGCTGATGATGGCTCAGCACACACATTCATTAGAACAATTACAGGAGAAAATCTGTGCATTCTGCAGCTGAGAGCTGCTAGCCCTTCCTTCCCACATCAGCCCACAGGTGACCTGAGCTTCACCACATCATGCTCATTTGAAATAACGTTGTGTTGGATTGGGATTCATAGGACTGCTTAAACTCGGTAAGGTGGCAAAAGTTTTCATTTGTAGGCCTTAAATGCCTACAGTGCTCTTTTAAAAATTACATTCTAGCACTGGATAAGACCACTATCCATGCTCATCAAAACATAATTCTTCAACACTTCTGATAAAATTACAGAATAAAGATTTGAGGACACAGAGCAAAGTGACACGGGGTGATATGGCTGCCTCTTTTCATGGAATGCTGGCAGACTGAACTAATGAACCATTTATTTAAAGCTGTTGGCCACTTTTTTAAACTATTCTAAGAAAAAAAACAAACTGAAAGCCACCTTTTTTTAATCCATGTTTTTTTCTACTGGAATGTGTTTCTAGCCTCTCACATTTAATTAAACCTCTGTTTCAGGGGATGGTTTCTTCATGAATGCTATTGATTGAATACAATTACATTTCATAATACAATAGTTAATAGGCACAAGTGTTGTTTAACTAGCTCACTACATTAAAGCCTCATGTGTAACATCAAATCCACTCAAAAATTAGTTTTTAAAACTTTTTGATCTGTTATTTCAGGAATCCCTACATTGAAAGCTAATATGGTTCACTGTTGCTTTAATTGATATTTGGACCTCGTAAAAGGGAAGCTGGTATAAAACAGTGACACTTTCTATTTGCACACTAAAGCTTCGTAACGGCAGTCGTGTTATTGGATACTGCACAAAATCAGTGTTCAACAAACAAGGTAAAACACTGCCACTTCTAATCTGAGACTTGCATTGTAAAAAAGAAGGGGAGGAGGGACTGAAAAAATTAATTTATACTGAATCTGAATTTGGCTAGTTGCACAAAGGCAAGAAACAGAATACTAGAAGGGGAACAAAGAACTTCAATCAACAGCCAGATCAACGATTGCTTAAGGGAAGTTTTGCAGTTAAAAGGCTGATGTTTGGTTCCCAATCAACTACTATTTGCTTTTTGCTGATGAGAATTTTTCTTTCTCCTGAATAGCTAGCTAAAAGACTAATCAGTACAAGACACTAACAGACATATTTTTGTTTATGTGAACTTGCACAGCTGTCCATTAATTTTTTATGGAAAAGGCAACATTTTCATGTAAAAATATACAAAACTTTCTTAAGTCTTACTGTGATGGGAAAATTATAGAAAAGCATGAATTTAAGACATTTAATCAAGTTAATTTGCATTTCAATATCAATTAATCTAGTTTTGATAAAGGAGTACTTGTAGAATCAAAAGCTAGAAACTAAGACAAGCTAGAAACATTGTGTGAATTTGGTTTTGTTCTCTTAGCAAGTGTTAGCCATCCCCAAAATACAAATGGCTCTTTTCCATGCATTTATAAAGGTGGAATAACTTATCTTAAAGTTGCTGTACTGAAAATGCACACACATCCCATGTTGCTAAGGAGTTAACAAAATAAAGTACAGGCCAAAAACATCAAAATTAGAAACCAACTGTCTGAAACAGGTGTTCATCTTTTTACACAGTTATTCTAATATACTGAGGAAATAAAATTTTTAATATATTACATTACAGACAATTGTAATATATAAACATTGTACAATATATACAATTTAGGATTAAAGAATTGCAAGACTAAGAAATGAGACAACTTGAATACCAAGATAAAGAAAAATTATTCCTCTTATTCTAGAATTCCAATATAGATCAACAAATAGCAAAACACGCTTTTCCAAAGTTGCCTCATTCCTCCTCCTTACACTGCAAAAGCATATGGCAAAATATTCTATTTTTTAGCCCCCACAAGTAAACGCAAACAGCGCCAGCATTGAACAGCCTATGGACACAGCTAGAGCTTGCAGGAAGGGTCAAGGTAAGAAATTCTCCTCAATACCATTTTACAGCTCCTTTTGCCAGTTCTCAGGTGCACTGCATAAAGCTTCATCAAGAATACATTCAAACAGATCACGGAAAATGCAAAAAAAAAAAATTGTAAAACTTAAGCTAGACATTTTAAACAGACCTGCAGTAGAAAAGGGAGAAACTATGCTTAATAATCCCTTTTTTTATATCAGAGCTGTTTTGAAGTCAGCATGTAGATAAACAAACGTGCAACACAACCAGGTATTTAAGACTAAAACATGAAAACACCAGCATTGTATGACTATATCAAACAGGTTGCCAAACTTCATAAAATATTAGCAGGTTTACATGGACTTCTCAGCTCTGGAAAGAACAGAACGACAAATATTTACAAAACACACAAAAAAATTACCTTCCCTCTTTGTCATTTTCTTTCTTCTGTGAAAGACAGGCAGAATTTTACATTTAAATGAACATTTCTTTTAAAATCTGTACAGTTTGCTTCCAGTTGAAAACCAAGGAATACTAAATACAGATTTAAAGCTTGGTTTTGGTATTAACTTGTCCTTTTTTACCCCAAAACACCAAATGGTGCTTTGTCATAGTTTTATCATCTTCTGTTCTATTCTTACATGGCTTTCCCCCCTTAACAGTTTGTTTTGCTACATGACAGCCTTTATTTATCACATTATCCCTTCAGCAGATCAGATACTACCTCTTTGCTGGTGCTTTTCTTGTATTTGCATCTCATTAGCTCTGCTGCCCAAGACTCTCGTGCTGTTGGTGTTTTGTATCTTTGAGATACTTGAAGGCATAACATTAGCTATGACTTAAAAACCAAAGTAGTAGAGACTTGTCAATACCCAGTGATGGCCTTCTGTGACAGAGTGACCCCATCAGCAGACGAGGGAAGGGCTACAGGATGACATTTAGCTGCACTTCTGTAAAGCCTTTGACACAGTCCCTCAGAACATCCTTCTATGTGAATTGGAGAGAGATGGATTCAATGAATGGACTGTTAGATGGATCGGAAATTGGCTGGATGGGCAGATCCAGAGGGCAGTGGTCAACGGCTCAAATCCCGACAGACATCAGTGACAAGCGGCGTCCCTCAGGGGTCTCAACTGGGACCAGAATTACTTACTATCTTCATTCATGACACAGATGAAGGAATCAAGTGCACCCTCAACACATTTGCAGGTAACACCAAGCTGAGTGGTGCAGTTCACGCACCTGAAGGATGGGATGCCATCCAGAGGGACCTGGACAAGCTCAAGAAGTGGCCCACGGGAATCTCATGAGCTGTAACAAGACCACGTGCAAGGGCCTGCACCTGGGTCAGGACAGCTCCTGGTGTC
This sequence comes from Aphelocoma coerulescens, assembly GCF_041296385.1. Taxonomy (NCBI): domain Eukaryota; kingdom Metazoa; phylum Chordata; class Aves; order Passeriformes; family Corvidae; genus Aphelocoma; species Aphelocoma coerulescens. The sequence continues at coordinate 70,759,407 of NC_091017.1, read as the reverse complement.
AACACAGGCTGGGGATGAACAGATCAAGGGCAGCCCTGAGGACTTGGGGGTGCTGGGGGGTGAGGGGTTGGACACGACCCAGCCATGGGCACTCACAGGCCAGAAACTGCCCTGTCCTGGGATCATCCAAAGCACTGTGGGCAGCAGGTGAGGGAGGGGATTCTGCCCCTCTGTCCCACTCGGGTGAGACCCCTCCTGCAGAGCGACATCCAGTGCTGGGGTCTCCAGCACAGAAAGGACATGGACCTGTTGGAGCAAGTCCAGAGGAGGCCACCAAGATGATCAGAGGGATGGAGCACCTCTCCTATGAGGAAATGGCTGAGAGAATTGGGATTGTTCTGCCTGGACAAGAGAAGGCTTTGGGGTGACCTAATTGAGGCCTTCCAGTACCTGAAGGGAGCCTACAAGAAGGATGGAGAAGGACGTTTTACAAGAGCAGGTAGTAAGAGGAGAGATGGCTTCAAACTGAAGGAGGGTAGGTTTAGATTAAATGAAAGAAATTCTTTACTGTGAGGGTGGTGAGGCCCTGGCATGGGCTGCCCAGAGAATTTGTGAATATCCCATCCCTAGAAGTGTCCAAGGTCAGGTTGTATGGGGTTTTGAGCAACCTGGTCTAGTGGGAGGTGTCCCTGCCCATGGCAGGGGTTTGGAACAAGATGATCTTTAAAGTCCTTTCCAACCCAAACCATTTTACGATTCTATGAAATCTTTAGTAGAAAAGTGTTTAATCTGTATTTTAAACCCCACTGAATTTTGAAGCTAGACAGAGAAGCCTAAAATACCAGATATTTCAGATTATTACGGTAAACCAATCTGGATCACAGAGATTACACCTATAAGGTCATATTGTGTAGTAAGATGACTGACTTACTAAAACAAACAGTTTGTGTCACAATATACACATTTGAGAGCTGCTTTAGTCAAAAAAGGAAAGAAAATTTTCTTCTACTTGGTGACCGACAGTAACTAGAAAGTAAATACATTTATCAAGTTGATGAATGAGCCTATCCTGCAGCTATTCCATGTGTATGAGATTGCTTATTGTTCTAGCTAATGGGTCCATCATTCTGAAAATAATCTACAGTCTCCAACATTTCCCCTATGGTTAAGTTGGCATTCACAAGTATGTAATAGGGAGCAGTCACAGAAGTCTAATGTGATCTTCCAATTTAAAAATACCATCAAAAAGCAGTGATTAGTCATTGCCCAGGCAGCATGAGTAAGGAAAGGTCCACAAAGTTCTGGTTTGTAACTGAATTATCTCTTTTACTGATAACATGACTAGTCATTCAGAGGCAAGACCCAAATCTATACATATATATAAAGAAAAAATAGGATCTATCCACATATAAATTTTTAATCTAGTTCTCAGTAGAACCCCAGTATCTCCATCTTTCACAGAATATACCAAAGGAGTTGATATTAGAATGTGCCCAAATAAAGCAGCAACAATCTAGCAACAAAATACCTCCATCCCTACTTCTCTACTGTTGCAAAGGTGGAATATTTGCCAATTAATAACAGATGTACTGTAGTCTCAATAATAAATACAGCTAGTTAGAAGTAATCAACAAAGTAACTGTGTAAGAGGTTATGGTTAAAACAGACAAATCCCACTGACTTGTTGAAATATTCAAAAACACTCCCCCAATAGTTTTAGAACTCAAGAATGAATGAGATTAATTATTAAGCTCTCTTTTAAAACTTCCTTGATGCCTGGAGTCTAAAGGTGGCAATCCCTAAAAATAAGGACTCCATAGGGATTCAAACAGCTCTAGCTCTGTAAGCCTGATGATCATACCAAGCAACATAAAATGTATCAAAAGCTAAAATGAGCAGACAACAATATGAAGATCTGTCTGGGAAGAAGTAACGTGACTTCTGCAGAGGGAACCTCTTGGGAGCTCTGTGAAAGGGTCAAGAAGCTTGAGAAGAATAGTGAAGCATCTGTCAAGCCTCTGGATTTCCAAACAGGTTTTGTCAAAATACCTCATTAAAGGCTTTTAAGGAAACTAAGGAGCTAAAACATTAAGAGGGAAGGGTCTAAAAAGGATAAATAATTTTTAATCACAAAGGGAGAAGCTGTTAAACAATCACTTCTCAGAAGGGTGGGATGTCATGGCTGAGGTTCTTCAGCACCCTGGGAGCTTTATTTTTGTGTATGATCTGCAAAAACAGAGAGAGCAATGAGCTCTGAAAGGTTACTAACAATGCAAGATTATTCAGGGTAATAACCAGAACAGACTGAAGACCTGACCAGGATCTTAAAGTCTCAATAACTTTACTAAAAGGTAATAAAATGGTAAGACTTAACCGGTAAACACATGGAGAATAATTTTAGCATCAGATACAGAATGACAGCCTCTGAGATCACAAGCAGCATCTTGGGGCTTTAGCAGACAACTTCAAAAAGAACCTCAGCACACCACTTAGCAAAAAATCCCAAGTCAAATACCGGGAACCACTGAAAACCAGCAGAAAACAATTATGCCACTGTGCACATCCAGAGTTTGCTCATATCTTGAGTAATTGCAGTTCTGATTCACTTATTGCTAGGAGTAAATCGTATAACTGAAAACTTTTTAGGGCAAGAGAGAAGGCATGATCAAAGGTCTGTGGACAACTTCTGATCAAGTAGGCTCTGACTTTTCCAATCTGAAAAAGTAACCGCATAGACAAAATGTGACTTAGGTCTACAAAACCACAACAGGCAGGAAAGGCCAGACAGGAATCAGGAGCAAACAAAAGCAAGTGGGAACACAGACTTACAGAACTCTCTGTAAAAGGACAATTCTCAGATGAAGTTTTTAAACAATATTAATAGAGGCTGGACAAGTCAGTGGAGAAGTTAATACATCCACAAAACATGGGAGGCTGAAATAGTAGCTTATAGATACATAAAATTTTGTTATATTTTTCAGACCTGTTCTCAAAAATTTTATTTAACATCCTACCCAAGGTAAAAACTGGTAGACAAATAGTCTGAATTTTGTATAATTTATGAGGAAACTAATTCAAGACATTAATTTTTACATTCAAACACATTAAATTACTTTTAAGCAGTATTCCACTTGAAGTGTTGTAAAATCATGGAATGACAAAGGGATTTGTGAATAACGTCTTAAAATGAAGTTCATTCAGAAACACTGTTGTAAGGCCTTGAATATGATCACACTTGCAAGCCTAAGATAGTAAGTAGTCAGAATAATAAGATAAAATTTCCTTCTCAAAAGTCAAGTTTTGTGCATGCTAAGTTGTATTTAACCTGTAAAAGGAATTAGGTCCAGGACAAAGAACTCATGATTCTATTTCCACTACCAGTAAAATATTTCATAATTTAATTGGTACACTTTTTTCTGTATTTTCTGTATTTTTTGTATTTTCTGCCTTTATATTGTGGTTATGCTTCATGGTTCAAGCTACCGCCACTGTGTCATCTTGAGCTCTATGAACATAACAAAATGAGAGATCCTGCATCATACACACAAAGAAAGCCAGCTGTCACAGAAACACAGAGAACAAAGGTAACTCCTCTAATGTCTGCCCTCTGCTTCATGATATTAATACTGCAGGGAAACTGAGGACTCACCACGAAACAGGTTATCCTCTAAACAGTAAACCAAAATGAAGTCAGGTTTTCTACTGATCTCTGTAAGATCCCTAGTGTCTAATAAAAGTTGAACTGAAGCATGGCATTTGCTTTATTACAAGCATTAATTACATTATCTCCCCGCTATCAAGTTCCTTATTGTCATTAAATATGCAGAACCTTAACCCATGACCTCTATTCTTCTATCAGCTTTGGCTGAAGTGGTCCAATAGGCTTAGAAGCCACTTCTGCACTTTGTTAGGCTCCTTCAGCACACACACATTCACAGACAGATCTGTGCCCACAGGCAACATGGTCACATCAACCCCTTTCTCTCAAATGAAGCCAAGGTAAAATGTGTTTAGATCACAATTTAATCCCATGCACTGATGCAAAAGTTAACTTTTTAGTATTTGCCAGACACACTTTTCCTGTAAAACAGCAGAGTACAATGGAAGTAATGACCCAGGTACCATTAGCAGCAATGCCCTCTTGGATACGTTAAGCAGGTAATGTAACATTGATTTCAGTGATACAGAGACATTAGACGATTAAAATTCAGATGTTCTTCAAATCTTTTGCAGAAAAGCCAACATCCAATAAAAAGCTATCTGCATTAAAAAATAAATATGGGTAAATTCCTTAACCCTGCAACACTCTATTGTCCTTAAAATCGACATTAATGATGCACCAGTCACTGCAGTACAAGGACACAGGAATTTATGTACATGCAAATTACTACCAAGACATCAAGTTGCTCTTACCTTGAACTAGATCTTGACTTTACATCTTCCTTTGCTGTCCTTTCACTACTAGCATCTTCATTGTAGTCCATTTTTTTATCACACAGTTGTTTTCTCTTCTCCCATTTCTTCTGCTGATTTGAGATGCTTTCTGCTTCTCCTTGGGAGTCACTTTCTGCTCCTACCTGTGAACCTGAGGAATGTGCCAGGCACTTAGAGGAGATTGGCAGTTTTTGCTCTTCACTGCCAAAGTCTCTTTCTGCTAACAAAGCAGAAGTTTCAGGTTTTAATGGTTCCTGCTCAGGGACTGAATTGTCCAAGCTATCTACATGGTCCATTTCCTTAGACTTTACTAATGTGTATGAAGCATTTACAACACCTCCTGCAGAATGTTTAGCCTTTAAACCTTCAACACCGTCCTCCCTGCTGTCTTCACAGCTGCCACAACACACACAGGAATTAATTAGACAGTTTGTGGCAGCTATACTGAGTTTATGGGATTCATCCTCCTCCTCATTTGCTAATGGATTAGCAGATCCAGGAACACAACTAATAGCTGCTTCTGGGGTTGTTACTGGGGATTCTGAGCTAGAAGGAGATTTAGGATTGAATATTACAGTAGCAGATATTTTCATTCCCCCTGTCCTGTGAGCTATGACTTCCGCCGTTTCTGCGTCATCGGCATATGCATCCCAGCCATTGAGGTATAATTGTGAGTCTGGACCTTCTAGACAGCTGCATGAATTTGGAACTGAAATGCCAGACATCTGTTTTCCATCTTCAACATTATTATTATTGCTTAAGTCACCTTCAGCATCTTTTAAAAGCAAAGCTTCCTCTGTCTGATGGCCATTCTCATAAAGCAAAGCATCTCTATATTGCAGGTTCTGTTTTGAATCGTGGCAAGGGTTATTCACCCAAGCAAATGTATCACTTACTGAATCCAACCCAGCAAGAGCTTCTCCTGCTCCATCTAGGTCATCCATAAAAAAAACTCTGTCCTCTTCATCAGTTAAGTTGTCAAGATGGTGTCTTGTTGGTGAAGCTTCTGTGCTGGAACTATTTCTTAGGCTAGGTCTGTGAGCTGGAGACTGACAGATGCTTGGAGGGGAAAGCAGAGAAGACATTTCATCTCCAACTCTGTGTACCATCCTGTTCAGCTGCTCCAGCTCCTGCTCATCATACTGCATGGAACAAGCCAGCTCAGCCTCTGTGTTCTCAGCTTTTGCTGAAAGTTCCTTAGGAGGCAAAGCTGCAGTTATGCCTGGCGTAATGACAGAGGGTACTTCAGGATCTGCTCTGACAGGAAAATCTACATCTTGAGAGATGCAGAGGTTACGTTCCAGTGTGTGCAGTTCATCCTCGGTCAGTGTCTGAAGGAGATCCCTGAAAATGAAGAAATACACACATCACTTGTCATTTATAATCATGAGGCATTGATGTTACAGATTTTAAAAAAGCTTTTACTGTTAGTGCAGAAATCCAGAACTTGAGGGCACAGAGTACTTTCGGCTGTGTAATGCAAGCTGCATTTGGCATTTATATCCAGAGCATGTGACTACCAATGCCTGACTTTAAGATTACTCATGCAAATAGAGGGTATAAAATTACATACATGCTTGTAGTGAAGCCTCAAAATAAATCAAAACACACACACAAATGAAACTTTTCCCCTCCCCATCACTTATAGTGAAAATGTCACCCACAATTAGATTTATTTTGTCATTTTAATTTTTTAATTCACAAATTTGACTTTGATTAGCAAACCAATTTTCCATCCTTCAAGTTGATTCAGAAAATTATTCTGCAAAAGGGTACTGCAAAAGTTTCACAGCATTATACTGTCAGATGAAAGAATTCAATAAAATCGTAATATTGCTTATGTAACACTGGTATCTGGAAGCCTGATCACTGAAACAGGGATTGGAAGTTGGCTCCCTCCTGCCTCAAACACTGAACTCAGTGTTCTGGTTTTGACTGGCATAAGCCTACTTTTCTTCACAGTGGCTACCATGAGGCTGTGTTTTGGATTTGTGCTGGAAGCAGTACTGATAACCCAGGAATGTTTTGCTATTGCTGAGCAGGACTTAAACAGAGCCAAGGCCTTTTCTGCTCCTCACCCCACCCCACCCACGAGGAGGCTGGGGGTGCACAAGGAGCTGGGAGGGGACACAGCTGGGGCAGCTGACCCCAGAAGACCCAAGGATATTCCACACCATATATATGGCACCATGCTCAGTACATGAGGCAGGGGGAAGAAGGAGGAAGGGGGGGATGTTTGGAGTGGTGGCGTTTGTCTTCCCGAGTCACGGTTACGTGGGATGGAGCCCGGCTGTCCTGGGGATGGCTGAACACCCTCCTTGGGAAGTGGTGAATTAATTCCTTGTTCTGCTTTGCTTGTGTGTGGGGCTTTTGCTTTACCCATTAAACTGCCTTTATCTCAACCCATGTCTTTTCTCATTTTCACTCTTCTGCTTCTCTCCCCAAACCCATTGGAGGGGTGAGCAAGTGGCTGCATGGGGCTGAGTTGTCAGCTGGGGTTAAGCCACACCAGTTCATTAAGGAGTAAAGCTTCTGCATGATGTTAAGAACAAGGCAGATCTAGAAGCAAACACTGAGCAATTTAGTAAACTGTATTTTCTGTAGACATGCAGCATCTTCACTGTTACCAAGTGTCCTCAGTACTGCAGTTTAGGACTATGGGCACCTGAAATAAAAATGTTTTTAAGTGCTTGGTAACTTAAAAACAAATCCACAAGACACAGCAGCACTTAATTTTAGGTTTGAATTTGATTTACACTGTCCTTCTCAATTAGAAGCCACATACACAAATATCCTCTGTCAAGAACTGCTGCTATCATTTTCAAAGATCAGTAAGAGTATTTTAGCATAAATGAATGGATGGGAAAAGCAAAACCCGTTCAACAGAGGTTAGGAGGCCATTATTCCTCATGTGTTTAGGAATCATTTGTTAGCAGGTGACATACAGTTGGCATAATAATAATAATATGCACATATTAAAAGAATTCCCTTACAGGAGTAACTTTAGTGTGAGACTAAAAAAACAAAGAAACATTCAACATTTTGAATTTTTGAATCTTGATTTCCCATAAGTGGTTTACATTCTTAGCTTGTTAACTCAAAGTTCACAAGTACTACCAATTTTTCAAATAGCTCAAAAAACACATTACTACTATCTGACTTGTTGGGGTAACTTTATGATGTGTATCTCCTATCGCTTGCTTTATGCCCAGACATGAATTCTGTGCCTTTCTGTAAGGAAGAGAAGGGTGAGCCGGTGGAATTCTTTTGGCGCTTTGTTCAAAAACAGAGATAAGCTCGCTGGCTTCTCCTGCCCGGCTGCTCCACTTCTGCAGCAGGGAAGAGAGTGGCATCTCCCGCTTTCTCGTTAGCTTTTTGTTCATTAGCTAAAGCAAGGAGTTTCCCTGGAACTTCGGTTTCTTCTTCTTCTCTTCTGGACTGTTCAACAACACCAAAACATCGCTGGGAGACCTTACACCTCGGCCCGGAGGGGCCCAAGCTGACCCAGCTCTGAGAGGAGAAAGCCACACCCACACAAACAACTCTGAAATCTGCCCAGGTTTTCTCCACAGCGAGAGGTTCTATTATTTAGCATTATTCTTCTCCCGTGCCTGCGTGCATTGTGTTTGTTAAATAAGTAACTTTTTTTTTCTTTTTTCACTTTCCTCTGAAGAAAAATTCTTTCCAAACCTGGTGGGGGAGGGGTGGCTGTAACCTCCCTTCTATCAGAGGACATTCATTTCGGACGTTTCCCTTAATTTGTCTCAAACCGGGACACTTGTGCATCAGCTACCTGCATTTTGAAAAAGCTAACAGTTTAAATAAGCATGCTTAAGTCAGAAAAAAATTATGGCTATGTATATTCCACATAATTAGCATTTTATTTTTAAAAAAATCTTGCTTATATGAGTAATGTGACCCTGAAAAAAATTCTAAGCCTCGAGAAGTACCACCTTGTAAGAACAATTACACTACTGTATCCCCCCTTTTCACTGCTCACACTCTGTGACAGAGAAGTCAGAATTTCACAGAATCATTCCATACGCATCTTCAAACCCAAAGTTTGACAATTTTTTCAGTCATAAATGAGTAAGAAAGGAAAATGGGCAATCTTTGTTAGACCCACCTGCCTAGTAAGCTATAAACCAGTATTGCTATTTGGCACACTAGAACATTTTAAGTATCTATACACTCATTTCTTTTGTCTACATAGGATGTAATGATATCACCTTACTATTACTCGGAGCTTGTATTTAACCAGTGTCTGTAAGAGATTAAGCAACTTGAACCAAACCACTACAACACCTTAAAACCAAACAGACTGAGAATGGCTTAAGCTTTAAGGTTAACATAAATACAGTAGTATTATCATTGTTTATTTTTGAAATAACTATACCAATAGGATTAATAAAAACACAGAATAATATAATTGCTGCCATGAGGCTTTGTATTATGAATTTTCATTTTGTTAGTTTTTACAGAAACACTGATGTAGAATTTTATAAGCATAAACAAAGTAACATGAGATTTTAAAAACAGTTGGGAGTTCTCATTTTAAAAAAACACAACAAGAGTAAGCACACAAATGTAACAGTGAAGGGTTTAAGCCTGTCCCTCACATATAGTAAATAAATTGAGGATAGTAAATAAAGCCTGATTAAAAAAATAACAAGAACAAGAACAACAACCACCACCAGTGAAATCAGCAGACAGTCCTCATTGTCTTTTCAGGTGAGTCAGATCCACGCAGCCTTGGAAGAGTAACATAACCAGTTGAATTACATGTGGTAGTCTACCACTCCTATTATTTCAGTCGTGAAATAATCCTGCTTTAAATTCAAAGGGAATATGCTCATTTTCCTAATTCAAACACTGGAAATTTTGCTATTAACAAATACAGCTTATTCTAAAAGAGATTCAGGTAATTATCTTCATTTCTCTGGTTAAAAATTCCCTAGATTCACCAGCCATTTTTAAAGATGACAAACGTTTGGTCAACAGTTACCTTTTAGATATACTGTATATTAGATTCTACAGGAGTCACTGCCAACCTGCCATGTTGTAAAATGACTTGTTGTAAAATGAAGATACTGAAAATGAATGTTAACCAATATATGGACAGAAATGTGACATTTCACTACTAAAAAACTAAACATCAGGTGTCATCAGTAAATTGTAAGGTTTAATTAAACTGTAGCTACTTCAGGGGTTCATTTCCTTTTTGGTGAAGAACCTTTAACTCATTGTGCTCATATGGGCAAAAAGAATTTCTTCCTCTGCTTACACTATTCAGAAGCCACAGGTAAAGTCAGTTTCTGCAATCCACCCTGACAAGCAGCAGAGTGCCTTCTTCTCAGAGAGGTTTCAGAAAATACTGAATTTTAAAAAGTTCATGGTGAGGTTTCACCTGCTTTTACTCTTTTTGGCATTGTGTCACAGAAAGGCAATCTAGCTTTCAAAATACAAGGAACATTTTTCTTTCAGTGGTTACAGCTACTGGCACAAAAACAAAGCAAGTTCTTCAGATGTGCTCTGCCTGTTACAAGCAGTAGAAGAGATTTGCTCTGCCTACTGCAAAACCTGAAAACCACTGCGAAAATGAACATATTTTACTCTACTGCCAATATCCAGGGTACAGAAATGAGTTATTCAAACACATGAGGCCAGATGTCCATTTAAAGACAAGTTCGGCTAAACAGAGGACGAGTCCACCTTAATCCTGCACATTCTTCAAGCCTCCTCCGCTAACTTTGCTCCTATTCTGACTAGAATTTTAAACTGCCTTGTCAGAGAATAGCTTTGTTGTTATTGCCAGCCCATGCTTCAGTTCATGCTCCAAAGGAGCAAAACCAGCTGCCTCAATGGAGCTGCCACTGTAGGAGCCTGGAGCAGGTACACACACCCTCTGCACTCAGCTCTGCGCACCAAGTCCACAAATCTGTCTGACACATCCACGCTGAGAAACCAACACTGAGATATGTAACAAACAGCACTGGCACTCCATTACTGCCACAGTTTTGAATCAGTTAAAAGTTTTGAACACAGCCACCTTGGAAAGCTAGCCAGTTTTTCCCCAATCATTGTGCACACTCTAAAAGAACACAAATTTCATGCTGCCCTCACCCAATTCTTTAACACACAGCATGTATACTGCATTTTATTTCTAGTCAATGATACAGAAATGCTTCAGCATACTTAAAATGGTACAATCCTCTGATTCAGCACCCTGCACCACTTGAGGTGCAATTTGCTTGATTCTGCACCACCAAAAACCACAGGGACCCTGCCATCACTTGTAATGGTCCAGAAACAAGCATCAGGAAAGCAAGGAGCTCTGAAATACGGCAGAATTAAGGAGTACTGAAAAATTCCAAGTTTGCTGACTTTTGAAAATCTCTGTACAGCAGCCTCAGAAGTATATACAGCAGAGGTAGTATTTTATCACAAGAAGGTTCAGTGCCACAGGCACCTAAGTTACGTATCTATGCATAGAGCAGATGATGTGATTTGTATACTTCCTAAGCTGACTGCAGTAGTTTGGCAGAAGCAGTTCAAATGGCTTAGCTTCAAAGGCACAGAGGTAACACTACTATATAATTATGCATTGGTAGATGTATAAAGTACCAATGCTAATGTTTTACATATAAAATAAAAGTCAACACAAGTACCTGGCTTAGATATTAATTAAAACATTCAAAGCCATAATTTGCTGCTCGACCTTTCCAAAAACTAATCAAGAACCTTACTGCTTTTTCTCAGAGTCTCAACAATCTATTGTTTTCAAAGTTGTCAGCTACCAGGACACCAAAAATTTTCATACCTAATAGATATTTATCTTCTCTGCTAGTTCTGATTAAATTACGTGGATCAACATAATTAAATACAGTACTTATCTTTGCCTTATGGGTATTTTAGGACAATACAGTTTAAAACTTAATTACCTGTAACCCTACAAAATAATCAGCTCTGTATTCGATGTTACTCCATGAGCTATAATATTTAGTTGGCTAAAAAGTTATAGAACTTTACAGAGAAACTCACTGGGATGTGATCACATTCTGCACTAAGATGATGTTCTATATTCTTACAACAGGCACACAACTGCAATACAAAATGCAGCTCTTTCAACAGAAGACTTCTGAATCTACTTTCATGCCTTAACTACTGGTGATAGAGACCAGAGAAAAGACTCCAGGATGAAACACTCCTCTTTTGCTGGGGAGCAGAAATATCAGGATCAAGTATCTCATTCCATATTCTTCATAGGTTTCTATGAACATTCTCACAGAGTAGGGATTGCAGCCTGATGAGTCAAAAAAACCTTTGATAAGAAAAAAAAAACCTACACAGCTTAGGTACTTTTAAAAGTAATTCAATTATCCTACATGAACAGCACACTTACTTGTATCTCTTTGTTATTTTCAGTCAATATATTTTTCATTCAAGAATATTACTAAAGGATCTTTTTGAACTCAGTTCTTGCCAGTATTTGAGTTCAATTCAGAGACTGCCAGACATGGAATTTCATATTACTTCTTGCTTGAATTTTTGCTCTGATAGATGTTATCTCACTACGAACGTTTTGCAAACTTTGTCTCCTAGACAACTGAAATCACATTTTTTTAATGTTCCCTTTCCTTCACAGAATAAATACAAGTCTTAAAGTATATCAGAACTTTTCCAAAATTGAATCTGGAAGTCTTTTTATTTTCTAAAGTTTGCATTGAAAACTGTAGTTATTGAACAAACAAGCATTTCACAAATCTGTTCTCAACCCCAGAACTAAGTTTACAGTAACTGAAATGGACTGTGCAATACACTGACTTCATTGATTTTCATTTTCCACATTGTAAAATATGAGGATAAAGCAGAAAATACAGATTATGAGAAGCATATTAGCTTTTAAATATCCTTTTGGCTTTAGACAGCAAGTGGAATGTTGGTGAAAATATCTGCAATAGCCACATATTGGGAATAAGGTGTTTTAATGTAACTTCATGCACTTTTCAAGCTTCGGTACCAGTAAAGCTTTTTCCTCCCTTCTAAATTGTTTTGTTTCTCAATTCATGTTGTTGTTCTTAACCCAGTGTTTTATAAAACCATAATCACTCAAAAAACCCCAGCAAACCAAACATGTTGATTTGCCAATTTTAATTCTCAGATTTCAATATGAATATCACTAATGTACGTAAAAATAAGACTTCTAGACAAAAATACTAGGAAGTCTTCAAGGGACACAAGAGGATGTGGTCTAGATATTTATAAAGGCTCACTTCAGAAATAGCTCCCCCCCAAACCACCCCTGACAGAGCTTACATTCTCCCTCAGGAGATGCCTCACCTCTAAGGGATGAGAGAAGATCAATCTGGATAAACTATGTGAAAACTATTCTTACATCAAGCTGTCACCATGACATCCAGGGAAGGCGATAAACTGCTGAAAATTGGACACAGGGAAAAAAAAAATACCTGCCAAATTATGTCTAGAGATTTCTAGGAATAAAAGTTGCAGTTGGTATATAAATTTGAATTCCAAGAAAATAATGGGGCTTATGGATTAAGAAAAATTTTTAACACCCAGATAAAATACCTGAGGAGTGAACATAAAGATCGTTTAAAAATACAGCTTAATTTCTCCAAAGTAACAGATCACAGGTCTTCTAAAGACCTCAACTAAGAAAAAAATATTTTAATGCTCTTTACACTTGAGCCAAAGCCCACATCTCCAACGGTAACCAAGACTGAAGCATTATGGAAAGAAATATAGTGATTCACAATATGAAAAACTGATAGTCATTTCTATTAGGTTAAGAATTATCTGAGTATTGCATCAAAGCATAACGAGAAAATGTAATAAGCCTAGTTAAACAGAAACATTGATGCTAATTAGAAACAGAATCTCCCAAAAATAAACTATAACTTTAGTATTTCTGGCATCATCAAACCACAAGGAAGATCTGAAATGCTATAAAATAATACTCAAGAAAAAGAAACTATCACAGAGATTAGAAGTTCAGAAAACTACCATGAAATGAAAAACTACAGTTATTTCACGGGTGTATCAGGCTGATGAGAGGAAAATGCAGTTTATGGTTAACATAGCAAACAGAAACACTTTTCTAAGCATTTATGAGTTTTCAGGCCTCTGATTTTCACTTCAGAGGAAAAGCAGTTACACCTATCTTTTATTACTTGCCTTATTTTTCTTAGCAAAGTGTGAAAAGGTCTGAAGAGCTCAGACATATCTTCTGGTTTATGGTCCAAGTTTAATGGTCCCTCGGAGTAGACAACAAGGCCACTGTAATTCAAACACATGCATGAGCACACACAGAAATGAAAACTTTATTACACAGAGCAACCACTGAATAGTCAGAAAAGCAACTGTACATAAACATTAGAATGACATCTAACTACACCTCGTTATCTTATTTTTGTCTTATTCACCCACAGTTAGAATTAGATGCCATTTAAAGTAACAGGAAAAAGATTCTCTCCACTCTGTTCCCCCCTTAAACACGGCAGAAAAAGCAATGGAAGCATAAAGGGAAGAACACACATTTATTTCATTGCTGCAGCTGACTGATTAAAAAAAAAACAAAACAAAACCACAAAGGAAACCAAAGGAAACCTATTATCAAGTCCACTGGGGAAATTCCACTGATTTGAGATACTGCAGATGTCTTATTCTCTCCAGTCTAAATAATTTCCAGGTAAGGCAGTGGACTCCTGAGCTCCTAGTTTTCTACCTCTAGGATAAATATAACCTGGTATTGACATATAGTAAAAAAAGAAAACAGATATTCTTAATCACATAAAACATATGTTGAAGAAACCACACTTCTAAATCAACTCAGCAGTTGTACAAATTTCCCCGGAAACAGGTAAGTTCACAGTCCTGAGAGCCTCCATGTACTTCACTGTAGATATCTCAACAGCTCCTCCTGACCAAATCACCACTGCCCAAACCTGTTTGTGTGTCAGGGATTAAACAAAACTCACCTTCATATCAGCTGTACCATACCATACTGTGTCTGAGAGTGGATTCCCACCAGGCACCACTCCTCTTAAAACTGTTTAATCCTCTGCCCACTGCAAAAACAGTGTATGTTTCCCAAAGGCAACCCATTCTCACACCTGAGATGACATCAGTTTTCTTTTTCCAAGGCCAGTTTCCCCTTCCTGTCCATAGTGTCAGTGCTCTGTTACCCAAGGTATTTCAAAGTCATGTTCCTTTTCTTAAACTCAAACTACATTATGCTTCAGAGCTATCCAGCATCCAAATCATCCAGAGTAACAGGGATCCTCAGCTAACTAACAAGACTATCAAAGTACTTTGGCCACCAGTTATTCCCTAGCAAGCACCGTGTGACCACCAAAGCCTCTCCTGATGTCACAAGCTATATGAATTCCTCTGAAGTATTTAAAAAAAAAGACCAGGGGATTAGGGATTTGAGGGCAGGAGCAGGGAAGAGAAGATGAGAGAGAGAAAAAGTTGCTTCCTTTGCAAGTCACTTTTTTTTTTTGTGGCTTAAGACAAATTCCCTTGTTGCCAAGGGTACAGCATTTCATCTTTGTTTTCTGTGCTTTCCAAGCTTCAACAAGCAGGTTGCCACAAAGTGAAGCAGTTATTGCTGACTCATGTCTTATGTTCTGCATAAGCAAATGTTACTACTTTGCTCAGTGAAAGCTCAAGGCTACTCTCCTCAAACTTCTACCTGATGCCAAGTCACTGTTTCTTTGGCTTTCAGGCACAGTTTGCTTTCCATAGAATTTAATTCTCTGAAGAAGTTTTTAAAAAAAAAATAAGTGGGCTAGAACACCACAAGAAAAAAAAAAATAAAAGGATTATGAAATGGCTTCTGTATAACATTTGAAAGAGCTCTGAAACAAAGCCTGAATATAGCTGTAGCACTAAAAAGAATTAAAAATTGCTAAAAAGTGTGTCTTAATATTTCCTACAAGGCTTGTGTTTCTTCCAGAAAACACTGTATCTGGATGGGGTAGTTATTCTGTGGAACTTCACATGAGAGTGATTTCTTTCCATATCACTGGATAATTAGGAGCAGTTAAACTTTTTCTCTTCTTCTCTATCCTTCTTTGCAATTTGGGATAGACATGATCTATTTTCCAGAGAGTCCCTGGTTTTCCAGTTAGTCATGATGTGTTCTTCTTCACTGTGTCTTCCAGCAGCTTCAAACTGAGTTCTCACATTCCTGTTGTCTTCCAATAATCAGATTATTACTGTTATTATTTTTAGAATGACAGTTAGAGACAATATACTATTTAACAGGAACAATAGACCACAGAGATTTCCTGAGGAGAAATGTATTACACTCAGGATTTGAGGTTTTTTATTTCCCTCAATTATACTACTTATATTAGCTAACTTTAAAACATTCACAATGGTAAAATATTAAAAATATGCTGGCTTTACTCCAGAGAAGCTGCTGCCTTACTAAATCATGAAGACTCATTAGGAAAAATGCATCTGATTTGTTCAATATTGCAAAAACTGCATGAAGCAAAACCACTGTTGTAATTTAGTTGCCTTGAGTGGTCAATACAGGGTACAAATCTACACAGAAGTTACACATATTAATACTTTCCTTCAAGAGAATTAAGCCTAACTCAACAGTTACAATGCAGTTTGCCATGGTAATTCCTTCTGAACCTAGAGTCATTGAGAAAAATACACAAATTTAATTGAAAATTTGTCATTTTCAAGACTTGGATCCTTAAGTCAACTATTTTTGAGTGTCACAAAATATGTGCTTTCAAAAAATATTTCCAACAATATGACATTGCAAAGACTGATGTTTCTAGTTTTTAAAATTTGCTGGAGGATGCCTGATCAATGTTCCTGCCTTTATATTTAGAGACCTACCATCTTTCTTTGTGTTGATATTCTACATTAAACTGGTAATGATTTAGAACAAAACAACCCTCCTCTTTAATTCTTTTTAAAGAGCGTTAAAGCAAACTCATGTGAAAGACAGTCCATCAAAATTCTAAACACAGCTTTTCAAATCTTCAATAAACCTTTAAATGAGGCAGAGTAGACAGTAGTTAAAAATTACTTACCATACAATGGCTAATCTTGGAATTGTAAACATTAAAGCTGGTTCATAGTCATCTATCATATCTTGAGTGAGGTACCCAAGCCTTAACGCTCTAAGCAAAAGAATGAAATTATTTGGTAAGACATCAAACTCTCAAAGAACATATTTTGTTAAAGAAAAAACGGAAAAAAATGTTATAAGCCAAACCAAACTGACAGTATTTAATTCATGCACTGGTTTTGCACCTAAACCACTGTGTATATAACTGACTGCTTAAGTCTTTGCTTTAAAGAAAAAATAGTACAATAAAAACATGAATCCAAGAAAAAATCCCTTGAAACACTTAAAGCTTTTAGTCACTCAAAACCCAATTCCGTTTTATGAAATTTTCTCGATTTACTATTTCATGTCAAGCTTCAGCTTGATACTGAAGACCACTAGTGCTGACAATTTTTCAAATAAAACAAACGTTTTTAAAGTAATAGGAAAAGTATTTGGTTTCATTTTCAAATATAAATTGCTCTAATTATCAAGGTCATTCTCCCCCTTAACTAACAAAAAAACCATCCAAGAACAGCCCAGTTCTACACAGTAACTCTTACTGAAGTCTAAGGATTTAATATTTGGGGGAGACTTCATTGTCCTCAAATACCTTCTCAAATGTCTTAAACCCCTTTTAAACTAAACCCCATTTTGTTTGGATTTTTTACTTGGCTGTATTTTCCAGGTTTCTTCACAATTTCCAGATTTCACCATATGTTTCAATTTCAAATTTCTTCTCTGACTTGTTCATATCAGTGCTTAAGATAGCACTTAAAACTGCACATTAGCCCTGCTTTTGGTCCCCAAAAGAATGGAAACAACTTTTTCTTATTCCTTGTCAGCACTTTTCTGGCCAATACTGCTGGTGGTGGATGGGACACGACCACAAAGCAAGCCCTGGTTGGTGCCAATAGTGGATGGACACACTGGTGTGTGGCCCACCCTCACTCCCTGTTTCCTTCCTACAGCTCCCACAGGTTATCCAATGCTACAAGTAAGAAACCATCTTTTCCCTCTTACTGGGCAAATACAGAATTACAGAATTGTCAGGGTTGGAAGGGACCTCTGGAGATCACCCAGTCCAACCCCCCTGCCAAGACAGGGTCATCCAGAGCAGGTGACACAGGAATGTGTCCAGGTGGGTTTGGAATGTCTCCAGAGAGGGAGACTCCACAACCTCGGTGGGCAACTGTTACAATACTCAAAGTAAAGAAAATAAAGAAATTCTCCCTCATGTTGATGTGAGCTTCTTGTGTTGTAATTTATGCCCATTCCTCCTTGTCCTGTCCCTGGGCACCATGGAAGAGAGCCTGGCACCTTCCTCTTGACACCCACTCTTGAGATATTATTGTGCATTGATCAGATCCCCTCAGTCTTCCCTCATCTAAACAGGCCCAGATCCCACAGCCTCTCCTCTTAAGAGAGATGCTCCAGACCCCTCATTATCTTTGTGGCCTCTGCTGGACATGTGTGTGCCATAGGTGAACACGTGTATGTGTAGTACCTCTCTGACTGATGGCAGGTTAATTCCTCCTACTTGTTGTGACTTTTTTTGAGTTGTAATCCTGTCTTCCAAAATGCCTGAAACACCTCTGATCCTGGAGTCATGTACAGATTGTGGCAGCGTTCTCCATACTCCTCCATTTCTAAATGAAAGGATCGACCCCACCAGACCCAGAGTCCTACCTCACAAGCTTTCCTAAACATGACAGTAAAACCAACATTTATTTTAAGGGCCTTTTACAGTCAACTGGTGTCTAATAGTTCTACACAAAATATGATTCACTAATTTCCTTTTAAGAACACTGCTGCGCTGCTCAAAACCCCACTTAAGCTGAGTATTTCACATGCTGTTGCCCTCTACTGCCCACCTGCAGGCTAGTTAATCTGTCACAAGGGGGAAGAAAAAAAAGTTGTTCAACACATTACAAATTCACACTTTTCTTTGCACCTTATACTTCTAGAAGAACTTATGAATTGCTGAATTATTTGATTTCTTTCATCATCGCCCCTTCATAAATACAGAGCCAAGGACCAGTCCTTTGAGATTTTAAAGAACTTTTACAAGTTCTTTATGATAATCACTGGAGGTTCACAGATGATTTGAATCATCTCCCCATGTATTCTTGCATGAAATACCATTATGATGCCTTGAACAGATTTAGCTTATTTTAATGCTTAGTCTTCATGTACACATCTGGAACCAGGCATACCAACAATACTGGTACTGTTGGATTATGAACTCTCTTGTTTTGTATTTTCTTAATGTAGAAAACAAAAAAAGCACAGGCTTGTGCCTGGCAAGCGTGCTTAATACCTTTAAACTTTGTACTTGGATACTTACTAGAAAAGAAAAAATACCTGGTGTTTTATGACAATTCTTCAAGATTATAGTTAATGTACTTCTATAACAATCCACACAGAAATTAGACACAGAAATTAAGATCTAGTCCTTAACTTACCTCTCCACAGTTTCACAGAACAGTACGATCACCTCTTGCTGTACATAGTATTCTTTTGGAGACTTCACAGGTACCATGGCCGACACGTAACTACAAAAATTATAAAATAACGTACCACTGTTTCACATGCTTTAACAAATAAGATTATAAATAAAACCCAACCTAGGGCAAATAACCTCAGAAACCTGTACCAATCTCAGATTTCCTGTACCAATTTGTATTTATTTCAACAGCACTCGCTATGAAAACTGTACTGTACAAGAATCTGTAAGAAACGCAGCCAAATTCCTTATTGCAGTGGAACTAAGGCAGCGGAACTTAGTAGTAATTTAGAAATATAATTATACACATTTAGCTATCAGAACTCTGTACCGTGTGGCACAGGGCCTTAGAAGGATCTTTACTGCCCCATCTTGAAGACAGAATAGTTTGCTCTGCACTTCCTTAATAAAAAAAATAACCTCTGACTTAAACCAAACATTTTATCTATAAAGGTTTTACCTGAAATTAGATTAGTGAAAATCAGTAACCCCAATGAGACAATTTATGACACTTAAAATTTGGCCTCATTTCTATGTGGAATTCCTTGCAAAAGCACTAATTCAACAAGGTAAGAAACACCGGTAAAAGTTTAGTGGTTTTCTGTCACTGCATTACTTAATTGGTCATTTGATAAATACAAGTAACACAGAAAGGGAAGAAGCTGTTTGCAAAACAATGGTAAAGAAAAATGTTGTAAGTAGAGAGCTGGTATTGACAGGCCAAAAACTGCACAGACACTGCCAAGAACCAGTTACTGATTGTCATTGGTGTCTGCACTCAAACCCACACTTAAAAACATGTTTTTAGACAGTGTTTTCAATTAAAGTGTTTTCAATGTAACAGAATAATGATGCTTTTTCTAATCAGAAAAAAAAATGCTTACCTGAGTAAAAGAATACAAGAGAATACCAGTATTGAGGAAGAGCAAGCAGTAATGTGAGACATGACAGTCTATAAATTATTCCCAAGAAATAACAAAAGACTAGCCAATTGTAAGAAACATGTTCTGCTAAGGGCAGCAATGACTGTATAATATTAGATCCACAGATAATCTTGCCCATTATCTTGTCTGTGGCCGGCACCACAAACATCTAACACACAGGCAGGTAGCTGGTTACACTCTGAAGCACACTGTAAGACTGGTCAATGTGACCCTGAGGCAAAAAAGCATCACCCCAAAAAGCAGTTATTTTTGCTTAAGCTATAAACCTCAAAGTCATTTTTCAATCAAATTTTCAAATCAGTGAATTCCTGTGGTTAATTATGGCTTTTGTAAAAGCACTTCCTCCATCAGAATTCAATTTGTCTTCCTAAATTCACTGCATGCATCTTGCTTGTATCACTAAGCACAAGAAAACAAAACCTCAGTCTCTAGAATATTTGTTATCACTCTTTTCTTTTTAAACATCTCATATTTGTTGCCTTTTCTCTGACAAAGAAAACATTAAGAGAAGAGATTTATGGTTTCCTTTTGCGTCTTGGAAATTCTCCCTCAAATGCCATATGCCAGTAGGCAAATGGAAGATTATAGTTTAGTTGGAGAGAGCAAATGTTGATTGCTAAAAAGCTATTTAGTTTTCTTTTCATTATTGCTACATTGGAAGGAAAAATCTAACAATACAACAAATTACTAAGAATTCAAATACCATGATAAAAAATTTACATACTTTTTCCACTCAAAGAACACAGAGCAAAAGAGCCAATTTCCAAAAACCAACAAGCTACACAACAGCTGCAGTGGCCAAGATGTTGCTCACAACACATTGACTTCAGCTCTTTTACCTCAATTCAAACTCTGCAAAAAGGACATCAAAATGCTTGAGGGAATCTTTCATTTTTTCTGTGTAGAGGTTCAAATCCCTTAAGGCCTGGTCACGAATGATATTTCTGACTTCTTCCAGGCTTCGGGTCAGATCCTTGGCCAAGGGCCTCATAGCCATACTCTCAATTTCACGATTCATAATAATTGAACCAGCAGCCAAACACTATGAAAGATATGAAGAGATAAAATATTAGCTTTTCCAAAGTAAAAATACTTTTATACTTAGAAACAAAGCACAAGATTTGCTATTTAACAAGATGTGCTTTTGAACAAGGGCAGTACATTAGCCCCAGATGGCTGCAAATTATTAAACAAGTGAAAGATTTAACACTGGTATGTCACGAGTCAAAAGCTTTCACAGAAAAGGTTAGGGAGCAGCTCAGTGAGGGAGACATGAGAACAAGGGAAGGTTGAAGTACAAGAACCACAGGGCTGACAGAAGAACTAAAGCTATTCTCCCACCAGTTAGGCAATAAGCATTAGTAGGATAGATCCTCTATGCACACATGGATTGCTTGCATAAGAGAGATGGGAATCTAGCAAAACTACAGTTCCATGGACTGTTTTGATTTGGGCTAGACTGCTTGATTTTGTAAAATAAATCCATTCCTTATAAAACAAACAGAAACTCTGCAACTGTGATGTCCTTTACAGTGAGACTGCTCTTTTACAGTGAAACTGCACACTGGCTATCACCCAGAGATCCAGTAAGGCCAGTATCCTGCTTCCCACAGAAACCATGATTATATATAAAAATCAGGTCACCAAGTGATTCTTCCCTTTCAATGTCTGGAAAGCAGCTATTTAAGAGACTCTTTGCCCCAGGCAGTACACATGGACTCTCTCTGACCAGCTGACAAAGACATGAATGGTAGATTTTTACTGCAACACATCATTAAAACTTTTTATAAATCTTGCTATTAAAAACAACTGCTGGCTTTATTCTTTACAATGAGCACTGATAGAAATCATACTTGCTGCATTAATGGAAATACTTCTATTAACTGAAAATATACAAGGTTGTTCTCAAAGATCAGGGGCTTCTCTCCATTTTTAAATCTCCATTTGCAGCTGTGTCACTCCCCTCGCCCTGGCATCCTGTGGATGGGAGCCACATCTGCAACTCAGTATGAGGGACCTGCAATCCCAGGAAGGATCCTTTCTCAACAGCCTGATCCATTGATTTGTGTTTCAAGGACACTTGGAGAAGATCATGTTCTTACTTCTTACCAGCAAAAGCAGTATTTGTGGGAAAGTATGGATAAAGTAAGTGTTACCTGCTAGTAGGTACTTCTCAGTCTGATAACTCAGTGATTGTACTGACAAGGACACAAGTGTGTACTCTTAAAGCTCATACAACCTTCCTGCTACATGAATTTCCAGGAGGACAGTGTCTACAGCAGTAGGAGTTTGCATTACATCATCACTGCATATGTTACTTTCTCTGAAACCAACAGGTCTTTCCAGCTTGATGGTTACACCGTAGAACTTTGATTCGGAAACAGGTTTAGCTTATGTAACACAGCAGTGAATAAAACAAGACTGAGGACAGGATTACAAAGCATTGACATACCAAATTAATTTTGTAAATTCTATCTGAGACTTCTCTGACTAAGAGGAGCCTACAATTAACAAGTGTCAAAGCAAGTTTCAGAAATGGAACATATGGAGGCATATTGGACTGAACATGATGGGAACTCTTCATGGAGAAGATGCACCCAAAAAAGAAAGGAAAAGTTGGTAGAGGAAAAAAAAAAAGTCTATTAACAGGAGCCCAAGGACTGCTTCAAATACAGGAGAGGCAACGCTGCAAACAAGACCACAATGTGCTGTTCTGTGGTGGGATGTCAGACTAATCCCCCCTCAAGTCTAAACAAATTCATGGTGCCTTAAGTCACCTTCAGGCCAGTAAACTGAAGCATTTATCATTAAAGATACCACAATGATTTATTTTTTTTTAGCCAAAGACAACAGTACTAATAAATATCTTGCATAGCACATCCTTTTTTTCTGACACTTCAAGCTTCTTTTGGTTAAAATAATGAAAGCTTATTCACTACAAAAATTCCTTATTCTTACAGGTTGCTCTAGAAGCAAGTCTTTGAGAGAAACCACATAAGAGAAGAAAAGTGGACTTCAGTGTTCTGCACAGGAATTATTATATTTTTAGCATAGAAACAAAACAAGCAAGTTATGTGCAACAAATGACAGCTCGAAGTTATATATTTAGGATGAGTTATAGCATAACATAGTCATTAAAATAAAGTGACAGCATGCACTTCTATTTGTTGGAGATGAACTTTTGTCCTGAAAAAACTCCCTAATACACTTCTATTTGTTTCTAAGATCTTCAAAACACAAGATGGCCAATCAGCATAAAAAACAATAATATCACTCAGATGCCAACCCACAAAAGAATAGTTTTTACTATGGAATACTGATAGCACACAATTATGAAAATACCAGGGTATGCTGTTAGCCCAATGAAAACCACAGTTAAAGAACCCCATTTCTCTGAGCACCCAGAGCAAGTTCTTGCAGATGTTTACAACGCTCTGTAATTTTTTGTACCACTTCCAGAAAAGTCTGAAAATGTACTTGGGGCTTTATACAGCAAAAAAAGTGTCTATTAAGCCCAAGCAACAGAAATATGACAGACCTACCTCTGCTCCAAACCAAAGCTGTCCTGCAAGGTTGTCATGGCGTATTTCCTCTGGAAACTTAACACAAAAGTCTCGGTTGGCCCGTTCATGTGGAATGCATTCATCCATGATCTGATTTATGATGTTCAAAACATTATCCTGAAGCAAAACACAGGATAGCATATATACTGTTTGCATAGAAAACATTTTTTCTAGATTCTTATTAAAGTTTATTAGTGAGGTACCAACCAATTAAGATAGAAAATGCAGTGTTTAACCCTCAATCTTTATACACACAGAGAAAACAGAGGAGAATACTGCACAGAAACAAGAGCAGCAAACTTCACTCTCTAGTTTTCCCAGCAACCATTTCTCAGATTAATTGCACTTAATTTTGACTACTTCAATGGAACTTGTGATGAGGAGGCATGATATAAAGAGCTCATTACCTCCAGCTATCTGTATGTACCAGTAAATAAACTAGAAGTACAAGTGAACTATACTTCTTCCATTTCCTCTCACCAGCCCCAGCAATATCACTCCATTATTCCCGAAAAGAGCACCTGACAGGGTACCTTGGAATTGTTAGAAATTGAGTTATATTGGGACCATTGTGGTTGAATAGATTTTAATTCATCCTGGGAATCTAAAGCAGGTAGTTTACACACCTGAATCCCAAGTGGGCAAGGGCTGGCATACTCACCTACCACCTCATCCCCCAGACACCCAGGAGGATAAGGGGACACCACACAAATTAGAGCCTTAATAACTGCTCTGATCTACATCTGCACCAGGACAATGATCAAAGACCTATAACCAGTTTCTTGAAATGCAGTAAATAATCTGTATTCATTTATTTGAAAAGATAATTTTCACATACGCTTGCTGGAAACTGCATGGAATTTGATTAACGTAATAAAGGTAGATTGAGAGCATGAAAAAAGCTGAGTGCTTTCATTAAAGATGTTTTGCCTGTCTCAGGCTTCTTCAAGTATTCACAGAATTCACATTCTATTTAATATATTTCTCAAACAAATACAACCAAATCTGTCTGTACAAAATTCTTTAACAGACAGAATTGCTTTAAATCTACACTTCACTGTTTTATTTTCACCTGCATTGAAAAAACAATAGAAGACAAGAAGACAGGAATTTTGAAGAACCCTGCCCCTTTAATATGTTCCCCATCAAAAAAGACAAAACCTACTTTAGCTACAAAGAATGATCCACATTTTCTGCAATTTCTGCACAGACTGCTGCACCTGCTGTTGCCACAAAATAATCTTAACATTAATGCTGTAATTACAGTTGTCTTCATTCATACTAAATGAATAAATTAACCATCAGCAATATTTATTACACACTGGTATAAGGTACTTGATGTGTTAACAATTAAAACACTTATACAATAAAGTATTTTTTGCAAGGCTGTCATGAGATAATATGTTTCATTTCAGTAAAGTTGTTGAAAACAAACAAACAAAAACACCTCATACAGTTAAAACACAGGAGTAAGTGTAACATTCAACCACATTCTCTGGAAATAAGTCTGAAAATCAAATGCCCTGTAGTCCCTCCAGGGCATCACACCACAAACCATGGCCAGCAGGTATGAGAAGAGACAAGAAAAGAAAACCAGAATCACTGACACATAAAATACCTTCTTTTAGAGATGCACCCCTCACTCTGCTGGGCCTGCTGTTCTGCCAGGATCAATATGGCATTAGGATCCCTCAGAATCAAAAGAGATGCTCACTGGAGAAACTGAGGGAAAAACCAAGCTTCAATATTCCCTAGTGTAATTGCAAGGAGAACTGAAGTTCAAATCCTGGAAGAAGAGAGAACAGAGCAAAGATGCCCACACCCTGCTTTCAGCAGCACCATCCTGAACCACTGGCTGAAGAACACTTTCACCACCTCCTCTCTCCACAACAGCATGGAGTTAGCCAAGCAAATCCAAATCAGAAAGACACTTCAGGATCAGAAAAAACAGACTAATATGAAGTTTCCTATTCTCCTTCCATTTCTTAATTCATGGTATTGAGTATACTTCTCTCACCATTATTTAGCTAAATCTAGCTGGGGAACCAAAGTATTTTGAAAGTAGGTCTTCTAAGAAAAACAACTCCTAAACTACCTACTCCTAAACCCAAAGTTACAGAGCAAAGACTGAAACTGAGGATAAAAACATTTAAATAGCAGAAGGGCATGAGTCACTCACGAGGTATTTCAAATCTGTTATTACTAATCTATTTTGAGACCAGGTGCTTTGCCAGTAGCTCTCGCTTTATCACCAGAGCAATACAGGTTGGTCTTTATCATTAGGATGAAAAAGCCAGATTCCTGTTTTCAGAGAATTAATCAAAGTTTGCAAAGGCCTTTTTGCATTGGAGAGATACAGTGATAAAAAGCAATCTTAGCAGTTAAAATTTTACAAAAGTTTCAGGAAATACAAAGAAATATTAGGGCAGGGAACTCTGAGAAGAACACTATTCAAATCTGGTTATATCAGACTTCAAGTAATCCAATTACATTATATTTTAGGACATGATGTTCCAATTTATTTTACTTGCCACCAAACTTTAATATGGGGAAATGCAATTTTTCCCCTGCTTTTTTTTCCTCAAAAGCTACACAGAATAAGACGAAAAGCCCTATTGAAAACCTTTCCTCCCTAAATTTTATTTTACTTTAATGGATTATTTTTTAAATGCAATCTTATTTGACAGCAGCTACAAGACAGATTGAATTCCCCTTACAAAATCACCTATATACATACTCTGAATTCCTGATGTATCAAAGAACATTTTAAGCAAATTGAGTAAAGCAAGAGGACTCATAGCTGGTATGCAACTGTTCAATGGTTTTTTTTCTGTTTTTCTACTCATTATACCTGTTAAAAAGCACTAAGATCCTGTCTAAATCATCTCAGGAGATAATTATTACAAGCATCACGAAATTTTATACCTTAATGCACTTAAATACTGCAACTAAAGGCAAGATGATGCAATGAAGATAATTCAACTTTTTACCATATACTAACTTTTAAGTACATAATTTATTTGTTTACCACCTAAATGATGTTTAATTCTTCCTCATTTCTTCAACATTCCTATGATCTCTAGATGCTTCTGATCCAGAGCACCCAAGATCTACCAACACACTTCCATGTATGCCAAACTTTGAGTCAGATCTCTTTTTTTAATATGTGCAGTACTACTAAGTTAAACCACAGGTAATTAAAATTTTAATATACACTTTCCAATGGACATAAATCACAATAGCTCCCTCTCCCGTAGCAGTTGTTTGTATAGAGTTACCTGGCTTCACAGGGGCAGCTGGTCATTCTGTCAGAGAGCTAAGTGAAAAAGCCAATTAAAAAGATGGCCATCTTTTCCTGCTTAGTCTAGCAGGGATGCAGGAAGATTAAGGAAAGAACAGCTGATGGAACTTTGCTATACAATGTACAAATACTGAAAAATTTCTACAAGGTAAATTGCTTTTGCAGTTCCAAGATGTGCAATTTCCCAAATTCTCTGTTGTTCTACAGGGCTTATTTTATTCTCCCACAGAAGGAAAAAAAACCAAAACAAACCAACAATTCTCCACCACTCCCGTTCCCTCCTCCATTCTTCTTATGGCACTCAGAGCAGAGTAACTTACATAAGAAATCTGGAATATTTGCTCCCATAATAATTTCAAATCTCAGCTGCTTTAAAGCTGGAAGGATGCCAGCCAATTTAGACAGACTATCCAATGCATTGTAAGCAAATTATTCTTTCCTTTAGAAAAGCTTCAAGAAACATTCAATTTATTTAATTACAGTATTCTGCTTTGTAAGCTAATAACAAATGGGTTTGGATACATAGCAGCACTGAAATTTTTCTCTAATTTAAGCAACAGAAATCAATTAGTTGGAATTGAAGTAGTAAATCTTTCACTTGATCCATCTTCCTACATAAAAGCCTCCAGATTTTAATGCCTCCTTTGGTGGCTTTATCTGTTATCTTTTGGTTTATCTGCATACTGGGATGTGCACAGTTTTGTTTCAGATGCTCAGTTGAGGCTTTACAGCAGCACAGGAAGCCACTGCAGAGATTCTGCTTTGGGATTTACTCCAACCTCCTCATTTCCTGGAAAACACAGCTCAGAGTTTCACATAACAGAGAGCACTTTCATTTCATTTCGATAGGAAAGATAATGAGTGGTAGTGAGACAATGCATGTAAGGTAGCCACAGTAGAGGACAAAAAGTTGGTTTATTTTTGGCCCAGCAGTAATTGGCCATATATTAAATAATCAGAGCATAAAGCTAACATCAACTGCTGCATTAGCTTCCAGAATAGGTACCCAAAAAATGCAAAGAAATTAATCTTTCTTATACTATGAAACATATATTTAGATCAACAAAAGGCAGACTTATCCACCCTTTTACACGTCCTCGATAAAATTTACACTGCTCTTCCATAACATTAAATTTAATATGACCTTTCTGAGGTCTTTTGCAAGACTTCTTCAAAGGAAGGTAACTTCCTGTGCTGTTCAGTACCTCTTTAATAGCCATGTTTTGAATTACCAGTAAAATCTCAAAAAAAAGTCAAGGCAATATGGTCTGTGATGATATCACCATGAGCTTAATAGATGATATTTTAGCCTCTTCATTTAAGTAAGTCCATGACATTTTTTGTTATCTTTTCTATCTTGATGTTAAGTTCCAGAACTCCTTCACGTCACATTATGACAATCAGAAGTCGCTGATAACCACAAATTAATGCCAAAAATAAAGGAAGATTTTATTGCAATTAAAGCAATTATCTAGTATTTAGGGTTTTATAGGCTACCTTAACAGAAGAAACAGAAGTAATAGGGTGGTGTACTCTCTGATGTAACAAACAGGTTTTCAAAGTACACACAGAAGTCCTGGCTTCTGAACCCAGACAGCTATTTCACATCAGAGATTCAAAGTCCCTCTAGGCAGCAGAGTTCCATGGCTTTCTGTCCAGTCCACCTTGCACAGACTGCAAAGGCTGCGCTTTCAGACTCTCTTTGCCTCATCAGCTAATTGA
This sequence comes from Aphelocoma coerulescens, assembly GCF_041296385.1. NCBI lineage: Eukaryota > Metazoa > Chordata > Aves > Passeriformes > Corvidae > Aphelocoma > Aphelocoma coerulescens. The sequence continues at coordinate 70,730,900 of NC_091017.1, read as the reverse complement.
GTATTTCCCACTGGCAACGTAGCACCATGGAATTGTTTGGGTTGGAGACCTTTTGGATCATCAAGTCCAACCCTTAACCCAGCATTGCCAAGTCCACTGCTAAGCCACGTGCCCAAGTGGCACATCTACACATCTTTTAATTACCTCCAGGGATGGTGACTCAGCCACTGTCCTGGGCAGCCTGTTCCAACGTGTAACAACCCCTTCTGTGAAGGAAGTTTTTCCTAATATCCAATCTAAACCTCCCCTGTCACAACTTGGGCCATTTCCTCTTGTCTTATTAATTGTTACTTGGGAGAAGAGGCTGATCCCCACCTGGTTACAACCTCCTATGAGAGATGATTAAGGTCTCCCCTGAGACCTTTTTTCCAGGCTAATCATCCCCAGCTCCCTCAGCCACTCAGAAAACTTGTGCTTGGACACACTACTGCTGATCCAGGCCAGGTGCCCTTGGCCTTCTTGGCTACCTGGGCACACCTGGTTCATGTTCAGCCACTCTCAACCAGCACCCCCAGGTCCTTTTCCACCGTGCCCTTTCCAGCCACTCTGCCCCAGCCTGTAGCACTGCAGGGGTTGTTGTGACCCAGGGGCAGGACCTGGCACTTGGCCTTGTTGAACCTCAGACCACTGGCCTTAGCCCATTGATCCAGCCTGTCCAGATCCCTCTGTGGAGCCTTCCACTCAGATCAACACTCCCACCCAACCTGATGTCATCTGCAAACTGACTGAGGGTGCAACTCTTGATGCTCAACTTTCTAAAAGTAATGGGATTTTTCAATGTATGAACTTTGGGGAGCAGCTCCTAGTTCAACCTCGCCCACTGCAGAGTAATACTAAAATTCACTGTGACAAGGCATCTTGGATATCTAGCAATTTAAACTCTGTATTGCCCCAGCGTAGCAACAACTCTCAATAAATAAAAGAGGAATCCCCATTCACAGAGGGCAGAATGAAGGAGGTGTCATAATGAATTACTGCCATCTTCACTTTGCCTTTCCTCTGCTGCAGTGAAAGCATCCTGCATCCCCAACACATTAGCTGCTGAGTTGGCATGGAGCCAGCTTTCTTCCCTATGGTTCTCTGCTGCAAATTAATTCCCTGACCTGCAGTGCACAGCATTTTCATTCCACTCTGTCCACAGTCTTAGATAACAGGCAGTTTCTCAGAATGACCTACTTGATCCGTGTGAGCAAGTGGAAACACATGGAAAAAACTTATTAACATGGGAAACTACAATTTAAGACCACAGTATTAAACATTATTAGGATCCTTTTTTCAAAGAAAAAAATACCGTAAACATTAATTACTCCCTACATCAATAGATCAAATATTAAATGTAAAAAGGAAATAAAATTACTGTTAGTTGATAGCGTTGAAATGATGGCCCAACTTAAAGTCAAGCATTTTACATTTTATAGCCATTTGCTAATTCTATAGTGACCAAAAGTTCCCCAAAAATTATGAAGAAAAGCTGTTAAAAATATATTTAAAGAGACACAATTATTTTATTTACTGATTACAAATGTTTAACTCTGCACATATTTTTTACATATCTGTAACATTCCACTGATCACTTGACATTACTGGGGAAAAAAAGGCAAATTTAAGATCTGTGAACCAAGCCCAAGAGACAAAAAAAAAAAAATCAACTCTTTTGATACTTATAGGTTATTTAGTGTATTTAGAACAATTATACTCAAGTTCATTTGCAGTGAAGTAGAGTGAAAACATATATGAAAGGGTTGACAAGTCTGCCTGCATACAAAATAAATGTTAAGAGCTTTCACTCAATTGCAAACCCAAATAGCAAACAGGTACCTGACACCAACTGTTTGAAGATGTCAGGCAGCACAGAGAAGACATCTGTTAGAGCAGTGCAACTCACACAAGTCATCATGACTGGGAGTAATGAAATGACAAATGTTGCCATCAGTTACAAAACAACTGAACTGGAGATGAAACTCTAAAGGAAAACCACCCAAATTTACAAGCTCTATTATGATAGGAAAAAAGTAAAGTAGATATGTGCATTGTCTCAGATTTAAGCTTAATCTTGACATCATCACTTTAAAATGGCTTTTCTCAGTTTTTCTTTTTTATCTAGACTGACACTGTCCCCACCTAAGTTAAATTGGAAGACACTGTATGAAAGAAAATAATTTTCTTTGAATAAGGCTTAGCTCACTCTCATGTCAGACAACTGCCTAATCCTGGCACAAATTTCTGACATTCCTACCTCTGCATCAAGTCTCTTAAATACAGACCATATGAGAATTTTTCTAGAGTTCACTAGCTCGGTTCCAGTTTAGGAAAAGCCTTAAACACAGATACAATTCAGAAAACAACCACATTCCCTCCTCACCACAGATCAGTGAGGCTGGACAAAGTCTGCTCTTGGTTCTTACTCCTTCGTTCTGTTGTTAAAAGGTATCTTTGTCTACTACAGTTTCTAAACTTTGTGAACATGAAGGTTTCTTTCGGTGAACTTTTTCCCTTGATCTCAATAATTACCTTGATGTCTCCTTCACTGACCTCTACTAACGTAACTAATATAATGTCTCCAGGGTTGCAAATTAAGCAGGCAAGAGAGACTTGGCCATTACTTTAGCTAAAATACTCCTGGTTCAATCCACACTGTTTAACCTCTATATCCATTAACAAAATAACATCAGGAATAGATTCTTGCCTACTTCTAACAGTCATTAGGGTTCAGAACCCAGCAGGGAGTTTCTTTCAGTTTTGGCTAATTTGTCTCCTTTAATGAGATCTATTTTTGCCTAATTCTACAAGAAAATGTTCTTCAATGGACAGATACAATCAAACATGAAAACACTGCACCTCTGAACTGCCTCATTGTTCACTGTGATTATGGTACATACTCCCAGCTTGCTCCTGTCAAGAATGTTAATTATACAATTAGTATTTCTTAGATAACTCACTGCCAATCCACTACAGCACTGTCCTTTGAGTTCTTTAACAGCTCTTCACACATACCTTTTCTATCAAGGGATGCTTGTTGATGCTGACTTTCTTTGTAAAAATTGCTTCTCTTCCACATGGATACAATTCAGATAAAGCACAGAACGAAAGGGCATCTTTTTCCCCCCCCAGAGATTCCTTATTCTCAGACCACTTCAGCTTATCAGATATGAGGAGATACCTTCAGATAAGTTGGTGTTTTTTAGACCTGAAACAGAAAGCCACTTTTCATCACAGACTGGCATCAGGCCATTTTGCAGTGCTGGCCTTTGGCAGCAAGGCCAGCTCAAGAACTCAGCCCTTTATCTCACCATCTCACCTACCCTGCAGCTGCAGCCCCTGTCCCCACCTTGGGGCTGTCACAGGGTCTCACCAGCAGTCTCAGTGCTCTTGTACTGGGGGCACTTGTAGAGGCTTTCAGTGCACTGATTCAGAGTAACCCACGTCATTTCACTGCTGAACTTCACAGCATGACTCTGTAAATACATCTGGGCATCGGTACAGCTGAACAAGGGCTTCTAAGTGTAAAGCTGACCACAGCTTACTTAAACTGGCCTTGGGTAAGGATCTAAAACCTCAAAGCCCTCTCAAAGCTGTGCTTTGAGGGGTGCCATGCTTAGGTGTGGGAATAGGAACAAGAATAGTGTAAATTTGGAATGGAAAAATTTACAACTGATGCTGCCAATGGACCGTGGAATAATGCCTAAGGAACTATGTGTGATAACACACAACTACACATTTGAACAGGGTTATTTTTTATATAAAAATCAAAGTTCATTTATCTTGTTTGCCCATTCTCAACTACATATCCAAGCAATAACGTTAAGATATTTATTGCAACTAAAATGTTTATAACATTTCTACCGAGTGCCAAAGGGCTTGCTTGAATCAAAGACTGAAAACCCACATGCACAGCTGCTAAAACTATCACAGAACTCTGACCAAAACCACTCAAATTTACAGAAACATTTCCTTCTGAAATCACTCTATGCCTTTCCACTAATATAATTAGTAAGCTCACTGGTAACCCACAGCACTGGCAAATTTAAAAGCCTTTACCTGCTAGGAGAGAAAGAACATACTTAGCATTAAAAACCAATGAAAAATCTAATTTCACTGAGTACAGAATTAATTGAGATATGCTGAAGTTGTGCAGCTGGTAGACAAAAGACAAAGAAAGGCCAATGTGAAATTATACCACAAATAAAGAGTTATGTCCAACAGTAGCTCAACTCAAAACTGTGGAGCCCAAATCTTTGGAGACTTTTATTCTAAGAGTGTTCAAGCTTCTAACAGTTTCTACTGTGTATTTTAAATGAGTGATTTAAAGTTCTCCTAAAAATTTACATCAAGATAATGCTGCTTCCCTAGTTGAGGAATCCACCCATAATTTTCTTTTCTCAACTATAAAATATGATATTTGCATTGCAGAATAAGCCAGACAACCACAACTATATTAATTAGATCTACTGAGAAAACTTGTCACATTCCAGCTACAGGGTTAAAATATTTTACAGTCAAATTTGCAAACTCCCTATGGAGGACAATTGTACAAGTAATAAATAAGGCTGGCACTGAGGCCAGAGGTTTGTACAAACATATGAAAATGAAAAATAATTTTTCATACCAGTTACCATGTAAGTCAAAAGTAAACATGACTCTGAAAGCCTGCTAGAATTCGTCTCTGATTATTTATGTCTGCATCAGACCTAAACAGAAAAAAAGCAAACAAAAAATATACCAAAAAAGACCTCACAGTATCAGAACAATTCTAAAGCAAAAATTACCAGAACTTACATCACAAAGGCAGTTTAGCTCAATGCCCCAGTTGCACAAATCAATTCAACAAGCTTTGCAGTCTCAAGATGATCATCATTTAACACCTCTACACGAACAATTACACTGTTTGATTATGAGCACTGTGTACGTGGAATAGCAACAACATAACAGTAGTTGCAGACACCGCAGGGCAATTGAGAAATCAAAGAATACAAATATCTGTTGCTAGGTATTTGCGTAAGTAATCTTCAGGCACAGAAACCCTGAGACCTCTAGAGAACTGAAAAGGTATTCTCAGGGCAAACCTAAGAATTTATATTGTGTAAATCATATGTTAGCATCAAGAGCACTACATTTTCTGAATTAAATTCTGGGCTTTTCTCAGAAATACAGAACAAAGAACAATATGAGCATGTAGGAAGTATCTAGCTTTATTTCTTCATGGTGTGAAGAACCATCTACTCGGGGTAATGCTGCTGCTGTTCATCTCAACACTACTTTGAGAAGTATTGAAAAAATAGCACTATATTGAAAAAAATTAAAAGGCAGTAGGGGAGAGTAGGTGGTATAAGCAAAAAGGTAACCTTTCTTAACCAACAGCACACTTTCTGCATAATTCATTTCACACGAGAACAGACTTCCCCAAGCCTTTAAAACGGGAAGGTCTTAAGTGTGCAAGTAGTGCAAAAGCATGCAGCAGCAAAGCCTACCATCTGAAGCCTGCTCTCCAACAGCAAATTCATCCATCCTTATCACAAGCTGTTTTCAGATCAATCATTTCAAACTTCTTCAAACCAACACTAGCTTGCTAATACATGTGGTATTTTCAAAAATGAGTAATGTTTTTAATTACTGTCTTAAAGTCTGCATTGTTTTTCACCAAGAATGCTGCGCAGCAATGAGCTAACACAAATTCCTTCTAAAGCATTAGCTGGAGGCAGAAGACAACCAGTGCATCTTTACTCCAAAAGGAACTTAAGAGTTATGACTGAACTATTTAAGCTTCTCATTCTCTCTGGCTAATTATAAAGTTACAATGACTGAACAAGCCACCCTAATGGCTAACAATTTATTTTCTTCCCATCACCTTAAACTCCAGCCATTCAATTAGTAGTTTAATGTTAAATTATACACTAAGAGTAACAGAAGGGCAGTCTGAAATTAGTCTATTCTCTCAAACTCCAAAATATTTTGTAATCCCTCCTTCCAATATGTAGAAGTCCTTGTTGTGTCCAATGTTTAACATAAGTACATAAACACCTTTTAGGCTTTCATCTAAAGGTGCAGCATGAGGATCCAGCCAGAAGAGCTCGAAGCCTTGGCCCAGTCCCAGAGATTTGGCATCACTGGCATAAGCAAAACCTGGTGAGATAAGTTCTGTGACTGGAGCACCCTGTTGGATGGTTCCAGGCTTGACGGGAGGAATGGGCGGGGCAGGTGTGGCAGGGGCTGGCACTGTGTGTAATGGAGAAGCTGGAATGCACAGAGCTTGTAGCTGGCAAAACCTCGGGGGAAGGACTAAGGCACAAACAAATGAATTGGGAATGCTGTCCCGGGATGAGGAGACTGAGGGGAGACATTGCAGTTACAACTTCCTCATGAGGGGAAGGGAAGGGGCAGACAGATCTCTGCTCTGTGGTGACAGTGACAGGACCCGAGGGAATGGCCTGAAGCTGTGTCAGGGGAGGTTTAGGTTGGATATTAGGAAAAGATTCTTCACCCAGAGGGTGGCTGGGCACTGGAACAGGCTCCCCAGGGCAATGGTCACAGCCCCAACCCTGACAGAGCTCAAGGAGTGTTTGGACAATGCTCTCATGTACATTGTGATACTCTTGCATATGGTGCTGTGCAGGGCCAAGAGCTGGACTTGATGATCCTTGTGGGTTCCTTCCAACTCAGGATGTTCCATTCAAGGATTTTGTTTAATGAAAACTTACTTATGACAACCTGACACATGAGAAAACCAGATTGCACAATATTACTACAAAATATTCTTCGTAATAATCCATTATGAAATGAATTCTTTCTTATTAAAAAACAGACTTTAACTTCCAAGTATGTTAAGGTCACAATGAAAATTAAATTCCACTGCTAAGAACTGTCTTGAAAAAATTAATAACTTGCCTTGTCTTTCTTATCATACTTCCCCAGCATTAAAGAAAAAATAAAGGGACTTCTCTATATGATTACGTGAAAAGGCTTCTAACAGAAGAAAAGAGACTTAATCCCCAAGTACAGAAACATCACAAAAAAAAAATTTGCATGTATTGTTAATCTTGCTAACGTGATGCTACCATGTGCATATGGAGGAAAGAAGGAAAACTGCAGCATATTTGTCATGAGACTACATAAACAATTCAGTGGCTGATACTAGAATCTATCCTTCTTTGCAACACTAAAAAAAGAAATAAATAAAATTTAGCCAATCGCACTCTAGCAGAGCTGACAGCAATCCTCTGCTGGCACTGCTGAAGAGTGTGGAACAACTATAAAGGCCCTGATAGTCAGACACATCACATTACATTAATTCCTACATAACTGGATCAGGTATAATCTCTTACTTCACAAATGCTGAGAAAAGTCAGGCTTAAAATGACCTGGGCTCCATTGTCCTCATTTAGCCTTCAAATGCTCTGGGAATTATACCACTGTGTCTCAGGTCCACTGCCAATATTCATTCAAGGTACCAACGTGCCAAATATTAGCAATAAAATAAACTATGATTGAGGGCAAATAATCATACATTAAGAAATGAAAAATCATTTTATCTTTTGAAACTAAGTATTTGAAGACTCCAATACCTCTGAAATTAATTGCCTTCTGTAGCTGGGTTCTCTTTTACAAAGAAGAAAATGTATTTCTAAATTTGAATAAAACTTGTGACCAAAAGAAGAAACTGCTCTAATTGAAGTACAGATGAAATATTCATTTTGCTCTCCTGTTACCACCTCATGTGTTATATGGATGACTACCTCATCTTCCACCAAAGCCAGTGGTTTTCCACAGGAGTGGAAATGTGGTCATCATGAGCAGATGGTACAGTATAACCTTGCATCACAGTCTCCTTAGTAATGACCTATGGCTTACCCCAGCATGCAACATTTAACATAATATAACCACGTCTTTTTTCACTGATAAAAAATTAATTGTGTTTTGTATACAAAGGTAAGTTCTCTTTTAATTATTTAACAACTTGTCAATCCAGATTCAGTTTCACCCTTGTGCATTATTGATTACCACCCATGTTGTCATTTCATGCTACATCAACTTTTATTTATTTTTAAATATATATAATAAGAAAACTCAAATGTCCCACACTGAAGAGCCTTTCAATTTCCCACAACAGATAAATCAACGCATGCTCTATAACAATTCACTCAGCTCAGTCACGTTTCTCTTCCATTCTGGAAATGTTACTAAAGCAATCTGCAAGCCCTGCAACAACTTCAGAGTTCTGTGTGATGGTGTAGTGTTGAAAGTTTTGTTTGTTTAGGGTTAGATTTTTGCCAGTCTGGTGTTTTCATTTATTTGGTTTTGTTTTGGTTGGTTGTGGTTTTTTGTTTGGGGGTTTTTGTTTGTTTGTTTGGGGGTTTTGTGTTACTGTTGTTGGTGCTTTTGGGTTTTCTTAATAAAATAAAAAACCAATACAGAAATCTGCCCACATACAGAGTGCAAGCTGATGTGAAAGACAACTGGACTGGTATCCCTGTATCAGGCTGAAATTGGTAACCACCTCCTGAAGTGACCCATTATCAAACATTATCACTGCTTCAGTGAGACACTACACAGTATCAGACAAAGAGCTTCCTCCCCTTCTAGACTTGTCTAATCCATCCATCTCCATCTTCACAAAGCAAGTAACATTTCTAAGCTTTTAAGATACACAAAAAGCATATTTCAGAGATAAAGAGCATATATTTTCTTTTTGCATTACAATTTTGATTCAACAAGGCCAAGTGCAAGGTCCTGCCCCATGCTGGAAACATGCTCAACACCAATACAGACTGGGTGATGAGTGGATTGAGAGCAGCCCTGCAGAATAGGACTTGGGGGTACTGGTAGATGAAAAACTGAAAGAAGCAGCAATGTGCCTTAGAAGCCCAGTAAGCCAAAATTATCCTGGGCTGCTTCCAGAGAAGTGTGGCCAGCAGGACAAGGGAGGTGACTGTCCACTTCTATTCTGCTCTCCTGAGACCCCACCTGCAGTGCTACATCCAGCTCTGAGGTCCTCATTCCCCAGGTCTGTCCCTACACCCAGGGTTGCCCTGTCCCAGGTGCAGAATCTGTTTCTTTCCCTTGTTGAAACTCATGTGGCTGGTGACTGCCCAAACCTCTCATTTGTTGAGGTCTCTCTGCAGGGCCTCTCTGCCTCTGAGGGAGTCAACAGCTCCTCCCAGTGTTCTGCCATCTGTGAACTTGCTCAGTGTCCCTTCCAGGCCTGCATCCAAGTCATTTATGAAGCTGTTGAAGAGCACAGGGTCAAGGATGGAGCCCTATGGAACCCCACTAGTGACAGGGCACCAGTCTGATGTCATCCAATTCACTATAACCTTTTGTGCCCAGCCCATGAGCCAGCTGCTCACCCATCCCATGATGTGTTTGTCCAGCTGTGGGATGGACATTTTGTCCAGAAGGATCCTGTGAGAGACAGTATCAAAAGTTTGACTGGAATCCAAAAAGACCACATCAACTGGCTTCCCCTGATCAACTAGATAGGTTACTTTGTCATAAAAGGAAATCAGGTTTGATAAGCAGGATTTTCCTCTCATGAAGCCATTCTTAGATTGTTATTAGGAAAACAATTTACTGTGAGGGTGGTGAGACACTGGAACAGGTTGCCCAGAGAAGCTGTGGCTGCCCCATCCCTGGAAGTGTTCAAGGCCAGGTTAGATGGGGCTCTGAGTAACCAGGCCTAGTGAAAGGTGTCCCCACTCATGGCAGGGGGTTGGAACTGTGTGATCTTTAAGGCTTCTTCCAACCCAAACTATCCTATGACTCTGTGATGTTACCATGTCACTCTGTGACACAGCAGATTCCCCAGTTATGCTCCCAGCTCCTTTACTCCTTGTTTGCCATATTCAATTTATACCATCTTTCCACACCCCACAGTAAGCTCCTTCAGCCTGTAACACATTCCTTTGCAGTGAGGGCAAAGCTTTGTTTCCACTGACACTTGTATGTCAGCTTACTTCACAATGATGCTTTCAGTTGTTAAATGGAGCTTGAAGAAATATGGAGATAAGTGTGGTTGAAACACAGCATTTTTGATAATATTCACTACATATTTTGTATTGCTACAGAAACTGAGACAGACAAGTGATAACAACAAAATGATGAAATATGATTAGCTTTCTCTAAGGGCTCCAACTCCTCAACAACATTTACTTATTCTACAGTAAATAATCAGGTTCAGATTCACAGGTCCCTGCTTCTCAGCACTGTATGAAGGACTGATCTATACAGGAAGCAGTCCACAAAAGGCTACATTTTAAAGCCTAATGTTACAGCAAATTGAAACTGCTAAAGCTGACTTGGAAATGCTGGGCTGCCATTGCAGTAATTCAGGAGGTGCTTCCCAAGAAGGCAAACAGCAGGAAAGGAGCGAAGAACCAGTGTAATGTACTACCAGTCAAAGCAGTGTCCATCACTCCTACCAGTGAGCCAGAAACTGTCATATCTCACAAATATCACGAATTCCCCATTTTACTATTCTGTGGAACAGTGCAAATGGACAGCACAGCCGGGAAAGTCTATGGTTTGCTTCAGGGCAGTGCCCTGATGGGGCAAATTCCTTCCTCATGCACCTCAGCAGATCGAGTGACACACTGCTGAGATACAATCTGCAGGAATAATGCTGACAAAACCCTGCTGGAACTGACTCATGTGCTATTCTGAGACCTCAGTACTGTACACAGAGAAATAATTCTCAGTGTACTGAAACAGCAAGCAAGAACTGTGATCCTAAAAACATTCTCATGATGTGAAGTACTTATGCACAGGTTTGTTACCTGTCAAGTCTTAAAAAACTCTCTGCATTAGAAACAAAGGGGGTTTTTTTACTCTTTACTCTTTAACAAAACCAATGAAGTTTTGTAATATTTAACAATAAGCCTAGCTCCATTTAAATAGCTGATAAATTGTTTTAAACCAGTTTACTAACTCAACTAACAAAATACTGATCAATGTGAAAAAAACAATGATCAAAGCAAATAAATTTAGAGAATGATCGTGAATGCATGAGTGAATAATTCAAAAGTGTACATGAGTTACCATCACTTCTTGTAAAATTCAATACTGTGTGATGTTGTGAGTAGCAGAGGAAAGGACAACTTGTTATACCACAAAATACAAAATACTGCAATGATTTGTGTTGCGGGGGGGAAAAAAAACCTCACATGAACTAGCACTGCATATCACTGAACACTGACTAATGCAGAGATGTTTCTCTTAAGGGGAAAAAAAAATTTTCCTTCTATAACCATCAATCAAGTTCAATAAACCAAAGTATGACATTCTACCTACCTTTTCGTTCATTTAAGAAAATCTTAAACAGCTTTTCATCAAGCATCTCAGCATACTTTAGGTATTGTTAATCTTAACAGAAACCAGTAGAGAAGTGTTTTAGTCTGTTGAATAGGTATTAATCACACAATAAATGCAAGATATTGTATTGATAGGTATGTTCTCACAATATTTTACCACTGACATGCAAACACCAAAGCAAAATAAGGCATGGCATTTTTATAATAGGCTACCATAACTGGAAAACAGTGTTACATCACATTATAGTGAAAATGAAAAGTTAAGCTTTGAAAACCATTATCTTACTCATCTTACCATTCTTACTCATGGATTATGCTACTCAGCATCCTGCTGTACAGTCAACCCACAGCATTTGAAAACCAAGCTGCAAGATGTTCAGGAATTTTGAAAAGTTAATTTACTGTAAAAAGTGTGATTCTTATCAGCAGATAGTATCATGACAAAGCAGTAGAAGACAACATTCAGAGCTGCAGTTTTCTAAGGAAGCATCAACATTCTTGAAGACTGCAGTTCTCTGCACATCCACAGGAATACCACAATGCACCACACCTTCAACTTGCCTTGACTAATACTGCCAGTTTCATTAAGGTAGAAAACATTAAATATGTCCACTATAAAGTATTGTATGGTTTAGGCAGAGACCTTCTGGTTTGTCTGAGTCTGTTCACACACTACAGTAAACTTGGAGATCTTTAACAAAACTATCATAAATTCAAAGTAGACACAAAGATTTAAAACTGGGCTCTTCAGATATGGTTAAGATCCAACATAACACCCAACCTCTTTCCAAGAAGAATCACAGTTTGTAAGACTTGTTAGCATTAAAAAAAAAAAAAAAACAAAAAAACCACACTAATTTAAAGACATTTCCTTTTGCTAGTTGATAAAAATAAAATTCAAAAAGCATCATCTGTTAATCAAGCAGACACTATCAGTAAATGATCTGAAAATAAGCAACCCAGGAACAATGAATTAATTTAAAAGACAGATGCCAAGATAGAAGGACATGAAATTTTAGAAATCTTTGTCCCTAGAAAACACAAAAATCTTATAGAAAGGCTACGCCTCTGTAAATTTCATGGAGATAAAAATTGGGAATAATCTGGAAATCTTAAAACTTAAGGTTTCCATGGAAAAACAAGGACAAAATAGGAAAAAAAAATCCTGCAAAGACTGGGAGTCTGGTTAACTGTTCCGAGGCCACAAAATAGTTTTCTAAAGCATTGCTTGAAAAGCCAGCAAGTGCACATTACTAAATAAAAGGTCTCAGAATTGCATGACTGTTTTTGCAGACATCAGAGGTACTGCACAATGCAGCTGCCACCCTACTTTTACATGCACAACCTTCCACCACAACCTTCTGAGCCCAGGGCTGGCTGTTGGTTCTCCATCATTCTCAAACCCCACCACACCTTAGGCTAAAACCAATTCCTCCTCCTACCATGCAATATTTGGTCAGCAAATACCTACATTTTGAATCCTTACTAAAACACTACTCCTTCTCTTGTTTGGCAATTACAGGACAAATTCTTAAAAGAAACCAAAAAACACTGCATTTACACAAAATACTACAAAATAATATAAGACCTAATTAGCAAAGCTGTTTTGGACATGACATTCAACGATAATCTGACCTGCTCTACAGAACTTTACAAATTACAAAAATAGCTACATTAAAAAACCCCTCCATCTCTTCTTTCGGCTCTAGCAACAGATTGTTTTAGTAGCAGCAATCTGTCTGACAAATGAAATTACCAGACATCAGAAGATATTAAGAGTCACAAGGTAGTGAATCACTACAGAACAAGCCAAATTGACCAAAGAGCAATCAGAGTCTGCATTTCTTGCACTCCTACAAATGAAACTACTTTTGAGTAGAATTCTTTAGGTCTGCCTATAGTACGGGAAACACATCAGAAAACCTGTGTGCCTGCAGGGAAATAAGGAATAAGTTGTCATTGCTAGGGATAAAAAAACAAAGGAGATTTGTCTTACACAATGATACTGTTAATCCACCCTTATTATCAGAAAACCTTTCCTGCCAGTTTGGAAAGAATTTGACTAGAAAGTTTGTGGAACATTCACTCCTGGAGGTTTTGTACAAGTCAGATAAACATTGTTGAAATGTTTAGGTACAACTGATTTCTCACACAGAAGACTGAAGTCTTCCTCTAGCAATAACTTCCACTTTTTTTTTTTCACTCTAAGTCACTGCATTTTTAATTGCTAATAAACTTACAGCTTCCAGTTTGGTAAACCCTTGACTCCACATTTTTCTCTAGGAACGATGCAGTAGGAAATTGTGAATATATTCGAAGTAGACAGAAGTATTAAAGTTGTTTCTGACATAACAATACACTCACTGTCAACTCTTTCCCTGTAAGCACTCTTCAAAAAGCTGCACTTCTAAAATTTAGTTTTCTTGTGAGCAAACACAGAGCATCTGACTGTTTTTCTTTTCAACAGACTCTGCTAACTTAACGTGAACATTTCCTACAACAATCAGGGCACTCTTCTTGAAATTCATCTTAATATGATTAGTGAAGAAATTTTTTCCCATAATGAAGTTCAGTACATTTTATTAGGAGTAACAGGAGGAAATTTTAGCAAGCATAAATCAAAATGCATTCTTTACATTTAACTGCACCATATTTGACTTGGTGGTGATGCCTTAGGTTTTAACCTTTATACTTTTCAAATTCTGTACTGCTTGGTGCATGACTCTGAAGTTTCTTGTAGCCTGTTAATTTCTGCTCTCTCATGCTAGACAGGCATAACAAAGCCTCTCCAGCCCTGCTTTCCAAGGACATCAAGACTGTCCTAGGCCAAAAGTATAAACCAAAGAACCACAAAGGGGGGGGCAAGCTGAGGGGAAATCTGAAGCTTTAACTGGAGAATTAACCCTGCTATGCAAATGAACCAAACCTATAAAAGAGTGAAGAACTCGTGACTGGGGGTCCATCTCGGGGTCCATTTTGAGAACAGGTTCAGGCTCCCCTGGGCGTACCTTTGAAGGTCTTTCAAATAAATTCCTCTTTTAATTCTTTACTCCTGTCTAGTCTCTGTTTCTAGGAGGCCTCTCAAGGCATCAGTGGAGATGTAAATGTGTATTTATTACTATGGTCTTTCCACTTAAAATTTTCCTGAGGTGACAGCAAGCATTTACTTTTCATATAGAAATCCTCCTATCAGCTGAGCATCATGTATTTTAGACTTGAGCCTACTTCAGTTTAAAGTGTTTTTCTTGGGTGTGACTAGGAAAGAAAATATCAGAGCATGCATGCAAATAAGAAGTGTACAACAAAAGTAGTTTCTACCTCTAAAAATTTGAATTAGCTAAACACCATATAACCCTCTGAATGTAGTTCATTTACTAATGAAAAACTATCAGATTCATGAGGTGTGAAAGCTGAGCAGCTACAAACGACATGACTATTTTTTGCTGCTGGAAATTTTGAAATATTTTTCATGTCTTAGTAAGCTCTGTATACTTATTTTTTATAAAGGAAACAAAGTTTATGATCTCTATTCTTATTCAGGGAAAGCATGCACACTCTTATATGAGATGTAGGAAATTTCATTTATGGATAGTATTTTCAAGAATATACCCTTTAAAGTAAGGAAAGGCATGTATCTAAAGATGGTTCATTTTAAAAAGCTCTGACAATAAAAACTAATTAATACAAAAAATATTGATATAATACATTAAATGTACATAAAAATCCCACTGAAATCAGGAAGTTGCCACTTTGATTACCTGACAGGAGCGAAACTGGTTGACCAGCAGTGTACATCTCTGTGGGTCTTTTCTTCCATCCAAACTATCCAGTTCAGCTGCTACTTGATTTAGTTCCTCATCAGCATAGTAGAACTGAGCAAGGAGCTGTGGGTCTGTTCTCTGTATTGGAGACATGGGAAATATTACATTCTTTTTACAAAAAAACCAAACCAAAACCCAAAAATTAAACTGACTTCAAGGAGTTGTATTTACTGTGATTTTTTTAACATATAAGCCAGACAAGCAGTGCGGCAGCATGGAAAAGAATGATCTTGAGATATTTACATACACTTAGAAATTTGTTCTACTTTGAAGAAAAAAAAAAAAACAAACTCTCAAAAAACCTCTCACATAATAAATCTGAGATATTACTCAGCTACCATTATCTCCAAAACCACCCTGGCATTCTCACTACTTGTGACATAATTATCTGCAGGAGCAAACAACTGAATCACAAGTTTTGTTTATTAAACAAAAGTAGACTTCAGCTCCAGGCAAAACAAGACAAAGTTGATTTCCAAGTTAAAACAAACAAACCATACCCCCAAACCTATCTAGCAGAGGAATAATCTATCAAGCACCACGGTAACCTTTGCAGCATGATCTGGTCAGAATCCTCCTTTTGAGCATCACAAGAATGAAGCCACAGAAGGCAAAGGTACTGAATCTACCAGGGCCAAATAGATGCAAACATTTTACAAAACAAATAATAATATGACTAAACAAGGTATTACAGAGAGAAAACTATGTCACAAGTCTTTCAAATGGCAAAGAACAGAATCATCACAATGGATTTTTGGCCACATTAAAACAAAGCGGCAATTGTAATAAAAAGACCAAAAGAATGCTTCCTCAAAAACACTGAGAAATACTAATATTAATAATAAATATTAATAGTAAAAGTTTACATCATAAAAGGATTTTTTTAACATTAACAGCTAGGAATTCTGGTTTCAATATCTTAAGTGTAAGCTGACAAAAATCTACACTCTTGAATAATGTCTTCACTATAGCCCTGATATAAAGGTGCCCAGGGAGAAGGATAAAGCTTATGATATATGGTCAAGGAAAAAAACAAAATTCAAAATGAATGATAATAAGAGGGAGAGCATGTAATTGAACTACTAAATTTTATGTTGTTTAGTTCTAAATTTCTGTATTTATAGTCAAGATTAGTAAAGCATTTCTTTAAGCATTCCCTACCCGATTATTTTTATTATTTCTGGGTTTTATGTTTTCCTTCAGCATCTATCCACAACCATTAAAACTTTCTGGACAAAGCTAATAAACAAAGATGCAGGAGCCTGTGTATGGAATTGTGGCAAAGCACGACTGCTGATTTTCAAGCATCTAAACTGCACTGCAGAAGCAAAATAAGGCAATTTATTAAGACTGGTCTCAAGCAAGACAAGTATGCCTGAGATACTTAGCTCCCACGTGGCTGATTTTTTCAACTGGAGGAACAAAAGTTTTAATTGAGTTCTCTCAACTGTGTTATGTTTGGTCTGGATTAGTAGTGTGATCTTTGATTAATTTTGTCAATCATATGTGGTCCCTGGCAAGCTGAAACTGCATGAAACTCTAAATCTCTTCACAGGGGGCCACTTAAAGCAAATAACCACAAGTCTACAAATTCAATTTACTCCACTTGGTAACAGAAAATTAGGGAGGGTGCCATATTCAATGCCAATTTTTATTTTCAGTTTATGCAAAATATGGTTCAAATAATTTAATCCAAATTCCTTACTATTCCTTGGCAGAGGAAGAGTTAGCAATTCCCATCCCTAGATACTCAAATTAATAGAAAGACTTAATTTGAAAACACCTCATGGAAAACCTACCACTTATCTTGGCAGTTAGTTTAAGGAAATCATCCCATTTAACAACAAATTAATGCATCTAATCCTTGTTTTGATTTGCTGGACTTCAGCAACACTGCTCATTTTGCTTTATTCCACTACAGCATCGAGTACTTGCAGTACTTCTATTTGCCTGTTTCTGTATCCACTGATGGCAGTAACCCCTTTAACCATATCATCACTGTAGGCTGCACATATGGGTTTGGGATTTTTGGGGAGAATTTTTGTTTGGTTGTACTGGAAGTTTTTTGTACGTGGTGATATCGCTATTATCACCCCAACACCCTCCTGAGTATGAGCTCTCCAGGCAGGAGTCTCATTCTACAAGTACACCTTGCATTCCTTCTGCCTAATGCCTCTTTATATTCCACATATTCAGCCCCACAAATGGCCCAGGCTATCCTGAGTGTCTTTGTTCTCCAGTGGTGTGGTACATTGTGCTGGCACTATTCTCCACAGATTTGAAACCATCACTTCATATATGGGTCATAACTTACTATCCCCATTTGTATGATATACACAAACTATCATCCCAGCCAGTACAAATACAAGAATCAGCACACTACTAGTTAATAAAAAAAAAAAAACAAACAACCAAACAAACACACATTTAGCCATGTTATAAGATTACTCACTGAATATTTATTTAAAGGATTTTTACTTTTTATTAAGTTCCACTCAACAGGTCAGATACCAAAGTCAGAAGATGCCTGCCTACCATCCACAAGGTCAGTGTAAAACTGCCCATATGAAAAAGCTGTATTAACTATTGAACTGGTTACATTCTGGCTTTGCCCATGAAGGCCAACCAATGAACAGTGACCAGGATTAGGTTAGGTTGATTTATTGCATAATGAATTCTGACCTGATTTTTCAAACAGGAGTGGAATTAAATGGACTATAAGAGAATGCTAAAAAGAAACAAATTAAGAAACCTGTTAGCTACAGGTTATTAGATAAATAACAGGTCTGTAGAATTATTTATTGCATGTTATCAGAAGAAAAGATGCTATTCTCAATCTTGTAAACAAGCAGGTAGACCAAAACCAGAAACTATCCCTAAAAAATAGTGACAACTAACAGAGAAGAGAAATTCTAGCACAGACTTCCCAACATGGGACAGAGCCCAAAAAATAAACTATCAACAAGAAGCCAGGGTTCCAACAGACCAATCTCAAGCCACACAGTAATTCTGGAATCTAAGAATCACTTTGAAAATCACATTTATAGAAACAAGGGTGGTTCTTAAGCAGATGTCCTCTTTCTGAAAGAAAATTGCAAGCACTTTCTGCATGATTTTTAACAGCAGCTTTCAAGTATCAATACCACCTCTTTTTGAGTAACATAAAATGTGCGTCATCTTAGAACTGACAGCAGCCCATAATTTGAACATTAAAGGGAATGTTTCCCCCAGGTTTCCGTGATCCTTTGTAGAGAAGTACAGATTTTGTTAAGGCTTTTTCTTCCACTGAGATCACAACAGGAATGCAGCCACCACCACCGCAAAAAGAAGACATGATGATCCCAAATAAGCCAAAGAACAGACAGAAGCAAGGGAGCCATGCAAATGAGCAAGATTCCAGCTAGTGATAGCACTATCTTCTGAAGCCTGCCAGTTGTCCTCTGGAAAATAATATCCATCATTTTTGAATTGCTGATCTAAAGTCTTCAGAACAACAGCTAAAACCCAACCCTGCTCAAAATAAAGTCCACGGACTTGAGATGAAAGGCTCCAGATCTCCCTTTGTTCACTGGCACTCTTCCAGCACTAAGCATTTATGTTTCTCCCACACACTCAGGAACCCTGACTTGATCCCTATGGAAAGAAACTATACAGAAAAGCATTAATTATACGCCTTTGCTGATGGTAAATCCAGATTGCCTTTTGACATGGGAACAAAGCAAACCTACATCCACTGGGGTAACTTTTCAAGGAGCACTTAGTAAATGTATTTTACACACATACATATATTTTATTATGAAATGCCTTCACAACCACAGGACAATATTTGGTTAAACGTCAACTGCTTGTTCAACCATTCCTATTCTACTACAGCTCTAACAGCTGATGAGAAAAGTTTTAGAGGAAGGCTATCACATTCACATCAGTGGAACTGTCTTGAAGCTACACAGCCTCTTTTATTCCCCCTGTGGTAAGGGAAAGGGTGGTTTCAGAAGCCTGGACAGTAAGGAGTTAATGCATTGCTATGCCTCAAACACCAATGACCACTCAAGTGAGAAAGTTAGAACAGGATGTGCCTGGAAATGGGAGCTGTGCAAACATAGGGCAGCACCTTTCTGGAGCTAATTTTCCTGGTCAGGTCTACAGTGACCACACAAAATAAAGTGCAGAAGCACAGAAGTGGAGTCAAGGAGTGGGCAGGACCAATAGAGGGGGCTCAAGACCACCGAGGACCCCAAAGTACTCCCTCACTCTTTTTGGGAATTCTCCAGCAGAAGACTGTACATGGCCCATAGTGTTGCATCAGACTTGGAGAATCCCTTTCCCCAGGAAGAGACTCAGGCATTTCCATGCCAACTTGAATGTATATAACCTGACAAACTTTTTGTTTTGTGGGCCCCCACTCCCAACAGACCACATCTGACTACTAGTACAGCAAAACAGTGATCAAGTCTCATCACTGGATCCTCAGGCGGTGACATCTTTCCTCTCACCTATCTACTCTTATCCTTTCCTTCTCTTTCTTTTCCTTATGTATTTTGTGGTACGTTTATACTTCTATAGAAGAGAAACAAAATGCCCACATACTTTCCACTGCAATTGAACTGTTTTAAAATAAATCTGCCTCATAAATACACCAGCCACTCAATGTCTTTTCACTCTAATTCACCCCAAGGATTTTATTAACAGGAATCCCAGCCTGCCTCAGAGGCAGGTCATAACAGTAGTGTGTCTATTAAGGAGTTGTTCTCAGCCTAAATCTGTTGCCTACTGTATTTCCAGGGAAAGGAAAGAGGTGCAGGATCAACCTTAAACTTTCCATTCCCCAAAATATGTGCTGCTATTATCAGACAGTCCCAAATATGAACAATTACTGTATAGCACAGAAATTTTTAAAAAGGGACTTCCCAACTGAAAACACATTCCTTTTAGGATGAGAAATCATGAAAGCCATAGGTTAGAAACTTGCTTCTACTCTGCAGTGTACAGAAAATGATGCTTCTGTATTGGAAAACAACTCCTTGTACAAGATGGCAGCGTGCTCTGTGGAAAAGGCAGAATTAGGCCCTAAGCAATTTAAATAAAGGCACTGATGAGCCAACTCAGTATTTTCAAAACTTAAAAATAATGTTGCATGTAACTAGTCTTAAGCTAATTAAATTTAACTAAGACTTACATAACATTATAAGGAAAAAGTTTTTTGTTCAAAAGTAACAGGATTTAGACACAGAGTCCAAAGTTTATTTATCGCCATTGTGAAAAAGTAATGTACTTAAAGCAACAGAAACTTAATCAATTAAAAACTTTTTACACCAGTCACAGTTGCAGCAGTAGGTTTAACTGGCAGACAACAAATTCCAAAGACTGAAGGTCCTTCTTCAAAAAGGGATACCAGCAAGTTGTTACATCTGCTTATTTTTCAGCTCACATGTAAGCAAGTGTATTCACATCCTTCCTTTGGACAGGCACTTTGAATTTCTCATTGATTTCCAAATGCTAATAAATAGCAAGAAGACACAATAATTCTCTAACAGGCAGGTGAGTCAAAAATTCTGGCACTTAACTGTCAGAGGTCTAGCAGCAAAAATATTTCTTCATACTAAATGAAAAAGGAACTGCTGTTCCAAGCACATAGTTGTATGCAGAGGGGGGCTGTTTGGTTTTGGGGTTTAACTTAGTTTGTGGTATTTTCCTTTTAATCTACTGACTATCTGAAGTGCTATCTGCTAAAGAAAAAAAGGGAAAAAATTCCCTCAACAGTCATATTTTGTACAATGTCATGAAGTCTTAAGCTGGTGTTGCACATGCATAAAAAAGAAAAAGGACTCAGAGATGAAGACAACAATTGAGAGTTGGTCACGAGGATATGTAAAAACCAAGCATTGTGAAAAAAGCTACAGCCTCGTTAAAGCTTTGCCAGCTGCTCTGTGTTTATCTATAGAATATCATTACACAAGCAAGAAAGACAGGTGAACAGCTTGTTAACACAATAAAATGCTAGCAGCACCTTAAGCAAAAAGACAAAACAAACAACCCCAGTGAGCTAATGATTCATAGGACAACAAAAATCAGGTGGATAATCTTTTCCAATTTTCTCTACATTGGGTGTAATTCGAACCCCCCAAACATGAAAATGATAAGTTATGCTGAACTAGAGTACCAAACATCTGAGACTGCCACGCTGTCGGTTTTCACTCATGATAGATTAAGTCAGTGTACATAGTTTCTATTTTTGAGTGTTCATAATACTAATCTGGAAAAGCATGTGCTCCAATCCATATTTTCTGGGGGAAGCACATAAGCATATGCTGAATATAAATTACTGAAGCTTTCGGACATCTATTCTGCAGAACAGGAGTGCTCTGCAGCTGAACCACAGCCTCGATTTCTAGGAAAGAAGATGGACTCCAGAAGAGAAAAGGGTTTTGCTGTAGGGAAGTGATGGAGCAGCCACTTCTTCCAGGTGAAGAGTGGGTAACCTTCAAGGTTGCCTACTCATCCAGCCTATGGTGGGCTATTTTTAATTAGCAAGAAATTAACCTTCCCCATATTGCATCTGTTTTGCTCATGATGGCAACTGGTGAGTGATCTCCCTGTCTTTATCCTGACCCACAAGCTTTTTCATCCTATTTTCTTCCCCTGGCCTGTTGTGAAGGGGAGTGAGAGAATGGCTGGGTGGGCATCTGGCAGCCAGACAAGGTCAACCCACCCCTCTGAACTTGTAAAACACTTAACCAAAGCGTCCTCCAGCAGCTAATATCTCAGAGTTTGACTTAAACTAATCAGATTTCATTCTCAGCTGCTGTAAGAACATCAAGTTTAAAGAACAAATATTTACTTAGAAACAACAAATTCAGCTTGTCAGGATACATATTGAAATGTACAAACCACTCTTCATATTTTTTTTTCCTAAATGTTTTTATGCAGTTTGCTTCAGATTTGTCTAGATTTTTGTATTTGAACTCAAACATGACACCAAGCATCTCTTCAAATAAATAGATTCTGCAGTGCTTTTAGTGATTTGTTACCTATAAAGAGGAAAATAGCCAATTGAGCTCCCTGGGCTTGTTGATCGATTATGTTCAATTCCAGATGTACAGCTCCCCCCTTACACAGAGGAATCATGTGGCATTTGGAAGCAGCACCCAGCAATCTGTCCCCCAGCAATGCAAAGCATCCTGCCACACTACATGTCTTCACAACTTACCACATTAGAGGACTTTCAACCCACTCTAGTTATGTTATAGTCTAATGGATATGTCTAAATATTTATAACTCCTAAATATTTGGGCAAACAATGACCTGTTCTTAGACATGTCTAACATGTTCATTTCCCTCAAGGTATTACGTTGCTATAACCTTTTTTCCTTTCAGAATCAGACTTATATCCTAAAAACCCAACTAAACCCAACAAACAAAAAACCCCCAACAACCTCAACCAATCACTTAATGCAGTTAAAGGATCGTTTTGAAGACTCTTTTTGGTTCTGTCATCTTTTAGCACACAAATCCCTAAATTATTTTTTCCTTCCTAGGTCTATAGTTCCAATATTTTGGTCATGCTTAGCAGACCTCCTAAAACACAAATTTTGCTTTGCTGTTCAGAACCAACCAATTTTGAACAATCTGCCATGTACAGCTTTTTACCTCTATATCATAAAATAATTATCTTAATCAGGGCATAGACAAAACCCTAACAAGAGGGTAACCTGACCCAGCAAGTTCAAGCCTGATGACTGTGAAAGAGTTGCTCCATAGTCCTTCTCAGGTATCAACAGGTATAGCACATTCCTTAGTTTTTTCATGTTCAAAATGCATCTTTATTTTTCTTTGGCTCAGCAAACTCACTTAGGGTGAGTCTGAGGTGTTCCATATCATATTTTAACAAAAGCAGCATCATCTGTGTAAAGCTGCTCATATATACCCTCATTTGCCTTGTAGGAGACTTTCAATACGCTCAAGCTGAACACCTTGACAGATGCTTGGGATTTAACTACCTTGGCATTTTATCAGTAGCACAATCAATCATTGCAACAAAAAGATTTCATCAAAACTTTGTTCCAAAGTGCACCTGTTCAACTCAGTGATGAAAGAAACGGCTCATACAGCCCTCAGCAGAGAAACTTTTCCCAGCTTCTGCCTTCTGACAATAACTTCAAATGAATGTTTGCATAAGTAAATCTTTTGATCTTATTTCCACTATTTCAGCTAAATCATATAAACAAGTAGCTTTCCAAGTGCCATCACCAGTCAAACTGTTGTTTCCTACTCTGTCTTCCGGGCAACAGCAAGCTTCAGTGGATGTTTGTCCCATGCTTTTACCACAGCACCCATCTGTGCTCCCAATCTCTGAATGGGACATTCACCCATGTCTAACCAGGAACACACTCCAGACACAGTCCTCTATCTCAAGTATTTAACATCATCTCCCTTTGCAGAAAGTCTACACCTCCTTGTAGGCAGAGCCTACCTAAAGTTTTAGGGAACTTTTAGGAATTTCATTACTTTTAACAACTTGATACTGTGATTACTATCCTTTCTCCAAGCACACTTGAGCATGAATAGTGGCTTTGAAAACTACCAGAACATGAGCAAGAAGAAAGGGAGGGGAAAGGCTGACAGCAGGACTACACAGGACTTTAAACCATGTTTAAAACTTTAAACCATGTTCGACTCGAAGCAGTCGAACAACAACCAAATATATTCAAGTACACAAAAAGCACATATTTGCTGGAGACAGGAAACTGACTGGATGATAGTGCATAGCAGAAGGCTCCCATGCATCCCTGCTCCCACTCCCTGCTGAATTGAATATTTTTTGCTCAATTAGGCAATCCCAGGTCTTTTTAGACAATATCCTCAAGGTCTGTCCTTGGTCTCCTGGTCACGCAGAAAATCTCTCCTGGGAGACAAATGGGTTTGTACAGCTATTCCTGTTTTCTGTGCTAGCTCAGCATACAGTTTGAGTTTGACCACTTCTCATCAGCATGCATGTTGGATAAGCTCTATCAGTCTTCAGCCATTCTCAACCCCAAACTGCTCCTTTTAAAACAAGACACAGAATGCACAAAAACTAAGCAGAAGTTAAATGCAACCATGAATGCTTTTTGGGCTTACAGTCTCTCTATATCCATTTACTGAGAGGAACAATAAAACAAAAAATTCAAACAAAACAAAACACAAAAAACCCCCAAACCCTCTATTCAATACATATTAGTGATTCATACAAGGATTTAAAAATCACATATTGTTTCTTCTGGCAAGATCAAGTTTCTCCAACCTGGTTGCTGCCTGTTCAGGTACTTACGAAAAACCAACATAATTACGGCACTACCTATTTAATGAATGGACCCTCTTCCCACATTATCAACAGCAGCTTTCAGAAAAGCTATTACACATACACTCTATTGCCTATTACCCTTTATTGATCAGCAATATCACTTTCACATTCTAACTAAATGTTGGTTGTCCCCAAATGCATTCTGCAAACTTCTGGTTGCCAGGTATTTCTGTAGAATGCCAAGTGACAAAAGAGATAAATACATTAATTGCAGAACTGATGTTAAGTGGAAACGCATTACCAGTAATGCTTACTGTAATATTTACAATACCCTGGCAAGAATATGATTCAAACTAGTTTTCCTTTACTGTATTTGATAATAGTATTGAAAAACAACACTACACTGGAGGCACCACAAAAAGAGAAATGTGATGTTTGAAAAACAAAGCACGCCTAAGTAACGCAAAAGTATTAACTCATACAAGTAAAAATTTGCTTCTATTTCAATGTAAACACCTACTGAAAGCCTTTATCAGCAGGCACTAAGAATCTTTATCTTCCAGCATAGCCAAAGGATCTTCGCTACCATCCCTGCACTATACAGGCTCTAAACCCCAGTCAGGCTCCAGAAATGAACATTAACTAGGGACCATACCAAAATCACAGAAAGACTCAAGACTCCTCACACATAATGGGGCAAAGAACTCCAGTGCTTCCAAAGCCTTACGGACGGACACCTGCTGGGGTAGCTCTAGCTTGTATTTCAATGACATAACAGCTTAAATTGTTCCATTGGTTTCACCATGAACACTGCATTTGACACAAGGTTCAGCATAAATGCAGTCTTGGATCAAAGCTATTAATTGCTTTTCAGCTGCAACACAGTGAATATTTTTCTCTGACTAAGCAACATAAAATCCAAGTGTCAAAAGCTTCCTGACTATTCTGAAATCCAAGTTCTCAATTATTGCCATTAATTTTAAGACTGCTCTGAAAACAGTCGGTAACAGTTGCATCCAGCCTGACTTACACAGCTGTCTAACCTACAGTCACACGATTATATTACTTGCCTAAAACATGTGAATTTGCTCTAAAACAGGCAAGAACAACCACAGGCATCTCCTATTCCTCATTTTTTCTGAGCTCTAGCCTTTCTGTTTTGTGTAACAAATCCATAGTGAAGGTCAGAACCTGGAAGTACTTCCCCACGGTGGTCTTGCCTAAACAGACACGTCTCTCTCCAGCCCAATCAGATCTCCAGATCCCTCTAGATCTGCCAGGAGCATAATGGTACAATTTCCTTCTGAACGCAAGAGACACCAGTTCAAGCCTACTGAAACAAAAATCGCTTTTTTGCTGTTTCTTGCTACCTTAGAGACCAACTGCCTTGCATCCAAATTTAGCTCCAGTTTTTTCTGTTTTACTCCCTCCAGCAGTGGTTACACCACACCTGAGCCACAGCTCTGCTTTATTTTCCAAAATCTAGTGTATATGGCACAGGCAAGCCTGCACACTGAAAATGCCTGCGGAGCTTCAGGGACTACCAATGATGATCTAAAAAAAAATCTCAATGCATTATTAACATAAATCTCCTGCTTTTAATACACATGACCTAAGGAACTGTGGAAAAGTACTTAAAGGAGATGTATTTTACGCTTTTGTTGCTTTTTGCAAACACAGTCAAAGCAATTAATTGAAAAGTTTTACAGTAAAATGTTTTTGGTTATTCCTCCAAGCAGTTACCTCATCTAGTCAGGCAACAGTTTCCTCACGCACTGAATATTTTACAACTTCTAACACTATGCTGCTTTTCCTTACCAAGTTACAGGTGAAACACAGCATTTTCCTTTGAAAGAAAATGTTGTGAAGACTGACAGGGATTTTTTTTAAATGCCAAACATTCTTACCAATATACCATAACTCAGATTTTTTTGCTATTTGTTTTCCTTGATATATTTTTCACATTATTTTGAATTATTAACGATATACATAGAAAATCATTAAAAGATAGGCTAAAATAGAATATATCCAATTAAAGGTTCTGTTCAGAAGACACATTCACTTCAGAGATGATGTTATCACATCCCAAAATTATGCTGTGAACACAAACACCATTCAAAACCATGAATAATATCCATAATCAAAGTATGTGTTGAGAAAATTTTTATTCATTTCCTTTTCTGTTTATTTATTTGAGAGAAAAAAAGAAGTCCAGAATTTATCAACTGGAAATGACAGGCAAAAGAATATAACCTGGAACTCACGAAATCTGGGGATATGCATCTATTTTCAAGGGCCATTGAGAAATATTTATATTCAGCAAAACACAATTATGATTCTGAAATGGACTAAAAACAGAAACGTAAATCAAGCTGGCAATATATTTCTACTCTGCAAGCAGCTACTGCTTGATTGTTTGTGCTGCTATCTACACCAGCCTAAGGACTAGTCAGGTGCCAATACAACCAGAGACAAAGAAAGGGCATTACCTATAGGGGGTGAGTGGGTGTAATTACAGTAAGATGGTGAAAGTACTGACTGATTACAACACAATGACTCATTCTGGGGACATACATTTATATATTTATTCCACATACAGCGAAATAATCTGTCACAAATTATGGCAAAAATTCCCAGGTCTTTTATGAATGCAGATTGCTTCAGAAAGACCCACTTGAGACAGGCAGCTCCACATTTAAATTACACAAAATCCACATGTGAAATACAGTGGTCACTGTTTAACATGTCACTGAATGCTGGAAGTGCTGCAATGAGGAAGGCAATAAAAATCTGAAGTACAAGATGCAAAAAAGCATGACCAAAAGCACTCAGGCTAAGACAGAACCAAACCCAGCACTAGTGTTGAGAACAGAGCAGATACAGGAAACAAAGATACAACTAAAAAGATGGATTTATAAACCAAATAAAAACTTTCCTTTTTGAAAAGCATCTTGAAGTTCCACAGTAAACCCAGCCCTCCTCACTGGTAACTTCTGAGCATCAAATCTCAAAGCTAAATTCTATAGCTGTGATGAATGCAGGCCTCCTAACAAGATAAATCCTAGAGTGCCAGACCTTTTCAGTGGTGTCCAGGGACAGGACAAGCAGCAATGGCCATAAAATAAAACACAACAAGTTTCACTTCAGCATGAGGATGAACTTCACATTGATAGTGGCAGGACACTGATTCAGGCTGCCCAGGGAGGCCATGGAGTCTCCCTCCCTGGAGACATTAAAAATCCACCTCAACACATTCCTATGTAATCTGCTCCACGTGCCCCTGCCTTGGCAGGGATGTTGGACTGGATGATCTCCAGAGGTCCTTTCCAACCCTAAACTATGCTGTGATTCTGTAAATGAAACAATTTGAACTAAGAAAATTACTTTAATAGCCCTCGTATATACAAAATTGTATTAGTAAAGGAAAACTTCAAGAAAGATATGCAAGTTATTTTATTCCATAAAGGAAAAGCTAAATTACCTGTGAAGTGAGACTTGCTAAATTACCAGAAGAGCTACTACAAACATCTTTATTTCCCATGACATAATTTCATTACACAAAACACGAAAAACCAGGAGACTGCTAGACTTCCTAATGATTATATATGTTTCTTACCACAGAGTTGTTTGCACTTGTGAAGCACAGACTTAGAGAACCTCTCTTAAACACCCCAAGTTTCTGCAAAGGAGCTTAGTGAGGCTGTGCTCTGCCACCCCACACCCCAACATCATCAGGGTGCCATTTGTTCCTCTGTGGTAGCACACGAGTGACTCTTCCTGCCCAGCTGGACCTGCACTCAGCCCAGTATTCCAGGTGGCCCAACAGAGCCAAGAGAACAAAAGGGAGAAATTTCTCTTACACACGTAATTTCTCTCTGGACAAATCGCTACATAAGAACATATGCAGCACTTAGCACAAGATATACTGCAGAAAAAAATTTGAAAAACCCCAAAAATTAGAATTCAAAGAGAAAAGTTCCTTTTCTCTTCATTCTGTTCAGGCCAGCACTGATTCAGAGTTCCTCTGTGCATATTGTCCTCTGCAACAGATGGGAAAACTCTCCAGCAGAGCAGTGTAACACACTTCAGCAATTAACTGCAGAGGACAACGTGACTCTCATGCATTTCATTTTACATGATGAGGAATTTATTCTGACTCGCAATGGATGATGCTCCAATAAAGCCTTGCCTTAGTACCTCACCACAAGCATCACTCAGTACAGGAGACTGCAATTTGAAAACTAACACTGCCCTAATAACTAACCCACTCAATCAACTTCCAAAAAGCCCCACTATAACAAAATATTACCATAAAAACTTAATGTTTAACAGCAACACTAGAGCAAACCACTTCAAATTACAAAAGCAAGCTTTTCACTCATTCTCTGGAACACCCCAAAGTCCCTTTCACACTGCCACAAGACAGATGCAATTAGACTGTGCAGCTGGCAGCATATACAAATTTGGTTTGGCACACTGGTTTGCCTCGCTCCCTGAACTATCTCTCCCCATGTGCACCAAATGCATCTGCCTGCATTGTACCTCCAAGTCTTTCTACAGCATCACTCTTCCATTTTTCAACCTCCCAATACAAAACACAGTGCTCCTCACCAAAGAACCAAGGCTTTTGTGCTGTAAAGGACTCAACAATGTAAAATATGGAGCGATACTCCAGTGAGTGATTTTTTTTGGAAGTCATTTAAACAGTACTTATGATGACAGCAAGAACACATGAAAAACATGTCAACTGAGCATGGGATCCAGAACATGAGATTTCTGTCAGAGGGAATAATTATACCCAAGGCTGCATTGTTGCTTGTAAAAACCATAATAGAACATGGTATATATCCACTGTATCCGATTATGAGAAAAGGTTCCGTGCATAAGGTATGTACATAATGACTATAACCCACTCCATGCCAGCCCACTTCCCCTTAAAACCAAAAGAAAGTGTGCATTCAGTGCTCTACAAAGCTCTTAGTTCTCAATCACAGACTATCACAAATTTACCACCCCAGTCATTAATATTCTTTTATATACTTTGAAGACATATGAATATACATCCTTAGTGAGAAATTAAATATGTCTGAGTTTCTTAAGGTGGTAGTTTATTGATTCACATTCCCACATGACTTACTGAGTCCTTTCAGAGGTTTCTAAACCCTTTCCCAGCCTAAGCAGAAACTCTGTTATTCCTAGACTGGAATAACATGCTCTGAGAATTTTTTTCCCCATTCATAAAATCAGCACAGTTCCTAGCTGGGAAGAGAATCAAAAGTAGCAGTTTTTCAGACTGTTTCTCAGGTTTGTCTGTCAGCTTGTGCCAAGAAAAATTTCACAGCACCCCAGAAAGAGAGTAGAAAAAAAAGTATAACACCAAACAGTCCTGAAGAAAAACTAAGTTTGGTAGAGTCAAATCACAGCCCTTCACCTGAGAACTGGGCATTAAGAATCTGCTCTAGTTTTAATGAGTCCACACCTGTGCAGGAGAAAGGCCTCACATGAGATCATGAAGACAAAGTAAAAAATCAAATCTTGCAAAGACAAAGCAGAGCCTGGGACCAACATATTGCAGACACTGCCTTCAGAACTTTTCAGTTCTAGGCAGCAGATGGCTTAGCTACGCCAAAATACTCCTGAAGTACAAGATGTGTTCATTCATGGAAGCTCTTGTTACTTGATTTTCCCATTTGTCCTCTAGGATCAGGCTGCTGAGGCAGCCCTCTGCCAACATGTAATTTCTTCTCAGAAAAATACTAACAGACTGAAGTGGAGAAGCTGACATCATACCTGATGGCTCCAAAATTACACATGGATTAGCACCCTTGGTATATCAAAGAAACCCCAAACAAACAACAAAGAAAACAAAAAAGCAAACCAAACAAAAAACAAACAAACAAAAAAAAACCAAACCCCCACCAACCAACAAAAAAAAAGCCATCCCAAAACCAAAAGAACAAACAAATAAACCAACCCATCCAGAAAAACAGGTAAAATGTGAAGAACCAAGGCTAATTTTAAGAAAAATAGTAGTCATGTGCTAGGGGAGATAGATGTACTGGTTTAGCTGGCCACTGCCATAAGCTTGCTCTGAAAGCTTTGCACCAAGAAAGAAGCCTATGAACTCACATGAAACCAATCAAGATTAAAACACTGGTGGACAGTGATACAAAGAGAGAACAGCAGAGAGAGAGAGAAAACCCCTGAAAACTACATCTATTACTGGGGCAAAGTATCTGTCAATTTTTTTCCCAATAACTGATGGAATAACCTTGGATTAAAGCTCCATTCTGCCTGTAACACAGCTTCACTGAATATGTGAAACATTCCAAAAAAATCTAATCCTTATTTGTATATTGGCAATAGCTCATTCAAGACAACACCAATGTTCTTGCATCAAGCCAAAACCAACAACCAACACTTCAGGATTATTACTGTGAATTCATCAAGAAACCAGCAATTACAACATATGTTGTTTTGATTATAAGAAAGACAGAAAAGTGAAAAGGACACTTCCCATTCTGAGGAGAAAAAATAATCTAGTCAGTGGAATTTAATTACTTGCTCTAAATGTAAGTAGTTTTAGTAGTAACATATTGCAGGATGCATTCATTTGAGTGTATATACACTGGTGGATTTATTTTTCCTAATGCCTTAAAATCACTGAGTCTCCTGGACATGATGGCAAAACTTACAGTGCAGCAAATTCAGAGGACTGAGAAGAAGAGAGAAATATGAGTTCTCTTTAAAAGGAAAGAAGGTTTTCCAATATATTCAGGTTTATTCTTTTGCTGGTTTGAAATTTTTCTCCTTAAAATCAACATCCTAGTAGATTCTCATTAGAATGTACATCACCATAAAAAGCTGAACCATTTTATTATATACATTTCTAATACGATAGATGCAAAATAATTTTAGAGAATCAGATGACCCACTAATCCATCACAATTCACATCTGCACTAGGAGAAGTTCAAATACAGCATTAGGGCAGCGAGACATTCCTGAGAATCTTGACAGTTGGTTTCTAAACCCACAAAAAGCTGTTATGGTTATTTTGGCTCAGTTTAACAACAAACTACTGAACCTCTGCAGCATTCTGGGGAAAAAATGTTTAAAGCTGGTTTATGTGGAAGAGCCTATTATAATGCAGCATTATACATAAGGTTCCCCAGTGACTGCTTCACACACAAAAGGTTAAATTGCTTAGAGAAACTGCTTTGTAAGATGCTAGAAAATGAACCCATCCTGTTTCTTATTGTAAGCCATTGGCATTCAGACATCATACCACCCTACCAAGACAAATATGAACTTATTTGCATATACCCAGGTGAAATTTTGCACCGAGTAATAATAAGCTACAAAGAAATTTCCAAAAAATGCTAATTAGCTTCCACTTCCAGCATTCCAGAACATAGTAAAATAGTTCTGTCTAAGAAATAGCTGCATTCCTGTTCTTTCAGCATTCTGCAGCATATGGATGAACAGCCAGGCTGAAGGCAGACTTTGACAGATTTACTGATTTATATACAAGGGGAAAAAAATTTTGCTGGTTGCCATTGGAAAAGTTCACATAAAGCACCAAACTGACAGATTGAACTGATTTCTGATAATGAACTGATAAAACAGAATGCCTCTAACAAAGCTCAAATAAAACTTCTTCTTAACTCTTTGCTCGTCCTATTTATCTCACATACACAGAACAGGTTTTTTGCAACATCTACTTTTCAGTGGCATCTTGAAAGAGTGACTATAAAAACAATTCTAAACACATTTCAGATGGACATGACAACAAAGTATTAATACAAAAAAAGCAGGCATTCATAGGTTTTATTCCCCTGCTTGTAGTTCTTATCTTCCATATTTTTGGCTACTGGCAAAACAACTAATTTCATTCCAGCTTGGCAATAACCTAAGTAATTACAGTTTTCGAAAAACTGCTGTGTCCTTTTTACAGTTTAATAACCAACCTTAATATAATATTTATATTACCGTAGGCTTCATCATGACCTAGCTATGCTGCAATGCTCCCCAATCATTCTGAGAAACCATCTCCAGCTTCAAGACTTCAACTTCACAGCAAGTATTAAAGAAAAAGCCAGAAGGAAGAAACCCAGCAAACAGAGAGCAAGAAACAGACTGGCTCAGCAGACCTGCACAGGCCACCAGCTCCACGCTGCTCTTCCTCCCTTGCCCTTCTGCAACACTGAGTGAATTCCTTGTCTACTCAGGCGCTCAGTTTTGCTGTTGCTCACCTCCTTTTCAGAAATACCTTTTTTCTGCATGATATGTAAATGCGAGTTCTAAGAACATATCAGACCCAGTAAGACATTTTGCTTTCAGAAGCTGGCTTCTGCTTGTAGGTATAACCTTCACAACTATTTGTTGCAGAGCAACAATTACTTAGATTTGTCTTCTTTGTCAAGTGGCTACGGACGTGTTACTCTTTGAACATTCAATAACGAAGGAGAACAAAAAAGACAACCAGAAGTTGACACTTCTGCTTTTACCCAAACCTCCCCAGAAAATAAACCAACAAAAACATTGTATTCCTGTAGCATTTAGCATATGCTTGGCATCAGATTCACAGGTTCAATGATGACAAGCAACTTATAGAACACAGGAAGACAGCTCAAGTTGCTCCACATTTTCTTTTAATCAGAAAGCAACTGACATTTTGCCAATTTATAAAGCAGTGCTACCCTTTGACAAGGTAATCCACCTAGTTGATCAAGGGAAGTCAGGTGATGTAACCATTTTGGATTTCAGTAAAGCTTTCCATGCTATCAGTATCCTTCTGGATAAAATGTCCAGCACACAGCTAGATAAAAACATCATGTGATGGACATCTTCATAAATGACTTGGATGCAGTACTGTAAGGGACACCGATGTTCACAGATGATACAACACTGGGAGGAGCTGTTGACTCCCTCAAAAGCAGAGAGGCCCTGCAGAGAGACAAAATGAGAGGTTTGGGCAATCACCACTATGTGAAGCTCAACAAGGGAAAGCGCTGGATTCTGCACCTGGGATGGGGCAACCCTGTATGTACAGACAGACTGGGGAATGACAGGCTGGAGAGCAGCACCAAGGAAAAGGACCTAGGGCTCCTCATCAACAGAAAGTTGAACATGAGTCAGAGTGCTCTGGCAGCCAGGAGGGACATCAGGCACAGTATCGCTAGCCAGGCAAGGGAGGGGATTGTCCTGCTCTGCTCTGCACTGGGGCAGTCTCATCTCGAGTCCTGTGTGCTTAATACTTGGCTCTCTCAAGCAAATAATGAAGAAAATTTGCAAAACTGTCTGTTCTAGTAACACAGTCTTTATTGGCATCCTCTGCTGAAAGGATGCTGCTGCATATTGTTTATATCAGAGGCAATGTAAATAAAAATATTTTTAAATACACACTGACACTTAAGACAGGTTTTTACTTGCAGACTAGAAATTGAATAAAAAACCCAAGAAATCAAGACAAATGACTGGAGCATACAAAGTATAGAACTGTCATAGCTTAGCAAGCATAGTCCTGGAAGGGATGTCCTTGCTAAGGGGTGCTTACAGCTTCCTCTGGGACCTGATAGAACCTATCAGCTGGCCAGTTTGAATATGGACAATTCTTTAAGCCACTTAAAGTTGTGACCGCCTCTGTGATACACACTTAAGAACAGACAAACCCCACCCCAAGCTCTCTCTCGTTTCCGGCGCTGGGACAGGTGGCTGCAGGCCCCGTGCAGGGGCCAGCGGGCCCGACCAGGCCCTGCTTGGGCCAGGCCGGGCCGGGCCACGGCCAGCCTGGAGCCATGGGCCTGTTCCAGCCATGGAACCCCCCCACTGCCTTGCCGTGGGCGGCCAGAGAGGCTCGGAACCCCCCCCTCCACTGCGGCCGAGATTCAGCAAAGCGGCACCTCTGTCCGGCAGAGGTCAGGTGACCAACTGCGATAAGCCACATTCCAGCTGCAAGGCCGAGGTGAGATTAACCCTTTTATTGCTGTGAAGAGCTGAAAGCCTGAGGGAAGAGAGAGAGGAGATGCTTAAAGCTGAAAGTCTGTTGTGAAGCTATGATATATCAGAGTATCCTGTTGTAATTTCATGAAGATATGGGGGGTGGAGTGTTCAACTCGTAAACAATAGGCAGATGCTGACGCAGCTGTAATTTCATGAGAAGTTTGGACAGAGAGAGAGATGAACCAGATGAGCCAGATGAGGACTTTTGCTCCAAAGAGGAAAGGAGAAAAACCTCAATTCCTAGAGATTCTCCCAGAGATAGTCTTAAAGATGAAGATAAGAAAGACCCTTTGCTCCCAGGGAAGGAGAAGGGCCTCTGTTTTTTTGTTTCTGAACGGCTCAACCTTAAAATTGTACCCCAAAAAACTTCAAGAGTGGACCCTCAAAAGCAATTGCAGGAAAAGCTGCAAGTCGGGGGAAGGGACTCACATGTGAGCAGAGAGACTCCTCTTCCTAAATGGACTGAACAATATTTGGAAGTGGGTGGCTGTCTCGGTGTGATACTGTTTTCATAGCAGGAGCAAAAAGAGACTTCTCTTTCTAAATGGACTGAACAAGGTTATTATGGAAGTGATAAACTGAACATCTCAAGGGTTGTCTTTTCACATTGTCAGTGGGAGAAGGGAGGAAGGTGGAGGGAGGAGGAGAGTTCTGAAGGTGGTATAATTTTTTTTCTTTTCTCCTTTTAGGTCTGTTATTAAACTTCTTTATACTCTTTTCAAGTTGGTGCCTGCTTTGCATTTCTCCTGGTTCTTGTCTCACAGAGGATGAACGGTAATGAGTGTTTTGGCCCAGACCACTACAAGAACCCATTAAGTCTTTTTTATCTATATATAAGAAAAACGTCACAATTCAAAGGACCATCACACACCAACTCCAAGATAAGCCAAAGGCACACAAACACAAATAATGTTTAAGCAGGGAGAAGCTTAATGAGTGACTTCACAGTGAAATGATGCCCTTTCAGCCCAACATCCTTGGAGCCCTCAGAGTGGTCAGAGGTGGACTGTTACCCCACAGAAAGACCCAAGCAAGGCCTGCATGAACCAGCAAAAAGCACCACCATGAGCCTGACACCTCAGTTATTTCACCCCTGGAGCTGAGTAGCACTTACACAATTTAGTGGCAATCATACCAAGTGTTTTGCAGTAGCATTTGTTACATGCTTGAAAGCACAAAAGAAAAATCATGACTCAGGAAAAGGAGGTAAGAAGCAGGCTTTCACAGTTAATGTGTGGCAATTTAATGCACAATAATCTCAGTTCATGATCACATATTTGAATTAAAATGAACCTTCAAGACAACAAATATTCTAAGAAATTTGCATTTTTAGCACAGAAACCAGTGGAACTGAGAATTGCCACTAAATTGCAGAACTGGAAAATCCCATTTTCCTCACTGTAGGTGAAAACAGAAAAAATGTGGACTTATTCTGAGGAATGCGACTATACAGCAAGAATTAAGAAAAAGGAAGTATTTTGGGCAAAACAGTGAGAGAAGTCTTCATACACATTGGAAAATAAGGTGTCAGGGCAGAAAAGGAGCCAAAATCCAAACCTGGAAATAGGAAGTTACAAAACTTATTTTCAGATTCATCTACATGTGTCACTACCTCGCCAAAGTGGAAGCATGGAACCAATCAAATTCACAGTTCATCTTTACAGTGTTACATACAACTTTCCTCATTATTTACTCATAAAATTAAAGAAGAAAAAAATGGTATGGCAGCAATGTAAGTAATTGAATTAATTCAAGCTTCACAAGAAACTTTTTCCTCTTTGTAAAAAAAAAAAAAACAAACAAAACAAAAACAATCTAGACTACCTAAGAAAACATGGAACCTCCATCTTTTTTGATGTTCTGCAGTATTGCCATTTCTTTCTCCTTTCTTGAATTCTTCACTAGAGTCAACTTCACAGACGTTCACAGATACACAACTGTTGATGCAGCATGAGGATTATAGAAAACACACCCAACACAACAAATAAGATATCCAAACAAGAAGCCTTCACATTTGTATTGACTTTCCCTGTTTATACAGAGGTGTTCACATGCCTCTAAGGAAATGCAGGTCCTTTCAGTGAAGAATATTTGATGGGAAGCTTTCTTATTCTTT
Source organism: Aphelocoma coerulescens (assembly GCF_041296385.1). Classification (NCBI taxonomy): domain Eukaryota; kingdom Metazoa; phylum Chordata; class Aves; order Passeriformes; family Corvidae; genus Aphelocoma; species Aphelocoma coerulescens. Next base: position 70,694,380 of record NC_091017.1, on the reverse strand, counting down.
ACTCCTTTCATAAAAGCTTGGTTATAAACTTCTGTGTTTCACAGTTCTCAGCTTTGCACACAAGACCCCCCCTTTGCTGAAATCATGTCTCCAAGAAACTTACTCTACTGGTTTCTTATTGAAATAAAATTGTTATTCCACCAAAGGCTGCCCAGTTTTGGGGGAAAAATACATCATTAAAACATAGCAAATGTTTTCATATCAAGTTCTCTGCTTTTTACAAGTGCATTATTAAATGGCCATGTTGGGCAGGTGGGAGCAAAAACCAGTAACTCCAGCTACAGTTTTAGGCAGCTGACGTGATATAGATTGTAACCTGAAGCACTGCTAGGCTGGTGACATTTTGGTAAGGAACCATGATCTAAAGAAGCAGTAAGCTGAAAACTATATTGATTAAATAGGACAAGGGGGAAAAAAAAGGAAACAGAGAAATGAGGAGACGCCCAAGGAAACAGCATAACTTGTGTCCTCTTAACTCTTGCAGCTGAGATTAATAGTATCATTCAGTTAGTTTGTTTTCTCTTACTGTGTTTCTTTCAGGTTTCTAACTTCTATTCCAGTGATTAAACACTGAAGTTCTTTAAAAGCCATTTTACAAACTTTTTCATTACTCAGAGGCTGTACAAAATAGTATTAAAAAAATAAGATGACAAAGCAGGATGAGCCAACAAATGGATTAAACAAGGAATGGACATCCCCGATCTTAATCCTATTTTAACTTTCATGTCTGGTGAACGATGAGAAAACTATCAGCTTTGGGCCTGGCAACTGCTGCATCAATGTCTGCTACCAGCATTAGCACTGAATCCCTCCCTGACTGTGGAACAGTTCAAGGACTTTAACAGTATGATTACAGCCTTTAATTTCTGCCTGCAACTGTATGATTAAGTTTAATAAAACTGTGGTCTACACTGTGACTCACATTCTCATGTCATCATGAACGTTTGTTGCCCTAGACACATAACATGCCCATCTCGTATGTGGAAAATTAAGGTAACATTTCACTCTCACAGTATTCCCTTATTGCAAAGCATCGCAATACAGAAGAACATTGGGAGAATGAAGCTGTGTTTATAAAGCACTTAAGAGATTTTTGGATAAAAGATATTATAATTAAAAATTACATTACTCTAAACTAGTGGGAGGCTTTTTGCACCTTTCCCTAACAGGGCTCATGCTCCCGCACACAGCACCACCACTACAATGCTCCTGCAGAGACAGAATCTAAGCTAATTCCAAAGTTCATCCCTGCCTGAAGTTATGAATCTGAAACTCTTGCAGCTGGGGAAATTCAGCTCTTTTATGTAACTAAAACTGAAACATGCTAAATCTGAAGCTTTCAGCCTCAGTTAGATGAGGAATCAATGTGGTAATCCCTCAGTGGGCTTAAAATGTATTGCTACCATAACTTTATAATTTCAGACAATAAGTACTTGCAGAAAAAATATCATGAATAAGCAGTATGAAAAGTTACTGAGACATTCAAACAAAAAAAATTGTGAGCACCTGTTCACAAGATTTTTCTTATCATCTGGCACTTTTATTACTTGCAAGTTAAAAAAGCCCAGAAAGCTTTGCTGAAATAGTTTTTCATGTATACAGCAATCATTTCATATGACAGAAGAGCTGTATTTCACATTTTAAAGCCCACTACATCTGAAACTCTATGCACACATTGTAATGGTCTCTACACTGGAAGTAAAAAGATTTTAAGGTGGCACTGACATAAACAATTTATTGCACAGCTACTCATATGTATATTATGTTTTGTCCTAAAAAGACACAACTCTAAAATGAGACTCTTGGCATTACTGAACATGGGGAGGACAGCAATAACTATAAAAATAACAGTTACACACACCAGCTGTTGCATAATTTGGAAGCATCAAAAGTTATCCCTTGTGTTTATCATCAAGAGAGGTATCTGGAAAAAAAGCAAATTCAGGAATCAGTTCAGTTAAGACCTTACAGGCAACTGAAAGTGAATGGGGAAGTTGATCTTTCACGTTTTTACTAGAATTACAAAGTGGCTTGGGTTGGAAGAGACCTTTAAAGGTCGTCTAGCCCAACCCCTCTGCAATGAGGGGTGACATCTTCAACTGGATCAGATTGCTCATACCCCACTCAGCTTGGCCTACAATATTTCCAGGGATGGGGGCATCCACAACTTCCCTGGATAACCTGGCCCTGGTGTTTGACCACCCTCACAGTATCTATTTCTTATATACAACCTAAATTGAAGCTCTTTTAGCTTAAAGCCATACCACAACAGGCCCTGCTAAAAAGTCTGTCCCCATTATTCCTTAGGGCTCCCTTCAGTACTGAAAAGCCGCAATGAGGCGTCCCTGGAGCCTCCTCTTCTCCAGGCTGAACAACCCCAGCTCTCCCAGCCTGTCACCATAGCAAAGAATCCTACAGCCCTCTGAGCATCTTTGTGGCCTCCTCTGGACTCACTCCAACAGGTCCATGTCCTTCCTATGTTGGGGGCCCCTGAGCTGGACACAGCACTACAGGTGGCATCTCTCACAGGAGCAGAGTAAAAGCTTAAAGCCAGATCAATGACTTGACAACATTATGATACCTAGGAAGTAATGGCTACATATGCCACACATTTAGGTAACTTCATTGGATACCTGGGTATGAAGCATCCTTCAACCGTGGCAGGAGTTCACAAATGCATGCTTGACAAGGGCAATCTAGATGCCAAAAATCAGAAAATCCACCCAAGACAGAAGATAATGATTTACATCAGTCAGCTGGTAAGACTTCACATAAAACTGCAGCAGTTCTGACCAGCCTTTTTTTCCCCTTCCACTGAACATGCAAAACTTGCAGAACAACCTTCAGCTTTTACACAAAAGTGCTGAGTTTTGGGCAGTCAGGCTCCCTCCTTACTTTTTTGGTTAGCCAAAACAGGAGAACTGCCTGACTTCATAATCTCTATTGACAAGAGAAACCTAACCTGAAAAAAGCTAAAGCATCCCTTCCCAACAGCCTTCTAAATGTTGCAACAACAGGGAAAGTAAGCTGCTGTGCTGAATACAGAACTAAAAAAACCCCAACCAAACCCATATATGTCTTTTACCATTACGTAACATTACATTCCGTCTCTAAAAGAAAAAAACAAACCAACAAAAAGCCACTTCACATAGAAACCTGGCAGATTTTACAAATATTATCTCCCTCCCTTTGCCATCTAAATAGGAAAGACAAGTAGTAAAAAACCAGCAATTGTTTCAAAACACATATAAATTTGAACATATTAACACCTGACAGAATCACAGAACAAGCTGGGTTGGAAGGGATCTTTAAAGGACATCTGGTCCAACCCCCCTGCCGTGGGCAGGGGCATCTTTCACTGGATCCGGTTGCTCAATAGATTTCCCTATTTTAAGCATTAAATTCTCTCCTAGCTTTGACTGGGTCTCTCATGCTTTTTCAGAGCGTATTATTGCTGTCAGTGGTTGCATAAGAGAATTACTGAGATTTTCAGAAATGCCAGCAGAAGTAAAAAACATAACCTTAGGAACAAAACAGAAATTCTATTATCTGCAACTATTCCCAGATACGTTATTTTTCACAAGCAATAATCTGGAAATATTTTTAATTTTAAGATCTACCCTCTAAAGCAAAACTCCTTTTTAAAAAAAGTATTATGTATTTGTATTTTTAAATATACAACTCACTTCCTACAACATCTGGCACATAAAAGCCAGACAAGTAATATAAGGGGCCTAGTGCATTTGTAAAGTTCCTTCCATCTTCTGCTAAAAAAAATAAAAAATGAAGAAAAGATCAGTTAGGCTCCAAACAGAGTTCTGCTGCAAGTCTAACGCAGGCCCTCTAGCAGCGAGATTATGTGATTATTTCTGGATGCCGCAGTCATGTGGCTGCACAGCAAAGCTTTTGTCGGAAACATGACACAATCCCATTGCACTCAAACTGCTGGCAGCAACTCACCCGATTGCATTTCCCTAAAACACACCCACAGTGACAGTAAAGAAATAACAGCTTTTCACTGCTACAGCCTCAACTAGTCAGGGAGTTTTTATTCCCTGTTGCAGTAAATCTAGAGGCTCCTCTCCCATTTTTCACTATCAGGGTATCAGTTTATGATTATCTACCCCAAAAGGCATCTACCTGGATATTGCATCTATTCAATGTTAGCCCTTCTACCAGACAGGTATGTTTTTCAAACATTACCATATAATCTCTCATTGTACTTTCCAGAAAAACACCACACCTTGTAAAATTATTTCACTGGATTATATCTCAAAGACCAACTCATTGTTTAGCTTCATTTAAGTAATTCTGCCTCTCAAGCTGTCTTAAACTCAGAATATTTCCACATTCAAGTGCAATAGTTAAAGCATATACAAAAAAATAGCCTGTAGGTAGGACAACTCCTGTAAAAACTGAGTACAAAATTAAGTATGTTAGATGTTAAATAACAAAATATATTTATAATAGAAGAGACTGAGAAATTTACATATTTAGTTCCTATCACGATTCACCACTAGTTTGCTTTTACCTACAAATATGACATACTTACTGCCAGGTACATGGAGTACTGGAAAACACAATCTAATTACCTGACTTCAGGATAACAGGCATTTGACCATAAAAAAAAAAATCAAATTTTGTAATTCAATACTTGCATAGGGTATTTTTGCAGCAGTTAAGCTTTCCTTCCAAAAGTTCATATGAGTAACAGTCAGCATCAAAACCAATTCCTGTCTAACAAAATTTAGCAAAATGCTATTAAACACAAAACCTCATTAAAAGTCACAGAAACATATAGCCACCACAGAAGTACTCCAGAATATCTGGGAAAGAAACTCCTATTCCCAGATTCAAATCAACTTTTTTAACCACCTCTGGAGTGAGCCTTCCTGTGTCTGTGAACACAGTTTACCCATCTTCTGGGGGACTTAAAAGCAATCCAAGAGCACAGTTCAATTACTACAGCCCTACTACAACAAAGTTCCTCAGTTGTGGCTGTAACACCACCAGTGGGGCTCTAGGCTGGAAGTGGAGTCAGGAGGGATTTACAAACTCTAATTCTAAGACAGAATTTATATTCCAGCCTTTGCCAATTCCTGCAAAAACATTTAAGTCATATTGGCAAAAAATGTTCTCTGCCCTGTTTGCTTGAGCCAAATTGAAGGCCATACACTGCACCAGCTCAACTCTTCCCCTGAAAACCTCCCCAAACTTTTTATAATATTTTTTTTCTGATATTTGTTAGAACTGCAAAGTGTGCAATTTCATCCCATTGCAGACCACGTCCCCAGGACAGCCAGGCTTTGCTGGTGTACCTGGCTGAACTCAGTGCTTGTCTGCACGCAGGAGCTCAGAATAGCACAGAGGGTGAGGCAGAGTTTAATGCACACTCCACTACAGCTGAATGCAGGAGCAGCAATTCCGGTTTTTTTCCTTGGGAACACACTAAATGAGCCAAGCTGTAACTTGCAATCGGTTAATGACTTAAAAGTTAAAACCTTTCAAGTTAAAAGTATGCCACAAAAAGCATCGTATTATTTTGACCTGTTTACAATAAATCACAAAGTAATAAAAATATTTTTAAAACAGATTCATGCAATTTGAGAAACACTTTTTTCCCAGTAAGATGAAATAATACTTGAGAGAGGAAGAGAAGAAACAGGTAGGATGAAAACCAAGACTGCTGCATTTTGAGAAAAGTGGCCACATGTATTGACGCATCATTAAATATAAAAGTTCCCTTAATTTTAGGATGGACTGTGTTTTTAAATCTAAATTTTTTCATATACTTTGCAATTGATTCCCACATGATCTTCATTCTTACACCTCCTAAGATTTTTCTCCCACTATAACTACATTAGCAAACTAAAGCTTCTTTATATCACTTCCTGACTTGCTGCTAGTACCTTCCTAAGGTGTCAAATAGAGTTTAGGTATTTACTGTGCATTTCAAAGGCTTTCAACTTGGAGTTTAACATCCAAATCCACTGACATGACACTTTGTAAAACTCATTCTGAACTGAAATACAAATCTGAAGATACAGTCTCTCAAATCAGGTCACCATGGAGTCTCAGGCAGAACTCTTCGAGAGAGGGAGAACTAATGCTGACTGATGGCATAAATACCATTCTGAAAGAGAAAGACAAAGAGCAGGTGGGACAATCTATTGGACAATCTAAGGTATTTTGCAGGGCAGGCTATTAATATTCTACTCAGCATCCTAAGGTGCTCTCATTACACACAACCTGAAAAAAATAACAATTACAGCATTAATAAACCTGCCAGAGATTACAGATTGAGAAGTGATTTTTTTTTTATCAATATGTAAAAGGTATTGACAGTAAAACAACTGAAACAGATTAAAAATGTCTATGGTGCTGTTTAGCTATTATGGACTCATCTGATGAGCAGATTAGTTCTGTGACTCTCAGCCCTTCCCACAGCTCATCAGAGTCTTGTAACTGCCCTGTTTGCCAACCAGTAACAGACGGTATAAAACTAAACCAAACAAGTTTATTTCAGACTTCCTTTTCTCACTTTCAGTAATTTCTCATGACTTTGCTTCTGCCAGACTAATTCAGCTATTTAATTCCTGGACTTCATGGCTATAGAACTGCATTTACATCTTATAAATATACAATTTTAACATCACTGAGTATACATCTCTAATTATGCTGATATGTAGCAATACGATAGCACAAATCTCCCAAGTAAAAACTGATGAAGTTGCATCTGGTTCATTTTAAAGGGAATTTGAACAGACCACTAAAATGCATCAAGTATCCTATTTATCTCAGGTGTTAAGATACTGAATGGAGATGAACTGTATCCTGCATTAAACATTCATCTGATGACCTAGTAATTTTATTTACTGTTGAACCTGCTCACCAACTTTAACTTTTAATTTTTCCCATATTAAAGTAGAAGGTCTGATACATCTGTTTACAGCTTAATGCATTTGCTTACCCATGCATAAAAAGAGCTCTACAGTCAGATTATATCAATTTGCTCACAAGACAGTCTGCAATTAATAATACCCTACACGGACAAGTCAATACAGCAATCTTCCATTCTGTAACTCTCACTCTGTAAATACAGGTTACAAAGACACAGCATTCTAAAGAAACAAACTCCAAATGCTCAAACACAGTCTCTCCAATAGTTTGTTTACTCATTCAGCTAAGCACAAAACAGTCTGACAGTCACCAAGTGACATCTGCTCACTATATAAACCCTTTCAAAAAGCAACAGCAGATACCACTAGCATCAACTTCCTCTGAAGAAACCAAAACAAACTGAAACCAACCACATATGCTTCACTGTATTGATTTCTTTACAGAAAACTTAGTTTAAAAGCCTTACCTTCAATACCACCAGCCTGGTCAGGACTAAGTCTGGGGAGCACAGAACAAGTGATCACCCATACTGGTTTCTATCACATGCATCCTCACCAGCTACACCAAACCCCGTGAGGATGCTTAAACATCCTTTATCTTGAAACTCTCCTGGTAAATCCCTGCCTCTGAGCAGCAGACTACATCATTTTACTTCATTGAACAGGTCTGCCCTCACATTCATCCTCAACCTGCAATAGCCTTTTGAACCTATTCAGTAGCAGTCATCCAGTGAAGGAGTTTGAAGTGAGTCGATTCCAGACAGCTGAAGAACACCCACCTGGCCATTAACCCACTCCCCTCTCCCATGGGATGAAGTGAAAAATAGAAGGAAGGTAAAACGACCCATGGATCAAGATGATGACAGTTTAATAACAGCATAAAGGAATTCATTCACTATTCCCCATCTGCCGACATATGTCCAGTGGCCTCCTAGGAAGAGGAGCCTCAGCACAAGTAACACTTGACTGTGAAGACAAGTATCACAGCCAGAAACATCCTCTCCCTTGCTCCTCTTTTACCTGAGTTTTCACTACTGAGCAGAGCATCATATGGCATGGCGTGTAACATCCCTTTGGTCAGGTGAGGTCAGTTGTCCTGGATGCATCCCGTCACAAAAATAAACCTTGTGGCCAGCAGTGTTTTAGCCACCAGTGTGACAAACAGCTCCACACAGGCTGCTATGCAGACAGAAAACTTCATAATACCACCCCAGCCAGACCCAGCACAGCATTACTACAAGATTTCTCTGAGATTCCAAGTGTAAGACTTTTCTTCAGTCCCAGGATCCTGGCTACAAAATGACTTCCCTTTACTATCCTGAAAAACAAAAGAACAGGATGGGGACCTTTAAAAGGGTCTCCCCATCTTTACAGGCATTTTCAGACACTTTTTAGCATGTTCATTGTGCATAATTTCCTTAGCTAGAAGTCAGTGACATTCTTGAAGTCACTTCATGTCCTGCTCACCAGACCAGAGGACCACAAATGGTGGAGGCAGACATGAGACAAAAAGGCTCACAGGAGAGACCTAGGACTTGCAACATGTAGGGTTTGTTTTGTTGGAGTTGTTGTAGCTTGGTTAGCTTAAAAAAATCCCACAAAAACATACAGCAAATTCATCACAGGATACATAGGCATTACTAGGCAGAAAGCAGAAGAGGAATGCATGCCTTTTTCCTATTTTCCTTTTCTTTTTAATCTTAATGCTTCTTCTCTGGGAAGCAAGAGTACCCCAAATGTGTATTAATCTGGTTGCCCTTTCAGGTGCTTGTTGGTGCTGCACTGAAAATGCCGAAAACAGTTTGCACAAGAATTTCTTGGCTGGAGAAGGTAAATATTTGACAGTCTGATGTGCAGAGTCAGTCTTACCTGGTTAAGCACAGGTTACCCAAAACCATTTTGTTATTCAGATTCAATTACCCTGAACACAGTTACTGTCTCTAAGGACCTGTTGAATAGCAGATATTCTAAACTTGTATTCAGTACTGAAGCCATGTGTTAATGCTTGCTTCATGACAGAAGGAATGCAGGAATCAACCACCTGTAACATTTAAATTCAGAGTTTTGCATATATTTTAAAGAGTCACTTTATTGTGACTGTCTCCATAAGTTAATACAAAAAAATTAAACTTGGAAGATTTCAGGCACCATCTAAGATCAGAATTAATGAACATTTTACTACAAATCTGGGAGAGATTCAAATTTCAAATGAATCACACTGTCTACTGCTAATACTCAAGTTGAACCACGACATTTACATTCAAGATTTTGCAATCAGCTGCCATATAGCTAATTCCCAGGATTTTTAATAAAAGTGAATTTGGAAGAGAATTCAATCCAAACTGACACCTATCTGCTACATAAACTAACCAGCTTTAGGCAGATTTCATTATGATGGACACTAAAGATGATGAACAAGGGGAGGCTCCTGCTTTTTTATAATGTACCTTTGCATCTTTTGTTTTCTTCCACAGAACTGTGAAACCTCAAAGAAGACAAACTATAAGACAACAGGACATCATTCTAAGTAAACTTTGTCGGGATGCTTTTTTCTTTGTTAAATTCTGTGTAGCTAATGACAACCTATTCCCCACCATTTCTTCCCTGAGCCATTACCATAATAAAACTTGGTGACATTTAGCACCAAGGAAACCCATCTGCTAACACATGGACAGCTAGTATCTTTGACAGCCTAATTTTCATCAAGGACAGGAGAAGAAATGATCTCTTGCTAACACTACATCTATCACAAATGAGATCAGCCTGTGCTTTTCATTATTCGACATGGATTACATTTGGAAAGGAAAATGTACTGCTGCATTAATACATCTCACTGTGCAAAACATCATTTGCAATTGTACAAGTCTGAAGGCAGAAAGAAGCACATAAGGGAAAGGGATTTCTTTGGGGAAATCAGGAAATGACTGAAGGATGACTCAAACTGATGAACTCAGATTTGTAACTTTCTTCTTATGTATAAATGAGATCTGTAACTTTCTTCTTACGTATAAATTAGAATAGACAATTCAAATTTCAGTTGTATGTTTAAATATCTGGAAGAGATGAAGATAAAAACCTGGAAGAGATGAAGACACACATTGTAGTCTGTAACAACTGGTCATCATCTTAGCACTGTATGTTTACAAACTCCAAAGGTACTATAAAGGTTACAGTAGAAGAGACAAATCTTCACAGAAGTGACAGCAAAGCCCCAGAGCTGAGTTTATATATAGAAAGATAAGAGCTATGTAAATTCCATATAGTTCTACAGAGAAAACAAAAAACATATTAAGAAGTGAAAGAAAACAGATCTATTGCACATTCTGTCATACTGCTACCATATGAGGCTGAGCACCCCCATCCTGCTTCACCCAGCTCTGGGGTAGGAGCAGTGCCAAGCTCCCCTCACATCCACTGAGTATCCTGTGACTCCCACAAGAACATCACATGCATTAAGAACAAAACAAAACAAAAAAACCCCAAAAGAACATCAAAATAAAATGAACAAAAAAACCCCACTCGTAAAACAACAGCAAACCTAACAAACACAAAGAGATCAAAGATTTCACATCTTCCCCTCCTCATCTCCATGTATAGATCCCTGAGCATATCTACAAGGAACATGTTAACTGAATAAATTTATTCATGTTACCATAGATTTTAGAATAGTTATGATATAGGAAGCAAGATTTTCTTTTCCCTCATGCATCAATAGCATTATTACCATACTTCAATTACAAAATCATCTGCAACTCAATTTCAAGGTGTCAAGTATTCAGGATTTGAAAATACTGACCTAAGTCTTGATTATATTGAAACAGTAACAAATAAAATAAAGCATGGTCATACATACAGAGGCTGTTTCAGTGCAAGTATGTGATTAACAGCTTATTTTGTTTGCAGGCTACTGTATCCTCTGGCCTCTGCATAAGTTGCTGCTGAACTTCCAAATCACCCCTTAGTAAGTTTAACCTTGCATTTCAATGCCCTGTGCCAGAACTCACTATGAGGCAAGCAACAATACTGTGCTGCTTTATAAATCAGTTCTTCATGGACAACAGTGGCAATAAAAGCCCACAACCAAAACTGATGTGAGGATAAATGCATTTTAAAAAGCCGAAACACCTTTAAATCCCCTTTAAAGGGACCACAGACAACACAAATTCATATTACTCAGTTTAGTTCAACTTCAGGATCACCCTTCATGCCCATTCACAAGAAAAAAGTCAAATAAAGGATGGTTGAGATCTCTTCCATCTTCTTTTCCTACAGCCTCTGTGGACACTAAAGAACACAAAGCACATTTACACAAAATCCCTATACCTCTTTTCATGGAAAAAAAATATTAGAGAAAGGAAAAACTACAGAAAATATGATGTATTTGAGTAGAATACAGAAGGGAAAAAACCAAAACCAAACTAACTTCTGATGAAAGTATTTTCTGTTCTCTCGGAGCCTCTGCACTTACATTAGCTTAAACGGTCTGATCCTTTTTCAATCTTGACAAGAGACTTGCTTTAGTGGCTGACACTCCACAAAACACCCCCAGAATAAAGATGTATCAGGATGGTAAATGTCATTAAAGCAAAATAGAAGGATGAGAGATGAAACAGGAAAATATTTCTAGGCAATTCTGGTACTAAAATGTTCAAGTGAAATTTTCCATTCTTTAAGTCACCAACTGTTTTGAAGTCCTCCTTACACATCTTATCCCTTCTCTCACACAACAGTTTCTCTAGATTAGCAAATTACAAAAGGTTAACAAGAAATTTAGTACCCTTAGCGTCCTGAAAAAAATTTTGATATAAAATTTTTTAAAAATCCCAAAACACGTTGTTCTATTTAGAATTTCCTTTAGTCCAGTAGTAACCAGAGTTCTTACTACTGATTTGAAATTATCCTTATGCCAGTACAGTATAAAACAGTAGACTTGAGGAATTTTTAAACAAATACACTCTTTTTTTGTATTTCCAAAGTTGTAATTACATGAAACACCAAAAATTTTTATGACTGACATCACTATCAGATTTGATTTACATTCCAAAATTCTCCTAGTAGTTATGGACATGCAAATCATTTTTTTACTTATTCAAGTACGTACATGAATCTGGAATTATGTGAACTAGGCATAGGGAATCTATGACAATCACTTGCAGGTTCAAAGCACAAATATTCAATGTTGTTGCTCTATTTTGTAATGTCTGTAAGATACATGTTCCTTACTGAAGCACTAAATATTCTCCTGTTTCATATTCTTACATAATTACCACATAATAATTACCAGAGTTTATTAGAATTAGGGTTTTTTTCTAAATGTATTTTTAAACTAGCAAATGCTGACACTAATTTTTTGTTCATGTTCTCACTGAATAGCATGTCAAATATGCCATTTGAGCTTTTAAATTTTTAGCCTTACAGTTTAAATTACTGGCCTTCAAAAGCCTCCATGTGGATTTGTAAGTGCTGTCTGAAGAATTCACTTGAGCAGCTTTAAAATACTCAGAAGGAGACAGCACAACATCTGTCCCTGACAAGCTGCTGAAAACCAGGCAGGAAGCCAAGCACTCCCCAAAGTTCCAGCCCAGCAAAATCAGGCAGTCTTGAACAGCTGTAAAGCAAGAACTGCTTTTAACATTAAATCAAAGAAATCAAAGCTTGTGATAAGCATGCAGCAGTTGTTCCTTGAAGTTTACCAAAGAAATGAGAGGCAAAGCTTAACTCACCCATATCAACGTATTACAGCTTATTACTATTTTACTGATGAAGTTGTTTCTATGTCTTTTAAAATTACATTAGATTTTAAATACGGGGAAGGCTTCATTGCTTTGCAAAACTAAACAAATCTCCCTCTGAGGACTTTACTATGCAAATGCACAGGAGAAAATAGAGGGAGCAAAACAGTAGAAGAAAAAATAACACCACAAACTAGACTTTAGGATGCTTTTGTTCATTAGGTTCATGTCCTGAGCCTTCCCATAGATTTCAATTGTCTTTTGAGGAGTTGTTTTGCTCTTAAGGAAACAACAGTAAAAGCTGTAGCAATAAAAACTACAGAAGAGATAGAGTGAAAAAGGCTTATAAGGTCAAATGGAGATAAGCAGAGGTCCAAAGATGTGAAAGAAAGAAAGAAAAAAAAGATATTGGGAACTATGACAGTGGAATTCTAAAAGGAAATTCTAAATGATGCTTAACTCCTGGTGAAAGCAGAAAGATAAAAATGAACAAACAAGAAAACCTGTCTGTTTTATTACTTAAAAGAATGTCAGAATGTTTCAAGAAGAGAATGAAAGTATCAACTCTTTCAAGATCAAAAAGAAAACTCACAAGGCTTTTTCTAGCAGTAAGAAGTACAAGTAACATGGGTTTGAACATATTGGATTAAAAAAAATCTCAGAGCATGAATTCTTGAGCTACAAAATAAATCTTGAGCAAAATTTTGCCTAAACATATGCAGTCCCATGTTTTGAGTAACTCAAAACAGTGTTCATCTATACATTTTTTCTTCTGTATTAATAGATTTACCTACATTTTTCCTCTTTCTGCCTTCTTCTGGAATCATGCAAGATTGAAGTCATGCAAGAAAAGAAAAATTATAATCACACAATCTTCAATTGCCTTCTGGTTTTATGCATGGTATCATGTATTAGGCTGCACAACAGTCAAGGGATGATGCACAGGTCACTGGGCTACCTGGGAGCTGCCACAGTACCAGTGAGCCTGCCCTGTGCTGCAGGTCAGATGCATGGCTGGCATCACACAGGGTCAGTGAGAACAGCTATCACAGCCCAGCCACACAGGAGTGCAAAGCAGAAACCACATGAGTGACCCTGATATTCAAAATGCAGGACACAAGTCTGCAAACCTACAAACCTGACTCTGTGGAAGAAGATCACTCTGGGAAGAGCCAAAGGAGAAACTGAAGGAAACCCCTGCAAGGCTGGGGTGTTGACAAGTGCAGTGAACAGGTCTGGCAACTTTAATTATTAGAACCATATAATAAAGTACTTTTCAGACACACATCCTGACTTCCTATTTATCTCCTGGTGTTTTCCAAGCACTGAGAGAGTCCTGTCCCATTACTTGTCCATGCTGCAGTAATAAGGTGAAGTGAGGTGTTCAAACTGGAGCTTCCAAAATGCAAATGCCTAGTGACAGGCAGCGTGCTCAGAAGGAACCTGCATGCAGTAATTACCTTCCCCATCAGTCTAAAACTAGTCAAGCATCATCTTTCAAAACTCGTACGAGCTCACCAACTTTTGTTGCTCTTTCTTATTCTTGTTACATTTTATTTTTTTAAGATTATGTGATACTTAAAAAGCTGCTCAATTGCTGTTCTGAACATCCTTCCTTGGTTTTACTTTCATCATGAAAGTTTGTTATTGAAAATTTCATACCTACCCTTGTCTGGGTATTTGAGTAAATGAAAACTAGCTAGATTTTACTTATACCATTTTAAATATAAAAGGAAAAGCATGTCCAAGCTTACTGACAGCCTGAAGAAAAGAAGACTTACTAGACTATCAGAGGGACGGAGGAGTGATTTCACATTAAATGTAAGAACCATCTAACTTAACTTGTGGCTGCCATGCAATGATGTCCTGGAGAACAACTCTTCTGAACATCATTCACCTTCAAGTCAAATTACTTGTCTTAGAGTGCCATGGGAAACAATACAGCCTTGAAGCACCACAGTGAAAATAAAAATAGCATCCACAGCTTTCCCTCCAATATAGCAGATATTGACAAACTAATTTTTTCCATTATTCTTCACAGGTTTGCACTTAACCTATTTGTCAACATCCGTTGCTCTAGGAACCAGGCCTATACCAATGCTGAGAAAGAGCTGAAGTCACAACAGGCAGCATTCAATCCTGCCCAGAGAAAGCACAAGTTAAAATTGTTTTAAAAATCTAACAAAAAAAAAATCCCAGAATTAATACCAGAAGCTTCTTTGGCAAAGTAGGATTTAAATGGCACATTTTCCTCCAACGGCAGCCATATACAATGGGATACTCCAAATGTCCATACAAGTTATGATTTTCTTTCATTTAGATCTAACTTAAATTACAATAAATATCTTTTTGTAAGTTGCTTTAGAGAGCTGCAATTAGACTACTCAAACACCATCCTAAAGCTACATAATTGAAATACTAAACTCCACAAAACTAGTATTTTTACAAATAATAACTCATCCAAGATTAGCAAAGTGGACTCTTTCTCCAACCCATCTTGCTGCTGGTTTTAGAAATTCTGTATTAGGTTTTCAGGGACTAATGGAAGGAGTGGCTGAGTGAGCAATGAGAAACCACAAAGAAATATTTGGAAGCCATTTGTCATTTAAAAACATACCAGGTATGCCACCAGGGATAAGGACACTCGGGATCAATGCTCTGCAATGTACACACTGTGCTTTGCTACCTTAAGGTTTAGGTTTTATGAGTAAAATGCTGATGGGAACTTATGACTTTTGCATTTATCCATCAGAAGACCTAAACTCTTGTCCATGCATGAAACATGATGATTAACTGTCACCTTCTATCATCATCTTGCAGCCTCCAAAACTTGGTACAAATTAACGTATTGGTAGAACTGCAAAGCAGTCTCTTTGGTTTATTTGAAACAGCATTAAACAAAATTACTTGGACAGACTGCAGCTTCTGTGAGCTACATAATGGTGGTATCTGAATACCAGTATTACCAGTATCCTACAGAATCTTACTGTTTCAAAGAAAAAGAAAATCCAAAACCACAAACACAAAACTTCATAAATATTTTTAGCTAGACTAGGGGAGATGAAAAGGGCTAAGATAAAGTTCCTACTCAGACACCTGGGCTCCACAAGTGTTTTGTGTTTATTTAAGAAAAAGGAAATAAGCAAAATAATAAGCAAGGTCTCCTGTTACTCAAAAGATCTGCCAGCAGCTGCAGCATTCCCTTTTCCCTGAGCTTCACCCAGGTGATGTTTCACAACTCTGGTTATGAAACATAGAATAAATTCCCTCTCCCAGCCAATAGTACTTGTTCTCATCTCTCACCTCTCCAGGATGTCCTTTTCTCTCCCAACTTACCATCCACCTCAACACTGCTGTGCATTGATCTGAACTTTCTGAATATTTGGAGAAAGAAAGAACTTTAGGATTTTTACATATGAACTGGGGAACGAGATATGCCTAGCATGCTAATTAATCCCAGAAGCAGTTTCTACAGCCAAGGTTTTTATGATTACACTGCAGGAGAAAAAAAACCAACAAGTCGTTCTTGTCAGGGAGCAGCAGGGAGGAAAGCAAAGAACACAAGCTGGGTATTGCTGTCCAACTGCAGAGCTGACCTTTCAATATTACACAAAACCTCCTACACATGCTGGAATTAGGTGGGGTAGATGGCTCAGGCAGGAAAACAAAGGAAACAAAGGAAATAACTTATGTGCCTGCTATAAGAAGGAAGAGGGAGACAGCGGAAAGCAGTTTCATGTAAGTATACATGGTCACAATAACCAATCCAGGTACTAAGACTGACCACATGAATCTAAATGGAAAATGAAAAAAAATATTTGGAGAAGTCAATTAAATGAATAGTGAATGAATTAAGAGACAAATATGGCAGCAGTCTGCTCAACATGTACAGGAGCACTGTGTCATACTGATCCGAAGTCAAAAGCACTTGGAGAAAAGGACACACAGATTAGAGACAAAGTCAATGCAGGGCCTGAAATGGCACAGCCAAGAGAATTGAGGGGAAAAATCAGGATGGATGGTGGGACTATCCAAAGAAAGATCATGAAACATGGCAAGCAAGAACTAATGTAGAAAAACACCTAGGAGGTACTGGACACATATTGAACTTGAACTGAAATGCTCAGAAGATTTTTTTTTGTGTAGTGAGTTTATGTACTCATCCTCTACCCAGGACAGAGAATGCTACAGGGAATGAACAATGAAAGCAAGGACATCATCTTCCTTTCTAGGTCACTCCCAGCATCCCCATCCAGCCCGGTGTCATCCTGTTGCAGCTACACTTCAAGACATCTCCCAAGTCTGAGCTCTACATCTTTCTGAAGGTGCCACAGCTGCCTGTCATCTCTTTGTTAACAGGGCTCACACCTGCAAAAGCTACCAGCAAATCCTGCATCCACCTCCCTGAGCCAGCCAAACTCTGGGATGGGAAGGGGCCTCCTCTGATGCCTCTCCCAGCAGCTCAGAGCAGGTGTGTCAGCAACACGTTCTCCTGCAAAACAGGCTCTCTCCAGCATTTCACCTACATTTAAGTATCAAGCAACTTTTAACTGCATCTTTTCAGTGACTTGAACTGTTAAATAAATAGAAGAGTAAAAAGAAAAAAGCTGTAAGACAAGCGAGATTTTTTAATACAGTGAAATTTCCTCTTTATAGCTGGGTGTAGAGTGCCAAGTTTATTTTTAAAATGCCTTCAGGGCTAAACTGCAGAAAATAGAGCTTTGCAGATAAGAATACCACTAGCTTCTTTAAAGGTGAATACAAGAAGCTGTGTACTATCAGGAACCACATACAGAAAAATACAGAAGACACAAAAATACTTTATCATTAGAAAGATTGTATTATTCAAAAAGACTTAACACTGCCTTACACCATGGAGTACCTACCACACTACCTGCCAGCACTAAGGGAATTTCAGGAATATTTCTATTAAAATACTGATGTTTTCAATTTATCACAACTCTCCAGAGCAAGCTTACAAATCAGTATTTTTAAAGAGTATCACTCACATAAACAGTATTCCTCACCCCTCAAAAATAAAAGGTTTAAACAAAAGTTCAGTTATGTTAAAGCAAGTGAGAAAGAAAAAAAAAATAACCTTCTCTCACAAAGAAAAATCTTGAAATGTAAAACAATTACAAGCAGTTCTAGTCAGTCATAATTCTGCACTGTGAAAGATCAAGTCTGGCATGTTAATATCTACCTCTGGGAAAGCCAAGAGACAAGCAAATTGCTCCATAAACATCTTGATCTTATTGCTGGCTATGATGATTTTATGACAACTCATTGCAACTGTGTTTTTTTTATAAAAGTACAGAAGCTACTGCGAAGCAGCATATTCACAGTAATATTTACAATATTCTACAACTTTCACAGTCATATTGCACCTGCAAGGAAAAGCCTGCCTGGTATTTGGACTTGACCAAACCCAACACATTGCAAGGTTCATTTTTAGGGTATTGTTTCTGTTAAACATTGCAGTTTTCTTACAGATGTCTCTATGAAATTTAAACCCTTTAAACAATAACCAGCAGAAGGTTTTTGTCACAAAATAAACAAATCAACATTTATCAGAATGATAATTAATTCCTCAATACTTTAGAGAGCTACATTTAATTGATAAAAGAAATTAAGAAAACTGGAAGCCTTAACACAGTAAGCAAAGGTTTTCAGAAGAGATAACTCAGGAAACCTTTACTACTTACAGTTAACGTCTGACATCTTTAAAAAGGCTTTATTTCATATCGAGATTAGCACTTACATTAGAGAATATGATCTTTAAGAGAAAGTCAGACATGCAACATATTAATATACCTGGATTATCACAATCCTTTTTAATCTCCTTGCCTATTCACTGGACCAAAAGTTTTCTTTCCAGATCCTCTCACAGTTGTTTATAAACAAAAGCAAAGTTAAAAGCAAGCATTCAGAAATCTTCTCATTTCCTCATAAAAGTGACCATTACAGTTTTCAGAAAAACAAGGGGAAAAAAAAATAGTTTCAAGCCATTCTGTATCTTGTCTCAGAATCATTCAAAATACCGTTTTATTGACAGCATTTATTGGTATTCAAAACACTGCGTTAAAAAGGTAACCATAAAAATGGGCTCAGATGTAATATAAAAGATCATATGGTATAACATTATTGGAAAGAGATTTCTTTAACTTTAATTCCAGTGTGTATGTTCTATAAAAAGCCTAATGTTCACAGAATTCACCATGAAATCTGAACAAGAAATTCCAAAAAAACCAGCTTTTCTTATTGAAGAGCTTTTTCTTATCAAGTAACACACAAGATTTTAGCCAGAATAAGTTCTTTTATCAGTCAACCCACAGAGGAGGTGAGATTGTAGTCAAGGTAGAACAGTAACTACTGTGTAAGACTGAGTTAAGGGATGCAAATTACAATCTCAGCTCAGCTTCAGCAAGCCCTATACCCTCCATTTCAGTTTTCCACTGGAGATTAGGTTCATCTTCATCTACAGATATGCCTTTCAAAGGAAACATACTGTATCAGTTTTAATCAATAAGATGCAATTTAAAACTTAATTTCTCTGAAGTATATCAAGAAGTCACAAGAAAGGGGATTCAGTTCTCCAAATCTAATTGCATGCATTTTTACTCCAAACCCAAGTCTCAATACACAAAACAGAATTTTCTAAAAAGATTGCAGATTTCTCTCTTACCTAACAAGCAGAGCCTACTAAATCAGACCATTAAGGAAAGAGAAGAATAAAGAACTATTTCATTCCTCCTTGAAGCTTGCACAAAAACAATAAAAACAGCAGGCTAACATCAATCCTGTAAAAGATCATTCAACTTCAGGTATTTTGTATTCCGCCTTATTTCTACTACAGACTCATCTTTTAAAACAAGGGTGTTTATATATTCATTTCTCTCAAAAAAAAGACATTTTCCATTAAAAAAATTCTGTTTATAAGCAGTTTATATTAATAATAATGTTTTAATCCTCTGAATACTAAAGCAGCACAAGGCTTCAAGTGGCGACGTGGAAGCCAAAACCAGAACAAGACACAGAAGGCGTAAATGGCACTGAACCGCACCTCATCTTCCTGAGGCCTGAAATGCAAAGAAAATCAGGAGAATACCTTGCATGCTCTTTTCTCAAGCATCAGAGTTTAAGTGCTCCTAAAAGTAAAGATGGAAAGTCAGAAAAATACTTGAACAAACCACAGAAAATACTCAAAGTATGTGACTTCTTCAAACAGATCTAAATCATGTTACAGCTATAATGAAATGCATATTTATTTTAGAATTTTCTCCTGTGAGTCCTTATTAACAATCATATTAACTGTAGATGAGTGAAAGTTAGGAAAAGTACAGGTATCAACATTTTACCACAGTGCATTAATTGCCATTCAGGCCATTAAACTCCTGCCCCACCATCCTACATCTCCTTGAAACTGGACAAGAGCTTCTTTATGAACTTCCTGAACACATCAAACAGACAGCTTCAGGACTCTAAAATGTGTTGTTTTTATTTACTCTGTTGTGGTTTTTTACAGCATGAAAGTATTAGAAAACTTCACATATTTTTCCAGAGCTGGGTTTGGAGGTTTTCTTTGAAACTGGGTACTTTGGGTTTATTTGGACACAGTTATATTGTTTATTAATAATAAAAACAAAGTATAAAAAAAGCTACAGGGAAAATGACTGAAAAAAAACCCTTCTGATGATGCAGTATATTGATGATATCCAAATCTGCAGTATACTAGGGGCTATGTCAGAGTTTCAGTGGAGGCAGGTACACAATTAAAACATTTATCTTCTATGTCTGTCTTACAGAGCATGTTACTTCCAAAACAGCTCCAGCTGATCAAGTTTTATGCTATTCAAGCTATGCAGAAAACTGAGGAAAAAGTGATCACTGTATCAGTCATGATAAATCCAATACAGAACCTGACATAAATAATATCACAGACCATCATTTTGTACTTAAATCATTCCAAAATTATAATCATCATGGAAGTACAAATTGCTTATAACAGCTAAAGCTGGAATAAATACATGAAATTCCCAGTTGCCCTACTGCAAAGCTGCTTATTTCAAGTTACTCGTGC
The DNA here is from genome assembly GCF_041296385.1 of Aphelocoma coerulescens. Taxonomy (NCBI): domain Eukaryota; kingdom Metazoa; phylum Chordata; class Aves; order Passeriformes; family Corvidae; genus Aphelocoma; species Aphelocoma coerulescens. The sequence goes on along the minus strand of NC_091017.1, from coordinate 70,673,669 downwards.
ATCATTCAAACTTCCAGCTTGGTACCTCTTCAAACATCACATTCACTGTTTCTAAATGTAGTCTACTTGTCTGAAATTTTTAACCAAGATACAAAAATCAATGTTATATAAAGAACTCTTTCCTGATACTGATGATGCACAATATGAGTCACCACTTCAAAGCCTCCAACACACCACCACAAGCCACATTCTTTTAAGTCACGAATAAACCCTAAAGTGGTTTCTTCTGTCTTCTAATGAACCATCCTCGGTTCTCAACAGCAAATTGGAAGTTTGACAGTCAAGAGAATATGAACTCCACAAGCAGAAATTACAACTTCTTAACAATACATACATCTCCTTTAACTCAAAATTAAAATATTTGCCGGACCTGTTATTTTAAAAGCTTTTTTTTAAAAAGGCTAGGAAAACAGTCACCAGTGAAATATTAATGTTGTATATTTGTTCATTTCTTTTCCAGGCTCTTTACAGTAGATTTATGGTGTGGTTCCATGATTTGTAACAGAAGGGGGTGGAGGGAAAGAGAGGGTTTGAAAGGTCAGTGTACACTCTTTACCAGTGGCAAGAGCCAGGCCATCAGAGGTGAGAATTCACTCAAAGACAGATAAGCTAAATAAGTTCACTGTTACAAGAACTGCTAGACATTATTTTGATGTGCAATAACCTGTTGATATTACCTGGCCCTGAAAAATAAGATAGGAAAGCTTTTTATTTGAACAGAAAAAAATTCTGAAAGTTATTCTTGCTGAGAAAATCATCATTCTGTCTTGGCAGGTAACAGCTTCATCCATGGAAAGTTTCTTCTCAAGCACTTGCACACCCTGCCCACATGAGCTGCACACACATGCACATGGTATGAGTGTCCAGACAGACATCTCCTTCAGCCCAGGCAAATGCTGCACATTTGGGCCACAAAGAGCCCAGCAATAAGAAGCCATTGCTGCAATAGTCCAGTTAGGTGTGGAAAAATCTCCCAAGTAGATTGTCCACCTCAAGCATACATCACAACTCACCACTTTATTATTACAAAATCCCAACAACATAGTCAACATATGGGTACAGATAAAAGTCCACACCTACATAGATGCACATGTAAGTCTCTAACAAATACACCTAAAGAAGTCACAAGAGAAGGGCAATAATCTGGATCGTTATTTCTGGACAACAAAGTCAAAGGATGCCCCGATGAACTGAAACAGCCCAGCCAGTGGAAAGCACACAATGCCAGGGATCATCCCAAATCCTCAGAATTGGGTGATGCAGCGCAAGAAGATACTGCTCCACTGGAAGAAGTAAATTTCAACAAAAAACCAAGAGAATTTCCTTTCCTAGGGAACTATTTTTGTTCTCTTTTGTCATGAGAGGGGCCAGTATGCACAAAGAACATCTCTACAAGCAATGACCCAGAAGAGAGAAGAAGCACTAGTGAGGTACTTACAACTGTCTGAATTTATTCACCACCAGGAATCATTTTAGAAGTATTCCTAGCAGTACAACCATTCAATCAAAAAGATGTTCTACCACATTTTCATCTTTTTCCTTCTTTAAGAGGAATACGTCCAGTTGGCGGAAGGTCACTATTCCTCTTATGATTCCCAAGATCCCAATCTAGAAAGGTCTTGCCTTTTATCACTGAAGCAAAAGCTAAAAATGTCATCTATGTACCTTAGATCATCTCAGATAAATACTGATGTTGCTTTTACACATTTACAGTGTGTAAATGCAGCTTTATTCTTGTTTCTACTAAGGCTATTTTGAAAAGGAAGCAACTACATTTCTCAGCTGTTTTCACATGCTTTCTGCTAAGGCCATCATGAACACCATGTGAAATTTCAGGCTATGAAGAAGATTGCTTTTTTCAAGAATGCAATGTTTTGTAATAAAACACAGCATTGTAAACTATCATCGATAATTGTATTTGTAATTCACACGTATAACATGGAAATGTGGCTTTTTGGTCAAATAATAGTTTTTCACATCCAAGTTTCTATTGCTATTTATAGCCAGAACAGCCAGAACTAACACAGATAAGAGCTGAGCTCTGACAACAGTATTGCACCTTGTGAATAAAGAACATCATCAGTTCTGCAAAAGTAACTCCATCAAAAATAACAAACTATAAATATATATATATAAAATCTGCTGTGAATGGTAGCAAAAGTATTCAAAAACTTGTTGACTGCACCAATTTTACATGGAAATCCCCACACTTCCAGCTATAGAATGGGGTTTTGGTTGGATTTTTTGTGTTTTGTTTTTTTGTTTGAACTAAGGCTTAAGCAGACATTATAATCTATTATAATTAGTGCACAGGTAGAAAGCGAGCTGAAATACCTAACTTGCTTCTCTCTTGCAAATTCATAATTTCAAAATCAGTAACAGGTTAAGGAACATTCCTCCTCAGACTTTTCTTGCTTGGTTCCTTCCTCAACCCTCACCCTCCTCTTTTTGCTCTGCAACTTCAGTTCTAGCACAGTGCAATTGCAACATCTCTAGAGAGATGCAAGGTGCAGGGAAGATAAACACGTAAGAATGTTAAATAGATGTGAATAACTTAAGATCCCAAACTGCACTAGGAACCGAAATTCTTAATATGTCTGCAAAGAAACCTCCAACACTTATCCACATAGCAGAAAGCCCAACTCATCTCCCTGTCCTGAACAATCACATGGACATTAGCCAATAAAACATGCTAAACTGGAACTTGCTGACACAAAAGTTCAGCTTCCTTCCACCAGGATACAGTAAACCAACAGGCAGCTGGCTGGGATGGTGTGACCCTGCTCTAGACAGCGCTCAGCAAGACGGGCACTCCTCATTTCAGCGCAGCAATGCAGTAATGTCATCTCTGCTCATCTAAAATGACCAGTGTCATGCACTGCATTGAACTCCAGGTCCTTGGTACACAGGCAGAAATCTGAGAGATCACTCACAACAGAGCTGTAATAGTATCTGTTAAAGAACCAGAGACAAGCTCTGCAAGGGGCAGACCTTGCTCTATAGACCATCACTGTACTTCTACACATAGCTTTTTCAGTTCTGATTTAAATAAACTACATATAGATAGCATATTATGGATTAAAAATCCCACATTACAAAATTTGCCACTACCACACTTCTTTAAAAGTTACACCGTATCAGAAAATCTACTGCAGAACTATGCTGTACTACTAATTTAGTTTATAATTTGTTAGGTAAATCTTTAAATTCTCACAGAATGCCAGCTGGCATTGGCTCTGCCAGATAACAAGGAAGCTTCTGGCAGCTTCTCACAGAAGACACCCCAGTAGCTAGCCCCCCAGCTACCAAAACCATGCCATGCAAACCCAAACCAAGCCCTAAAGCTACTGCTGAGCAAAGCAAAAGATTCTCTTCACAACATGAAAATGGCAGGTAATAGTTACTGCAAATAAATGATTGTGTCTTCCTGCAAGGCTTGGGTCTAATCATTCAGCGACATTATTGCAGTGTGTCACTGATGACAGCTGAAAGTTGGCACTAGTGCTGTCCATAAAGTTCTTTTTGGTACTCTCTGTTCTAAGTCAAAAAGCATAAAGAAAAATAAAAAATCTGCTCACATATCTCAACAAAGCTCATACTTCCTTTTTTTTCCGTTAAAACCTATTCTGTGAAAAATGCATCCAGTCTTACTCAGAGATAGGATTTCCCCCTATTCACTAGTATGTATTTTGGAAAAGTAGATCATACTTCTGGGGGTATGTTGCTCAGAGATTTTTAGAAGGTAAATCCAAATGACTCATCCAGATTGAGATTTTAGGAAACTACCTTCCAAAGCGTGTGATCATCACCCTATACACTAGTTAGTGGTTTTATGTGACTTCCTTACAACAAGCAAAATCCATTATGAAACCAAACACTGGTGTTCAAGAACTTCTGGCTTCTAGTCCCATGTAAAAATTCAGTAGTTTTAAACCCAGCCACAACACCAGCTTTAGCTCTTTGCTAAAGAAAACAAAGAGCATGAAAGACAATGTTGAAGAACATTCTCTACCTTTAAAAAGAAGCTACAAATCCTTTCAATCCACAAACACCTTGTTGTAAACTTATGTGGTGACTCTAATAGTCACATTTTATACAGAAAAGTTGTATTGTTTCGGGTACTTTTCAGGTGGATTACCCACATGTAGGTACCAACAGCAAATACAGACCATTCAGTAAGTAGCACAAAACAGTGCACATTTCAACAGCAGATATTCTGTTTAAACAACACAGGAGAGTGATTTTTCCAGCAAAAAGCACGGTCATTCAGTGGACAGAATCAAGCATTAGGAGGTTTTGCACACTCCAGGTACTTCACATGATGAACCTCACCATGACCAAGTCACCTCCACTAGATCATCACCTATCATCACATTTGCTCCAAGTTCCACAGTGTCTGTGTGCTTGAAAATTCCAGGCATACTCTCCCTGAAACATGAGAAAATAAGGTGCAATTTCAGTCCTTTGACATCTTGCATATCTACCTGTAGTGGCAGCAAGTTTTTGGGTTTGGAGGCCAAGTCAGACCTATAATGAAGATTCGAAGATCTTGGTTCGAAGACTCAGGAGATATCAACAAACTTCAAATTCACTTCTTCAAAGAAAAACAGTGAGGAAGAATACAGATTGCAACTAAGGGGTTTAGGACAGTGGAGTGCTGATGTTTCCGTTTCTGTAATTTAATTACAAAAGTCATCATGCTAGAGGAGAAAGCAGCACAAATACATTTGCTGTAGACTGACCTTATCAACAGGTGGCCTTTAACACTGCCCATGTATCAAGACTATGATCCTAACCAGCTATAAAATATGCACTGCTTATTGAAACAGACAGAAAAAGAAACTAGGAAAAAGACACAATTTATGAGTACTCTTTATCTCCATCTGCTGCTCAGCTAAGCATTTAAGAGAATGAAGAATTCCAGGAGACAAGCAGAAATCAGTTTAATGGGAAGTTTAGACATTTCCAAACCTTAAATTATCCAATTCTATTGTACACTGTTTTAGCAATGCAGTACACAGATTAAAATTTGCTAGACTATGCTGAGTATTCAGTTCTCACCTACAATAATCTCTTTACCTGGAAACGAACAGTATTAAAACTTATACCAGGAAATACAACAAACCTGTTAAAGCCTCAAAGGGAACAGAAGAAACCTGTATCAAATTCCCTGCAATCTTTGCTACCTGTACCAATCACAAGCAAAAACAATTTCAAGCAAAGATTCACTTATCAAGTTGTTGGAAACACTTCAAGTATAATAAAAACAATAAAAACATAACCCCCCCAACACATCTGACTGATTTTCAGTGAGGTTATTGTTTTAAAACACTGTGTTGATTTATAATGCCTAATAAGAGACTTGTGCTATTAAAATACAAATGAGACATTCAGGTTGCTTTCTACCTGTTGCATTATACTTGTTTTAAAACACATCCCTAAAGCCTACTGAAATCTGCACTTAAAATGCTAAATTGTAAGACTGAAAAAAGTGATTCAAGATTATATTTTCATCTGTGATTCTAAGTTACCCAGTTTCCTTGCATGAGTGCATGTTTGAAGATGTGTAACTACTTTCAATAAAGCCAACAAGTAAAAATCCATGTTAAAACCGACATGCTGCAACTAGAAAGCATTTTTGCAATTTATGTATCAGCCAACAGAACATGCAAATTATGTAAGCAAAGAGTTGTTAGACATTCAAATGTTTTAGTTTTATAAGTTATGAGAAATTTATTCAGACAATTGGTGATGGGCAACAACGCTTTTCAGCTCAAACTGCATAGTACAGATAGTAAGAAAACAACAAGAATATTTGATTAAAAGTATTGTTACTTGCTGAACTAGCTCAGACATGTTTCATGTTCAGTTGTCAACACACAGAGTCACCTCCACTTAGGATGTGCATTCAGTTTTTGTACTAAGTGATTTTATGAATTAATTACTGAATCTAATTTATAATTACTAATTACCTAAGGGGATTTACACATGCAATTATTAGAAAACACCTTTGAGAATAACTGAAGCTGTTTGATCTCACTGCCACAGTTTGAGGAATCAGTTTCTGTGTATCACAGCAACTCTTCCTGATGCTATGAAATTGCTAAATTGCAAAATTCTTTAATCAGCTGCACCAAATCTTCTATGAGCTGTGTCAGGGGCACCACAGGGACAGAAAAGCTACCAAAAAATCAGTTGCAGGGCAGGTAGATCACATTGTTTTATTTTTTTTTTATAAATAAAACATTAACTAGGCAGGCCTAGCCTCAAAGCCTTAGCAAAAGTAATACCTTCCAAAAGTTGGGTATGAAATTTTACCTTCAAGTGAAGCGAATGACAAGAGTACCCTTTGACTTTGAAGAGGACCAGGACATCACACTGAATAAATATGTATTTTTCCAATTGTTTTTGCACAATTTAATGCTAATCTAGTGCTGAATTAGGGCAAATCTAGTATTGCTGGAAGAAATGAATAGGTCATGAGTCCCAAGAAACTGAACTCATTAAGAAGGGCTGATCTGATCGCTTTAAAGCAGTTCAGAAGAAAATTAAACTCATGAACAAGGTAGATAAAAGACATTCCTAATGCATAAACAGAACTACATTTACACTAAATTTATTAACGGAAAAACAGAAGTAAGCAGCACCCATAGGCATTCAAATTTAAGATGACTACTCTATAATCAGACTAATTCCTATCCAACAGGCAAACTTCTGCATGTTTCATATAATGAACTGAGAGCTCTGCTCTACCATATCGTTACTTCAAGCAGTAACTCAATTTTAGTGTCCCATTCTCACAATATATTTTGCTTGAATTTACCAATTCTTTAGAAAAAGCCGCTAGAAACATCAGTTAAAACTCAAACCCTGGTGATGTCCAGAAGAGAGAGACAGTGGGGATATAAAAGAGGCTAATCCAGCCTTTTTGCATAATCTGGATTATTCCCCAGGGTGGTCATTTTACCCTCAAGGTTTACACATTAAATACATGAATGCAAAGTACCATAAAATATTGAAATCAATACAATTTCAGGTCACTTTGTTTTTAGAAGAAGGTCTAAATTGTGCAGGAGCCTTGACCTGGACATTTCTAAAAGTGCCTTTTATGTGACATTCATCTACCCAGACAATGATCGAAAAGGTCAGTGCAATAGACTGCCAAAACCTTGCTACCTTTAGCCAAACCAACACAGGCAACAGAAAACAAGATACTGAGGACAAGAAACCCCAGAAGATGCCCAACAAAATCCTGGTAACTCTTTTAACCCACAGCAACTCAATATTCATGCTATAATATAAGCCCTACTAGAGAAATCCCTTTCCTCTGCTAGGGGATGACAAACAAGAGCATGATAAATGGGGCCTGACAACCCTAACTATCTTTCCCAAGAAAGCTATTTTGGCTAGTTCTGGTATTAAGAAGAATCTGTCACAAACATTTTTAATTTAATTTAAGATGATGAAGGGACTGGAACACCGCTCCTATGAGAAAAGGTTGAGAGAGCTGGGATTGTTCAGCCTGAAGAAGAGAACAAGGTCTCATCAATGTCTGTAAATATATAAAAGAGAGGGTGCATAAAGGACAGAGACAGGCTTTTTCCAGAGGCTCCCAGTGTCAGGACCAGAGGCAATGGGCACAAACTGAAACACAGGAAGCTCCCTCTGAACATCAGTAAACACTTTTTCACTGTGAGGGTGACTGAGCACTGGCACAGCTTGCCCAGAGATATGGTGGAGTCTCCATATTTGGAGATACTCAAAAGCCATCTGGAGATGATCCTGGGCAACTGGCTCTAGATGTGCCTGTTTGACAAGTGGGGTTGGACCAGCTGAGCTTCAGAGATCCCTTTCAAGCTCAGCCATTCTGTGATTCTGTAGTTTAGGTGAGGAAAAAAATGGACATAGAAAAAAAGATAATGATCCCTTCTCAAATTTTCTCTGCAGACATGGCAAAATTAGCAACAACATTATACCTAGTAATAGAATACAATTCAGCACTTAATTTTGCTGTTAAGTATTATTAAAATAATAAAATAGAGTATTTTAAAATACAGTATTAAAATACAGTATTATTATCCTGAAAAGTTACTTTCTTTCAGCCATCCCAACTAAACCAAAAAGTTACCTTAAAATAGATGCAATATTTTCTAGTCCCTAAACAAAAAATCAGCCAAAGTGTGAGTTTTCTGAAACAGTAAGTGGATTTCACCTTGAGGCAGTGGCTGCTATTAGCAGCATTCTGGCACCAACAAGAATTCCATTTACAAAAGCTGTATGAAAGCACTCAAACCAAGTTTTGGTGAATCTCACTAAAAAGCTCTTCTAACAAATCTTTTCTTTTTATTCTTGGAAGCCATTATACCTTTAAAACAACTACTCAGGATACCTGATGTTGCTCTCATGAGACAAAAGGACAAAGTCAGAAGAGAAAAACAGACTAAAATAACATGATCATTATTGTGAACATTCTCTAGTGTCAGGCTACTGAAGTTTTTTCTTACAGAAGAATGGGAATTTAGGAAAGGTTAGAAACCGGAGGACTCCTGTGTAGCCTATACAAACTTTTAACTGATAGCTGACATTTCCATTCTCTGATATCTCTAAAATTTTAAATAATTTTGGTTTTGTGCAAAACACAAAAACACCTCTTCTGGAGAAAATACTACTACTTCAACTGCTGAAAGCAGATTTGCCAGCTCACTTTAGGAATTCCAAGAGGAGTACCCACAGAAGCAAACTCGCAGGAATGTGACTTGCTTTGCCTTGCAATCAGCAGAAAGAATGAGAAGAGCTCTTCTAGGAGAAAAGTCACACTAAAAACTAGCTACAGATGCTACAGACTGTCTCCTGCAGAAGTGTCTTTCACTTCCTCGATGTGGGAAGCAGACAAGCCTCACTAAGGCTAAAGTTAGCCTTTGAATAGTTTGGCAATACCTCTTCCCTTAGAAAACGGAGGCAGTGTTCCTCCCTCTCTGCAATTCTTGTAAGCCTACATAACTGCAAATACTCTCAGACTATTTGCAAATTGAGAAGACAGAAAAAGTCAATGCAGTTTTATTTTAAAGCTTTATGGTTTTAGAGACTAATGCTGTTCAAGGTGTGTTCCACGACAGCAGTACACGGACATTGAATGGGAGACTGGCAGAGGCAGCAGCAGCCCCGGCTCAGGCTCTCCTCATGTGCCAACACCTTCAAAGGAACCACCTGCAAAATGACTCAATTCTTGCATTCTTTCATCAACTCAGAGGTACCTTCTGGAAATCTCTATCACAATAATATGTAACAACAAACAGCTCCGCTCAGGATTTCAGCATTTTCATTATAGAGAGGAAATCATAACTGTCTCTTCAGAGAAAACCTTCTTTAGAGACTTTTCTAAAAACAGCCTAAAGCCTACCAACCTCTCATGAAAAGGAAACCTTTCAGGATGCCTCAAATAGATATTTTAGAAGCCAAAGCAGACCAAAACCTAAATCAGCAAATGCAGCTATATTCCAAATATCCTGAGTCAAAGCTTCTGTGTAAAAAAGCTATATTCCCAGATGAATTTCCCCACCAAAACTGATGATTCCTTATGCTCACCATAAAAAAACCACCCACACCATGCACCCACACATAAACCTGCCAAGAAGACTTAGAATGAAGCAGAATCAACTCTTTTTCAAGGTGTATGGTCCAATAACTAAGTATAAGTCAATGAATATGAAAAGTTAACTGTCAAAACCTGTCCTTCCTCAATAAAGGATTGGGAAAAAAAAAAAAACAATTACCCTTTTTACTTTCTGACATTTTTTTTAAAATAAAAAGAATATATATTAACTTCACTGCCTTGTTCAAAAGCTTTAGTTAGATCATGTATCTAGGTTGTCTCTCAGATCGTTCATCTTCTGCTTTTGACCTAAGGCAATCCCATTCAATATGGAAGAATGTGAGGTTTTTAATTGTGCTTTGTAAGAAGTTCATGAATCCATAGGCTTGGAAATGTTCATTTCCCGAATATTACAAAAGATTCAATTTCACTGATGAACTTTATTGAGTTGCTGTTGCCAAGAGTAATCCCACTTCTCTCAATCCTCCACCCCCACTCCTGCATACCTGGCTGGCTACCACTCAGTTCTTGGATGACTACAGCTCATCTGGCCTTTCACTGTCAAATTGATTCAATCAGCAAATGTGGAGGGAGAAGCTTTCCAAGGGGCAGAAAGAGGAATGGGAAAGAGTTCATTTTTCCCTACAAACCTCCAAACTGCTTTCTTCTAGGCTGAGTCAGCTCACAAGAGCTCCAACAAATGCCACAGCCAAAGCTGGGGGAGCAACCATTTTTGCCAATTTGAAGAATAAGTCAGCAACAGGCCCTTGCACCAGAAGGGCAACAGCATCCTGGGCTACAATAGGTAGAGCACTCCCAGCAGGCAGAGGGAGGTAAGCCTGCCTTTCCAGTCAGGACTAGGGAGGCAGCTGGAGTGCTGGGTCCAGCTCTGGACCCCCTAATAAAGGAACAGGAAGGACATACTGGAGACAGTTTATCTAAGGCTGAGGATTCTGGCCTGGAAACATCCATCATGCTAGAACAAAAGTAGAACTGTTCAGCCTGGAGAAAGCTCAGAGTGGATCTTATCAATGTATATAAATACCTGATGGGAAGGTGGAAAGAATACTCATACAGACTTGTGGTGATCCCCAGTGAGAGCAAAAGAGGTAATATATACAAACTGAAATATGGGAAGTTTCATCTGAACATCAGGAAATGCCTTTTTACTCTAAAGGTGACTGAGCAGTGTCACAGGCTGCTCAGAGAGATTGTAGAGTCTCCGTCTTCAGAGGTGTTTTGAAACCTGACTAGACATGGTCCTGAGAAGCTGAGGGGCATGAACTAGACAATTTTAACAGGTCCCTTCCAACCTCACCCTCTCTCCAATTCTGATTATGCATAGCTACAAATCATCTGTCATGTACAAAAAAGCTGTGATATAACAGCATCACCCAAAGCCAGGTAATTCTACACAGACAGAGAATTCCCATGTGCTTCATTACCTGTCATTAGTTATCATTACAATACCCTGAACGAATCCTTTAAACATACTGAGGGAACACAAAAAGGCTTGCCATGATCCTGGTATAAACAGTATGATTGATTTAGTAAGACATTATAGACATAAATTAAATTACTGTTGTACATTAAGAAGAGCATTCACCTATGAAAACAAATCACATGTTCATGGCTCAGCTGTGTAGTCTCTCAGGCCTTACACTCTTGCACAACCTATTGCAGCTCAAACTAAGGAGGGTCAGGCTGCTCAACAGCAAATCAGAAGAAACCCAAACATTTGCAACAAGGCCGCAGCATTGGAAATACATTTGGTCACATGCTTTCCCAACCTGACCTGAACCAGTATCCCAGCATGACACCAGCAATTAGCCAGTTGCTGAACATGGAGCTCTGACATGACTCATAGGTCACCAAATCCTGGAAACTTGAGATCACAAGGCAGTAAACTGGCAGTTCAAAAGGGAATAGTTCTTAAGCTTTTCTCCCCAGTTTGTTAAATAGCATTATAACTTGCCTGTCACACAGATCTAATTCTCACACCATTCCCACTGGCCATGCTATTATTTATTTTTCAGTCTCAACTTCAGTGAACCTACAGCAACTGCTGCAAGTTTTCTTTTCAGGAGAGGTACAGTAGGATAACAGACACAAAAAGTCTACAACATGCTAATTAATTATTTTCGCTGAGGATCTACTATTGTATTTTGATGGGCCTGAAGAATAGCATAAAGCACCTCGACACTTAATTTTTCTTTCTGAATATTCATTTGATTAATCTATCACCAGAAAAGTACAAAGCTCATTTAAATATTATTATGAGGCTGCAGAGGGTGCTCCAACACCACTTAATAGAGTTTCTATTCAATCCCCATATTCCTCAGCAAATCGCTTGCTGAAACAATTAGAATTTGGGAATAATTCTGAAGGCTGGTTAAGAATAGACTCCCCTTAACATCTTGTTTTATCCAGAGAGAAAAGTAATATGAATCACAAAAATAATGCCCCTTCCCCCACCAACAGAAGGTGTTACCAGTGGAAATAACATCAAGAAGGCAGCCCTTTACCACATTGACTTTTTCCTGCACCTAATTGCTCCATATGGATCTAATGGACTGGGGAGCAGGGAAAGCAGGGACATAGATATGGAAACACATTATGTAATATTACCCTCCATATTGCTTTTAAATTGCTTAAGCAAATAACCACCCTAGAAGCAGCTTCTGCTGCTCTAAGAGTTGCTCCTCAAGAACAGCAAAACTTTCAGCTCTTTTTGTGATCACTCAATGCCACTATGAAGTGGCGCAGTGCCACTCAGTGCAGAATGCAGTGACTTGTGCAGGTACTGCTTGCTTTGCTGGAGAGGTGAGGGCAGGAATCTACAAAGAATACCTCTACTTGTATGTCCCAGATCTTGCTTTTTAATTCAGCTGTGCAGAAGTTTTATTTGCTAGCTTTCAAGTAAACAAAGTGCACAGAAAGAAAAAAAAACTTCTTTTGGTTAAAATTAAGAAGGATTTGTATTCTCCTCTTTCTTACAGTTTTTAAAATCTCATTACAGTAAGCACACAGTGAAAAATATTACAGTATCTGACAATACTGTCATTTCAATATATTAATTCTGAGCCAGCTGATGAAAATTAAATAGAGGAAATGCTTTTAAAGCATTTAAATTTTTTTTAATGTTGAAATAGTGTAATTAGCTGATCTTTTACTCCACTGGTTCCAAGCCCCAAATTAGCAGGTTTTACGCTTGACAATTCATATATGGAACTTGAAACAGAGAACAGATATGCCAAATGCACAGTAGAGCATTCACCAAATACATTGACAGCTCTTTTCAGTAAGAGCAGATAGCTCAAAGCACCACACACTTCACGAATGGAAACCCTGCCCTTTATATAGCTCACTGTTTTGCCTTGGTACTTCTGCAGAGGTTTGCTTCCAGCACATGCTATCTGTGCCTCCATCACTGCAAGATTCCTTGCATTAACATTTTATACAAGGTCTGCACCTTAATGCCACCTAAAAATAACTTTGGGTGAGCCTGTTTTATGCCAAAGAATTGAATCAGAAGTCCAGCTCTCAGTCCCACACGACTTCACCTGGGTTTCTGACTGGCCTCTGCATTACAGAAATTAACACCTTCCACACAAAAGGAGCAATAGAATTGGTGCAATTTGGGTTAAGGTTTCATTTTACCAGTATTTATATCATGAACAGAACGTAAGACACAAGCACTTAAGACACTGAAGATGCAACGCCGTAGTTGGTACAAGATAATATAAAGACTATCCTGCCACCAAAGGAGAAGTTCATGCTGCCCTCTCCCCAATTAAGCTGATAACTGAGCCTGCAAAATTATATAAACAAAGCAAGGAAGTTTCCACCTGTGCCAGAAAGATGATGCAATGCAAGGCACAGCTACACAATTTCCAACACCAACATCAGGGAGCTAAGACAGGAGCACATGGCTGCAAGCTGAAGAACTAGCTGAGCACAGCAGCATTCCTGCATTTTCCTTACTGTCCACGTTGACTTAAAATTCACAAGGAGAGTGCACAAAAGTTCTTGATAAGAGTCAGGTATCCTGGACACTAGAGACAAGCATGTATGTCTCTCTTTGCTTTAAAGTGATTGCTATTGCACTAATACATTTGATCATATCTTATTTTACAGAAGATTTAGGTCATTTCAATAGAAAAGTTACCTAATAAGCAGTAAAAGAAGAGAGTAATAAACAGTGTGTAGTAATAGAGTTCAAGTAACCAGACTGTGAGACCCAGTAACTAAAATCCACATCCTGTCATGAGCTGCAATGAACAGGTTCAAAGGTTAAGATTAGTCATTACTGATAAAATTTTTATCCAACACTGTAAAGCCTATTTACATCACAGGTACCAGCATTCAGCATCTAATTCCTGTTATACTATGCAGCATTACATCAGCAACTTGATTTCACTCAAAGCAAACAAAACACAAAATCTGGAAGTAAAAGGCCCCACCTCAGTTGGGACTCACACCCTCCAAATTACAGAAGCATTTCAGTGGAAGGAAACAGGTTTTTTTCTCCCCTCAGAAGTTTTGCAAGTCCACATACACCAGAGATGCTACCACGAGGGGGAGATGAGAAAGACAGAACTGACTGGAGGGATGGTTAGTGAGGTATCGTTTTAACCATGACTAATTAACAGTTGAAAATCACCATTACCTATCTCCCATATGTTCTCATTTGTAAGCAAGAGCTGGACACTAAATCTAACATATGGCAACAGTAAGTTGCACTCCAATCTTTGAAAAGCAAAGTACATACAATCTGGTCCATTGCTTCAGCTGTAAAACGATACTGTAGGGTAACCTAAAAGGAAAATAATCTCATATAAAGCAGTGGATAGCAAGAAGTGGCAAATGAGGAATAAAATGGTGGACAAAATCCCCAAATTATGCTTTTATGGCTAGTTTGGCTATTGGCCTACATTTAGGGCACCAAATAACCTCTTCTCACCTTCATGCCTCAGTCCCCCATTTCAGAGATAGGAAGCATGACTTTGTATTTGAAAGATGCACAGATGATAGACAAATTTTGGATCACACACAACATGCAGACACGTGTGGATATATATGACAGAGAAATAACTATAAAAAGAGCTGAAACCAACCTCTCAACATTTCACTGCTTGACCTGACTGATAACAAATGACTCTGGGCTTAAGCAAAATTGTGCTTATCTTTCCTACAGTAAAACTAATGTTTCCAGGAAAAAGGTTGTCACCTATTAACTCTTCAGGATTACTCATGAAGTATTATTTATGACAGCCTTATACAGTTTATGATTTCTTAAGAAGTATGAATTTCTGTCCATCAGACACATTTTTTTCTACTTTAATCAAAAACCTGATCAAGGTGATCAAATGCACTGGTCAACTCAGATGACATTATACAGTAGACAACTTCGTTTCATGCAGGAAACAAACACAATGAGGCACCTACAATTCACCAGCACTGATTTGTTAACATCAGAACAGTAAATTATATATCCATGAAGACAGGTATACATACATTACACTAAGAAATTAAAAGAACATTTCAAATACAGAACAAAACATGCTTTTATTTTTTTCACACTGAAAAACATGTCATCTTTAAAAAGATTCACTCATTTTTGAGGAAATTGCATCCCAGTTCCATATCTAAGAATAGTTCAAAATTCAGATGTAAGAGCTATTTTAACATTAACTTATTGGTGGGTTGTATCAACTATACCTACAACTGTCTACTATGAAACTGTCAAATAGCAACTCTCAAATTTCAGTAGAAAAAGAAATAAACTGAAAAACAGTTACAACTTAAGGCTTCCTGAAATAAACTAACTGTCAAAGCAAATAGTGTGGCCAATTAATTGTATAACTTTAAAAAATAACTGGACAAAAAAATTAAGTTGCCAACAGAATACAGGCTCTAAAATAAAGATAAACACCTAAACACTCCATAAGAAGCCTTGCTTCCTTGTCTCTTCTAGTGAGAGAAGTGAAGAGAAAAAAGCCTATTGCCTTTCTGCTTCTGTCCCTGTCTTCCTACTGCCACCACTACTATCAGGTCCAGTATTTGTCAAGTATCCTGACTGAAATCAAGAAGGAAAAAAATTTATAGCAGGTTTGCAATTATGCATAAAACCCCACCAAAAAATCTAGGTGGGAGTAATGTTAGGGAAACAGAAGGCATTGAAAGCAGTAAACAAAACTTTTGGACAAGGATATGATATAGCCTAGGAAAAAAAATTAAAGAAACCAACAAAAATTAAAAAACAACAACAAAGCAAATCAAAAACCAACCACAAAAACCAGTCTTACTGAAAATGAGAATACTTGCTGTGGATATAATACTTTCTTCAAATATACTTTGAACGGCTTCCACAAAACCATTAGCAAAGGAATTATCAAAATACAATAAAACTACCAAAGATGCTTTTCCATAAAATAAATCCAAAACACCACCACAATGAACCTGAAACCAGGTTCTCCAACATGAACACATCAGATCTCAAACACTTTGATATAAAGAAAATATTAGCCAGATTAACAATTAACACCAGTGAGCACCTGTCAGTGCCCAATATACACTTTCTAACATAAGGTCTCTTCCAATTATTTGCTGCTGATCATGACATAACTTCCTTATGCTCAGCTTTATACAAAAAAATAGTAAGATAGCTGTACAGTGCACAGGAAGATCATTCCTCAAAAGAACCCACTGCTACCTATGGTCTTCAAAACGAACCTTTAGATCCAGCCAAACTCACCACCATGAACATTCAAATCAACTAGAAACAGACTTAGAGAAAAATCAGTGCAAAACTAATATGTCTTTACAACCACATAAACAAGGCATGTGTGTACACTTGCAAGAAACACCCATGGCACCACATCTCCTTACAGAACCTCATATAACCACACAACCACCATCCATCACCAAGGAGAACAGAAAACCCATCACCAAGTAAAACAGAAAAACCGAGCTGCGATTCCCACTTCATCTCTTACACCTCAGTGAGGACCTGCAAGATTCCTTAAGATACAAAGCAAAATACGTCATGGGTCCCAGATGAGATTTGAAGGCCCTTTGCATTTTTGCCTGTTCCTTCCATTGTATTAGCTCTTCTTTATTCTTTAAGGGCTTACATCCATCCATCTTGCACCATAAAATGGTATAAATTCCATCAAGAAGTTTTTGTAAGGCTGTTTACTAGATCAGGTATACTGGGCCAGCCTTATAAAAAATACCTAGAAAAAAACATTAAATGTTTAGCAATGCAGACATTCACTCTTTCTGTCTCTATATATATGCATCTTCAAAATAAAGTAAAAAGCAGTGCTTTGAGAGTATTTGAAGGGTTTTATAGGAAGAATGCTGGTATGTTCTCATTTGTATGGTAAGAGCACACAAGCTTCAACAACTGGACCAAGACAGTAAGGTAATATTTCTGCCTGGAGATTGGTGCTTACAGAAGGAGAATTAGACAAAGAGACATTACTATGAGAGCCCATACCATTCATAAAGAAGTTTATTAGATAACAAACATCTGAAAGCCACTTATAGACAAACATGCACGACCCCTTTCAAGCTCAGCTCCTTTCCTGACAGGAAACAATAACCTGAAAAAACTGCATTTTTGAACATCTGATGAACTTCAGAACGTCAGGAAATGTTTCCTACATTAAAAGGCTACAAAGGAAGGTGAGAATTAGAAGAATGCAAAGCAGAAATGCAGAACACCCTGAGCATCCGGTTAGTTTAGCTTCAGCCACCTATAATTCTCAGAGATCAAAGTGCTACTTGATGACAGGAATTAACACATTCCAGCATAAACATCACCCTAATTTAAATTAACCTGTGTTCCATTTCAAAATAAAGAGCAGGCATTTTGAAAGAGTAGGAGAGTCATCCTCCCTTTTTCCTCTCTCAAACTATTTTTCTTACATTTCTATGCCAAGTCTTTTCTTCAACCCCATCTTCACCTGTCTCCTCCAGTTCCTTTTCCCCCATTTACTTCCCTTTCATTCGTTCATCCAGAATAGTGTACCCAGTAGTGATGTGATGCCCACTCTTAGATTATTCATTCTGAATGACTATCAAGTATGAGTAAAGACCCTATAAGAGAAGAAAAACAAGCTTATGGCCTACCAAGACCAAGCAAAGCAGAGGCACAATTCAGTTCCTGTTGATCAGCTTTCCAGGGCATCTTAAACAGGATCAAAAGCAGTAACAGTAAGGGAGGAGAGGGTCGTGGATATAGAGGGACCACAGGAAGAAGCACCATCTATGGGATCAGAAAGGTCAAGAGGAATTGTCAGGCTAGAGGCCTGAGTAGTAATGCAAAAAAGCCACTGACTACTGAAGTGACAAGCAGGAAAATCCTACAGCCTGCAGGGTAGAACAGAAACACATACAGGATGTAGTAGAGTCTGACCCACAACATCAAAATAAATAAGAGCAAGACCTTCCAGTCGCACCAGCAAGGTATACTGAGTCAGGAATGCTTTAAGTTGTCCAAACATTTTATCTCTCAAAAAACCTCACTCTTTGCTATATCTTAAAACTAGACCTCTAGAAAATGCCTTACAACTTTTGTCACTCACCTGTTTCCAAACAGCAGGCCACTGACACTACCTCAAAGGAAAACCGTATCCTATTACACTGAGCTGTCCACCAGACACAGGCTAAGCACTTTGCTTTAGCTGACTTAGGGGCAGCTCAAGTCTATAGGATGCAAGAGCCTCAGCTAGCATGGAATGCAGCAATTCTCTTCCTGAATGCAAGCAGGGGGCATATGGCCATTACACCTGTGATCCCAGCCTGTCATTTGAGATACAATAAATAGTTGGAATATTGTGTACTTTCAAGATGAAAACAAAGACTCAGCTGAGAACAGGTAAGACAGACTCAATTTAGCATCATCCTCCAGTAAAACAACCAAGCTGGAGAAACTTGCTCTTTCACATGCACTGTGAAGGTAGGTCAGCCTTCAAATGTGAGCCAAATAAACATACACAGCCTTCAATTAACTTATTTTTAACACCATTATTTAAAAATAGTTTTAGTGAATTAATTTAAGTCAATGTTGCCAGTGTAACTGCCAGGAAAGTAGATCATCATAACTATTAAAGCAGTTAAATGAAGCACATCAACAGCATTTGCATGGTTTACTTTTCACTTAGTTCAGTAAGAAAATATTCTTCTGTGGTCCTGAGAATATTCTTAGTGGGGGTTTTTTGTCATACCTCTAAAACAACCTAGGAAGAATGCATTGTAATTTCTAAGGAGTCATTTTTTTTTAATTCTGTTAAGTACCATGACATTGTGGGAGGAGAGCAACAGAATCTAAACACCCAAATCAGGTTTCCATGAGAAAGATCAGAAGATAAGTCTGCAGGACAAGGGACACATCAGGTCACACCACTGGCTGTTTGAAAAAGTTTCAAAGGAAAATGCTTACCTCAACTGGAATCAAACTCAGCTATAAGCACTGAGAAGCTAGTAGGTATTATGGAAACCAGAAATATAAATTAATTGAAAAATTATTAGTCATTTAAAAGAAACAACTTCATAAGCTTTTGAATTATAAGAGCACAATCTATAGCTCAACTCCTATGCTGCACATTATCAAATTTTTAAAAAGAGCCCAGAGGAAATATCACTTTCTGTTCATCTCATCTTTGTCCCTAGGCATCTTACAGGACACAGAAAGAGATAACCACCAGATATCACACCAGGCTAGACAGACCTTTGATCTGATATACCATGACTCTGCTCACAGCAATCCACATCAAAAAATAATTTCACAAGGTACAAATACATTTGACATCAGAGTAATTACCAACAACCAAGCAATTATCTTAATTGTGACCTCCTTCCCTTTTTCAGCTACAGGTAAACCAAGGCTAAGAAACAATATGACTGCAGGTAATTGTCCTGATTTAGCTGCAGTGCTACAATACATCAGCAAAGAATTATTAGCTCCCACGCTTGTGTTCAAACCACTAGATGGTGCTTCTAAAATGAAGCAATTCAGTATGCAAAACTCTGAATAATGCATGATGATTTATAAGTTGCCTTTCTCAGGATTGTTATCAATAACACTGATTAATGAAGTTAAATAGCTGCAGCCTCTGATCAGAGAGGGGCAACAAGAATAATTACGCAGATCAGTGAGATCAAAGAGCTGATCATTAAAACAGTGACTTTTCAAAAACCCAGTAACAGCTGTTTTCTCAAGTAAGAAAAACTCCTCAATCTTCTGTCTTGGAAAGTCATTAGTTGCTAATATAAATATTGCATTAAATAATAAATTTTGTTGACAAACTGCTGTGCCCAAAGGCTTTGAATACTGTATGGCACCAGTCAAACAAAAATAAGTTATAAATAGCATTTACCTCTTCTTTCAATCTTCACTCTAAGACATTTTTCCCAAGAATAAACTCACTCTAATTCTCTTCTGTGAACAGTAAACCTTTCACTTTTAAGATTCGGAAATCATAGCCAAAATAAGATGCTATCTGCTTTCCATCTATCACTGGTAGATCATGCTACCTTTTCCATTCACTCCCATAAAACTAGTATCAGTAGTTGCTTGGCTATTCCAGCAGCTTTGTCCTGTTTCATCTCTGACCATTTCCATCCACTTCTTAAAATAATTCGCTCTCTTCCTGCATCTCATTCTACCAGCCCAATTTTAAAAATACTTTTTGCATTATGTTAAGCACAGTTGACTGTGTACTTTTTTACTACCTTCCATTCTTCTAACAAAGATATTTTAAATCCCTTTTTCCTACTTAAAATCTTTTCCTACAAAAAATCCTGCAAACATGTTTCTTCTCTTACTGTTAAAAAACCAAATCAGCTATTTCCTATTGTATTTCCCATCTTTTACTTTTTGGAGTCAGCTCTGCCACTAAGCAACCCTGACAACCCTGCTGAGAAAGATTACTCTATGTGAAGTTTTTGATGTTCAACATTCACCTAGGACTTTTTATTTTTTTCTTTTTTTTTTTTTTTTAAACACTTCTGCTTTTGCAAAGTAATACAGAACCTCCTAGAGGCTATTTGGCTATTTTTGAGTTTTGCCACTGGCTCTCACTTTTCTACTTTATGTGATTGCTCTACATTTGCTAGGCATACTCTCTTCATCTTACATGCTTGAAATCTTGTTCCAAGATACCATTTTACTATCTTTTAAGCCATTTTTAAATTAGCATACCTATCTGCTGTTACAGTCCTTTAAGAACTACTATTAGCAACAGTTATTACTACCTATGGCTTACTTTCATAGAAATATAGCTAAAAAGATCCTTTAAAAAGAAAAAGGCACTAAGCACAAACACAGAAACAAGCCTTCTCCAAGTACCTGCCATTCCACTTATCCCTAAATGCTATTTCTGATCACAGAGCACCACTGCAGACACACACATTAACAGGCAAAAAGAACATCTTGAAGATGTATCTGCTAATCCAGCTGCAGAAAGTAATTATCAGATTTAAGAACCAATGAACAGTATTTCAGAACGAACACACAAGAAGAAAGTAACTACAATTCTCAGCATCTCAGGCACTCCAGGGGGAGAAGATGCACAGCCTCTGAAGGATGTGAGAGAGCTGCGCTGAGTACCCACTTGTCAGTAAGTGCTCACTCCTAGCTACAAGTTGGGGCCATTTCCGTAAATCCACCTTCACATCCCCATGGGAGTTAAACAGCCTTTTAAATAAAACAGGCACTAAGGGTACAGCTGCACTTCGGTCAGTCTTAGAGGAGAGGGGTGTTAAAAAGCACACCTACAAAACCTCTAGACTTTATGCATACTTTGTGAGCATCCTTTAACTGCAGCAAGGCGTTCACAAAGCAATACCTTTACTACCAAAGACTATGAATTTTGACTGAATTACAAGAACATAAAAAATTCTTCAACCTTAACTGCTAGAAGTTCGTATTTACTACGTCAAAGAAACTAGGAGCAAAAAAAAAATCAGAGATATAAACACAAAACAAGCAATATTTTTTAAAATAAAGATATGAAAAATAAACACAAACTGAAGGTGTTTCAGCCTGCTATGATAAACAGATTAAAAACATATTCAAGTTGTGGTTAGAGACAGACTTTTTTTTCCTACCATACACAGAACAGCTCTTTCAAAATACCAATAAACATGTGCTCAATTTAAAGCTGGTACCCCTGTGAGCTAGTTACCCACGCATTTTTCAAGCTAGTCTCCAGATATAAGCAGCAGCATTCACAGAAATTATCCTGAATTCTTTGGATATCAAATGCATTTCAAAACACTGCAAAACCAGTCCAGTTACGTATTTTTGCTGGACGCTCAGACCTGACTGGGAGCAGGTTCTGACCAGACACCTGTGGAATGCTCCAGCAGCAGACAGTACAAGACAAGAAATTCCCTGAAGTGGCAAGGAACATTGCTATTATATCTGTGTATACAGGTAAGTATCTTGATTTAGAAGAGATCATTCTTTTGTCTCAGGAAGACAAAAGTGCCTGGCAAGCCTGCAGTGTCCTGAGGACGTCAAACAGAGTAACTACTGCTCCACCAATGCTGCAATTCAACAACACTACTGCTTCAAATCACCCCTCTGCAAAAGTGTTCAAAAGCAAACACCAGCTTCCCTCCAAACACTTAAAAATGCATTGACTCCACAGTCCCCAAAAGCAAAACACATATTACAGACAACATTTTAAAAATTAAACAACAATCGATGTGGCACAGAAGGCTGGAAACAAAATCTTGTCTCTGCTCTGTCTCCAATACATCAGTTAAAAGTCTGCCTCCTAGCAGCTCTACAGATCACATCACTGCTATTTATTTCATTCTCTGGTTACCTCTACCACTGGCATTTGATCCGGTTCATTAAAATCTGGCATATCAGCATACCTGAGGAACAGAGCTGGACAGGAAGAACACTGACTGAACAAGGATCTAGGGAAGTCGTGCTGTTCTCGTGACATGCTCACAACATTAGTCAAGACATTCCACTTCCTACACCCACATTTTCTCTCCCATTCTTGGTATGTTCAAACAGATGCAGCAGTTACCAAGTAAATATCCTCACATCGATGCAGACCCTGCATCTTGCAGTAACTGATGATTATCCTAAGAGTTTTGTGATTCCACCTTGTTATGCACTCTGTTCTATTCAATTTCCTTGTCTCCACCATTTTAAAAGATTAAACTGAATTAATTTACATATTTTGGGGCTGTGTTTTTTCAGGGATGAATTATGAAATAGTTCCCCTAGGATTAAGCTAAACGATATATTCAGGTTTCTGAGCAGGCTGTACTGTGAATTTGCTGCACTCTGATGTCATCCCACCCCTCACCTTCAAAAGTACCTCTAAATGGCCACCAAAGCTCTAGGCCAACCATCCAGTGGTATCAAAATCTACTGCCATGCAGAAGTCCTGTTATATGGCAGTAGGACCCAGAATACTTCAGAAGCAGCATTCCCCATCACTGGGAGTAGCAAAACCTAACTGACAAAATGCATCTAGCACCCATAGTACCTAACAGAGGGTTTTAAGTAAGTAACATAAGTCCTGAGTACTGAGAACCCCTACCAGAATAAATATTCAGGAAAGCCATCTTCAAAATGTATTATATTCAAAAGAGACCCTGGAACCCATTGACCATATGGGAAGGAATCCTTGCAAATTCCTTGCAATAGGAAAGCAAGTAGTACAACCAGGAAAGGTACAGTCCCTATATGTGAGATCCTCTGTCTCACCTTCTATAAAAGAAGTGCTATTTAAACTTTTGTGTATTTAATGACACGATCCACACCCATTCAACAGGCACACCAGGAAAAATGCCTTTTTCTGAAGCTCTTACAATTCACCAGCAACCCATTCTGAACACCAGAACAAAAATGATGTTGTAAGCTACTGAAACTAAGAGAAACTAGGCAAAGAAGGTATAAATATACAACACAATGCAGTGGTACTGGTTTTAAACTAACAGCAATAGGTGTTCCTGATTTATGAGGTCCAGTGTCATGCGACAGGCTTGAAAAGTTCCTCCACCACAGAGAAGTCCCACTGAACTTTAAGTATACCTTATTTGATACAGCCCCTGAATGCCAAATACACACCATACAACAAAGAGATATATTAAAAAAAAATTTTATCACAAAAAGATGAAATCTCCATTAGAAAGAAAACAATGTGACGGCTAATGAATTTAGGTTAAAAAAACAGTGACAAAAGCTATATTCAGGATGATTTCTTTTGCATTTAAGATTACCAGTATTTCTTTTTGTTCATTAACTCTTCTTCTCTTAGTTTTTCCCTTGCATAAAACATATACAAATAACATTTCATAAAAGTTACCTCTAACTTGTTACCATATTTTCAGTTACTAAATTATCTCCCTTGCAGCTATTAGCAGCCATATCTGACAAGTACCTGTTCTTCAGAAGTACTCAAGTGTTATGACTACGTGTAAAATCCATAAAGCCAGCATAATATGAGCTTATATTTTGCAGCTTCACCTCGGCTTTTTTTTTTTTTAACTGCAACACACTGGCCATAATTCAGCCAAAAGAACTGAGTGCATGGAAGATTTACAAACTGAGACTCAACACTATTACTGATAGTAAAGCATAGGAAAAAAAGGGTGACAGTGACCAACAGGAACCGAAATTAAATCAAATACTTCAGAAAGTGAATAACTATACTGACTGATGCGATGTCTGGACAAGAAAAAGATGCTGTAGATGTTCAAAACCAGTAATGTCCTTGATTTACAATCCGAACATCACATGAGAGACAAGATCACTCTCCAGACAGTTGTTACTTAACTCGTGCCAGAAGATGATAATTTCATTGCAAAGCAAACCGCGATTCTTGGATTCCTTCCAAGAATTTCAAAGCGAGAAGGGCACACGATTCATGCGTACAGAGCACCTTCCAATAAACCTCCTAACTTATAAAGTTCTCAGGTGCACACACACAGCGTTACCAGCTCAACAGGAGCGCCCGAACATCTCCCCAGGTCCGGGCTCCACGCAGCCCGCAGCGCACCCAGGAGCGCTGCCCGGGCACGGGCCGGGCACAGCCGCCAGCTCCGCCGCCTCTCCGCGGGCTCCGCGGTGCGGGGTAGAGCCCCGAGCCCGCCCTGGGCCGCGCTCCCCCGGGTCGGAGCAGCCCCGCGGCTCCCGCTCTGCTTTGTCATCCCCCGCCGCAGCGGGCGACGCGCTCCGCGCCGCCGGAGCCGCTCCCGCAGCCCCGCTCCGACCGCGCCGCCGGGACCCGCGCGAGCGCCCGCGGGCTCCGCTCGCCCCACACGGCACCTCCCGGCCGCGGGACCGGCGCGGAGCGACCCGCGGCTGCGCGCCGGGATCCGCCGGGATCTCCGTCCCGACTTCCATCCGCGGGGTGAGGGTGACCCCGGGGAGCGGTGCCGGGCAGCGGCGGCTCCTCGCAACTTGCCTTGGGTTTGTACAGCCACTTTCTGAACCTGTTCATCATCACCGCGGCCGCTGACACACCGCTGCCGCTGCCGCCGCCGCTGCCACGGGGGCTGCCGGCTCCTCACCCGCGCCGCTCAGAGGACAGGAGCGACCCGTGCCCCTCGCCGGGAGGCTTCTCCGGGTTGTGTTCTCCCCCCGCTCCGCCGCCGCCGCCTCCTTCCGCGGAGCGGCCGCCGGGCGCTCCCGTCAGCGCAGGGACCGTCCGGCGGCTCCGCGCGCTCCGCGCCGCCCCGACCGCCCCCAAAACATTGCGCGGCCGGCGGCAGCGCCACCCCAGCGCGCATGTGCGACACCTCCCCCGCGCCCTCCCCTCCCCACCCAATCGGGGGGCGGCCCGGGGCGGGCCCTCGCAGTCGCCCCGCCCACCCCGCTGCTCATTTGCGTAACACGCGAAGGGGGCGGGGAGACTGCGTACCGCGCAGGCCACGCCCCGGCGACCGCCTTGTTGCAGTGGATGCCGGGAGTTGTAGTTTTCTCGCAGGGCGCTCTGCGCGCGTCCGCTCTGGGATCGCAGGCCCTGTCTGCGCCCGCCGGCGCTGCCGCTCCCCGGCAACCGGCGGGTCACCGACCGCTGGCTGCCCGTGAGCGGAAACACCGGGGAGGCGCGGAACGAGTTCCTTGGCAACGGCGGCAAACAACCGCCGCCATCTTGTCTCCCTGATCCTGTAGTTCCGCGCACCCAGTCGCGCCGTTTCGCTACACTGAGGAGGGCTCGCGAAAGGACTACAGCTCCCAGCAGCCCCCGCGCCCTTTGGCAACGGCGCGCGCGGGGTCCGTCCGGCAGGAGAGACCGCGCCGGGGTACGGACGGCACGCGCCCGGAGGGGGCAACTGGGAGCGGGATCGGGAGCGCCGGGAACAGCCAGGGACGGGAACCGGAGCGGCGGAGCAAGGCAGATGTGGCCGTACGTGACACCTCCGGAAAGAAAGCAATTCCCGGTGAAAGTGGCGGGTGCCCTGGCCAGGCTCGTGACTCCTTCGCTCCTTTATTTTCATATAACCATAGAATCACCGAATGGTTTGGGTTGAAAGAAACCTTAAAGTTCATCTATTTCCAACCCCCTGCCATGGGCAGGGACACCTTCCACTAAGCCGGGATGCTCAGAGCCCCATCCAACCTGGCCTCGAACACTGTCAGGGATGGGGCATCCACAACTTCTCTGCCCATCCTGTGCCAGTGCCTCACCACCCTCACGGGGAAGAATTTCTCCCTAATATCTAATCTAAATCTACCTTCTTTCAGTGTTCATATTTATTAAGTCTTTATAAGTACAATAGAAAAGATCAAGGGGCCTGTGTTACACTGTGGACAGGGTTGCTGGGCATTGCTCCCTGAAATTCTGGGCAAGTAGCCAGCCTTGGTGTCCATTTGCTAGCCCACCTCATAAATATAACACAACGTATTTGCAGAAGGTTTTGTACAATATGTATTTAATTTTAAAGTTATACAAGATAATAGATAAAAAATACCATGTCATGTTAAGGAAAACAGTTGCAGTAGGTATGCAAAACATTGAAATATAGGAAAATTAAAATTAGGATCCTCAAAGTGAACATTTTCCATCTGATCTGTCTGAATTTTGAAGGGAGGTTTAGTTCAGCTGTTTTTAATTATGACACCTTTCATCAGAGGAAATTCAATCTCAGTCTTTCTAGGCCAGGAACATAGGAGCAGATGTAAAACCTGAAAGAACCTTTCAGGTCATTGAAACCAATCCCTACAACTGTGGCCAGTCTTATCCTATGTAATTGCTTTCAAAATATCTCCTGGCTCCACTCTAAAATAAGGTTAAGTCAGGTTCTCACCTCCTTTAACTGAAATCTACAGCTGATAATGGAAGAAAATTTCTACCATTTTATACACAGTATAAATTTGTATCATTTTTGTACATAGTAATTAGAGTATTTTTCTAACCAACTGTGTGGAAATTAGGTGCATAACATACCGAAAACTTTATTCCTGATGTGTATGTTTTAAAACAGTGGCAATAATAATAGCAGCTTCTTTAATTAGAAGTGGGGTTCTTTCTGTTAAGAACCTGTGTGTGTCCAGAGATCTGAAGGCATTACTATACATCGTAGTTTCCACATTCCAGTTTTTGGGTTTAATTATTGTTATTTGCGGGGAGGGGTGAATATCAGAGCATGAGAGCTCAAATTTCTTACTGCCATGCCAGAAGAAAAAGCATTTGTTACTGGTAGAGGTGTTGGAGCCTGAATTATGATTCAGCTTGAAGTACAGAGATATTTCTCTCTGGCTCATCCAAAATCCCTTGTAAGAACCTTGGCAAGTTCTTACTTGAGAAACAAATGATTCTCAAAGGAGCAGAGTAACAGTGATTCCCCTGCACAGTAGTTCCTCTTTCTGTGTTTGTCATCCCTTGTCACGATCCAGCCCTGTTTTGCTGAACCTTTTTTTTTTATTTGGACATTTTTTCTTGATCATAACAGGTACCTAAAAGGCTAAATTGAACATAATCACAGACAAACTCTTTTTTTCAGTGCCTTGAGATTAGTAATGAAAAGTGCTATTTAGGCAATTATTACTGAGTAAGATAGCGCTGAAAGGCAGAGTACAATACCACTGTGTCTGGAAATGTTATGATAATATTTTAAAGCAAGAAATGAATTATGTTTACCACTGTGGGAATGAATCATCTTGATCAAACATTCTTTTCTGACATCAAAATACAATGATATTTAAAATACAAGAACTATTTTCAAAAATCCATTTTTATTTTCACCATGGAAAGTTACTTTTGTGCTCATTTTTTTCCCATTGCTAAACCAGATTAATGACTTTCAGGCCTGATAATTGCTGTCATTGGTCTTTCATACACAACAACATGTGCATGTGTAGGAACAAATGTATTATAGATCTTGTCATCTGAACATTAAAGTCGAGGTAACCAGTCCTACATATTCTCAGACATATGGGTAAGACATCATTTGAGATAGACAAAACCAGTCATTTCATAAACAAAGCATCAAACATAACAAGTACTCAACTGCTGTGCCTTCAGAAACCTTGGCAGTGGCCCAGCCCACTGAAGAGCTGTGATCACGGCCCAGCCTGCTGACCAACAGTCATTGCTTCCTTATAATTCCTCTCTGTTCCTATTCTTTTGTTGTTTTTGAAAAACAGGCTGTTGACAGCAACATGTGATGAGATTTAAGACTAAAATTTTGTTTTCTGTTGCATTTCACTGGGAAGAGCAGTGTGTTAAATAGGACCTGTATGCACACAGGCAAATATCCATGTTTTTCTCTGTATCGTCTTTAATTATGTTTTGTCAAATAACCTGGTGCAGTAACCATTTATCCTTAAGGTATTTTGAGATACTTACAATATGTAATTATGTCTTCTATTTTTTTAATGTTTGTACTGTGTTTTCATTTCTCCTGTCAGCTGTTCTGAC
The DNA here is from genome assembly GCF_041296385.1 of Aphelocoma coerulescens. Taxonomy (NCBI): domain Eukaryota; kingdom Metazoa; phylum Chordata; class Aves; order Passeriformes; family Corvidae; genus Aphelocoma; species Aphelocoma coerulescens. The sequence continues at coordinate 70,645,169 of NC_091017.1, read as the reverse complement.
TGTGATCTTGAAAGCCTGACCTAAATGTTCTCTTCTACATTACTGCAGTGTAACTTCTATATGAGCTTATCACCATGCATTATGCCACAACTGAAGGAGGCATGAAAAAGTAATGATTTTCTGTATTTATAGGATTCTCCATGGTGAAGATGGTCAGCCATAGAGAACTTATTGCACTAATAGTGCAACAGCTTAACAAGTTTAACCCTGAAAATCAGAGCATGGAGGATTTCTTGAATGAATCAGCTATGATGTTGCAGGTATATTAAGTTTCAGTTCATCTTACATGGTTTACTTTGTTATTATGTGATTTTAAATGTAATGGTATCTATTTTCTAACATGTTGTTTTACCTTTCATTAATTACTCTTACAGTGACATTTTTCGTTCATGAGTAAAGTCCAAATTTCTTAAGGTTATCACCAGAAAACAAGGCAGTAAAGATCAGAGGGGTTGAGAAACTGCTTGGATAGCAACAATAAAAAAAAAAAAAAAAAAAAAAGGGAAAGCAACAACCTTCTAAAATTGATCAGGTAGTGATAGAGAAAACTTCTGTCCCACTTCTGACTAAGCTGTTTTGTAGTTTCTTATTCCTTTCTTCCTTCCAAGTACAAGTTTCTGGCAGCAACACCCATTTGCATGTACAAATGCAGTTCAGAAGCTGAGTCACAGGGTCAGGTATTCTTGCTATGAGGACATAAGTGACCACCAGAACAGTGGCATAGGACAGTGACAATAAATCAGCTACCAAATTCTAATTTAATACTGCAAGTAACCAGACCATGATTTGCTATTTTGTATCTGTTCTGGCTGAAGCAGTTCCCATCCTTTCCTGACCGTAGTCTGTCATCTCTTCCCATCTCTTTGTCCTCAGTGTCACCCTGACTTGTGCTGAGGCAGCAGGTGCATTGAATCAGCTTTAGCAAATCACTAAGGGAAGACAGTAATATTGTTTAGATTGCTATTGTGTGCCGTGTGTTATCAAATGGCATTGTTGGAGGCCTGATTCCGCACCGCCATGTAGCTCCAGTGCTCATTTCCAGCTCTGACAATAAGGTATAAACCACTGCTATTCCAGTTAGATAGTATTTTGTATTGATTTTGCATAAATACAAATGACTACAAGAATATAAAATCCTTCTTTTTCACACTGTGGAGGTGTGATATGAAAGCCAGGGCCTGAGCAGTGGCTCCACACCCATTCCCCGGGTGCTTGCCTTCTGAAACAGTTGCCACTCAGACGCCTATTTTCCATCCCTGCCCTCCTGCCTTGTAGTACTGGCATAACTCTTCGTGTATTCATATCCTGAATTACATCGAGGGACTGATCCAGTTACAAAATAATCATTTTTCACTGGGCAGAGAGCAGGTAAATTCAGCTACCACTGCTGCCAAAATAAATACCTATAAAAATGAGTCTTCAGATCATTGTTCTTCTCAGCCCAGGAAAGGTGATACAAAGAAAAAAGAAGCAGTAACTCCATTAGAGAAATATGAATCTGAAGTTTCATAATAAACCCTTTCAGAAGGGGAAGGACAGGAAGGATAGCTGAGGCCAAAGGCAAGGCCAAAATCTTTCTCTGGGCTAATTTCAGGTCACTTACTACATAGGATTTATCAAAGAAAGTAAAAAGTAAGATCTATGTTTATATAAAATTCAGTTTTGTTTCAGTACCCAATGGGTGATTAAAATTCATCATGAAAAATGAACTTCTTTCTTTTCTGTTTCATAAGAGACATATGATCCTAAAAATATTGCAGCATTTTTGTACACATGATTTCCAGGCTTGGTCACTTACCAATTAGCCAATATTAATTAACCCATGCAGAAACTTCTTCAGTTTGTATCCTGATTAACACCCTGGCTCTAAATCACAGCCTAGATTCATGCCTGTTTGTCTCATGACAGCAACACGACAAATAGCAAACCTCATGTTGTCTACTGACTAGAGAAAAATCAGGAGAGTCAGATTCTAAGAGACCAAATCTAAGTCATTACAAGACACAGCTCTATATTTATTTATGTTCTGACTTAGGTATGCAGTATATCACACTTGACTTTTCTACAAGTTACAATCTTCTGTTCTATGAAACTCTTTTAATTGGTTAATAGTTTTCCATCCCCTTAAAGTGCAGTCAGATTCCAGTCATTGTTAACACTGTATGTTTAATTCCTAATGTATATCTTTATTGTATTTGGATAGTTTAGAGTCTTTATGTCTTCTAATGTGATATCTGAGGTGTCTTGTTTAGTTCTTTCATAACTTGTTGATGACGTCCATAAAATATCCTCCTTAGCCAATTGTTCACCTGACTGGGGATGTTCCTGGTGAAACCAACAATTTTGGGCTATATTATTTCCCTCAAAATAAAAACACAGTACATACAAGTCATTCCAGAACATGTTCAAGAGAGTTCAGCACCCCAGTAGGGTTGCAGGAGCCACTGTGATGCCAGTCTTGTCAAGTGCCACATCCTCAAAATAAGTACCTCTGACAGCCACGCATGGTCACCTGAACTGCAAGGAGCCAAAGACACTTTGCAGAGCAAAACCTCTGTCAGAATAAAGTAGATTTTAAGAGCAATATATGTAGGAACTGATTGAAATTAAACAAAATTACTTCTTTGGAAATCTAGTAAGGGAAATGAGAGGATGGGCTTCCTTGGCTGATCAGGAATGGGTAAGGCTTCAATAAAGAGTAAGAAATTAAAGGCAGAATGGAACTGAGTTGTGAAGCATCTTGACAGGCAGCTTCAGTTTTATGTGCTAGAATCAACTGTGAGATGGTAGGTGGAGTAAGTGGGTCAAATCAATGGACTAGCAGGATGAACTCAACAGTAGCATTCCAGATGGTTGATTTACTAAAATGGGATTAGTTAAACCCACAAAAGAGACACTTATTTCAATAAAGTATAAAATTCTGAGACACTACCTTAGATTTTTTTAGCTATGAAGTGATAGCAAAATACTATTTGAAACATTTTGTTCAAAAGGAGCAAAAATGTGCACATAAACTGGTGATGATATCCTGGAGAGTAATCTGCATGAAAAATGACCTCTGGAGTTATGGGCTTGACAGACAGGCAGGGTGGCAATAGAACCAATTATTGAAGAAAGAAGTAGCATGAGAGTGCTGAAGTTTTGTCTTTGCAGTGTTGAAATTAAACTGACAACAACGACAAGGAAGTGTCACAGAGAGAGGCCAGCATCCTAGACTGAAGTTTATAAAGGGTTCTTATTTGTCTACATGATAAATGGGAATATGTTATGAAAGGAAGTTGGATGCAGTCCTGTGGGAGGGAGTCTGGAAGGTGCAATCTCTCTTGATCCAAATATCCCTGTCAGCCGTTTACGAGCGGCATAAGACCATTCTTGTGGGAATCCTTGCAAATTAAAGCAGTAAAAATAGCTGGTGATCCGAGGCACAGGAAAAGAAGTGGAAGTGGGCAAACAATTTCATTTTAAAATGAATGGCTTTGCAATATAAATGTATAAAAAAAGAAAGAAGCATGAAATAAATTGGGTTGAAGCCATCAGGTTGAAACTATACTTGCTTTGCAAATGATGGTAAGAAGGAATTCATAGATTTCCATATTAGATCTTTTACTAAGTATACAATCAGTCATCGTTGAATATTCTGGTCAAAATCTGACAGGTTTCTTTTGGTTTCACTGTGCTACTGCAAAAATGACATAGTTCAGACCATAGTCAATCTTCAGCAAGATTTTATTTTTAATTTCTAGATGCACATAAGGTTACGTAAATAATTAAAACAAAAGTCAAAATACATGATTATGTGAAATAATATATTTTGGTATTTCATAAAGGCTGTGTAGAATTTTTTTTATGTTGAGAGTACACAATGGCTGTACAGTAGAGGTTTGGAATACTCTGGTAGCCAAATATTGGATGGATGTCAAAGAAAGATATGAGTTCTGTTCTATGCTCATCTTTCTACCTCTGTCCTTTTTCTTGCCCTCAAGTTTACTTGCCCAGGTCTCTTTATTTAACCTGTCCCAGTTCCATCTCTTCAAGTGGTTGATTTCATTACTATTGTCACTGTGCAGCAAGTCCCACTCACCTCTTTGGTCTCATTCTACTCACCTCAAAGTTCTTGCACATTCAGTTCCAATCTCTACCTAAATCAAATGAAAAATCTCTCTCTCTCTTCAAACTGAAGCCTACAAGAGGCAGATGCCACAGAGAAGAAAAGGTGAGACAGGCTCTCTTCCTTCAGTTCGAGCTCCCAGACTGACCCAGCATGGCTTGTCCCAGGCTCACCCCGTATTGTAGTGAAAGCTCTGCTTGCCCTGGGCTGGGCATGGCAAGGGCAAACAGAATGGAGCTTACTGCTACAGTTTAAATTCACACCAAATACATGCAAATGGCTATTTTTCACTTGGCAAAATGTGCATGGATTTTCTTAAGAAAACCAGAAGCCAAAATTTGTTGACCTCTGCTGTGACTGCTGACCTCTGTGTGCCGCTTTGAAAATACATCCCAAGCTCTTTTCCTGCATTTGGTTTGAAACTACTTAATATTTCCAAATTGTTAGGTAAAAACCTGAAAATTTGACAACTTCCTGTCAAAAATCAGTTACATGTATGACACCATGTGAGCTGCTCTCAATTTGTTCCTCTCAAATAACATGGGAGGTTATCCAATAACTTCAGCAGAAGCAGAATCAATCTCTTGATTATTATTTTAACTTCTTAATGCATCTTTATAATTTTATTCAAATATCAGTGTTCGACCTGAGCATATTCTCTCAGTGTAGGAAATCTCGTTTCAAGCTTTTAGACAGAAATCCCCTTGAAAAACATTTGGCTGTACAGTCTGCTTCCAAGTATATTCCAGAGGGACTGCCCAAAGTCAGAACCATTACCCTGTACGTGCCTTGGTGTACATGAGATAAGTAGTCTGCCATCTTTATTTGTAGGAAATGATGGCATTAGATACTGCTCTCCAGAGGTATGGTTTCTCCTAGCTGTATGTGGGATTTAGCTTTACACAGCCCATTTACAGCAGCTATGGCTGCACTTCTAATCCCTGTGTGCCGCTTTGAAAAAGCACCCATCTTTCCCTGCATTTTTGTAATTGAGGTAGATAAAGCAGATACCACATCAAATAACCACTGGGATACATTTTTCACTTGTTGCAGTTTGCAACCACTCAGTGTTTCAATATACAAATAGGTGATCAGAAAATTAGTGCTAAAGGAAAAGAAAGTGATGTTAAAGAAAGGTAAACTATTACTGAGACAGTAGTTCAGGTCTGTCTGAACCACTGTGTGTATAAAGACAGAATGTTTTTTTGGTGTGATGGAAATGTATAAACAAACTGCTGAGTGCCAGGTAGTTGTCAGTGTTTAAAACCAAGGTGTCAAGAGAGAGCATAATCTCTACAAGGCCACTCAGGAAGCAAGAAAGACATGTTCTAATCTCAGTTCCTATCTTCCAACTCCTAGTTTAGACTTCTGTATAAAAGTGGAGGTCAGAAAACGCACTCATTATTAGCCTCTTGTTTTTAGAGAAAAAGAGATGAAATATAGAAGGATTTTTAATTATTGAATAATGGGAGATGAATAACACAGTTTCCTCTAATTAGAATGTTATGATCAATATCAGTCGAGAGGTGTTAAACTCCATACATTTTGTTTCTGCTACATGTAAACTTTACATCATAAAAGGAATTTCTGTTTATTGTTCTCAGTGAATGATCAGACTTTATTTTCTTCCAGGAAGAAAACTACACTTTGAGTCGTAATTTAGTTTTTACAGTCTTCTTGTTTATTTTATTGTAATTTACAATGTTTATAAAATAATATTGGACTTGTTTTTCGCTATAACAACTATAAATAACAATAAATAAAACTATAGATTCATTAGCAATATGATGGATGATTCCTAATTGCAACAAACAAGCCCTCACCTTCAATCACGAAGAATCATATTATTCCCTCAAACCACCTAAAATCAAGTAAGTCCAGTTAAATTTTTTTGCTTCAATATTGTGACTTGTTGCTATTAAAACAGAATTCAATTTTAATTATCCTGAATAACACGTTAACTGAAAATAACTCCTAAGTCTGTCTCAGATCTTTAAATTATTATATATCCACATTCAAATTTATATCTGTTCCTGTTGTTCTTCATTTGAATGGCCAGATTACTTCTCCTTGTTTATCTTCCTAAATGCTTTTTAATACTCCTTTTATCAGACTGATGCCATCCAGATAATATTTTCATTCTTGTGTACTAAACCCCCTTCTTTTTATTAAGCATTCTTCACTTAAATCTGTCAAAAATTATCTATATCCAAAGTGATCTTTCATCCAGTGCACGTTGTACATAAGGATATCATTTCATCAGACCATTTCTAGAAATGGACTGCATCTGTTCATTTTGAAAAAAGATTACATTTTTTACCTAACTGAAGCATTGTTCTTCCTTTTGACTGTTAGAATCAAGCTTTTGCTATGATAACAAGAGACAGATTTTAACACAGGAGTTATCATGCAATGTTTGTGCCTTTCTCTATGCAAATAACTCACTTTATTTTCAGTGGAATCATCTGCTTCAATTAGAGTTGCAGGATCAGACCCATCATATTGACCTTCCTACATACATCCCAGCTACAGAAAAGCTTATTTCTGTAAAACCAGAACTGCCACCCCAATTCACTGTTCTGCTCCTTTATCCTTCTCATGTTGACAGCAAGATAAGCCTGTTTATGAGCTTCCCATTTCACAAGAACATGGTGTGATTTGGCACAACTCTTCATAGTTCTCATTTGTGCTGGTTCAGCTGTGTCTCACACATGCCCACTCAACTAATTTTACTCAATTGTGAGTAAAATTCCCAAATGTCAAAAGTCATAGATTTCATTTTAAATATGAAGACAATGTAATGCAAGAATGATAGCTTTGGTGAACAAAAATCCTATTAAATTATAGAAGTATAATTTGTATTATTAGTTACTGACATAAATGCAGATTAGGATTTTCTAAGGAAATGATGGAATCTGAGTTTTCTGTAGTGTTCTAGGATTTAATATTAAGTACAAGGGAAAATAATGTTAACTGTACCTCTTAGTACAGCATTGGTCAGCACTGTCTGCTGAAGATGAAAAACACTAGCTTGTGACTGCGACATACACTGTGAATAGTAGAAGCAGGATATTTTCCTACTTATATCCAAAGATCCCAGGGTTTTTTTCCCACTGACTTCAGAAAGAAAGAAGACTGGGTTCTGGTGACTGATTCAAACTCTGGTGACGTCAGTAGGAATATTTTCTTTCATTTTCACAGCATTTTGATTAGACCCTTGGAGAGGACTAGCACTCATATCTGTAGCACTCTAAGCTAATCAGACTGTATCTTCAAAATGTGCACATTCTGCCTAGAAGAAGACAAGTTCACTACACACTATTGCACAGTTCTCTGAGGAGGTGAAAGCTATTTTATCTTTTCATCAAATATTATCTTCTTTCTAAAATGTTTGTTTCACCTAAACTATATCCTTAGCCTGAGAAGTCTCAAACAGAGCATGGCTGATACATCTTTCTTTTTTTCTCTCCAGAGAGAAGAGCTTTTCCTTCTCTCCTTTTTTGATCTCTCTGCCCCTTTCAAACAGGTCCCCCTGTAACCAACCTTATTACGATACCCTCACGGTGGCAAAGCTTGTCTTTTGCAGATATTTCTCCATTTAATTCATGCTATTTCTTGTACTAACCCATGTTGGAAGTTGTTTGTGTTCAAAGCCCTTCTTACACAGTCTCTTCTCTCCTTGAGGAAATTTGACTGATTTCCAGCTACAGCTGTGAGTCAGAGAGCAGGAAAAATTGTCCATGGAAGCAGGCTACAGGTATTAGGGTTTTCCCAAAAGGGGGAGGTAACACCAATCAGCACATAATTAGACAAGAATCACATTTTTTTCCTTGGGATCATTCAGGATAAATTCAGGCAGAATCCTTTTTTTTACAACTTAAAGACTTAATAATCAGAAAAAGCTGAAATTCAATGCCATAGAGAGAACGCTGTTAGATATTTGTATCTGTTCAAGGTCTGTTTTGTCTTCTGATATTTTTAATATTCAATGTAACAGAAGATGATCACTACCTGTGTTACGTTCACCCAAAATAATCTGGCCTTCCTTATGTTGAAGGGCTCACACATACTTGCAAACTTAGCTAACTGCTAGTTGTTCCAGAGAAATATGTGATTAAAGTATACTTGAAAAGGTAAATAGTTGCTCTGATGGACAGAATAAATGCTCACAAATTAGTGTTTATTAATTCTTGTTGGTACCAATGACTTAGTGTGTTGCCTGGGGCAAATCTCTCACTTGCTCCATGCCATAATTCCTGCATGTACAAAATGATATTAGCCAAAAGTAATCTCATTAAATACAATAAATGCTAGTAAAGTGTTTTGAAAACCTCATACGAAAGGTTTAAGATATAAACATACAATCTGTCATACTGTAACATTTCAGGATCACTTGACCCACTCTGAAATACATCTCACTGATATGAAGCGCAGCACAAAGCCCCACAGAAAGAATGCATTTAGGAATTAGTGCTAGAAATTACACCTATCCAACGTGTTACTTTTCCAAAACCTTTATTATTTCAGATATACTGATAAACTGTAAATATCCTTGATGAAATTTGTAGAGGACACAGTGCACTTTCTATGCAGAGAGTATCCTAACTGTTTAAAAGCACTGGCTCAGGTTTTGATTCACTAGATTATCTGCAGGGCTTAACCAACAACTGGCTCACCTTTGGGATTTCCCATCCAAGTGCTCCTCCTGCCCAGTCTTGTTTAGTTGATTGAGTAGTGATATCACTTCCTTAGGTGGTGACACAGCTTCAGGCTGCTCAACTATTCTTGTTTTGTACATGTAGAAACAGAACATTAGTACCTTCTGTGGCTGAAAACAGATTCAACTGATTATGTTTCATGACAAGACTTTTGGCCTGTGGTCCCCAGAGCTGCCAATCAGTACTGATGTTGTGAGGCACAGCTGTTCCCAGGCTGCACTTCTTGTCACCCTGTTGCTTGTCTCAAGGCCATGTAGTGGTTATGTACATTCTTGCTCAAGGTGTAAGCAAGATCGAGAACTTCTGTGTTCATCCTAACACTTTTCACTGACTTGTTAACTCAGAGCAGTAGAGTAAATGTTGGCAGACAATTACATTTTTATGCCGTAGTCTCTATTGTACAGCAGATGATTTGTGCCCAAATCATCTGCTGTACAATAGAGACTACGGCATAAAAATGGTGTTCTGTTTTCACCTGTTTATCTACTTTTGGTCACCTCTCCAAAGTACATTTGAAAAGCACAGGTTTGCCATAGCACTTTATATCAAAGTACACAGAACATGAATGCAAAGATTCTAATCTAATAAAGATCTTGAAAACAACTGAAATTTTAGCTTTCTAGCAGAGATGGTTGAGAGAGTTTTTGTTGGGCTTATTTCCAAGAGGCTTGGCCAGTTTTACGATGGACTTTCTGTTTATTACCAGAGTGACTATGTTCTGCAGTTTCTCCATGAACAATGCCATTTGCTCAAGGAGAGCAATTGTTTTAGATTGAAAATGTCACAATCCTGCTTTCACTGGAACAGCATCCTCTCTCACCTTGCCATTCAGTTATTTAGGTTTGCTTTTGCCTTTTGTGGTGAATTCTTAGAGATCTCATATCAAATATGAGATATAGATACATTTAATCATTCAGTGGGGGCTTACATTTATGGTTTTTCTTTGTTAGTTTTATGAAAGAACTTCCATAAATCTTCATCTATAAAAGGTATTTTTGGAATTAACTTTGTGACTCACAAAAACCCTCAGTGCTTAGCAAGATGGAGTCCATATTTCCCTTTTTTTTTTTTTTTTTTGCATATTTTAATATTTTTTCATTCTTTTTCCTAATTTCTCCTGGTGATGATGCACAAATTAGAAGGAATGAAACCTGGGTTTTGAGCAGGAGTAGTGAAAAAACTTTATGCTTGCTCTGAATGACAACCTGAGAAAATACACTTCAAATTCTTCTGCATAATTTTTTACATTTAAATACTAGAATGGTAATTTTAAAGTTTTGCCTTGTATTTGCTCAATCTCAAAGCCCTGTATACTGTCACACATCAGAAAACTCACAGAGTTCCATCCAGCAGCCTCTAATAATACCCATAAACTAGAAATTAATCACATTAGGGAAATAAAGCAATCAAGAGGGTAGCAGACAGCCTACTGGGCAAGGTGAACATCTCATCTGATATATTATTGCAGTTCAGTTGTTCCCACACCTCAGAGCTCTGGGAGAGATCATACATCAAATGTGGACTACATGTTTTCAGAAGATGCACTTAGCCTTTTTTTCTTGGCTTCTTGTCTAACCTCCTTAAATTGAAGGATCATTATTGTTTGTCATTTTCTCATAGCTCAGCTGGCCATTTCTCCTTCATGTAATAACAAACTGTTCTGGGCCTCAGATTTTATTGCAATGTTTAAAGGTGGTTCATACTAGAAGTTTATCTCGTATAGTAGCAGATATTCCATAGGTTATTTATTATGCTTGAAACTGTCTGTAAAGTTGAGGAGCATTCAGACTTTTTAAAGGGATTATGGGGTAGGACCCAAAAGGCACACAGTGAGCATCTGACTCTCCTGTTCTCTTGGGATACTGCATGAACATTACAAGTGACCAGGAGCATAACAGGATAAGAACCAGTGTGCATTAAAAAGAATCCTGGCACTCACAGGTTTAGCTTAAATTAGTCATATTCTCCAAAGTAGGTTTCAGTAGCAGATAAGAGTCTTTTCAATAGTCTCAGTCTGAGCTTCTCCCCTCAGTTTAGTCTCCCTAAGTAGCACAGACTTCACTGACAAAAAAGAGGTTTCCTGAGAGAACACCAAACGCTTACTGAAACTCTCTCATACTGTTGACTAAGTTAATCATTGCTCATAGCTCAGAGACTTCAGATTTTCTTTGCATCAACTGCTGACATTCACACATCAAGGTCTTTTAATTCAATGCATATGTCAGCAGATAAAATGAACACTTAACAGTGAAGAAAGTTACATTCTACTTAACAAGGGCCATTAGTTTGCTAGGACTGCCCTTATTTGATAGCATTAGAAGGGCAGCAGCCCTACCAAAGGCACTGCTGTTCATTGTTTATGTTTTCCAGTTACTTCAAAATGATTGTACTTTTTGTACACAACTGACATTTTCTTTCCAGAATACATTAATCATTATTAATTTTGTATCTCTATAGACTCTTAATGTGACAGAAGAAAAATTTGTATTGGATACACTAGAAGGATGCACAGAATATAAATCCATATTGGATGTAGTAGTCAATGCTTTTTATGCTCAGGATGGGAGATATTGCCCAATTTCTGAGCGTAATCTCTATTTAGGTAAGTTGTCTTTACAATACCAAATGTGTTTACCACAAAACTTCAAAAAATATCATTTTACTAGTGTAGGTCTTGGTATTATATTACATTGGAAGCATTGTCATTGTGCCTAGTGCAGTGTGAAGTACAGGACTTTTTCCAATGTCCTTATGATGTGAAGTCTAAAACCTGCAATTGTTATTTAGTCCGAACTCTCACAAGTGTTAACTGGAATTTTACCTAAGAAAGTCAGGTAAGACACAGGTGGAAAATAGCATCCATGTCTGGAAGAAACATCTTGGAAGTTTAACTATCCATTTCAAAAATGTTCTTCAGTGATTTCCTTTTATTCTCTATGCAACCCAATACCTCTGCCATTCAGATACAAAACTGTGTAGCAAAGCTCTGTGTGCTGTGTTCCTCAGCACGTCTCACAGTATGCAGACACAATTGTCTCTATCCATACCTGTATTTCTTCATTACTGACCATCACAGTGACATAAGTAGACTTCTGTCTGTCTCTGGGAGTGAAGTCAACTATTTTCATTTTATTAGTTACTTTGTTAGAATCAGTTATGATGTAACTAGATCTGATAGTATGAGCTAGTTAATTAGGGTAGTTACTACTCCCAAAGTTATTTCTAGTATTGAGAAGTACATGAAAAATTAAGTAAAAAACATATTTTATACTATTTATTTAATATACACATGCTGAGGTTGATTTATTAAGTCCTTAAGTAGGTTGGAATCACAAATACCCCGTCACTGGTTCTATAAGTCAGACAAGTTCTGAATCTTTGTGGGTATATTTAAAAGTTAATTTAATTCAAAGCAGTTGAAAAATACAAAGAAACTTATTGAATATAAATATGTCTACATTTTGTGTTTTAAAAGCTACTACATTTTATGGCAATTCTGGTTGCTTCTGTCACAATCTGAAAAAATACAGAAATCTAAATCAAACAACAAACAAAATGGAACCTAAACTGTCAAGGATAAAATTATTAGTGTATTGAGTTTATTTTGAATGGTAATGCTTCATTGTCTTCATTTCTCCAGTGCCATGTTTTTCATTGTCTGGGGCACATAAATTAAACCTTTAAGCTGAGTGTTGCTATAATTGGATTGTCAGGACTGGTCCACTCAAAAGCCTCCATTAATCACAGGCAGAGGGTAGGCACAGAAAATTTTCCTTTATCAACAAGTTGAAAGTCTAAGGTCATTGGCTTACATTTTTTTAAGCTGCTTGTGATTCCCTTTGCCAAGCTGCAATGACACTTAAATGATCAAAGCTGCTTATAAAGGCTGTTGCTATGTGTGAGCAGATTTGAATTTAATAAAGCTTGTAGGAGATAAATGTATATTCTGCTAAGACTGCTTAAATACGTTGCTGTACTAAAGCACATCAGATTGAAGCCTAAAGATACACTGAGTTGGCTGCAGCACATTGGTCAGAATTTACTGATTTTACCATTACAGTTTGGTGACAGCTAAAACACTGCACTGTAAGTGAAGCTTGATTGATCAAAGTGTGGACAAATGAAAGCTGATACAGGAGCCCATGAACTTTACAGGTCTACTAAAATTTCACAGTACTGACTGTGCTTCTTCCTGTATCATAGAACAGAATCATAAATCCTCTAAGATCATTGAACTGTGTACTAGCCATAGAGGGTGCATGTAAAACTTGATTTTATTCCAATTCAGAATAAAAACAAAGGTCACAACATTTTAGGCAAAATGGTCACTTGGAAAAAAAGCAAAATAAATACTAGAAATATTATATTTTATGTTTAAATTTTTTTTTATCTATAATGTTGTTATGTATAATAAACAATGAATTTGTAACAGAAGAGTAAGAGCTGTCCTCTCCAAAAACATTAATAGCAGAGTATGTTGAAAAATTCACTATCAAAATTGTTTAAAATTAAGGTAACAGTCTAAATCCTACAGTATGTTGAGTATAGGGTATAGGTTTATTAGAACTGCCTGCTGCATTTTAAATGTATGTATCTTTTGATAGTTATCTGTTATCTAGCTACTTTTCAACTAGAAGAGATTGGTCTTCAGCACTTCAGCAGAATTGTGAAATCTTTGGACACTGCAAAAATGCAAAAGGTAACCAAAGTACAAAATATTTTTTTAAATAATTATCTGTTCATTGTGTGTGATTAATCAGATGAGTTTTCTCAACTTTGAGAATAATTTACATGGAGAAATGAGTGTTATTTTCTGTTTAAATTCAGAAATTGAATTAGTATTTTGTTACCACAAAACCCTTCAATTTCTTTACTTACAGCATGATTTTCATACTCAGTCAAAGATCAATTTAAAATGTATTTTATATAATTTGAGAAGTTAGAATAATCACACAATTTATAGTTTATGTAATTTACAGTTGTCCCTCTAAATGGCACAATCACTCTTGCCTCTGCTCACATTCCTCCTTTGACTTTAGACAGAAGATTTTTTTCTATATGCAGTGAATCTATTGAAACTTGCAGTTCCTGCTGTTTAGTGTTCTTCTTCCCCCTGAATAACCCACTGCCACTTTCATTATCAAGCCTATTGTGCTTCCATCACTTTTTCTCCTTCCCAAAAAGCACTGGCTGGCTTGGAGCTATGTATGTATCAATTGCCCCAGTACAGCATGCAACTGACCAAACCACTGCTGCCAAATAAAAAGTGGGACAACAAAATTCTGCCTTTCTGTCCTTTCCTGGAGTAATGAATTTGGGGTTTGCTCCACTATTTGTTTGCTATTTTTCATTATAACTGTAGAAATAGAAATATCCTCTGCTTCTCTTTCAAAATGAAAGTGCTAATTATCTTAAAAGCTATGTTACAAAGAGGAGCAGAGGGATAAACTGAGCAGCAATACCTTCTCATAAGCTCTGTTTTCTCAGGAAAATGGGCTAAAAATTAAATCACTGATGACACAGCATCTATAACCTTTGATCATCCAGATGTTTCAAAGCATAGTCCAAACACACTGTTTGAATAACAAAGACGGAATTAAAGAGATAGGCAAATTTTAATAATTAATACTCAAAAGACTAAGGTTTATCCTTGTAGTGATTACTTTGAATGTTCATGTGGATGGCAGTGTCTCTTTAATGAGTAGAGTTGCTTTGCAGTATATAGGGAGAGGGTAGGTTAGGTTGTCTGGTTTTAGATGGACTTACTATGGAATGCTTATTAATAATTCCATTCAGAGACAAAAATTATATATTTCATTAACAGTTGGAAAAAACAGAGGAGTGGCTGGAAGAATTACCATAATCTGGTAGACAGACAAATCACTCTGTCTAAAATGCTCTCCCAGCCCCTTTTTGGTAAACATCTTAGACACAAGCTACTGGATTGGATGCATCTTGAGCTCATTCAGCTAGCAACACAATTTTCCCACTTCATGCCAGTTATCTCTTGTTGATTCTATTCATCTAGCATTATATAGCTTAAGCATCAGTGCCCTGATGTTCTGGTTTAGATAATGTCTCCTTCCTTATCTGGAATAACTCTTTTCTGATAGGGAAGTGCTGCATATTCCAATGGTGTGCACCTGCTATCATTGTAGCAGGTGTAACTTGGTTTGCTTAAGTATCTTACCAGATCCTCATCACCATGGCACTTAGTTTTTCTTCTCTTGCATTAGAACAGTTTCTTTGTCTCCAAAGTGATGCTAGATTAAATCATTGCACCTGCAGCAGAGGATTTAGAAGCAGCATTCTGTCCCCCCAGCAACAGAGATAAAACAGCAGGAGGCAGATCTGCAGCCCTAGCAACAAAAGTTACCAGAAATTTGGAATCAGGATGTTGACCTCTAGATTTTGCCTGATGACTATTGTGTCTGTGTTTAGTTAAGACACTGAAAAATATTCACATATATTTACCTAGGACAGATTTACTTTAATTAAAAAATAAATTTAGCACATCACAATCTGAGTGGAATTTTCTTCATCATGCAGATGAACCTCATTCAAATGAATAGTCTTCAAGTGAATGAGTTTGACCTGTGTGAGATTTAAGACCTTTCTCATAAAGACCTGTATGATGGAATCCATTCAACACAAAGGCCCAATGTTTCTCTATGTTTGAAGAACGTTCAAATATTTTCATTTAGGCAGAATAACAATGGTACCTCACACATGTTCATCTGCTTGAACAGAAAATCACAAGCTCTCATTCTGTAATATTAAGAATAAATGCAAAAAAATTTTATGGTGATATAATTACAGAACCATAGGATAAAACACAATCTCGTAACTTTAATGTGAATATCCTTTTAAGAAAGTAGCCAAGCCTTGCTAGCTCAAATCTGTTTTTGTATTCTATCATTCTACATACTATTCTTCCATATTTATTTTAAAATTTAAGGATTTGTGTGTTAGAGAAAATACACTGTTGAAAAAAAAAGTTGAAGTAAACAGCTTTGTAATTTCCGAATTGCCTTGTAAAAAATACAAAATACATAGTGTTTTCTTTCTGGCAGTTGAGAATCTGTTGTTTCTGTTTCATGCTTTGATTGCTTCTAAAAGCAGTTCTAAGGAACTGAGATCTTCGGAGGAATATCACTACATAAGGACTGGGCATTGTATAGCTTTTATGATGAGGTGGGAATTGCAGGACAAGATCAGCCTCATGGTGGATGGTGGGTAAAACCAGTCCAGGTTGGGTCAGTAATGTTTCCAGGCAGTGGCTGATCTGTATGGAGAAACAGAACATGCTGTTTCCCGAAGTTTCTTCCTTAACTCAAGAGTCAAAAGCTTATGTCGTGAATATAAGCATTTCAACTCTGCAAATGCCTACATGGGTGTGAAGATAATACGAGATGAGGAAATTTCCCATTTTTAATTTGTTTTCTAGGTGTCTGTACGATCCCACCGTGTAAAAGTGCATTAAGAATATTATGTTCAAATTCTTAAAAGTAAGGTATTAATTCAGCCCACCTGTAAAAATGCATTACAAAACAGTCTTTAATTATACACACTTACCTTACTACAGCCAGAGTATACATTAAAATATAAACATGGGTACAATTCATTGCTGGTGTAATTCCACCACTTCCAGAAGGGAAATAAATCTTGGTTATCATGCTCTGTGAGTCATGAAACTTTTTGAATGTTCAAGACAGAGAAGTAAGCAGAATAATGCTGTTGCCAAAATGACTACCAGGGACTTTGCTAAGGAGACAGAGCCTGGTAACATCCAAATAGAAATCTGAGAGAAGCTCCATTTTGGCTGCTTTAAAAGCAATGACTGCTGACATTGGGTTTTCCACCTGTGTCACATGTGGCCAAAGAGAAAACAGAATCCCCAGAATTGCTAGGGATTTTTCCTAGCAATTCCATTCACAAAACACAAAAGTTTCTGTTGTCAAAAAAATTAAATAAATAAAAGTATGGCTTCATGAGTCTTATTATGCCAATGTTCGCCATCTGTAATAGGGATTATCAAAACTAAGATTGTGGACTTTGGTTTAGGCACACTCCAGTCAGAAATTATGTCCAGTCATCCTGCATTGCCATTTGCAATCCCTGCAGTGCCTGGATGACCATTCCAGGGCTGCATTCCAAGAATTCTCTAGTATGATGTATATTGTGGCATATCCTTACTCTAGCATTTCTCTGGGGACTGTGAGTAAAACAGTACAAAAATATACATCACAGTGTTGACATCCTTTAATGGGAATATGCCAATTAATTATATTTCAATAAAAGAAGAAGCCACATTGTATAGCATTTACTATAGTTTTCAGCTATTCTCTCTGCCCGGTTCCCAGGGAGCTGAAAAGAATTTAATTAATTCAGGTGCAGTGCCAGTGCCACTTCAGGCATCACCTGACATGTTTCTGGGTTTCATGGGTTATCCAGTTTTAGGTAACCAGAAGTCCACCTTGGGTATATTAGACCCTGAAACTCTATTGTAAAATTATACTAAAATCAGTGTATTCCAGTAGTAATTAATTTTGCATAAAACTTTCATTTTACAATGTTTGAAGCAAATTAAAGAGGAATCAACACATCTGTGTTGTAGCCTCTAGTTTATTTTTTTTGCCACAAAAATTTTTTTTAGTATCTATTAGTGTTTTACAAAAGAGAGCTAAAAGACATGGGCTTATTAGTCCACCAGCTAATAAGAACCTAAAAATACTGAGCATCTATGGTTGTAATTACAAGGTAAAATACAAACAAGTTCTTCACCGGTGTTTGTAGTGAAAGCAACTATCTTCTTGTAGTTATATACACCATGTCTTCAACATTCATATTTAAAAGAAACCACTTATTATTAGTTTCTTAGATTCTTCTTCAATGACTTGTATCTGAACACATGGATAAAAGATGAATGGAGTCACTTCTACGACTCAGTGTATGTAAAAGAGAACTGGATTGATCCGCTGCTGAGGTAAGTAGTATTTAAGTAGCCTCTGGCCACCTCAAAGTTTAAAAGCTGGGGAAAGCTTCCCCTGAAAGCTCACATTTCTGTTCAAGTGTTTCTTCTATTGAAGTCACTCAGAGCCCTTCTTGTCTACACAAGTCTTTAGCAAGCCCTTTCACTTAACTAGAGGCAAGGTTCTCTCTCAGAAAAGTACTTTCACAGCTGTTGTATGTTTGCTCCCTGATGCCCCTGAATAGATAAAACATCGTGCTCTGAAAAAAAGTAAAATAGAAGGTTCAAATTATCTTAGAGTCATGCCTCCTCACTCACTTCAACATCTGTATGACATTAAGCATTTGAAAAAATCTTTGACTTCCCTGAGTTTAGCTTTATGCACAGACTTGTTTATACTGATGGTCATAAAATCCCTTCTGGGAAAATCAGATAAGCATATGAGCAAGTCTTCTAAAATTATTATTTATTTACACAGTTACAGCATCATATAACAGCTTAATTGCTCTGAGGTGTATCCACTCGTTGGTTAGGTGGTGATATGGTAGCAACTGCACCCTTGCCAAACTGGAACATTTTCATGTGGAGAAACAGTAGCTCTGCAGCCTACCGGGTCCCTTTTTACTCTCATTTTTACCCAGAACAGATAAATTACACCAATGTGGCTACAGTCACATATCCTTCTCAATGAAGTATAGATTAACCCAGAAGATGGTAAACAATGTTAGACAAAAATCTGCTAAAACAATGTCAGCAGAAATGGAGTTTGCATCTGGTTCTGCCATATCAAAGTACCTAGAATTAATCCTTTCACACTGCATAGTTTATTTTCACTTTAGCAAATGTATATCATAGATTTGGCTTGCACTACTCTGAATTCTGCTGAGTTCTACAGGGACCACAAGGATGTATTTGAAGTTGGAATTTGACTCAAAATATTCCACTGTAGTGATTGTAGTTATAGCAAATGCTTACAATAGTATAAAGATACAGATAGAGAGGTATAGAGATATACATCCATACCCACACAGTTCTTGCACATACACATTCATGCAAGCTGATGCTTAGGCCACTGCTTGTTTCATTAGCACCAAGCTTATTGGAGCTGTCCTTCAGTCAGTTACACTCAGTGCAATGAACCCATGTTTTGCCTGGAAGTGGCAAATGTAAATTATACAAGAATGTTAAAGACCAGATTTGGTTACTGGGTTTGAAACATCCTTCAGGGGTCTGAGGATGCAGTGATGAATTTAGTCAGTTCAGTAGCTGAAATTCTTTTAAATGTGTCTTTGTATTCCTCTTTCTAATATCAGTGAGGTTAATATAAAGGGTCTTACTTATTTTAGTGGAGCTTCATTATTTGCATAAGTTACTTGCAAGCCTCACCCTGTAATGACAGTACTACCTAAGGTAACAGTCATATAAAGAACTTACTGTAAATTTGCATTGTCATCTGCTTTTTAAGTTCTGGGAAAGATCCATTGCATATGTAATGTATAAGGATAGAACATATATAGAGGAAGAAGAACTGGCATGAAGCTGTCACTGTAATTAGACTGTGATACCCTGTTTGTGTTCTACCTTTAATCTGCATCTTCCTGTCAATACTTAAAAGAAGTCTGAACCTTGATGCAAGCCCAAATCCAAACACAGAAATCAAAATCTTCTTGGCTGCCCCTAAGGCTCACTGAGGGTTCATTTGAGAATTCACCAAACTCCTTTCATCTACTTTTTAATTAGAATTGCCTGTGTTTAAGACTGATCTGCATGTGCTCTGTTGGTACATGTGGCAACACTCAGACCACTGTTCATAGTCTCTTCATGTAAGTATGTTAAGTGTGTAATTAATCTATGACAGCTGCTTTTCTGACTCCTAATCTGGTCCTGCCACAAAATGAACTGGCAAGATAGTTGCTTATTCTGTAAAAACTGTGGCTATTTCATCACTAGTAATCTGGATGGATAGCATCTCTCAAGAGGTGAAATAACACAGTGTAGCTAAATCCTGAGTACAGAGCCATAGGTCAGTTTTATTAAAATTGAATGGCACAAAGCATTACAGAATTTGCACCAATGCCAACCTCATATACCGTGTGTAAGTTTGTATGAAAGAGAAAAACAAAATAAAATTGAAAAATTTGGTTTCATTTGAAGGTGGCAGCCAAAAGTGAAGCAACTGATTGAAAAGCTCACAGATAAATTAAGTAATTGTACCACCACTGTCAAGACTTCAAGAATCACTCAGCCAAAGGAATTTAATTTGACTGTACCCAAACCACATGCCATTCCTCTACCTCCACCAGCACCTCTGCCAGTACTGGCAAAAAGACAACCTGTAAGTTCATTTATTTTTTAAAAGATACTAAAAATCTTGTATGCTTGTGCACAAAATCTTGGTAGGGGAGTTAAAAATATCTTTAAAGCAATTATAGGAAATCTACAAACTTTGACAGATTGAAAAGGACCTTGGCAATTATCTATGTTACTAAAGGTCAGCTTTCTTAAAAAAACAACAGCAAACTAATTATTTTCATTTCAGTGAATGTTGTGTAAGCAATTTATAAGCTAACCAGAGAAAAGGTAAAGGTTGGTTCCTGTAGTCATTTTTTGACTTGCATTAGTAGAACTACAAAATGGGTATAAATTGATGACAGCATTGATAGGAGTGTTTCTGATAGTCCTCAGCTTAGGATGTTTGCTATGGATAATGCACTGAAAGAGGTAAGAAAAGGACAAGCAAATAAAAAAGTTTCATAAATTTAGATTTTTTTGTAGATGAATTCTCATTAAAATAAATGGAGAAGCAGTTTCACTGGAAGTGAGATGGACTCTAGGTTTGCAGCTCCTCCTTGAAGGTGGAATTTTATTTCTGTTTGTCTTAATGCTGAATCTCTAAAATTAACGTTTTCCAGTTGAAATTCATTGTTCATGTAAAAATGAGACTAGATTTGTCTTTGAAA
The DNA here is from genome assembly GCF_041296385.1 of Aphelocoma coerulescens. Classification (NCBI taxonomy): domain Eukaryota; kingdom Metazoa; phylum Chordata; class Aves; order Passeriformes; family Corvidae; genus Aphelocoma; species Aphelocoma coerulescens. The sequence goes on along the minus strand of NC_091017.1, from coordinate 70,624,412 downwards.
TGCAAAGTTATTTTACTTCTTGTCTCAGATTGTGATTTAGTTACACTGATACAAATCAGAGACCCACAACTGGTGTTATCTCACTGGGGTAAAGCAAACACCATCTGGGATCAAGCTGCTATGACTAACTTAATAAAGACTGCAAAATCATCTGTATTTAAATGTAGTGGGAAGTGAGCCTAGAAGTCGTAGATTTGGGCATTATCTGCCACCTTGTATTAGCACTTCAGGTTTTAAATAATACATGTGTTGAATGCTCTTAGAAACCATTTACACCTTAGGATGGCAGAGCAATTTAATGGTAGTGTGTTATACAGTTAATGGGATTTTACATTGAAACAGCTTAATACCAGGCTCTGAAAAACTGCATTTAATAACTACTTAATCAGTATAGGAATGAGTCATGTTGCTGTCATTTCAGAACTTTATTCTGTGCAGCCCCTCTTAGAATAAATTTGCTTTAATGCAGATGCAATTTAGTGAACTTTAGTGAAGTTCGTTTATGTTGTTTGGATTATACTAAATTTGGTTTACTTTCTGGCCAGGTTTGCAAATTTAATGCTTGTGTGAATCTAAAGCCATTAGTGTAGTAGTGGCATGTCTTCTACTCATGTCTGTACCTCTCTCAGCAAATTAAGCTTCACTTTAATTTGCCACATTGTTACCAGTATCACCAATTTACAGCTTGAAATGAACAGAGACTGAAAAGACAGCTCAGGTGGCAAGAAACAGTCAGTAAGGTGAGAGCCAGCCATAGGTGTGGCTCCTGTATGCTGGAGGGTTGTCTGTAATTCAGAGGAACGCACAGAAATAAAGCTCTTCCACATTACATCCTGTAATCTTCTGCAGAAACATTCTCATCCGTTTTCTCACTAAGGTGTTCATTTTATGAGATACCCATTTTTTACTCATGGTTTTCATGCATCTGTCAAAAGACTTGTCATGTGGTTTATCAGCAGGGACTATTGTAGTCACTACCCATAGTTACTGCTCGACATTGGAACAGCTGTACAGAACTATATGGAGGCATCTGGATTTTGAGCAATAAGTTATTGCATCCCTGTGGTGCAGTTAGCTCATTCTGATTAACAGGATTATAATTTTAGGTATTGCTTTCTATTATTATTTTATTCTAGGCATTTCTTTCCAAGTAAGATGAGATGTGTCACATACATTGGGTTCAGGAGCTGGGATGGCACTGCTGTCCCGTGTGCTGAACACACGTGCCCTTCACAGGGGAGGGCTGGACTTGTGTTATTGCAGTAAGCAGGGTAGTTGTCTTGGTGACCTATGATGAGATGGGATTCCCCACTGGCCTTGGCTCTGGAGTAACATCAGCCTAGAAGCTTAGAATAATCATTCATCATCATAAACATTCATCAAAAATGGGGGTCACTAAGCAAAAAGGAAAAACATTTTCATTTTGAGATTTAATAATGAAACAATTCACTCCAAATATTTGGTCTAAAGGTTTTAAACTTGTGTCTCCACTGGCCTTGGCACACATGCACATGGATGCAGACACAAGAGTGCCCATGCACAAATTCATAAATACAATTTTACAAGGAAAAATGAATGCTTTACCTTGAAGTTTGCAAAGGAAACAAATGGAGACAGGTGCATAAACCTGATAACATACAAAATTATTTAGACACATTCAACTTTCTTGGATACTTTGGCCTAGAGTAAAAAAATCCATTCTTTTAATATCAGCACTATACTAAAATAATAAGATTATACAATTACTTTATTTTTAGATTTCCTGTAAACCAGTCATATATTGAAAAAAAAAAAGGCTGCCCTGGAATGTTATTGTAACACCATTCAGCCAAATTTAATGTATTTGTTAGATGTTTTCTCTATTATTTCAGCTGTGCTTCAGTGTTTAAAATAATTAAATGGGTGAAATCATTTGGCCAATACAGATGATTTTGTTTGCAAATATACAGACCAAACAATATATTTGTGATCTTATCTATAAAAATAGAAACCCATAATATGATAGCATTGCATTAGCTTGCCCTTGTCCATCTTATGCCAGTAATTTTAAAAAATAGAAGAATGATGAGTACCTAAGTTCAAAGTGATTATTCATTTTGTTCTTCCTTAAACTTCTTGTGGTACCTACTTCTTAAATAAACCTCTGGTTAAGGGATGTCACACAGACTATGTGAGGCTGACCATGGCCTGGGCAGGGAAAGTGAAGTTGCTGTCTCTTATTCCCAACCCCCTTTTTTCACATTAAGTAGGTACAGTTTGGCCTTTTTTGATCTCTCTGTTGCTGTAATTTACAATTTACTTTTAGTGACCTTTTATCCTCTTCCAACAAATGGGTATTTGCTATATTGTCTGTCTTTCTGCTCGGTACTCATCCCCATGGGCTAAATCACATGGCAAAGAATGTTTTTGAAACAGCTGATTGAAAAGGCTCCTCCTTAAATTACTTGAAATAAGCATAGCAGTTTCTGAGGAAATATTCTCAGCTTACTCTGGCAGATGAGTGCAGTTTTGCAGGTAAAGCACATGAGTAGGAAGAAGAGTGAAATAAACTGATCCTCACTGCCTGTGGAACCCTTTGCAAATCTTCTGGGCTTTAATTTCTCCATCCATAAAAGCATAATAAAAATTCTTGGATACTGCTGGGAAATACTTTCACTTCTACTTCACTTTAAAAGCTCACCAAAATACTCGAGCAGTGTCACAAGTGCATTTAATTGCTAGGTTCTTCTGTTTGTGCATTTGTTTTACCTGTAGATAAAGATTTCACATAGCAAAGGCAGTGTAAAGTCCATCAGATTCATGATTTTTTGAAAGTATAGTTCATTATATAGTTCAATAAAGTTAGATGGGATTCCCATGTTCCCTGAACTGACCTCCAGTACAATACACAATATATACTTTCCCCATTAATTCTGTAACTTCTAATGAATCTAGCACATTTTTAGCAACATAAATATTTAGGCAGATGTCCAGTAAACTGTCAGACTATCTCACCCACATAGGAGGGAGACATCCAGTCTTTTTTTGGAGCTTACTCTGGGCTAAATTTATTGCTCAAGCAAATACAGAAATCTCCCCAAAGTCCCTAGTGTCCTGCTGATCCCACTGACAGCCAGTCATGTCCTGATCATTTTAGCTGACGTGTGATTGCTTTCCCAAATCTTTGACTAATGCTAGGAGGACCCTCTGAGTCTTCTATCTCCAAACATTTAATCCACACCTGCAATGGTTTTCCCTTACAAGGACATTAGGACAGCCATGGTAAACCAGAGCAAAGGCCCATTTTGCCCAGTGTATTTTTTCCATCAGTGCTTAAACTCTGATGTCTGGGAATACCAGAGGGATGGGACATCTGCTGCTTTTCTCCAACTGCCTTCTCAGGGTCCCATCATTTCAGCTCAAAGACCTCCTAGTTACAATAACATTCTCGGGTGTTTATTAAACTTCAAAGGATTTCTCTTCCCTGAACTTCTTTGGAGTCTGTAACTTGTTGCTACTACCACACAAGGTGCCAGAGAGCTCCACAGCTTAACTTTATTCAGCTGCCCTATCTGGCTTTTGTTGCTGTGGCTCTTAAATTTATGAAATACCAAACAGAACTGTTCCCATTCTGGCAACATTTTTCTCCCTTTGATAGGGCCTATAGGATTTATTATTGTTTTAGCCTTTCTTGTACTAGTTCCAAATTTGTCTTTCTCTCTGGTCTTTTGACCAGGGGTTATATTATATTGAACAGGACTGAAAAGCTGGGTAGTCCTAACTAATTGGAATCTGTCCCTGCCTTCTAGAGTGGCACTAATAGAAAAGAATCAATATTTTAAAAAATTACTGCTGCTGTTCTATGGTAAAAATGAATGAGCTTTTTCTCCCTGCAAGAATGTGTCACATGGAATGTTTTATATCCCATATTCTAGAGATTTTTCTCTTTTAATATAGGTTCCTCCAAGCATCTACAAGCCTCCAAAGGAAAGAAAGCAATTAGAGGAAATCAAAACAAAAAATATCCAAAAAGCAAAAGTAAGTGTATTTTGTTCTTGTTCTATTACTTCCTTTCTTCTAAACTGGTTCTTCTGTATTGTTTCATCTTCACAAATCTTAGAACTTTATCTGAAACATATCTGCTTTTGCACCTAAACAGCTCATGGCTTTTCCTCTAGAGTTATGAAGTTTGTATTCTCTACTCTGTTTTAGCACCCTTTTCCCATCTTCTTTATTTTATTATTAATTGTCTGAGACAAGGTCCACCTTTTACTCACTATATAAGTACCATAAGAGAAGTTTTGCAAGCAGCCATGTAAAGTAGCAGAAACATGATTACTTTCTTTTCTTCACAATAGTTCTTCTAGTCCCACAGGAGATGTGAATACTTAAGGTATTAATTTATTAAGGCTTCAAATTACAAAATAAGTTCAATATTTTGGTTTTTTCTGTAGTAAATGAAAAATAACCACATGTTATTCACTGTTTTAAAATACCAGCAGATTCTGACTTCTTTTATGTGCAGACTTCATACTCTTACATATTCATACGTTCCTTTCAGCAGACTGAGAGAGTGGGAAGTCATCCTGGTTTGTAAAGAAACAGAGTACATGGTCCGTGTGCTAAGACAGCAGGAGAAGTGAGAGCCTGGAAAATACAAACAGATCTAGCTATTTGATCCAAACTTTGACATGAATCTTGTTCAATGAGGTAGCTCATAGTTAAAGCAGATTGTTGTTGTCTTCTCCTTGGAAAGGAATTAATTAAATGTCCATTTCCACTTTCCTTCCCCTTCCCCACACTGCAGTCACCATATCCAATCAAATAACAGTACAAACTTGATAAAAGGTATGCCATGTGACACCTTTTTATCAGCACTGTCCCACCCTCATTCTGAAAATGCCTGACTCTAGTTTTCACTAGCCAGGACAAGTTCATTCATTACTGTTCTGGGCTCTCCTCATGTCCATGTGAGAGGGGCATTGGATTCTGTTCCTAAACTATAGTGAAAGATTTAATGTGTGACAGATTCTAGGAGGATAAACTTTGCATTCCTTTTGGTGGCCCATCACATTACCTATGCTTGATATTTCATTAGAAAACAATACACCATTATTTTTTATCCTTTTATCATTTCCATATTGTGGAAAAAGCACGTCTATTTGTCTGTGTGCTTATTTGCATGTTAAAAACTTCCTAGAAAAACTGGGAAAGAAAAGCCAAATATCACAATGCCTATACCATAAAAAATCTATGACAACTGTAAAATCACTTAACAACCAGCCACATTCTTCAGTAAAGAAAATGCATTAATACAAGAAACAAAGGAAAACACCCACAGAAATTATAACTGCAATAACAGCAGTTTTTGTCATTTCTGGAATGTTATTAAAGGCATCCAAAGCATTCACAAAGGTCAATTCCCTGGACTGTTTGCTAAGCAAGCTGAAATTATGGGTCCTAGCAGAAATATGCATGAAAAATGCCATTTGTTTCAGAGCAGTTTTGCGGAAACTGTAGCTGTAATGGTAAGAACCACGTCCCAGCATCTGTGTGGAGTGAGAACACTGGAAGCCACTCTCTAGACAGTTATAGAAACACTGATGTTATCAGCTGCTGCCCAGAAAGCCATTAGAAAATCTAATCTGCACAACTTTGATTAGAGGTTTGGTTTACAACCAAAATAAATATGCAAAAACTAGAAATGCGTTTGCCTGTACTTCCCCTTTCATAATGACAGGGAAGTTACTGCCAAGGGTGTGCCTACTCAATCAGCCCCTGGTGCAGTGATGCCCTGAGCATAATCCTCTAACATAACTCAAAACCAAAGCCATTGTTTGTTGGTTATCTGGAAACAGTTACTGCCTATGGTACCTATGTGCCATAGATAATTATGATGCTTTTACACTGAAATCTGGACAAGCAACATGTTTCTTATGGGCAGACCTATCAAAGGCCTGATGTCCTGTGCAAAGCAAACATCCAGGCAGAACTGTGTAGAAAATCAATACTTGCTTACTTCAAGTCTTTAATCAGGGATGAAAATTTATGTAAATACTAAGTCAAGCTTTTGTAATCCATCTTGGGACCAAGCGTTGTTTCACATCTTCATTAGTGACACAGAGGAAGGAATCAAGTGCACCCTCAACACATTTGCAGGTAACACCAAGCTGAGTGGTGCAGTCCACTCACCTGAAGGATGGGATGCCATCCAGAGGGACCTGGACAAGCTCAAGAAGTGGCCCACGGGAATCTCATGAGCTGTAACAAGACCACGTGCAAGGGCCTGCACCTGGGTCAGGACAGCTCCTGGTGTCAACACAGGCTGGGGATGAACAGATCAAGGGCAGCCCTGAGGACTTGGGGGTGCTGGGGGGTGAGGGGTTGGACACGACCCAGCCATGGGCACTCACAGGCCAGAAACTGCCCTGTCCTGGGATCATCCAAAGCACTGTGGGCAGCAGGTGAGGGAGGGGATTCTGCCCCTCTGTCCTGCTCAGGTGAGACCCCTCCTGCAGAGCGACATCCAGTCCTGGGGTCTCCAGCACAGAAAGGACATGGACCTGTTGGAGCAAGTCCAGAGGAGGCCACCAAGATGATCAGAGGGATGGAGCACCTCTCCTATGAGGAAATGGCTGAGAGAATTGGGATTGTTCTGCCTGGACAAGAGAAGGCTTTGGGGTGACCTAACTGAGGCCTTCCAGTACCTGAAGGGAGCCTACAGAAGGATGGAGAAGGACGTTTTACAAGAGCAGGTAGTGACAGGACAAGGAGGGATGGCTTCAAACTGAAGGAGGGTAGGTTTTGATTAGATATTAGGAAGAAATTCTTTACTGTGAGGATGGTGAGGCACTCGCACAGGTTGCTTAGAAAAGCTGTGGATACCCCATCCCTGGAAGTGTTCAAGGCCAGATTGGATGAAGCTCTGAACAACCTGGTCTACTGGAAGGTGTCCCTGTCCATGGCTGGGGGTTTGGAACAAGATGATCTCTAAGGTCCTTTCCAACCCAAGCCATTCCATGATTCTGTGAATATAGTGGTTGGGGCTACAAGGCATTTTGAGACATAAAATTATTCTTAGAGAATTTTAATGTACCACACTCTTTAAGTTAAGTGTTTTAATTTTAGGATCTGCTCCTGAAAGCAAATACTAACCAGTTCAGATGTGCAACCATCAAACCTGAAAAGAGAGAGGTATGGTAAAAGTACATGCCTAAAAATCCCCCAGGATGAAGATGAAAAATATCTGGAGTATTTAAATATATCTTAGAGTATTTGAAAAATTATGTTTATTTGGGCTTAGAAATTATGTGCTATGATTTATAGCTATAGTGTCATTTCACATCCCTATACCAACACTTGCCTCTTTGATGCACAACCCCCTTTTCTTATACTTCTGGTGCTGCTGTATTATTTTCCTGGTTTTGAGACAAGCAACCTTTCTGTGAAACTGCTCCAACAAATCTCCAAACTGGCAATATTTCTCTAAATCCACATACTATTTTTCCATTAACTTTGATGCCACAGAGCTGCCAAGCTGAGGGAATAATGGTCCTATTCATACAGAATTCTTGCTTTGGTTGATTCCCAGTTCACAGTTATGTCACCAAACTATGTACGTAATATATTCATTTCAGCATCAGTTCTGCATATTCTATTCACTGTGTTCACCCCCATGATACCAGGCAGTTTCACATCAGTATCTTCAGTATCTATAGCTAACATCATTAAATTAATAAGCATCAGTAGAATTCTACTACTAATTAATAATTTCATGAAGTGTGCTTTGACATCCTATTTTGTCTTCTCAGTATCTATTTCAGTTAAAAGCTATATGTTTATCTATATGTTTAAGTAATATTTCATAGTCAAACAAAGAATCACTGTTACTTCACAGCATTATTTTAGTCAATATTTGGACCTACCTTTGTGCGGTCATATGCCCACTAAGTTGCATGTACATAGCAAATTTTTGTGGATATTACAAATCCAAAATACATCCCCTGTGTATTTGTTGCTCTATATGAATATTCAAGTGTTAGCTTTGATAAATATCTAATATCTTTTGCTGCATAATTGAAAATTTGTTTCTGAAATGAAACAATGTATTTTTGGTCTGAACTGCAGAATATACATGACCGTATAGAGAGTAAACCAGCATTCAAGGCTCAAAAGATCCAAAGCAGGGTGAGTAACCTTTAAGGTACTGTTGTCAAATGTACTTGAAAATTTGACACACATGCAGATCCTGTGGTAATGGAAACTTGACTCGAATCCATGTTTTTACACTAAGGTCCATGGCCAGGAGCATGGGATGGATTGGGTCTATGGCTCATAGGTTTTGTCCTATGCACCATTAACAATCCACAAAGAAATGGTCAGGGAGCAACAAGAGTGGGGCTACTCCATGAGGGAAGGGAAATAAGGAGCCAAAGGTAATGCAAGCAGGTCAGCAGGCAGTGCCCTCACCAACCAGGATACAATACCTGAATGTGAGGAGGTTGGTGGCAGTGATGGGTTCTGCTGACAGCAAGTCACCCTTGCAGAAGACAAGGTAACAAGTCAGGTGTGGGGTCCACCCGAAAGTCCAGTCAGGAGACAAAGCTACAACAGCAACCCAGGTCTATGACAGCAGGACACAGAACAGGAGAGACAACCAGGAGTGGAAAAAATTCCCAGCACAATGGGAAAGAACTGAAACCCATTTCTGAGTGTAAGTGGGACTCCCAGACCAATGAGCAGATGGTGTGAGTGGAGGTCCTGGGTGAGGCTGGTCAGGGTGACTAAAATCTTTTGGTTCCCTGAGGTAAATTGTGTGCAGTTGCACAATGTAACCATATGCCTTAACAGTGTTTTCAGTTACAAAGGCAGAAGATTTTATATAAAACAGTATGAAATGAGAATTGTCCCCAGCAAAAAAAGCATTGTAAAACCTTGGTTTAAGACCTCAGCGTAAGGACAGAAGAATCTTGCATCAGTACCTTGCTGTACAAAATGAGATCCTAAAGAATGCTGAGCAAACATTCCAGCTAATGACTGTCTGATACACAATATACAATCAGGCTGGATGTTTGCCTTGTTTCCTTCAGACACATACTGAGGTCATGAAATCCACTATTCTGATTGCTTCTCTTCTAGAATTTTCAAGGGTCAGAGAATTGTAAACATGGAAAAAGAGCTGTTCAGCCTTAGCAGTGTAACACATGAAAACTCACATTTCTGTTTCTACAATAACTGCACTACAGATAATCGTCAGTCTTATATAGTTCAATCTGGCACCTTTCATTTGTTTCAAGTTCTTATGCAGAATAATTTCAGGTGGAATCTGTAATCTGTGCTTGTATTGTGATCTCAAATGTCTTGTGAGCAGGTCTGCCTACTCTTTAAAACTATGTACTTAGGTACAGCTCATAAACGGTGTGAAAGAATTGATTCTCTGCTTGGGGGACTGGGCATCTGGCAAGTATTTCTAAAGCCTGTCTGGCATTTATCACACACTGAAGTTATCTTTAGTAACAGTATCAGCTCTCAGTCTGCTTGCTTACAGTCCAGCAGCATTTAAATTACTGTAAAGTAATAAGATCCTGGTTCATTTTGCACAAAAAGAAGGAGAAAAAAACCCAAACCAGAAAACATTTACATAGTTGAAACAAACACACATGATCTGTAATTACGTGGGCTCAGTTCAAAACTCTGTATATTCCACTGCTCTTTCTGATAATATAAAATAATAAAACTTTTGTGCAGACTAACAAGAGTCAAACCATCTGCCTAAATTGCATCAAGGAAAATATGGATCTGGCATCCTCTGGCATTGATTAGGGCCACTTCTAAAACTTACTGGTATCTCCTCTAGATGCATAAACAGTTTTATCTTGTCTAAACACATTTGCCTTAAAGGTTGGTTAGGTGATATTCAAGATGCTGCTGTAACATTCTAGCTGAGATAGGCATATTGTTATTGACTTTTAAGATACTTTCTATTCCTGTTGCCTTCCTGCCTGTGCAACTCTCTGAGTAGACAAATCCTAAGAGGAAGGTTTATTCAAGATGTATATATAAAATTTTAGTCTATCTTCAAATTAATGAAATTATATAATGTTTTAACCAACTAGTATTTTGCTTTCCCCTTTTTAAAACACAATATATGAATTTTTTTTTTTCATTTTAGAGACATATATTATGTGCAGCAGCAATTATTTCTCTTGCTGTTCCAAAGTATCTATTCATCCTTTTCACTGGGAGAATGAGACAGTACAAATGCATCATCACTCTGTCTCAGTCTGCCTCTTACTCACATCATATTTGCTCTTTACATTTTTATTGGTTTTGGTGAGCTATTGCATGTTCATTAGGTGGCAATAGTGAATATGATATTTTTCCACAACAATTAGAGTGTTCAGCAATTTTCCCAGTTATTTCCATTTTCTCATCTTGAAAAAAGGGAGGATATTCCACAACAGGAAGAGAATGAGTAAAATTCAGAGCTTCCTTGATACTATATGACATAGAAGAATCTATTCAGTTATTTTACTTATACCTGCCTGCATATGTCTTGGGAGTCCTAGTTATTTTGACTATATTGCCATATTTCTGTTTCAATAAACAGCCATATTTCTGGTCAATAAACTGTGAAACTGAACTTAAAGGCATTTCCATAATCATGCTTAGTTCAGTTCTCTACCCAAATTATACTTGGTAAATACAGAACATGACATCTGTATACACTGAAAATTGTCAAAAGTATGAAAACATCTACATGTGTCAGAGAAAATGTCTACTCTAAGGGAACATTTTATACACAGTACAGGCGTAAAATACAAACTGTTCATATAATGCAGAAGGCTTTGAGATGTATTGTGAAGCAGATCAAAAGGTAGAACATCAATGGACATTAAGAAGTCATAGTTAGTCAAACAAAAGAAAAAAAATATATTGGTTTGGATTCTTTTCCTAAATTCTTCAAGTTATCATCATTTTATCAAGAAACTGACAAATAATTAATTTTTGTGCATTAAAATATGCTATCTTTGTAAAAACAGTAATTTTACTTAATGAATTCTAGGTGATGGAATGTGTTGCTCTCTTCAACCTACCTAATTAATATAAATTATAAAGCATGCTTTTTTCCAGTTAGCTTACGTATTTCAGGAGTCTGAAGTTCATATTTGTGCATACAACATTTGCAGTATGTAGCTTGAGTGATTCTGTGCATCTGTTTCTCAGCTACTCATTAAGTTCTTAATTTGGAATTTAAATATATGTTTTAATTCTGAACACAGAACTTGTCTGGATTTAAGTAAAATGTGTTATGAATAAGCTTTGTTTTCTGCAGGAATGATCCCAGTTCTTATTCCAGCAGCACTGCTTTGCCTTGGTTCAGATCAGGTCTCTTACATGTGGCTGCAAAGGTGACCCATTTTTTCTGAATACCCTACCTGTGCAGGGAACAATTTTAACTGGCAGAGAAATTGATCCCTTCCTCCCTCAGTATTTAGAAGTTGTCTGGGAGTCAGTCTTAACACAATATTTCAAAAAGTGAACAAAGCAGCCACAGGATCTAGTCCAAGTTACACTATGAGTTTGATTTCTCCTAAAAAGTCTGCATCTATTACTCCTGGAAGCACAAACAATGAAGCCTGAAAGTTGCTGAGAACTGTTCTTCCCTTCTGCTGTCTAGAAAATGGATATGGCAATGGGTGATTCCAGTTGTCTTGTAAATACTTTTACATTGTAATAGTGATTATTTATAAAATGCTTCTAAGATCTTCCTATGAAGGGTGCCACTTATGTTTTACTTCACTGTTTTGGCTAACTGACCGTCTTTCAGAGAGGCAGTTTGTTGTCTTTGTCCAAAACAGATGGAATCCCGTTGCACAATGTATATGAGACTGGAAAATATGAAAGGAAGTGAAGACGTTCTATGGGATTTTACATGGTCCAAGAGTGATTACAAATTTATAATCCACTTGGGGGACTTTGCTGATTTCTTAAGCAGCCTGAATGGTTTATGAACAGCATGCAATTTCATTCTGAATGTCAGATTAATGCTAGATGAATGCTTTAAGCAAAATTTATGCTGTCTTGGGTCAATGTATTTAACCCACTGAGATGTTTTTATACTCCGTTTTATGGTTTACATTACTAACTACAGAATATACCTTCCCTTTCCTGACAGATTGACAATATACCCATTAAATTAAACACAGCGGCTATTTTGAGGGAGGGTGCCCTCTACCAGCGGAAATTGGAAGAGGAGCTCAAGAGGTACGACTACACTCCACCCAGGACTGCTTTTCACATCCCTGGATATAGGATAATTATCCACATTAAAAATAATTAAGTAAATTCCAGGTAAACTAAACTAATGGATCTTTTGTAAGGCATTCTATTCTATAAAAACAGTTGGCAAATGAAGAGAGAAGTGGATTGAAGAAAAAGCCTACAGTAAAGTCATTCTTTTTATGTAAATGTTGTAGAATGTTATGGTGTTCTGATTTAGCACTCTGGCTAGTGTCCACTTGCAAAGTACAATCGGGATCACTTTTATATTTTTTCCAATTCTCCAGAATAAATAATGACCTGAATACATATCTATTTCTGTGTCCTTTGTACAAGATGCATCTATATTAAGCCAAATAATTTCATATATCTCCATTTTCTTCAATGGTTGTGGTCAACTACAAGCCAAGTTTGATGCTTGAACTTGTTTATATGTATACAAAAATACCTGTCCATTTCTATCACAGTAAGATACAGCACACTAGGAATGTGCTGTTCCTTAAAGCAAGATAAGCCAAGATCTGAGAATGACAGCAGGACATGTAGGGACAGTGTCCTCACTGATAGCAGCTCCATGGCACCCTGGCAGGCAGCGGGGCAGATCCAGGGACAGACAGCAGGGTCAGTCAAGGGTGCTGTGAAAGTCCAGAGGGATGAACTTGGGCCAAGGTCCAGCCAGGAAGCCAAGTCAAGCAGGCACAGTCAACTCAGCCCCAGGCTGGGTGCAGGCTGCTCTGTGGCATAGCTTAACAAGGACCAAGGCTGTTAACATGGACTTAAATGTGTCTCCTGGGAAGAAACTACACACACACCAACCAGGAGTTTTCATAGCTCTTCCTCACACAGTTCTTTTCACTCCAGTCCCATCCAATGTTAGACAATCACACTGCAACAGAGCTGTCTTTGAACACAAGCACTGAATCCATGGTGGTGGAGAAGGTGGCTAATAAGAGTTTTCAGGTCCTTCTGGTGCATTTAAGGCTCTAAGAAATTGTGACATAAGGATTCCTCTGGCATAAAGAATCCTTATTCAGCAACACAGGTTTTCAGAGGATGTTGACTAGGGAGAGGGTGACTCCTGGAAGGCCACTGCAGGTTGTATTTCATAGCTAGAATCACAGAACATTTTCACTGAAAGCCTTCACAAAGATAAAACTGTATCGTGTCATCTTGCATTAGTATTACTTCTAATCTACCTGTCTTAGCAGGCTAAGCACTAAATATAGTTACATTTTTAAATTTTAAATTTTAAATCCTGAAAAGACTGTGTAAGTTTGGATTTGGTCTTTGGACCTAGCAGGCTTTGGTTTCATTCATCAGGATTCTAGCAAGTTGATATTATACATCACTCAGGTTCTGTTATCAGCTACTCATGTATATTGAAGTTCTTCCATATTACATATGCTACCATTCACTCTAGCTGGCAGAATGTGTTCCACTCAGCACAGGAATAGATTTTCCCTGTAACTTGACACTATTTAATATTAGCAAGTTTTAATCTTCAGCTGTATTTAACACAAAACAGATATATATATAGATAAATACATATAGATATATAAAGAGATAGATGTATCACAGGTGTATGCATTGGGGAGCAACAGTAGGATGCAATTCACTCCATGTTTGTGTCTGTCCTAGTTATTGGCTCATTCCCTCCTCTGCTGCTGGACTTTGATGGGCCTGCCCCAGGGCTTTGCTATGCTTTTCTCTCTCAGCTGAGCACAAAAAATAGGGATGTGACTTTCAGCTTAACAGCTAAATACTTCTTTGCCTCATTACAGCAATATTATTTAATTGACAAAATACAAAACAGAAATTGTGTTAAGCAGAAGTTTTTTGTTCTCTGTGTTAAAGTGGACAAGAAGATTGCCAAAGAGAAAAGTTATTTGTTCTTTCTACCTCTAAGCAAAGCAGTGCTTTCAGAAAATGTTCATACCTTTAGCCTTATTCTCTCTGCTCCTTACGAGAATCCATATGTAGATAAAGTTTTCCCTCTCTTGGGGCTTTGTTTTACTGAAAACTTTCGGGTCCATGCCCTATGCACTTTCTTCCAGTTTGGCTTTCTCAGGCTTTCCACATAGTAGGAACACCTCTTAGACTGGAACTAAAATGTATCTGACAAACGACCTTGTGATGATTGCCTTTTTCTCTGCAGAGATTAAACACTTTCTATCAAAGACTACTGGAAATGTTTTACGAACCAAGGCAGGGCTACAAAGCCACATCCCTAGAACAGTATACTCTTTTTTCCTCTCTTGCAGAATTGAAAATTTGCAACAAGGGGCTGGAGACCCATCTGAATTCTTGGAATGGCAGAAACAGATGCGCGGAAAAGATTTGGAAGAGCAGCTGGCTGAAATAGAGTGTAGGAGGCTTCAAGGAAAACTGAGTCATGAAGAAGCAGTTCTAGCCCATCAGAACGTAATTCAAGAAAATAAGAAGAAAGCTGATCTCTTGAGAGAAAAGGTAATACAGGGATGCTCAAATTTTGTTGACCTCCAATCTGTGCAAAACATAACAGAGATGATACTTATTATAAGAAGGCGTAAAAGGTCTATGCAGTATCTTCGCTCACTGGAGTCTGCAAACAAAGAGAAAAGAGTGCTATAACTTTCAGATACAGCAGTGCTTATACACTGAAGTACTTTTTGCAAGTGTTTGATTTGATTACCACTTATGAAGTAAATTGAATAAAAACAGAAGGTCAAAGCATGGTCCACTATATTCTGTCCTTATGCAAACCCTTTTTGAACAGATACTGAGATACTAAGCACCATTGACAATGAAATCAACCATATATAACTGATTTCTTTATCTTGTTAAAATAAGACCCACAAATATGAAAGAATTTGTTTTCTTAAATAGATATAATTCAATTTACTTCGTATTATTTGACACATCTAGATCTGTCTTAGGGGAAAATTCAGGCAGACAACCCTCTTTGGACCCATCTATATGGAAAACTGAGTATTTATGCCAAGAAATATTTTCATACTGTTTTCAATCTGGCGAATCACAGTTTCTCAAAATCATTGCCAGATCTTTTCACTATTTTCACAAATCACATTACATTTTCCCAGTGCTTTTCCTATAAAATAAATAGGTGATCAAGAATCAACAAATACTATAGATTTTAAACTTTTCATAGCCACTATCACGGGCTTTTCTTTTCTATTAGTCCAGTTTGTTGCTACACCCTCTAGCCCAGTACTTGTCTCTTGACCATCTCTCAAATGTCTGTGAAGTGTCTCAACAACATAAAATGGGACCACAAATGTAAAAAATTTTCATAAAGACCATGCTGAAAAAGGAAAATTTGCTTATTGAGTTCCTTTTCTGTTCTATAAAACCTTTCAATCTTTTTTGTCATTGAGTCTTCATATTTGTTTAGAAAGACTATAGCAAGAAGTTAAAGTGAACCCCGGTGTGTACAACTGAGGATAGTGTGTTCATTCACACTCATTCCAAAATTATTGCAATTGTTATATTCACGTCAACTTCAGAGCATATGTGTTTTATTTGTTAGCAGAAATGTCCCAAAATGAACAGATTTGGGGATGTGCAAATAAAGCTTGTTCTAACCTGACCGATTCCACTTAGCTCCCTTTGCTTGTCAACAAGCAGGGCATTTCATCCATATGCAGATCTCGAAACGTACTGAGTACCAATTGCCCTTTCACCAATGTTCAGCTGTTGTGCTGACCCTCTTCCTTTTCCAGAGTTTTAAAACTCTGGTCTTCCATTTGAAACAGGAAGAACAGCAAGGAATCTAGTGTGGGAAAATCCATTTTCCCGTTTTTTGTTCCTTTCCTCTGACAAAGAAAGGAACATGATACCTAAAAGTGTACTTAACATTACAGAGCTACGACTTGGGCCCAAGAAGTTCCTGCAGGCACACAACCAGCAGTATATTAGATTTGCACACTTCCTGCTGTCTCACAAACAGATCCAGAAATTACTCTTTCTGTCTGCTCTTGGAAACATGTAGGAGGGAATCATGGAAAATAGCAGTGCAAATGTCATGCAAGACAGCTGTGTGTAAATAAAACACAGAAGAGGGGAGCTTAAATCTGGGTCTCTATCTTGTCCCCAGCTACTTTTGTGGATGATGTAATAGTTTGAATCCAATTGTCCTTGCCCTGTTTCAATGATTTGAGGCATTCAGATCACCAGTTATCAGGAGTTGTATTCACCTGTTTATTTGTGATTTAGAAAGCAGAGCTGATGCACCTGTATGCAGAGAAACGTCTACAGGAACAGAAAGAAATGAAAGAGCTGGTGGAACAGGTCACAGAAGGACACAAGAATGTAAAGCAAGTAAAAGCAAAGATCCAGGAATACAAACAACAGATAGGTATTTATATATTGCCAGAAAAATGAGAGGTGATGCTAAATATCCCCAAATTACTTCCTCTTTCTTTTAGTGGGCCGGTTACAATTTTTACAGAAGGGAAAGTGAAATTGAGGGAAAGATCCAGGCTATACATTCCCATGTATGTATGAATATGAGTTCAGGAATCAACTGGTAATGGGTAGATCAGAAACTCTAAGCTACTGGTCATGGGAATTACTCTTTGTTTAAGTGGGAGAAATGCATCACTAATGTTCTGCAACCAGTTTTCCTTCCATCTAAAAGTAGCACATGTAAATGACTCTACTTTTTGTCAAATGCAGTTATGAAGCTCAGATTCTTGTGCTTTGTATTATTTTGCCCGACAACTGCCATGAAAGAATCATGGCTCAAGATTGTTGTCTTCTCCAGAAAAGACCATCCGGAGAAGACTGTAACTAAGGAAAGTCATCTTTGAGAAGGACAATATCCCAAGGGAGAAGGATGTTGCAAATCCAAGACAGACCAGTCATTAGGATAAAGGGAAATAATGTTATTCCTATCCTTAGGAAAATTCTTCAGTTAATTCATTAGCCAGTAAAGCCCAGGCTGTTCAGCTGACATGGCTGTACATATCCAGTACTAACATCTACTGTATGAACAGACTGCCTCTAGGTGGGCATTATTTGGTGAGCAGACTTCTCTGCCTGTGTATCTCCATACTTGTACTCATAAGGATTGAGGCAGGCAGAGAGTGTTAGCCACCCCAAAATGGACTAGCAGAGCCTACCAGCCTTTGCAATTCAGTCATTTCTAGGATATACATAGCTTGAAAGACTATGAATATTTTCTATTGTATAATATCCTTTTATTAAGTAATGAAACAGTATGCACAAATGAGAACAGAAATTACAAAGCAGTAATTCAAAGTGTCTGTGTATGTATATAGTACGTTTATGTGCTGAATAGAAGGATAGATGGTGGAGGTGGGAAGTACTCATTTGTTTCTTTAATGATTCCTCCCACCAAAGCCAGACTGTTCCCTCAAGTACCTTTAGATCAGTAGTATTATTATCATTATTCAAAATGCATATGAATTTCCTTCAGATGGACTACTTGTTAAAATAGGCAAACAGCTAACTGAGATTAATTCTTATCTTTCAGTTCAGCAAGTTTGTGAAAAAAGTGAAGAACTTCTCCGGCAAGCTTTAGAAGAAGAAGAGGAAAAGAACAGGAAAAGATACGAACTAATTCAACAAATACGAGCTATTGAGTCTATACCTAACATCAGACACAAGTTTGTTGACTTAACAGAGGTAAGCTCAAAAGGAAAAATGACTGTTTTTACATAAATGTGTACTGTGTATGTTCAAAGGGATTGTGTACTGCATGCACATATATCACAGACTGGTACAAAGTGGCCCCATACATGTCATGTTTTGTCATATTGCATGAGAAAAGTTAGATCTGAAATGGAACACTGAAAAAGTTTATAAAATGACAGTTTTATCAAGAAGAATATTCTGATGGCAAGTGAAATCTTAGTCCCCTTGAACGTTCTTTGAATTTTGCCAGTTCTGGGTTTTCCAGTATCTTCCAAAAAGAGACTGGAAAGTAATTACAAGATGTTCTATCCATCTTCACAAATTCAAAGATTTGTCAGTCCTGGGTAAGAACTGAATCAACACAAAGTTCGGACTGATGTATACTTGTTCATATTGCAGTGGTGATGGCCATGGTAATCAGCAAAATTAATTTCTTTTGCTTCAAAACTGTCAACATTCAGGTACATGAAAGAGATTGTCAAGAGAACCCAAAACCTTCTGAGCTGTCACAAATATACTGTGTAAATGACTTGTGTGTGTAAGCCTACTATTTATAGTAACTGTATCTCAAACTTCTTGGACTTGCTGTTGGTGCACAACAACTGATATGCCTGAGATTGTGAGACCAGAGAGAGCTCGTCCCTGGCCTCCCCTTCGCGGGGTGCGGACTGATAAAGCTGCCTCGTGCGGAAAGTGGGGTGGGGCGGCGGGCGGGCTCCGCACTGGGACTGGCCTCTGTCCCAGGTGGAGAGGAGGGATGGGGAAGGGGGGGCAGGGGATAGGTTTGGCTGGGGGTTGTTGGCAACGTGACACGTCTGAACCATTAAATGAAATAAAGGGATAAATCGAGAGACAGAAAAGTCTCCTGAAGCTTGAAAAGAAGAGAGCTTCTTCTCCACTTTGTCCCAGAACGGATCAGAAAGGATAGAATCTCTGCTGACATCAGGAAAATTTCGAGATATCCAATTAATGAAAGATTTAAAATTTTTCTTAGAAAGAACACCCTTAGAGAATTTAAAGTTGGTTTCTAGGAGAGGATTTAGGAGAAGGGGGTATAAGTCTCTCTCAGGTTGGAAAAGGCGGGGTTTACCTTGCCTAGTTCCCTTTTTTTTTTTTTTGTGTTCTGTGCCTCCCTCAGCAGAAAAAAGAGAAAAAAAAAACAAAAAGGACTTAGAAAACAGTATTGCATGCGAAAAAGAGAGGAGAGCCCTGATTTTAAATTTACAAATCCCGTCTTCTGGTGAGGCTAGGTCCTGGTGAAGTCCAAAAAAAAACATCTGCTGAGCGGGGATCTGGCCCAGTTCAATCCTCAGGAGTTTCTGTCCCAGACGAGGGGCGAGTGTCTCGA
The DNA here is from genome assembly GCF_041296385.1 of Aphelocoma coerulescens. NCBI lineage: Eukaryota > Metazoa > Chordata > Aves > Passeriformes > Corvidae > Aphelocoma > Aphelocoma coerulescens. The sequence continues at coordinate 70,605,148 of NC_091017.1, read as the reverse complement.
ACTGTCCTCTTCCGAAAGTCTCTACTAAAACGCAGATGGTCCTGTCTTCAGAGGAGCAGCACGCGAACGGCTGTTTCTGTCTTGAAGATGGTCAAGACGCAGCTCAAGCCGTGGTCTGTCCAATGGCTGTTCGGGCGCCAGATGAGGCGGCTGGTGTGGGGTCTGTAGCTCAGACCCAGGAAGCTGTGACCGGTCTGGAGAGATGGTCCCATGAGGAACCGTGTTCCCAGGGCCCGGTGTCTTCCCTCAGCCATAGCCAGAGTGCCCTTGCCGGGAATCTATCAGCTCTTCAGTGATTTCAGCTCTTGCTCTGCGGGGCAATCTCCAGGCCAGACCAGGAGGAGAGAGACAAAGAGACCCGTATAGCAGTTCTGCATGGGGCAGATTTATTAGTCCGCTCTCTCTGGTCTCACAGGGGCAGAGGGCTACATCTTATAGGGATACAGGGGGTGGGTGTCAGAGGGTAAAAGCCAATGGGTTAGAGAGGATCTGCATAGGTTCTCCTAAAGGATTCTGGGTCGTCTTCTTCTCACCATAACTGAAAGTAGTTGCCTTTCCAGGGGAGTTCTGCTGGGAGTTATGTAATCTCCTTATCTCAGCAGGCCTCCCTCCAGGGCAGAGGCTGGGCACACCCCACAAGGTTAGGCTCTGCAATGCCCAGACTTAAGCAGCATCCAGAAATCTGTTATCTTATTTATTAACTCAATCAGAAGCAGATCATCTGAAAATACTTTTCCATTTTTCTTGTCCACACTGAAAGAAGAAAAACATAGAGTAGTATAAAATGACACTAGCAATATTAAGTAATAGAATGCTTTGGGGTTTTTTTATTCCTTTCCTTTCTTTCATGAGTACTCAAATAAAGAACACAAAAAACACCCCATGGCTAGTCTGCAGAAATCATACAGAAGAAACAGGTCTTCCTTCCATGAGGCTGTTGGAACAGATAAGATGATGCTTTGGTTTTATAACTTGCTCTCTGAATAAAACTGAGCCATTCATTGATTCCAAAGCTACCTAACTGTCTTTGCAACCACCAGATAAATCCCCTACCTCCTTTATCAGATTTTAGAATGCATTTAACTTCAAGTGTCAAAGAAGTGAACAAGAATAAAATCAACTCCCCAGACGTCCCATCTTCCTTTAACTTTCTTTGGTTGCCTCTGTGGCTGCTGCCATCAGTTCTCCACTTCTTTTCCAGCCAAAGAAGGCAATTCTATTCTTTTAAACCCAGACTCCTTACACCCATTTGTGGAGAATGTTACTAAACTAAAATGGAAGAAGCAGGGGGGAAAAAAGTACAAAGAGTAATTGTACACCACAGACACAGTAAACAGTCTGCATGGAAATGCCAAAAGGTGCTCCAACATACAGGTGCTCTACTGCTTCAGGTAGAGTTGTACATTGCATCAACACTAAACAGAGCCTTTGGTATGGTCTCACTGCATGTTTGTTACCCTGATGAATCGGTCACAAGGTGTTGGCTGCAAAGACATAACTGTTTGATGTAGTCAGACATGAAAATGTCATTACTTTTTCTATCACAACTGTAAAATGGTGCAGGTCAAGGGAGGGGGTTCTGCTCCTCTGCTCTGCTCTGGTGAGACCCCACCTGGAGTGCTGTGTCCAGCTCTGGGGTCCTCAGGACAAGAGCAGCATAGACCTGTTAGAGGGGGTCCAGAGGAGGGACACAAAGATGGTCAGAGGGCTAGAGCAGCTCTGCCGTGGGGAAAGGCTGGAGAGTTGGGGTTACTCAACCTGGAGGCAAGAAGACTCCAGAGAGACCTTACAGTCTATAAAGGCACTTACAAGAAAGATGTTTTACCAAGGCCTGTAGAGACAGGACAGGAAGAAAGGATTTGAAACTGATAGAGGGTAGACTTACATTGGACATAAGGAATACATTTATTTCAATGAGTGTGATGAGCCACTGGCACAGGTTGCCCAGAGAAGTTGTGGATGCCCCATCGCTGGAAGTGTTCAAGGCCGGGCTGGATGGGGCTTGAAGCAACATGGTCAGGGAGATGTTCCTGGCCATGGCAGGGTGTTTGGACTAGCTGGTCTTTAAGGTCCCTTCCAACTCAAATCATTCTGTGATTCTATATCACAACTTCACTGTTCCATTATACTGACTATTACAGTAGCACTCTAGTGAATGGGCACACTTTTCGTGATAGCTTGCCGTGTTTTTCTTCCTACAAAATGCTTTTTCAGGCTTAGTGCAATTAAGCATTTGTCCATAAAATTCCCATTCATTCTCATAATTTTTAAAGTACCAGTTCTTCCCTTGATGGCATTTAAGTTGCGTGAACACCAGCAGTATCTACTGCATGAGTATAGAACTTTTCTTATTTTAGGAACTACTTCACTGGCTTCACTGAGCATTTTTGAAATGCAGACACTCAAAATATTGAGCTTCTTCCACTCTATGCCTTGAGCAAATTCTCTTTCCTAGACATGTTTGATGTCTGCTTGTCATGCTCAAACACTGCCACTGATATATAGATACAGATACAGATATATAGGTATATATACCCTTTTGCAAAACATTTCCCTTTCACTTTCTGTGAATACAACTTAATGGTCACTCACTAGTTTAAACTAGAGGCAAAGTATTATGGCACTTACTATTTGCAAATCATTTTAAAGTGAAAACTGAGAAGGAGATTACAGTATCATCAAGTCTGGAAGAGACCTGCAATATTATCCAGTCCAACTGTCAACCCAGAACAACCATAATACTATTTCATCAACCTATGGTAGTACATCTTTTTCAAAAGTACATCTTTTTATGTAAAAATAAAGACTGCATAACACTGAACTCTTTTAGCAATTGTCTACTGATGCTACTGGTGACCATTGTTTAGGTGATTGGCAGACATGCAGAGCATGGAAGCAGAAATCACTGAGACAATATCACACAATCAGCCTTTCAGTGAAAAAACAGAGATGATCTCTTCTTACTAACTAAACTTTTGGAGCTTTAGGAAAAGAAGCTATGGGGACCAAAACTGCTGGAAATCTTCCAGCAGTAGAAAGCCAAGCCTGGTTGTTTGTCATATTCTATTTTGTGGCTTTATTGCTCCTGGCCACTTATCTCCCACTCCCCTTATTGTCTTCTTCATCTCTCTTGGCTTTCCATCTGTTTCTTGGACCACTGCTCAGAAAAGCCAGAGAATGAACACTGGAGAATGAGCACCTGACTATACTACTTATATGGCATCCCAGACCAGAGAAGAGGAACTGAATTGCAGTCAGTTCTTGAAGGCAAACTGAACATCTGAGCATCTATCTATGATGGAGCATCCTTCTCTTTTCCAGTTTCTTTTCCTTCCCCTTCATGTTCAGTTTTGGCAAAAGCTCACAAGCAGAAAGGTCACTACTATTCTGTGAACAACTCAGTATTCAATAAAAGGGGGATTTTTTTTAACATGCTATGGTACAAGGCATGCACCAAAGGTGTGTACCAAAATTATGTTAAGATAGACAAAAGAATATTAGTTGGAGTGGAATGGATTAAATTTTGCAAAGAAAGCTACACAGGAGCTCACTATTTGTGTGGGTTTATGCAAGTTTTCCATACATGCAGGTGAAATGAGATTGTAGCAAGGTGAGTGTTGCTCTTTATTCCCACGTAACAAGTGATAGGACAAGATGAAATGGCCTCAAGTTGTATCAGGGGAGGTTTATATTGGGTACTAGGAAAAATTTCTTCCCAGAAAATGCTGTCATGCATGGGAACAGACTGTCCAGGGCAGTGGTTGAGTTTGCAATCCCTGGAGATGAGAAGTGGCACTTAAGGACATGGTTTAGTGGTTGGCTTGAACAAAGTATATGTAAGAGCAAGGGCCAAAAATTTAAAGCCTTGACAAAGCTGTTTGGAAATTATCCATCTTTGTTTGCAAACTAAGGTGCAGAAGTCTCTCATTAGATCTCAGAATCTCATTATCACTCACACTGCAAAGTGGATATTAAAAAGCCTTCATTAAACATTCAGGTTTGAATATTTTAAATTTGTGCATTAAGATCTGAATTTTCTGGGCACAAAGCATTGTTTAGTCCCAGTCATTTCAGATAAAAATAGTAGATACCATTATAGATCAAATGCATACTTTGGAAATAGATAAATACAAAAAATGTGTATTTTTTAGTGTAAAGGCTGTTCTGGTTTCACACATTAAAAAAAAAAAGTAGTTTTACACATTTTTTAAATTCAAAAGTCTAATTAAAAGTCAAGTAGAATTTTTTTGAGAGCAAATACATTGTATTTATGATTAATCTTCTATATATTTTCCAATGCTTTTTCTTTAAATGTTTTATGAAAGATATGCTCTAGATTTTAAAAACAGTTTTTAAATACCAGTTGGTTTAGGACCATCCCTATATTTCTGGAAGTCAGAATATTTTCAGCATGGATTGGAACATAATCAAAATATTTCATTTACTCTCCCCTTGGTATTTACAGTGTTATTTAAACCTATATTTCGCGTTCTCTAGACTGGTGGCCATGGTTTATTTGGTGAAATGTCAATAGTGGAACTACGTGAACGCCTCGCCCTACTCAAGGAAGCACAGAAGGCAGCAGAGGAAGAGAAGAGAGACCAGATAATTCATGAAAAACAAGCTAAGGAACAACTTCTTCTAGACAAACTGAACCAGATTTCCCAATTCAGAGCAGAACTTGGACAAGCAGCTGCTTTAAAGTCAGTATAAAACAGCATGTGACATTTAAGACATTACAACTTTGTTAATATTTTGCCAGCCCTTGAGGAGGAGAACAAGTACAGAGCAAAATACAGCCCTTCTATAAATCAGTATGACTTATTTCAAGGATTACACTGGAGCCAGGATTTACTTTTAATTCTTGAAAATAATTTTCATCAGATTTAACAAATCTTTTTCATCATTTATGGTTGAAGACACTCCATAGGCTAGTGTTGACAGTATTGCCCCAGGATTCAGAACCAATAATATATATTTAGAAAGAAGTTTTGCCTTTTTTCTGTTCCTTTTCAGCTAATCAGAACTAATTTGATGTTATTAGAATCATTCTAGCTTGCCACTTAAAGTTTTCTCTCATTCTCATCTAAACCAATATTAGGGCTGTAATTTTCTTCCTTGAATTTCATCTGTAATGTGAAAAGGAAGGTCTTATTCTAGAAGTTAAAAATATTTTAGGAAGATTTTGTGATGGCAATAATAAGTTTGAAATTAAATACATTATAGCATTAGATCAAAAGGGAAATCTTTGCTTACAGACTCTCTGATGAAATTCTGCATTCATTATTAATATTTATTATTAATTATAATATTTATTAATCATTGTCATAAAGTATCCATAACCATCAAAGATGCTTCACATATGCAGAAGACAGGATCCCTTCCACAAAGGTTTTAAAATCTAAGTTAAAGCTATTTACAAATAAAGCTGAGCAGGAAGAAAGCCTGTGTAAAAGTGTACAACATGGCACACCCCTTGATCTTATACCATTTTTACTGCATCTTAAATATTTGCCACTGTTTTCTTTCAAATTGTCTTTCATATTTCCGTTTTGTGGCTTTGAGAGATAAGTCCTTGTCTTGCCATATTTATTTTGCAAACTGATGTTCAGGCTGACATTAGGAAGATGTATTCTATCAGGCTACAAACACATGTTCTTAGACATGTCTTAGATTCATGTTTATTGCCTGAAGGTGGCTTCTCAGAGTTCAATTCATGTTATTCATTTATCATCCAGTTCCACATCTCAGTTACAGAAGGGAGTATTGATGTATTCCTTTCACTAGTTTTCACTCGTCTCAGCTCTAATTTGGTTTGTTGCTGATAGTTAATCTCCAAAGACTGGGGTTTTACTATGATAGTATTTAAGAAGACAGTTTAATGTATTTAATGAATCAATAACTGCAGCTGCAGTGGATTGACTGCACAGATCAGTGACCTTCTTTTCTATGGCATGTATCAAGAAAAGATTTTAAGATGTAAGAACCTGAAATGGAGTTGGAGCTGGAAATACACTCTCATTGCTAAACACTCAGTATTGTGAAAGCCTGTGCGAGCAACTTAAGCCACTGCTTTCCATTAGAGATGCAAACTAAGCATTAAGAACTTGTGTGCTACATAAAACCTGTTTCACTAGTACCTGCTTAAAGAATCATCTGTTCTGCTAGATGTGCAGTCTGTGAATTTTGTATAGGGCTGGGTTCCTTTAAACTACACTCTTTGGCTTAATTCAGAACTAAAACTCTTCTGATCCCAAAATAAGCTGTGCTTGAATGAGAAGCTTTGATTCACTTTTTGTTCTATCATTTGAAGTGTTTTTTAGAACAGACCAGCATGCCAAAGATAGTAGAATCCAAATTAAATTATACACTACATTTCAAGCTTCTGAATCAATCAATCAGTCAGTCTGGTCAGATTCTTGATAATTATACAGTAATTTTAATGGAGCCCTGTTTGCTTTCTAAATGAAGAAATACAATGTTTCATTATAGATGTTAGAAGACATTTTCCTTTCATAGTTCCTAGGCAATTTATGTGTGTAACTTGGAAGTAACTCCTATAAAAAGGCATCATCATAGTATACCAAAAATGTTGTTCTTTGGGAGTGTATTTCATGCATTTTCATCCAGAATCCAAATCTCTGGTGTTATTTCTGTTAATGCAGAAATATGGCATGCTGGCCACGGCATTTACAAATGTTAGACACTTCCATGCAGTTTTTATTTCTTTCTATAGAAACTATGGGCTCTGTGTATTAAACCTTATTTGCAGACCTTGAATCATAAAATACCTCTCAAATCAGTGTGAGTGATTAATTGTTTGGGTTCTATTCTTGATATGTTGCACAGGAGATGTAAAATTTTTATGTTTACAGAATTGATTCATCATTATAGGGATAGAATAGCAAATCTTACCAATGGTACTCATAAGTTAGCCTTATGCATCAGTATAAAATTACATGTTAGATCTTAAATTGCATATATTGAAGGCTACTGCTAATCAGCTAAAGTATGGCAGCTAAACTTCTGAACAAACCTGCTTTGGTGACAGCTAGAGTTTAATCTCTAACTTACTAAGCAGGCTCCTTTCAATATCATTTACAGACATACATCTACACAAAAGAAGCACATTGTGCAAGCATATAATGAACTATATTAAACAAAATAGGAAATAGAACATGAAAAATTACAGAGACATTGGCCTTTAATAGACTGCAAGCCATGACATCCATCACAGCAGTGGCTTTGTGAGTGCTTGCAGGATGGTATATATGCAGGATGTCCCTTTAACTGCTAGAATTTCACTCAGTTTGAAAATCAGCACTGTCATTGAAGTGGACAGGCAATTCTGTTCTCAGCTTTTTCGAGCACCAGCAGATTTCTGTGTGTTTGAACACATGCTAATGTACTCAAGCGACATGCTTGTGTATTACAGCTGGTGGTGGGGTCAGCGGCTCTGACCCAGGAAGAGGTGACCGGTCCGGAGAGATGGTCCCAAAAGGGATCGCCTTCCCGAGGTCCGGTGTCTTCCCTCAGCTGCTGGCAGAGGGGCCCTTGCAGAGGCTGTCAGCTCTTTAGTGATTATCAGCTCGTGATTCCAGCTCAGCTCTGCAGGGCACCTCCAGGCCAAACCAGACCAGAGAGAGACGAGAAGGCCCTTGTGGCTGGTTCCACACGAAGGTAGCTTTATTGTTGGTTCCCTCCGGCGAAGGGGAAAGCCAGGGACAAGCTCTCTCTCCCCACAGAGCCTGGGGGCTTCCTTTTATAGAGATACAGGGGATCAGTGGGGGACCAATGGGTTACAGAGGGTCTGGGACAGACCAATGGGTTACAGAAAGATCTGCATAGGGTCTCCCAAAGGATTGTGGGTCCACCTTTCCTTGCCATGACCAAAGTGGTTGCCTTTTCAAGGAATCCTGCTGGGCGATTGCGAAATATCTTGTCTCAGCAGAGATCCCTCCAGGGCAAGGGCTGGGCATATCCCACACTTGTGTACTTGAATGATGCCTTAGGTTCCCCTAAGGTTCTGTCAGAGGAGAGTGGCACTAATCCTCCTTGACTTCCTTGTATGTGAGGAAGGTGTACAGACTCCCAGAGCTCAAAAGTTCCCGACTTCCCCATCTCACACTGGGGTAATGGTGTAGCACGCTGGGCTCTCAGCACTGATGGTGCTCTCAGCAATGATGGTGTGTTTGCTAAGATGGCAAAGCACTCCTTTCTCTCCCTGCCACTGCCAGTGCTCAAACCCCTCCCTGAGAAGGGGCACTGACCACACACACTGAGAGGAGTGTAACCCCTCTCTCTTGGCCTGAACTGGGAAAGGGTGGGCATAGTGTGAAGGCAGCCAAAGGAGGAAAAGGAGGAGAAAGAGAAGAAGGAAGAGGAGGAAATGAGGAGTTCTTCACTATCATTGAAACAGAAGGGGGAAATTTAACAGCAATGACAGATCAGAAACATGAAGATGAGAAGAGATGCTGTAAAAAAAACAAAGCCAGGCTTTTCTCAGTGGTGACAATTAAGATGACAAGAGGAGTATCAGGAAACACTTTTTACTGTGAAGATGATCAAGTATTGGCACAGGTTGTCCAGAGAGGCTGTGGAGTTTCCATCCTTGAAGGTGTTCAAAAGCCATCTGGACAAAGACCTGGGCAACCAGCTCAAGGTGGCTCTGCTTAAACAGATGGGAGTGGTCAAGATAACCCCCAGAGGTCCCTTCCAGACTCAGCCATTCTGTGATTCAGTGACTGAACTTTGATTATACAGCTTCAAAATTTTTACTTCAAATAAGGAGAATACTGTTATGAATAACAATCACTTCCCCACCTAAAATTAGGTGCCTAATAAGTTAATTGTTTTGGGAGGGAGTCAGATTTTGAGTGCTTAAATTACTCACATTAGTACAAAATAGTAATCAGTCTTATAGTGTAGTGTTCTTATATGTCAAAATAGTGACTGCCTTAACAGTGAATTGTTAACAGTTAGATACATTCACCTTGCTAACTGCAGTAACTTAGAATTATATGGACAGAAAGAGGCAAGGTACTGTGAAGTACAGACAGTCCTACTCACTGAGACTATGAGAAAATTAAAAAAAATGTTTATTGCACTATAAGTAATTCTGCTATTAAAAAATATTTGTGTTTTTTGCACAAGACTCCTTTTTGTAAGCTGAGCTTATAAATGCAGTCCTACCTGCTTGATATTTTGGTGCCTAGAATGGCCAAGTGGTCATTTTTGCTCCACCTCCTACAAGTATTGAGTCAGTTAAGAGCTGTCATACATCTACCTCTTTATATTTTTGATGCAAAACTGGAGTTTGAAAATGTAAATGAAGAGCCAAATATAGATTATAGGAGGAAACCTCTGTGCAAATCTTCAAATTCCCCATTTTTTAAATATAGCTGAGAAGAATTTTCATCAATTGTCACATAATTTTCTATTGATCTAGAGAGGATTTTTCTATGTACTAGTCCATTCTGACTGGCTGTTACCTTACTTCCTTAGGAAATACATGATATGAGGTGACAGAGATCATAAGAGGTTTTTCTATCCTGAGTCCTCAAAGTTCTCAACTGACCACAGAAAACCAGAACTTTAAAATTCCTTTTTTCATTCCTTCCCCTCTTGGAATTTCTGTTATGATACGGTGTAGCATGTGAAAAACTATGGGATTGGAAGCTTTTTGGAATAGTGTAGATGACTGACACAAGACTACATGTAGAAGAGGAATGAATATTACTCTGGGAATAAGCAACTATTTACAATGTTAATACAGAAGCAGCTGCTGCTCCTTCATGATGTTAAACCTCTTGACATATTTCCTTTAATTGTATTTACAAGAATCTGAATTTGCATGTAAGGAAAGGTTTTGTTGTTTATTCCAACTGACAAGATTTAAACATCAAGTATTTACTTAAAACCTTACTGTTATATTCTCCTATATCCTTTGGAATGCAACACCTTGATACAGTGCAAGTAGAAATAACGCATGTCCTCAATTAGATTAAGTGATAGTACACAATTTTTAGATTTACAGTACAGTGTTAAAAATTATTCTCGGTGTAGCAGAGTATATCACAGTCTCAAAGAGGATAAGGAAATGTTATCCTAACCAGATAGCATGCCACAAGGAGCAGAGAGGTTCCGGAAGTGTCTCAGGAAAGCAATTGGAGATGAGAAGCCAAGCTTAACTGCATCCCTTATTCAGAGTTCACAGTCACATTTCAGAATGTAACATAGGTCATATTTCCCCTTCATCTAGTTCCTGAGGATTTGGGGATCTCTAGCCTGGAATGGCTGCACTGAAGGAAACCTGCTGCCACCGAGTTTCCTATAAGCAAAGATAAAGCTAACAAGGTGGGCAAAAGCCATCTCTCCCAAGATGACAAAAGTGTTTGGATCCTTGGATTCTTATACAGACACTTTTTAAAGGCAAATTGATGGGTTTAGAATCAGAAGGAACTCCTTCCTTCTTCCTCATCTGCCAGATTCTTGAGAAGAGTGTGTCTTATACTGAAAACACCCAAGATATAAGGAAAGAGTTCAGTTGTAAAACATTTCTTTTCAAAAGGAAACTTGTCTGTGAAACTTGTCCTGCCACTGGCAGAATGACAGCTACAAGATCAGCTGGACAGTGCCCTGGTGCACTCTACTCTGGGCCATTTGGAGTCTTTATCTGGTTTCCAATAAAAGCAATTGTAATGTTGCACCACTGAAACATAAAAGACCTTTTATAAAACTAACTTTGCCAGCTGTACCTAGCAGATCTAACATGGCTATACAATTGTGTGCATTCCTTGGAGGATCTGACACTTCCTTTACTTCTAAATCTGGCCAGAGAATCACAGCTTCTCATGACATAATATTAACTCTACAATTTGATCTTACTAAGCTAAATTCGAAGTCAATGTTGAATAAAAGAGAAAGTTGGATATTAAGTGAGTCACTATGTAACATGGTGTAACCTACATGGAGAAGTTGTGAGTAAATTGTGCCAATTGGGTGAAAGTATGCAAAACCAGCTAAAATGTAAATTCCAGAGGAAAGAAAAGTGGTAACAATAGAAGAGAAGGAAAAAGGAAGGCTATGAAATAACCTCTCTGTTATGCCTTAATTTTATGCTGCACATGTTGCTATCAATTTATGTTCACACAGAGCAGCTAACCTTAATTAATACATCACCATACCATTGATTCTGTATCTGGGCATTGGGATTACACAGAAAAGAATATCTTTTATTTGCCAAGGAATACAGCAATCAAGATGAATACTAATGATCACATAAGGAAAACTCCATAGTTTGCACAAGCAAAGAGCTGCGGTATCATTCCAGGTTTTGCACTTTATTTTTTTCTAAAGAATGTCATGTCAGGCTTGAAATACTCCAGATATTGTCATCATGGCATCCTGTGGGAAAAAAATATCCTATACAGTTTAGTAATGCTGTTCTGTAAACAACAAGAGGCAAGTTGTGAGTATCACATTAAAGATATATGATTTAAATATACGATTTATATAATATGAGTCTAGCTGGTTCTCAGAAGCAAGAGCAAATTCATCATTACCAAGGTAATATGTGCTCACATGGACTTATTCTGTGGGATGATATTATTTTACCTTCTCATTGTATCTTTTTGACTTTTCAGGCAAGAAGAAAAGAAAAAGTCCCAGTCTGGTGAAAGGCCCATGAAAGATGAACGCATTTTAAACCTGCAGAAGAAGATTGCAGAAAAAACAATGGAGCGTAAAAAGCAAGAAGGACTCTTAAAGATTATCCCCCAGAAAACCAGAATCGTGTCAAACAAGGTCTGGTTATTACATAAGGAGAAAAGCTCTGCAATAGACCTGCTGTTCACAGACCTTTGCTCAATTGCCAGCACTGGCAAGGGGGCAGAGGCAGATGGTGCCATACATGGCTGGCAATAGCAACACCCTGCCTCCTGCATAGGCACAATTTCTCAGCCATGGCCTTGACCTCACCTTTTTATCACACATTCTGCTACCACAGAGCAGGGCTCATCCATTCAACACCTGCCTTCCCACTCTTACCACCACACACCCCATCAAGACAGCATCTTACCCCCTCTCCAACTCTTGTCTTTCCCAGCTTTCCTATCACACCAAACTGGGATGCTCACCCCTGCTCTCACCCAAGGCATGTTACAGTTCATCATTCCCATGGTTTTGTGGAGAGTTGCAGCAGTGTTTAAGTCATCCTAAACTGGGCAACCCATTCCGCTTACCTTTCTATTCATCATGCTAGGTTTGATGTTAACAAGTTTCCCAATTGTTAGCAAACAAACCATGTTGTCAGCCAGCAGGATTATCAAATAGAAGTTCAGTATATTCTCTAAAGAGAACCACTGTATCACCTGCAGTCTGATCATCTCTGTGTCTTTCCTGCAGGATTCTTTCCAATGGAACCATTGGAAAGAACTGGAAGAGAGTCGGGAAAGACAGTTCAGAATCCTTCAGCATGGCTTCATGGACAGAGAAGCAGCTCAGAAAAGGGAGCTCATTGCAGCAGCAAGAAGTGGAGCCAAAGCCTGTGTATTGCGCTCTGATCTAAAATAAAATACATATGGAACAAATTCAGGCCTGCTGGAAATATCCCAGTGTACCTATTTACTACAAGGTTGAGTTTTATTCCTTATTTCACCTTTACAGTATGGTTAGAAAAATGTGGGTCTTACAGGCACAATAGAATAAAAATGGGGGGGGGGTGAGGGGTGGGCAAGGGGTTTAATATAATTTATGTTATTTTATAATGATATAATGGTTAATTATATAATGATTTTTTTCTGCTAGAATCAAAAGCTTTAAGAAACTGAAACTTTATCATCAGAGCTCCTACAGAATAATGGCAAATATCTGGGTAAGAATGTCGAGACCTGTATTTCTGGTTTTGTATACTATGCCATGGTTTGCTATGCTCATTTTTCCAAAAGAAAAAGATGAGGGCAAATGCCAAGGAACATTTGTTTACACATGCATCTTTTCAGAAGGCAGGGCCAACCCAAGTTCCTAGCACGTCTTCTAACAGGACTAACCATGTAAGAAGATTGCCAGTTTCAATGCTGTTTTAGAGGATGAGGGGAAAACTGTTTACAAGGTTTAGATGATGTGAAAGCATCCAGGAGCCAGTCTAGATTCAGTGACCCAGGCAGACCGTGCCTCTATTTGCAGATGCAAATGTCTTCAATCTTTAAACAGTGGAAGGAGAACATAACATTGATCTCTTTAGGGAGCTGCTTCCAGAAAAAGTCAAAATTCTGTTACTCACCTAGAAGATCATTTACCCTCTGTGACAATTTCTACACTGTGTAAAACAGCCTTTAAATCACAAAACTTATCCAGGCACAAAACCAAGGAGGATATAAATCGGAATTAAAGTCTGCAGCAGTAAGACTACGTAATGTATTTCTGTTTTAACTCAGTGCCAATTACTAAGTGTTTAATTATGGCTATTGCAAATATTTAAATTGAAGGAGACTGTCACTGACATTAGAGTGAGGCAGCTGCTTCTAATGTTCTCACAACATTGCATTTCTCACTCGTTATTGAAGGAGGTCTAATGGAATTCTTTTGTTGCCATCTAGCTGTGAAGATCACTTCCACAACCTGCAAGCTGATAAAATGTGCTGTAATTTTCACTCCACGTAAATGCTCTAGTAGTCCACAAAGGCCATGCAGGTAGGGCTTATGCTCCATAGCAAGAGTTAAGGAACAGAGTGAAAGGAAGGAATCATAGAAGCAGAACTACAAAGGGAAAAGAAAAGGGAACTTTGATACCATATCCAGTAGGGTATTGTAATATCTTTAAATGAAAAACCCTTGGCGGCAGGGAGTTTGTCTTCCTTTGTGGTTGTTCAGCATTCTTTTGCACTGTGTTCCAGAGCAACAAAGCTAAGTGGTGACTCTTACACCTCAATTTTCCAGAAGCCAGCAATTAACAGCTGACACTCATGGTCTAGGATATTGCATGGCTGAACAGTTCTTCTTAAACTTTTTCATAAGAATTAAAAGAATTAAAAAAAAGGCATCATTAAGCAGATATGGAGGTCAGGGAAATTTCAAAACCCCATCATACTGCAGACTTCTTCCCCTGTGATTTTGGACCAAGTTTTCAAAATTCTTACTGAATTGCAATCAAGCTGATTCAGAATTATTTCCTTCTCCATATTTTCTTTGCTTTCTAATGAAAGGACTGAGGAATAGTGGAATCTCAGTAATCCAGATGTGGAATTTTTTCCTTCAGAGGTCACAAGTAGCCCTATTGCTACTTTGGGATCTGATGCATAAAGTCATCTTCAGAATCAATGTTTTGAGGAATGTAGAAAAATGTGTTTTGAAGAAAATACCAATTTATTCCTATATTGGTATTTTTGTATCAATATTAGCCTATTGATTTTTCAGTGATGGCAGGTCTTGCAACAGAATATGCAGAATAACATAAAAAATACCACCTTCCTCATGACAAATATGTGTAGCTTGATGCTGGACACAGCAGATCCTACCCAGAACCACTCTGCCACTGGCTTCTAGAGCACATTCTCTAGTATTCCTGTGTGATACGTGGAAACCTGAGGTGATCGATGCAGAGCCATCAAAGGTCTGGTGGGACCTGTTAGCCTTGTGTTACGAAAGCAGCTGCAATGCCACTGGAGCCAGGTGAGCTGTAAAGCCACACAGCTCATTGAGACTTGCTGCCTCAGCTGGTGCCTGTGGCAGGGACCATCCACCAACCTGGTACAGCCACACACAGATAATTGAGTGAGCAATGCCTCTACACTTGCTTCATGGAAACACAGGTATAATAATTCATGAGTCATTCATTTACACATTTGTTACACCATTTGCAGTCAAGCAGAGGAGCCTGAGTGAACAAGGCTGACTCTGAAATCATGCATCAAAAACAAGAGTAACAAAATCAGAGGTTGCACCTATCTGATCATAGTGACAGACTCATAAGGAAACATTCATAGTGCTGGAAGCGGAACATTCCAGAGGTCTCTCGTGTCAGCGCAAACAGCCATACCATAGAAGCCTTCACATGCCACTACAGTGTAAGGAGGTGTAACAAGGCCCAGATTACCTGAGGAAGACCAGGGGGTTTTGCCATGTGACAGGCACTGGACATGGTGCTCACCACTCACGTAACACAGTCACTGCTTGGTGGCATTTGGCTCCCTCTTCCACATCAGCCTCAGGAATGAGGGAAAGCCCACGCTCAGTGACTGCCATGCCAGGTAATCCAACCTGCCCTAAAGAACACAGATGTTTTATTATTTAAATAAAAGACATAGAGATGGTTATGTAGGGATGGCAAGGAAAAAAAATACCTAGTACAAATCTCCAGCACTACTCATCCAGAGGAGAAGAAGGGAAGACAAGTCACCAGGGAAAGCTACCAGCTCATATACAAACAGCCCAATTGCCAGGCAGAGAGTGGTAAGAATCCAGAGGACAGATGCTCATTGCATGAAGGTAAAGCTGTTGGGGAAAACCCTTTTTGATAGTGAGGTGAGGGCCTTGAAACACCTCTGCAAGTGTTTATGAGTTAGACATTGGATCTGGAGTAATTGTTCCAAGAGTAACAATCTCCCACACTGATTGCTCTGATGAATTTTACTCAGTTTTTTGGAAACACACTGAGAAAAATAATTTCTTTACAGAAAGGGTGATTAGCTATCGGAACGGACTTCCCAAGGAGGTGGTGGAGTCACCATCCCTAGAGGTGTTTAAGGAAAGACTGGACATGGCCATGGTCTTGACACCAAAAATCACAAATAAAACTCCTTAATACCAATGTAGTATTAAGAAGCAGGCAGTACTTTCTTACGGCACCGGATGGCAACTTGGCCTAACATGCATGTCTGCCTCAGGATGATATGCATATTTATTAGCCAGGGATCACAGATCACTGAGTTGGAAGGGATCCACAAGGATCATTGAGTCCAACTCCTGGCCCTGCACAGGACGGTTAGAAATAAACTAACTTTAGAAATAAACTAACTTTTAGATACCATTATATGAGGACAAAGTCGTCGAAGCAAAAGAAAACTGTTTCTTAGTAACGATTAACCCGAGCCGGTGTGTGTCTCCCTCCCCCAGAGCCGAACGCACACACACCCTCCAACAAAGTGGCTACATTTTATACCCTTTCCCGGCCGAGGGTGGTCCCTGGCCCCTTTCCCATAGGCTGAGTACTCGGGACCTTATATTCCCTCCCGACCCCCTGCAGTGAAGGCTCTCCTCAGTCTCGTCCAGGCTGAACAGACCGGGTGCCCTCAGCTGCTCCTCATACAGCTTCCTCTCAAGGCCCTTCACCATCTTTGTCGCTGTCGTGGTTTGACACTGACCCAACACCAGGCACCCACGAGAGCCACTCGCTCACCCTCTCCTGCCACAGCTGGGCAGAGGGAAAAGGAAAAAAAATTAACAGACGATTCATGAGTGAGATAAGGACCGGGAGAAACACTTCAAGGGCGAAACAGGCTCAACTTCAGTTGGGATGTGAATTTATTACTAAGAGAATCAGAGGAGGATAATGAGAAGTAAAACAAGCCTTTAGAACACCTTCCACCCCCAGCCTCTCCCTCCTTCCCACCGACAGTGTAGGGAGACAGGGCACGGGGGTTTCACCGAGACTTCCTTCCGCTGCTCCGGCAGAGGAGTCTTCCCCTGTGAGGCCGTGGGGTCCCTCCCACGGGAGACAGTTCTCCTGAACTTCCCGGCGTGGGTCCATTCTCAGGAGCAGCAGCCACACCGCCCCTGCTGCAGCCTGAGCCCCTCCCACAGGCACACAGCCCTCCCAGAACTGCTGTGCTGGGGCTCTCTTTCCACAGGGTGCAGTCCTCCAAGGACAGGCTGCTCCAGCCTGGAAGCAGGGCCCTCTCTCTCTACTGCGTCTTCCACTGGATCCCAGCCTCCTCCAGGCATCCACCCGCTCCGGCACGGGCACCTCCCCACGGGCTGCGGGTGGATCTCTGCATCCCCCGTGGATCCCCATGGGCTGCAGGGGCACAGCTGCTTTGCCATGGTCTGCGGGTGGATCTCTGCATCCCCCGTGGATCCCCACGGGCTGCAGGGGCACAGCTGCTTTGCCATGGTCTGCGGGTGGATCTCTGCATCCCCCGTGGATCCCCATGGGCTGCAGGGGCACAGCTGCTTTGCCATGGTCTGCGGGTGGATCTCTGCATCCCCCGTGGATCCCCATGGGCTGCAGGGGCACAGCTGCTTTGCCATGGTCTGCGGGTGGATCTCTGCATCCCCCGTGGATCCCCATGGTCTGCGGGTGGATCTCTGCATCCCCCGTGGATCCCCACGGGCTGCAGGGGCACAGCTGCTTTGCCATGGTCTGCGGGTGGATCTCTGCATCCCCCGTGGATCCCCATGGGCTGCAGGGGCACAGCTGCTTTGCCATGGTCTGCGGGTGGATCTCTGCATCCCCCGTGGATCCCCACGGGCTGCAGGGGCACAGCTGCTTTGCCATGGTCTGCGGGTGGATCTCTGCATCCCCCGTGGATCCCCATGGGCTGCAGGGGCACAGCTGCTTTGCCATGGTCTGCGGGTGGATCTCTGCATCCCCCGTGGATCCCCATGGGCTGCAGGGGCACAGCTGCTTTGCCATGGTCTGCGGGTGGATCTCTGCATCCCCCGTGGATCCCCATGGTCTGCGGGTGGATCTCTGCATCCCCCGTGGATCCCCACGGGCTGCAGGGGCACAGCTGCTTTGCCATGGTCTGCACCACAGCCTGCAGAGCAATCTCTGCTTCGGCATCTGGAGCACCTCCTGCCCCTCCTTCACTGACCTTGGCGTCACCATGTTCTTGTCCCTCACATGTTCTTACCTCCTCTTCTCTGACTCGAATCCAAAATCTTGTGACTTTGTTTTGATTTTCTTCTTAAATACGTCATCACAGAGGCACTACCAACATCTCTCATTGGCCCAGTTTTGGCCAGCAGCATGTCCATCTTCAGAGCCATCAGACGTTGGCTCTGCCAGACATGGTGGGAAGCTTCCAGCAGCTTCCTCACAGAAGCCATTTTTGTGGCCCCCCTGCTACCCTAAAACCAGGCCGTGCCAAACCAATACAGTCACACTCCTTTGGATGCCCTCTATTAGTTTATTATCTTCCTTCTACTGTTGGTGTATACATTAATCAGAAAAGTCTTAGATATGAAGTTGCCTGGGTTTGCTCAGTGAGCCTCAGAAACGCCTCTTGAGGGTCTTCAGGAACCCCTGGTGGTCTTCCATATATGGTGTTGTTTTTCGCTCTTGGTATAAAAGCTGCACAATGTTTCTGAAGGAACTGGATCAGGCTGACTTGGCTTGTTGCAATATGCAGTAACCACCACATAGCATTCCATTAATTGCTTCTTCTGCATGAGCACTTTATAACACTCTGGTTGAGATGGTGGTGTTCAGTCTAGGTTGGATTTGATGATCTCAAAGGTCTTTTCCGACCTAATTGATTCCGTGATTCTGAGGTTCTGTGAAACGTTTCCAGAAGACGGACGGGCTGCGGGGGGACACCACCCTAGAGCTCACACGCACTCCACCTTCAGGTACAACAGCTCCGGAGAAGACAGCAAAAGCATGGTCTGGCTTCGGCCGCTCCTTTCAGGATCTGTCAGGGCCGAACTAACCCGAGGACCAGGAGATCTTTCCCGAGGAGCGGCGAGAGGAGGCAGCGGGCCCCGAGAGCCCCGCACAGGCCGCAGCCCGCGCGGAACTACAACTCCCTGAGCGCCGCGCGGCACCCGAGGAGGCGAGGCCGCCCTCTCACCGCCGTCTGAATGACGTGCGCGCCGGCCACTCGGCGAGGCGCAAGCCCGCGGCTCCGCCAATGGTGGGCGCGTGGGGGCGGGCGCTGCCGTGCGCCGCTGCCGGCCGGCTCTGAGGTGAGCGCGGCGGGCCGGGGGCTCGGCCGGGGGGAGCGGCGCTACTGGGCCCGTCCCTCCCGCTTGCCTGAGGGTCCGGGGCGGCAGGTGAGGGAGGGGAATGGGAAGAGAAGGAGGAAGGGAAGGGGAAGCGGAAGCAGCCGTCCCCGGCCGCAGTGGGGGGAGCGGAGGAGATGCGGCCGTTCCTGCCAGTGCGCGGGGCTGGGCCGGCGCCGCCCCCGCTCCGGCCTGAGGACGGTGCCCGACCCCCTTTCCCGGGTGCCGCCCTGTCTGAGGGGGTCCCCCGCAGCCCCCGCCGAGAGCCGCATGGCGGGTCCGCCCTCCCCGGCCCGGCCGGGTGCTCCGGGGCCGGCTCCGCCGCCGCCCGGCTCGCGGGGCGGCCCCGCCGCTTCTGCCCTGCCCTGCCCGGCGGGCGGCCGCAGCGCCAGGGTACAGGTACGGCTGGGCTACGGCCAGTCCTGCCCTGTCTTCCAAGGAAGACGAGCCTCTTCTCCGGAGGAACAGCCGGGGCTCGGTGGATGTAGCTGCATGAAGTTGTTGCTCTCCCCTCCCATTTTGTGTGACAGCAGGAGTGGGGGGAGTGTTCCTTTCCTACCTCAGCCCGCACCTGTACTTAATTACAGGATGTGGAAAGACTCAACTTTTTTTTTTTTTTTTTTTTTTTTCGTTCTTCTGTATTTGGTTTTTGGGACTATTGAAAGTGAGTTGTGGCGTCTCTCAAAGAAAGTTGTGCAAGTAAGAGCAATGAGGAGCTTTTCTTCTGGCTAGTGTCCCTTTTTCTTTGCTGTGTCTGAAATAGTATATATGGCCGATGAAAAGGTTTGGTGTGTTGTTTTGTTCCTCTGGTGGGTTTGGGGGATTTTTTGGTTGTTTTTAGAACTGTTTTGGGTTTTTAGGTTATTCGTGAACATGTCATATTTGTCTGTAGATGTAGCTGTCTGCTTAGAGCAGGCATACTGGTGTATCTCTGTGGTAAGCTGGTTATCTCTCATCTTTACTCTTTTTATGGTGCCTCTCACCAAGCTCTTTTACTATGGGAACGTTTTACCTAATTCGGGTAACACAGACTCAGTTTCTTTTCTCACTGAAGTTGGTGTAGTGCATTTGAGAAAATGAGAGTATCTTTAAAGGTATTGGAAATACAGGATAGGAAGCTTTAAAAGCGTAAAAGATTCGTGTGTTCTGTTGTTAAAAAAAATTGAGACTAGCACTCTGGGACTGGTATATGCATCTTCTGAGGACAAAAATCTTGTTATGCAGATGCATCTTTGATACAGTATTTCCTGTTGTTAGGGGTACAAAGAGACATCTGGAGTAGAAATTAGAAGCAAAGTCTTAAAGGCGTGGGATATCACATTTTGACAAATTCGGCATATAACGGTGTTGTCAGCTGTGCTTTGCACATTCCCAATGTTTGGATTGATATTTCTTTAAGTAGGTACTTCAGTGTATTTGTCATGTTTAGGATGAATGCGAACTTAAGTCTTGTTTGTGTTAGTGAGACACAGGGAAAACATCTATCTCTTGCTTCAGACAGTTTGCCTCCATTCATGTGGGAGACCAAAAATTTGTTTTGAGAGTGGTGCAAGAAAAGTTTTTAGTATTCTAGAGAATCAATTGGTTTTGAGTGGTAATTCAAACATGTTTAATTAGCTCAGCTTGAAGTCGGTGAAAATGTTGACTTTTTTGTAGAGGAAAAAACAAGAGACTTAAATGATTAATAGCAGTCGTTACCACTCCTAGTGTAAACATTCTTAATTTAAATAGCTTGACCTTTTTTTCTCAAGTACAGCGAAAAGGTGGTACTTGTAGTTTTTGAAATGCTATTTGCTATGAGATCAACGCTGCTTAGGAACAATAACTGCATGTGCAGAATTCTGAGTATGACAGGAAGGGGAGTGGCCTTTTCTGGTACTGTACCATCCTGCAGTGAAGCAATAAAACGTCTGTAAAGTTAGAAGTATTTATTGGCTTGCTAAGTTGATCTGCTAAGTCTTTACACAAAGAGAAGTCTTACTTTTTAAAAAGTCATAATTTTAGAATTTTGAATTGATGTCTGAATGCATCTTGCTATAAGTCTCACAGATAACTGCAGCTGAAGCTGTGAGTGAGGTCACTGGCTGTCTGTGGTGGGGGGAAGTTGTTGTAGTAATTCCTTTTATTATGCACTCCTGGGAGTCTTGGTGCTGGGTGGTTTCATAGTGACTGCTGGAAGAAGAGCATTATAGGGCTTATCATTTAACTTGGGCTGTCCAGTCCTGTGTAACAAATTTTGTTATTAAATTAAGTGGTCCTGCAGTTTTGAAGATTTTTAAGAAGTTCTTCCTGATGAGTGTGTCTCTTAACATGGCAATGTCTATACCTCTGTTCTTGTACATTGCTAAACTTCATCTGTGGTGTATTTAAGAAATTAAGCTCTGCTTTGTTTTCAGAACATTCGGGCAGTTGATGTTCAATGAGGTTTCCCAAGTAAGCCAGTAATGTGGAAATCTATAGCCCCACAGAAAAGATTTGTTCTTACACAACAAAAATGTTGCTGGATCACAAGACTCCTTCCATAGTCTTAATTAATTCCAGCAGTCTGATTTTCTTAGTAAACAGGACTCTCCTGAGATGAGTCATTTTGATACTGATGAACCTGCCTGTGATGATTTGAGGTAGTTTTACAGTGATGAGCTTCCCTGTGGGTATCTATTTTCAACTTAATTCTTCAGAAGCAGCTTCTGAAGAGGTTTAGATTTGAGCCATAGGCAGCTGGAACATTTGTGCCTTGTATTCACTCTCTGCTTTAATTATAAAGAAAGCCAACTGTCAATGTTCTAACATTCTGAACATTAAACCATCTGAATAGCAACGGTGTGCTCTGTCACTTAGGTCACAACGTGCTTCTGTCCTCTACTGCAGTTGAGGGCTGACACTAGATCCTCTGAGACATTTCCTAGTAATCCTGTAAATAATCTGTTTCTTGGTATCTGGGTAAAGAAGTGGGTGAGTATTTAAAGTGGGTAGGATGATCTTACCATGTCTTCTGTTGTGTGTTACTTCAGTTTTCACCATAACTTTAAAATTTAAGTTGGTTGGTTGGATGGCTTCATTTTGTCTTCTGTTACAGTTCTTCTTTGGCATTTAAACCACTCATAGCCAAAGAAAATCTGTGCAACATTTTTTGTTTGGAGTCACCACAGGTGTTCCCCCCGCGTTTTTTAACGCTTTCTAAAGATACTTGGTCAACAAACTGTTGCACTGGGTTGTATTCAGTGTTAAGTCTGAAAAGCACCAGGTCTTGTGAAACCTTCTGGGTCTTTTACATTCGAACCCATGCTGCCTGATGAATACAATAGGCTTATCTTTTGCTGTCTTTCAGCAGTGCAGATATGTCAATGGATCAGGTTGTTCTGAAAGGTTCTATTTAAAAACAGTTCTAACAACTTATAATTTAAAATAAGCTTATATAAAGTTCATTTCTGTATATTTCTCAGGAGTGTGCACCAACAAACATTTCCCAGCTTTCTAATGTCCAGGTATTTTTTCCAATTCAGTATCTGAGGAGAATCAAGAAAAATGTCTCTTGGCTTCCTTGATGAAATAAAACTTATAAGGAATCTAATGGCCTAACATTTTAATATACCTCATGTGTTGCTCAGTCTTATTCATCCTCTTGCTGTGTGCAGAAAACTGCTTTACCTAAGTAATTTTTTGTCTCATTTGTAGCTGGTCAGTGAAGATGGTAACTTGTCTTGAAGCAATTATTTTGAAAGAGCAGATGTGTAAGGTTTGGGGATGGTTCTCTCCCTTGCCCTTATCCCTCATTCCTTATGCTGTGTCTCTTCTCTCCCCTCCCTCTTCCCCATGTCTCCTAAAACCTCCAAGCCCATGAATAATAGTCATATGAAATTAGGAACTTGAACACCTAGAAAATGTGCTCACAGAACAGTCTCTCTGTTCTTTTTGGTTTTGTTTGGTTGGGTTTTTGGATGACTGCACCATTAGGCATTATCTTGTTTTAAAAGTTCTCATGCCTTATCCCAGAAACTCAGTAAAGTGAGTAAAATAGGATCTTCACAAGAATGTTGGTAAGGCTCACAGAGAAGCTTTCTTTCTTAACAAGTGAAATGAAATCTAGACCTTCAGAACAGTGGGATGAAGTGTTCAAAGAGAATTCTCATTATGTGGACACAGAATGTTATGGAAATGATTGCATAGGTGAGTCCTGCATTGAGGAAGCAAGAGACTGCAGTCAGTTGGCTTTCTCTGTTAGCAAGCTCTGAGCCTGAGTCTTCAACATCCCAGGTGACAACGTAAGACTATTTCTTATCTACCAGAAAAACTGAACATGTCAGTTTCGATTCCTAAAAACAGTGGGAGAGGGTGTTATCCATAACAGTTCCAAACATGAGATCTGTTGTGCCTGTGGACTCACTGAGCATTCAGTCTGGCATATGTAGTTCAACTGGGGGGAAAAAAAAAAAAAAAAGGCATATTGACTTTCATTTTGGCTTTTGAGCCAGTTTTAAAATGAAAAACTGTGAGAAAATTGATGAGTGGTGTATTGTGCTGCTTAAAACTATACATGAATATATCTTTGGGCTTAGTAATAAGTACCAAATTCAGTGTAAGCATTTTTCTCAAGCATGTTTTGTTTTAATAATACCACAGTTCAGTGTTAGTGGGTCTTTTAAGAAAGTGATTTAAGAAATGGAGTAAGTTGAAGCGGAAAAAGTTCAGTCAAGTTTCCTTTAATTGAAGGCTGTTCTATGCCACTGCATGTTCACGTTTCCTCATCTGGGAGTAGGCTGCAGCGTGTGTGCTGACCTTCGTGGCAAAAACTAGTCAGCTCTGGAAGACAGTTCAGCAGTTCTTGTTTAACATAGTTGTTATTTTCCTGGTCCCTCCACCGCATCCCCTCGTGGCCACCCCCAGCTCCGCACTGTGTTGGACACGTGGTAATTGTACCACAGCCAGGCTCTAAGATGGGACCTTCAGTACCCTGTCAGTTACTCCGAGCTGCCTTTATGCTTTTCACCTCTCCCCCTTGGCAGGTGGCTGGGCGTGCACATGTGCAGGTAACAGAGCAGCTACAGTGAACTCGTCTTCTCCTGCACATCAGCAAGTATTTTGAAACTGAAATTTGTCTGCTCACTTGCTTTAGATTCCTCTCAAGCTGTTTGGCTCCCAGCTGTTGGAATCTGGAGATGGATTGCAGAAGAGAGCTGTTCATCTGGAGTTTTAGGTTCTCTGAAGATGGCTGCTTATGACACAATTCCCACTGATTCTTGCTTACAGATACTGCCTCAAGCATCAATCACTTGCTTTTCAGTTCAGTGTCACTGGGATTTCTTAATATTCTTCTAGTTTGCTGTCAGACTCACTTATTCAGGTGTTTAGTTCATGGGTAAGAATGGCTGAGGCTTCAGGCCCAGCTGCTGGTGTCTGAGGCTCACATACTGAACTTGGGGACTTCCCTCTCCTCTGGCTTTGGGCAGAAATTGGTGACTCAGGAACAGGAATCTTGGAGCGGAGGGTATTGGAGAGTACAAGAATTGCGGACAGGTAACTTCTCTCTTCTCTTTGATAGGCTTGGAAGAACACCGTCCTCTGACCTTCAGAAACCTGGAGTTTTTGTCAGTGAGCTACCTGAAGGAATCTAAGGAAATTATAGCTGTAGCTTCATTGCCATTACTTTTTTGGTGTTTGTACCTCTTTTTCAGTGGTTTTAGATCAAGAAACACTATGAGCACAGTAAGTATTTACTACTAAATGCAAACCTGAATCTTGAAACATGTTTTCCATTGTACTTCTGCAAACTTTTTAATGAGTTTGTTGCTAATACACAGGAACATAACTATATTGAATCTTCATGTAAGTTCAGTAAAGATTTTTAATCACTCTAGATGCTAGCAGTAATTCAGAAATGCTCACAATGTTAGCAAAACCTGATAAATTGTGAACTGGTTTCTCATTTGCAAACCATGATGATAGGCTTTTTCTTGGGGAGGCAGCTGGTAAGAGATCTGAATTTGGAGTGATGTCTTTTCCTTGCTGCGATCGGTTTAGGTAGCATACCACCTTTTGATGAATATTACAGCCATTCCTGAGTGTTTTCTGTATCCTTGTGTGCTTTCATTGGTGTTGCAAAGTTGAGGGCTATGTTAATATTGCACAGAAAATGCTAAGTCTTTGTTTTCTCTTAGACTCAACGGAAGCGCCGCGGAGGAGCAGTTAATTCTAGGCAAGCTCAAAAAAGAAACAGGCTCGTGGCTTCTACTGCTGAAATGGCTTCAGAAGCAGAGCCAATAGAACTTGAAGAAAGTGGTAAGCTTTCTTTTGAACTGGTAAGAACAGAAACTACTTCTGGAGGGTTTGGGTCCAACTGAACATGTGTTTTTGTCAGTTTCTAGGCAGTTTACTGGGACGGGAAACCTGATTTTAGGAGTTGCCTAGTATGGTATTGCTAAACAACAAGCCTACTGAAAACTGATTGGTTTGTTACTGATCTACAATGCATTTGCCACTAGTCATAGATGGGCTGCATAGGAAAAGGTCCTCAAGAGCTGCTTGAACATCTGGATGTCTATTCAGATGAGACAGGAATTAGAGCAGCTGCTACTATGCAGAGTGGCAAACTAAATTTGGGAACTCCCAAGTTTGAAGAAGATAAGGAAAACTTTTTATCATTAATTGTGCCCCATCCCTCAAGGGAACATGCACAGCACAATACTGTTACATCCTATTATTATATCCTATATGATTCATGTTATTTTTCTGTGTGATAAACATTCTCCTGTGTCAGATGAATTGTCTATTGCTGTGTATTTGCAAGCTGTTGTCATCCAACAGAGCTGTGTGAGGAGTTTAGCTGCTCTTTTGCATTGCAGCTTGCTGAAGATAGGGCTGTTAAAGCTCTCTGTGGATTGCTGAGGGCAAAGCTTGAGTGAAATGTTGGACTTGTTCCGAAGAGAAGATGGACAGGAGATGGTTGAATCTCAGGCTGTTACACAGTGGGAGGCAATTTTCCTCCTTTTCAATTTCTGACCTTTATTCTAACTTTGTTTTTCAGCTGGTGAAGAAGTAGTAGATCTCACATGTGAATCTTCTGATCCTGTAGTCGTTGATCTAACTCACAATGATTCCGTTGTGGTAAGAAGTGAATAGCACACTTGCTAAATATTGTAGTTAAATTAGTTTTCTCTTGTGTTGCCTGATAGAATCTGACTTGAAGGGTAAGTTTTAAGCTCAGAATTGACTTGTCAGGGCATGAAGGTCCTGTGTTACAGATAACAAAGAAGCTGCTCTGGAGGTGCACTTGCAGTTAGTTTATAGGGTAGTATAAAATAACTTTTTGCTCCAGAACCTGGAGTTTATATCTATCAGTCATAAGTAGTGTAACATAAAAAGAGATGCAGTTGATAGTTGAAGTTCTTCTTGATATATCAACAATAGAATCATAGAATTGTTCAGGTTGGAAAGGACCTCTAAGATCATCGAGTCCAGCCATTCACCCAGCACTGCCAAGTCCACAACTAAGCCATGTCCATAAGCACCACATCTACATGTCTTGGAAATACCTCCAGGGATGGTGACTTCAACCCAATGCCACTGGGCTGCCCTGGGCAGCCCCTGCCAGTGCTTGACAACGCTTGGGGAAGAATTTTTTCTAGTATCCTTATAGGCTAATGATTTAAAGAAAAAGCCAAGGGAGAGAAGAGTAAGTCAAGTAAGTTCAGCTTAATATTCCAAGAAGTCTTAAAAAAAACCTTTTTTTTTTTTTCTGCTCTTTTGAAAGCTAGAATAGTCTTTGATCCAGCTGACAGTGTTGTTTATCCCCTCAGGTTTGGGATGCCACTGCTGCTGTGCCAAGCAGAAACAAGCAACAGGAATAGCATAGGGAGTATTTCTTGCTGGGGTTGTTCCTGAGCCTTTGCAAAGGAAAGGCCTCAAACTTAACAGCAGAACCTGTGTTTACTCTGCTCCAGTTCCACCAAGAGTGGGTTGGGGATTAGGCTTTTTTCTTCAGCAGCTGCCATAATATGAAGCATTTGTGGACATCATGGCTGAATTGGCCTGTTTGAGGAGAAAGAGGGAAAGATTCACCTGCAGCCTGAAATCTAAAGCATGGGACTGAAATGGGGGAGCAGGGAGGAGTGGATTCAGGTGGTTCATAAGGTGCCTCTATTTCTACTCCTTTGGAGCAGTGGGAGCAGAACCATCAGCATCCACATAGTTGTTTACAGAGAACCATTTAATATACTACTTTTAATATTCTTAATCAAAATAAGAGTAATAGCCTACCATTCTTAGCTTGTTTTGTTGGAATTGCTGTGCTTAGCTGGTGTTTGTATGTCACGCCAAGGGTGCACAACAAAGCCTAATTGTATTTTCTTTTCTCTCCCTTCCCTTATGTATTGAT
Organism: Aphelocoma coerulescens; assembly: GCF_041296385.1. NCBI lineage: Eukaryota > Metazoa > Chordata > Aves > Passeriformes > Corvidae > Aphelocoma > Aphelocoma coerulescens. The sequence continues at coordinate 70,577,835 of NC_091017.1, read as the reverse complement.
GCAAGATTGTTGAAGGTGAGTTGACATTTTAAAATTTATAATGGAATTCTCCTAAACGTAATTATTATTATTTTCTGTTTGCCTTTTCCAGTGAATTTGAGCAGCATTTATTGAAACTGCAGAGGGCCAAAAACATTGCTAAAGCATCTGGCCAGTGCCTTAGAGAATTAATCCAGTCTCTGTTAGTCACTATCAGAGGTTGTAGAAAGTGTATGAAGTAAAATACATCAAAAGCTCCTCTAGATACTTATTTTCTTAAGACAGAATTTAAGCCTCAAGCTGACCATAATTTTAATTAGCACTAGAATATTGGTTGTGAATAAAAAAATGTCAGAAGGTTTGTTTAACGTGTATTGCAGTGAAGGGACTAAAGAAAGTGATTTCTGCTCATAATATTCACTAGTCTAACATGCCTCAAATTTTGTAGTGCAAAGTATTAACTGTTTTTTTACTTTAGATGTTAAAATAGTTACAGGTCTAAAGAAGTTAATCTTTTACATCTTTCAGACCTGGTTCTGGTTACATTATTGGAGATGTATTAGTAGGTTGTCAGCTGCTTATCTAGAATGTAGTCTGTTCTGTGCTGTGAATGAAGCAAGAGTAAGTGAAAAATGCCTGCATTGAAAGTTGTAGCTGAACACTTGGCAGGAAGTGGCTTTAATTTTGTTACTTTTTATATAATTTTATTGATTAGTGCTTGATTATTTTTACATGGATACAGATAAACTTGAGTTTAGTCCTTTCTCTCCCAGGAAACACAGCAATTGTTGCAGTTCCTCACCATAGGATTGTAGCAGTTTCTGTCGGTAAGGATTGGGAGAGGAGGTATCTTCCCTTTATAGGGGAGATGGATTCACAGCTAGTGTAATTACATGGATCGTTTGACACTGAGGATCTTTAAGGTTGTTTTAGCTGTTTGTAGGGTGAAGAGAGCAAATGCTTTGTGTCAGTATGTAGCAGAATATTCATGTCTGAACATGTTCAGCTTTAATATTTGGAAACTAGTTTGTTCAAGATTGATTTTAACCCAGCTGAATATGGTCTAATCTTGCATTTCAAGGATAGTTCCAGGGAGAGAGAGAGATGTAATAGTATAGCTAACTTAACAAAATTAAATTACAGAGAACCAACGACAAAGGAGAAATCTGAGACTAAGAAGCCAGCGACAGTCAGACAGCTGTGTACTGAGTAGTGATGATGAGGATGAAACAAGAGATAACGATGTGTATGTGACTGATAAAGCGTCTCGAGAACTGGGACCACTGGAGGAGGAAACTGCAAGTTCAAAGTACGTATGCCTCATGACCCAGCAAACATTGAGTTGTGCTTCTTTTGAGACAGACAGGACTAAGTAGTATTTGTCATCACCTGACTTATCTTTGAAGTCTTCACTTACTCAGTTTCCTCTTTTAATGAGTATGACATCCCATGTTGCATGATAGTCAAATTATACCATTTTCACTTTAAGATGAAAAGCCAGCTCAAAAGAGATCTACAATTTTGTATACAGCCTTAAAGATGAGTGTGGGGTGTGGCAAGGAAGTGGGGATTAGTAACAGGCCAGAGCTCATAATGTATTGCATTTCCTTTTCCTACAAAGCTCCAGTAGTTACATTAGATATAAAATACTTGTGTTGGTGTCCATGAGGTTTGGTATCACAAGACTGGCAGGCAGCAGACTGGCAAATTCCAGTAAAAACACTTACGCATTCCCTGCTTTTTTTACATACTGTGCCAGTTGCTGCCTTCCTTGAAGCAGCAGCTGTCCTTCCCAAGGTATATTTGCAGGGTGATCTTGGAGGTCATGCTCTTATGGCCAATTCTTGTTCTGTCCCATGGATGTCATGGAGCCCTGATATGTTTGCATGTTGGATGGGGATCTTGCTGTTTGAGTCAGTAAAGTCCCCATTCTGCAGAGAAAGAGTAAATCCTGCTACACTGTGTTAGACTAAGGAAATGAAATCAGCTGTCTGTGTGACTAGGCAAGTTGAAGGACATAAGAATTGTGATATAAACTTCTTTTAAAGTGGCTTTTTTTTGTGGAGAGTGGGGGACATACTGAATGAAGGGTTGAATGAAGCTGATGTGCTTTGAGCCTTTTGGATTACTGAAAAGCAGTGTAGGAGAGAACTTGAGTATGTAGCTTTTGGGTGCCAGGTCATAAATACGCCACCAAAAGGTTCTATGCTATTCTAATCCATAGTGCATTTTGCCATTGGAGTTGTAGATGTTTAAATTTTGGGTGTTAAGTACTTCATAAATACCACTAACTGGATAATACAAAAAAGTAATAGTTTGTTCCTTCAGCCTTCTCTGTTAAAGATTGCACCTTCCTGCTCTGTGTAGATAAGGCTGGAAAAACTCAGTGCTGCAGCATTTAGCATTGACAGAAGGGTCCTTCCTGGTGCTGGGGATTGCCAGAGCCATCTGCAGTGTTGAACTCCTCATCCTTCTAAAATGATCATCAATTGTAATTTGTTACTGAAGTGTTATTATAGCTGCTGCCTCAAGAATTTGAGGAGTAAAAATCGGAGAATTAGTGGAGTTAAATTCTGTCGGTGAAACTAGAGGTAGATGTTAGTAGTGTTCTCTACTAAGATAATGACATAAAGGCCATCTCAAACTTTCTATTCATGTTTGATTAATAAATTACAAACTGTGGTTCAGCATGGGTGGTGATGTAAGAAAGCCATGTGTTTAGGGTAGAGAGTTCTGAAGATTTAAACTAGAGTTTGTAAAGAAAAGTGTCAGGAAGCTCTTTCTGTTTCTGCTAGCTGATATTATTCGTTACGTGGGCTGGGACGTGTTCCCTAGGCAGCCGAGCTGTGTCTGTTGCCACACGTATGTGCAGTACTGCTGTCCTGGAGGCTGAAGGCAGCAGAGGCACGTCTGGAACCACAGCTCAGTAACAGACACTGGGTTGGTCTTTCCGCCGTGGAACGAGAAATTTGGGCTTGAGTGTTTCCTCGTGTTAGTGTGTTCCTGACCTACATTTTATAAGGAGTTCTTGGAATGCATGTGTTACTGGGCTGTTGCTAAATTAGATTAGGGGATTTTTGAACTTCTGACAACCTCTTCCCTTTCTAGAATGACTCGTTTCCAAGGCACAGCTCAGTGCTTTTGTTACAGAGCTGTCATTGATGGCCTGTTGGAGATCAGTGCAGAACAGAGCAAGAGAGTGCTGTTAGTTCTTGTGCTAGACCAGGGTGACTGACTGCATCTTCCTCCTAGGGAAAACCTTTCCTTTAGTACAGGGAGACCCAGTCTTGTTATTACACGCCACCAACTGAGGAGTTAAAGTTACACAGGAATCTTGAAAAGAAACGCATCATGGCTAGTCGGTGCACTCAGATGGTGACATGACATTTTGTGTGTGCATAACCCTTGATTTGCAGTGGAATTAATGGCTGCATGTTCTTTCTTGTTCTGTTCTCTGTACCACAAGGCCGTCTGGCACTGTTAGCTGTCCTATTTGCATGGATGTCTACTCAGAGGTAAGAATCCACATGCTGTCATCCTTTATATTCTGTGTGAGGGAGAAAGGGGCAGAGGGGGAGCTGCACAACTCACTTGGCCAGTGTGGGATGTTACAGAGAGCTGGCTTGAAGCACAGAGCTTGCCTTGAAGCTCATAGTAACTTTTCAGTCCAAGTCACTTCTTGGTGGTGGGGGAAGAGGGAGGAACCCTTGCCAGAATGGCACTGAAAGATCTTCAGGTTCCTTATTATTCTAAGAGTAAAGGACAATTCCAGATATTCTAAGTCCTGTTTGCCTGATGGCAGTAGACCAGCAAAGTTGAATTCTTTACTCCAAATGCCTGTTGTGGTTTTTCTTCCAGATTGTGCAAAGTGGACGACTGATTGTGTCAACAAAATGTGGCCATGTCTTCTGCAGTCAGTGCCTCCGTGATTCCCTTAGGAATGCCAACTCTTGCCCAACCTGCAGGAAGAAACTCACTCACAGACAATATCATCCCATTTATATATGAGTACTTTTGTTTCTCAGGACAGACTCAACTGGATTTTGGGGGAAATGTCATGCTTTCAGTGCTCTGAAGATTTAAAGAGCAGCAGGTTGTGCACAAATCCAAATAAAACTGGGTTTTTTGGAGAACAACTTGTACGTATCTAGACAGCTTTTTTATGGTCCAAGTTGCTTCTTGTTATGTTCCTGGTTACCATGTTACATCGATGACTGTCTCTAAACTAGACCAGCAGCCTAGACCAGGAAGGAAGCAGTTAATCCATTTCCTTCTACTTTTTGTAGTGCTTAAATGAGGGGGTGTGAATATTTTGTTCTTTCTTACTCTATGAATTATTCCTACCATCCCATACAGGTGTGGAATAGTTCCCTTTCAGAAAACAGATTAGCAATTTACAATTTCATTGCACCTTTTTTTTTTCATCCTGTAAGAAGCTCATGACTCTTGCTTTCTTGCTTTCATCTTTGCCCAAGTAGAGTGAGTTCTGTACTGATGGGTTGTTTTTTCATAAATCAGTCTTAAATTGACAACAAAGGTTATGCAATAAAGTAACCTGCTGTTAACCAGCAGGTTTCAAGTGTTTCACTTTCAAGTGTTTCGAGCAGAAGGTTTGAACATGCAGATGTTTTTATGAACTCCATGAGATCCCAAGCACATAGACACATTGCAGCATGTACAATGTGAAAATAATTCCTTGATTATTTTAACTGCCAAGAATTCCTGTATATTTTAATCCCAACACTGAATTTATTTTCTAACATGACGAGATGGTCTCTTAGGTTTACTTGTGCTGTAACACTCTCGTAATAATTAATGAGTATAGTCTTCTCTAGGCTTCTTGGTGATGAATAAGAAGCAAATTCATCTGTATGCTGTCCTCTTGTCAGCTGAATACCAAACTACCTACAGATCTTCTTGCTGTATCAACTGTTCCCAGTGTAATGCTTTAAGTTCAGTGTGTTCACTTTGCTGTTCTCGCTGGTTGTTACACTGGCACCTGACTGGACGTAGCCTGGTGAAGAGCATTGAAAATTAAATAACTGTACTGCCTTTATTGAGTGGAGGCTTTAAAAGGTATTTGGTAGCAATGTTGACAGCTTTTTAGAGAAAAGTTTAATCTCCCTTTGCCCTGAGGGTTGTCCAGTTTGCTTTAAATGCAGTTTTAGAAAAGAAGTCAGGTATATCTCCTAGGAAAGACAATTCCTCTAGTTGAGAAGGCAGAATACGCCAGTTTATGCACTCTTATCCAGTCATTTTTCCTCAGGGCTGAATTCTAAATGTCTACTTCACACTTACAGCTAAAATGTCCAGGCTGATCTGGAATCCAAGGTGAGCTGATACAAAGAGATTTATGTAGACAAGATGATTAAAATCGGTGTTTTATGATCCATAGCTGCAGTAGGCGCATCTACGAAAAACTCCAGAATTAAACTTGGACACCTCTTGGCAGTTGGTTGCTTATAGAAACCATTACAAGAACCATTCTGTGCCCTGGTGCAGCACAACTGTAGGATGTTTAGTTGATGTTGGTATTGCATGTGTCTTTGCTAACCTGTCCTTGGGTTAGCAAGGCTTTCTTCCATGTCGGGAGCCTTTAATTAAAGAAGCTCTTCTAAATTAGCTGTCTCAAGGTCTGCCTTGCAACCCAAAGTAAAGTTGATTTTTTTTTTTTTTTTTAATTAGGTTGTTTCTGGATATAGTAATAGAAAGTTTTGTTACATAAAGGCTGGCTCAAGAAATGCAGTACCTTCCCCACCCTGGTTTGGACTAGCTTTGGTTCAGTGCTGTTAGCAGGAATATGCAGTTTCTGTATTGTGGCAATAGGGTGACTCCTACAAAGTTACACACACGTAGTTCCTGTGTGTTCCCATGGGTAAGATAAGCTACAAGCAAGGACTACGGCTGTCTCAGGATAGTGCGGTGACAGTGATGGCTGCATTTGTGTCCCAAAAAGCAGAGAGTTGATGCTTAAAGCATTAATTCGCCCAATCTTAAAACTGTAGAGATGCTTAAGGGTCACAGAAACTACTTTCTCCTAGTAGCTTAACAAAGAAACAATAAATTATGACTTTTTCCTGGGGTGGCTGCTGTGTGAAAGGAATGATCAGAAGAGGATTTAAGGGATTACTACTGAGGATGAGGGAGAGTCATTTAACCGTGCATCTTTCACAGTCTACTAGCCATAGCCTAAATGATTTTGCACAACTTCCTCCATGTAAATACCACTTTAGAGTTAGTGTCTCAATAAATAGATCTAATCAAAATTTAGATATCATAAACTATAATAAAAAGTTTTTAGCTTTTGTGTACCCTGTGAAGTGCCACAAATTTTGTGCATCTCAAAACAAATATTACGTCTCAGTACATGGGAAAAAATAGGAAATTCCTTACATGCTTTTTTCTTTAAGGGAAAAAAAGTCTGATATATTTGAGTTCCAGTATTGTTTCACATTGGCAAGAACGCATAGGTAAAGAAAAAAATCTTTATATTATGTAGATGTCTGTCTTGTTGTATATAGTTCAATTTTTCCTGTATTTAATTGTATTCAAGTTTGTCAGCCCATCTATGTTGAACTCTGCTGGTAGGCAGAGGGTTCTCTTAACAGGTGGAAATAAAATGATTGGATTGATCAATCACAAGTGCTTGTTATTTTCATTGCGCTGTAGTCATTGATTTGGGGGAAAAAAGTCCTGGAGACCAAAGCCTTTCAGGTTGTGAACCAGTGTGTGCTGTGTGGGGCAAAGGAGAAAGGCGCTGCCTGGGGCAGGAGGGATGTGGGGACGAGAGGGTGAAGTCCTGCTCGAGGCGGGGGGAATGGGGTGATGCAGAGGTGGGCTCGTGAGGGGGGGGAGCCCGGCAGCCAGTGCCAGAGAGAGAGCAGGGAAGAGGGTGGGAGGGTGTTGGGCCATCTCCCTGGGGGTCCTATTGCCTGCTGGGTGTGAAGCACCTGCTGGAGAAAGGGCAAGGAGGAACACTGAGGAGAGGACTGGGCACAGTGTAGTTTCCAAGTCACACTAAAGCTCACTTGATTATTTTCTCCAAAGAAACTAAAGAGATGCTATTTCCTGAAGGTCTTGGCTTATCCCTCCCAGGCAACCAGTGACAGTACAAGAGGACATAGTTCTAAGCTATGCCGGTGGAGGTTTAGGCTTGACCTTGGGAAGAAGTCCTTCACAGTGAGGTTGGGCATTGGAATGGGTTCCCCCAGGAGATGGTGGAGTTACTATCCCTGCAGGAGTTTAAGAAAAGACTGGATGTGGCACTAACTGGCATGGTCTAGTTGATGATATGGTATTAGGTCATAGGTTGGACTCAATGATCTCAAAGTTCTTTTCCAACCTAGTTAATTCCATGATTCTGTGATTTTCGTTCCTCTTTTTTTATTAAGTTCCTCCTAAAAAATGAAAGGGAAAAAAGTTCCCATTAAGGCCAGCTCTTTTGCAGACTCAGCCTCAGAGAATGGTTATGGTGGGAAGGGAGCACTGGAGGCCTGCTCACTACCCCCTAAGGCAAACTGCTCCGGCAGATGTACTGTGAGCATGGGTTTGCCCAGGAGACGGGGGAGTGTCCCAAAAACTGGCAAAGGTTTCCCAGGAGAGGCCTAGCTGTGCTGGCAGCCTGGACAGAGAGGTGGCAGAAGAGGCAGCCAGTGACCTTGCTCAGCACATCTCCTGCCCCAGCGGCTCCCATGGACACCTGTTGGAGAATGGATTTATTGGGATCAATAAAGGAGCTGTGCAAGCTATTAAGCTGAAGGATTTTTGGGCCTGAGTGCGTGAGACACTTTCTGTATTAAGTCTCTGTGAAAAGCAAAACAGTTCCAGCCTGAGAAATTTCAGGGAGTAACGTACTTGCAGGTGTGATATCTAGGAGTATAAGGGAGGCAAGGACAAGATTCCTTTGAACATAACAAGATTGTGGAAGACTGCCAATGTAGCCTGATTGTGTGGAAATAGAAGAATATCCTGATAAGTAAGCCCCTTAGAAGCTAACAAGCTGGTGTACTATTTAAGTGCCTCGAGACTGCTAATAAATCGGAGTTTAGTTTTCAACCATATTGGCTGCTGTCTGTTCTTCTCCCCCCGCCGGGGATCCGAGCTCCCCGTACCGCCGCGGCTTCCGACCTCTGGCATCTTACATCTGGCGCCCGAACTCGGACACCGAACACCGAACACGGCACACCGAACTCGGAACACCGAACTTCGCGGAGTACGGGACTTTGGACTGGGACTGGTATTTTATTCCCGTTGCCCTGGCGGGAGCCTAATGCGGTGCCGGGGCAGCGCCGGCGGGTGTGGAGGGTCGGCCGACCTCTAGCCTGGGCCACCTTAACATCGGTGGTTCGCCGCTTGGCTGCTAAAGGCTTGCCTGGACGCTGCAGTACCCTGATACTTGGGGCGCGCGGAGGCGCGGGTGGTATCAGAGTAGTCCGCGGGTTTCTCGGTTTTTAGTTCGCGGTTTGCGGTTCGCGGTTTGTCCGCGGTTTTGTTTTCCGCGCTGAGGCGCGGGTTCGCGCTGATCGCGGGTACGGTCCGCGCTGGACGCGGGTTCGCGGGTTATCCGCGGGTAATAGTTTCGCGCAGAGACGCGGGGTTTTCGCTTTGGATGCGGGTTGTGTTGTCGCGCTAAGTCGCGGGTTTGTGGACGCGGTCATGGAAACTCAGGCAGCCTTTAACGTGTTTTTACGCTTTTTAGAAAAGCAGGGAATTAAGAATATAAACCTTAATAAGGAATTGGTGCAATTAGTGGAGTTTGGAATGGCAAGAGGGTATTTTAGGGAACCGGGATCGCTGTTCCAGGAGCAGCAGTGGAAGGAGTATGGTGATTGCTTGTGGTTTTTGGTTATTGACGATAACAAGGAAGCCAGGAAGTTAATGAAGCCGTGGAGAGCGGTCCTTACTTGTCTGACACAACATCGGGTTGAGCAACAGGTAGCGGCAGTTGCTACGGCTCAATTAGGCGGCAGTGATCCCCCGCCTGGTGTAATGACGCTCGAGAGCGATTATGTTCCTACGCCGCCGGTGGGGTGCTCCGTGCCTGTGAAACCCCCTACAGATCTGACATCGGGTGCCGTACCTACCGCACCTCCTGCACCTCCGGTGCAAACGCAGGCTGAGCTATCGACAACCGGCGATAAACAGTTAAGCCCGGAGGTCAGTAGATGTCACCCACAGCCTGCTGAAGCTAATGATCGCGGTGCTTGTAACACCCCTGCGTTAGCGTGTACTCGGGTTGATTGGAAAAAGATCATAGAAACGGCCCTTGAAAATGGAGACTATCGTATCCCCGAAGCGATTGGGGATGTGGCTGCTTTTCCAGTAATGTACCAAGCAGCTGGGGGTAATGTAGTAGGGGAATACAGTCCGGTTAATTGGAAGCTGCTAACTCAGCTGCGGGGCACAGTTAATGAGTCCGGCCTGCATAGTGAGCCTGCCAAACAGATGCTGAATTATGTGTGGGGTTGTGGCATTCTTTGCCCGGAGGATATTAAAACTATAGTGAGAATGATTATGACCCCTTCGCAGGTTATGCTGTGGCAGGCGCACTGGCAACGCCTTTGTGATACCTCTGCTAACACCCACCGTGATGCTCAGGACCCTTTACATGGGGTTACGGTAGAACAGCTTATGGGCATTGGGCAGTTTGCCAGGGTGGAAATGCAGGTGCAGGTGGGACCTGAAAAACTATTGGAGGCTATGAGACTTGCCCGGCAGGCAATGTCTTTTGTAAAAACAGCACCCCTCCAACCTTCCTATCTGTCGATTAAACAGGGCAGGGATGAATCCTTTTCCAGCTTTGTTGATAGGGTCACTAATGCCATACACAATTCGGATGTACAGGAATTTATGAAGGGACCATTGCTGAGGCAGTGTGTTATGGAGAATTGCAATTCGTACACCCGATCCATCCTAGTTACCCTGCCTGCTGATGCACCGGTAGAGCTGATGTTAGATAGGATGAGCCGTGTGCCAGTGGGGCCACAGGCAATGTTAGTGGAAGCTGTTAAGGCAGTAGGGAAAGATCTCCTGCAAGCTCACACGCAAGCCTTTGCAGCTCTAGCCCCCCTGAAAGGAGCAGAAGCACCGAGAGATGGGTGCTATGTTATCTCTAACGAAGTTAAGTGCTACCGATGTGGCCGGAGAGGGCACGTAAAACGCCAGTGTCGTGCCCAGCGACTATGGTGCCGTGTCTGCAGCCTCAACACTCACTCCACAGAAGCCTGCCCGAAGAAGTCGGGAAACGGGAGATCGAGCGCGAAGGGTCGCGGCGTGCGGACACCAACAGCGGCCCCTGCAGTAGCGATGCCAGTCTCCACAGCTCCCTGCAACCTGCCGACTGCCTTCGGCCAGCAACCCGAGGAAGCCTCGGCCTGGACCTGGCAACAGCAGTAGATGTGACCTTAATCGACGGCCGGCCCCAGAGAATTCCGACTGGGATTAAAGGACCTCTGGTTATTAATGGACAGTGTTATGGAGCTTTGCTGTTAGGTCGCTCTTCTAGTAGCCTGAGAGGACTTTTTGTATTGCCCGGCCTAATTGATAAAGACTATGAAGGGGAAATTTGCATCATGGCTCAAACTCATTTTCCACCTGTGCACATCCCAGCACATACCAAGATCGCTCAGTTAATCCCTCTGCCTCACCTGGCTGCAGATATAGCCGAGGGAACGCCGGAGCGTGGTACCGGAAACTTCGGTTCAACGGGGAGCCTCGCTCTTCTCACTCTCCCACTAGCTCAGAGACCGGTTGCTACCGTGGTGTTCACTCGTGATGGTGATTCTATCACGCTATCTGCACTATTGGACTCTGGTGCTGACCTAACAATTGTGGCCAACTCGTCCTGGCCTCCGCATTGGCCCCTTCAACAAGCTATAGGGGGGGTCGCAGGTGTCGGAGGCACTGCTTCGGTACAGCGCAGCCGGGAGCGACTTCAAGTCATACTAGATGGACACACTGCATCTGTTATTGTTACAGTAATGCCTCTGCCCGAGAAGGTCAATGCTTTAATAGGGAGAGACGTGCTTGACCAGCTGGGATTTGTGCTGACTACTGAGAGGCCTTTTCAGTAGCGGCCGCTGCACTGACTTTCCCGATAGCCTTGCACTGGATTACAAATGCTTCCGTGTGGATCGAGCAGTGGCCGCTCAAAGAGGAAAGTCTGAAGCAAGCTCATGCACTAGTACAGGAACAGTTGAGTCAGGGACATTTGCGACCGTCCACGAGTCCGTGGAATACACCCATTTTTGTGGTCATGAAAAAATCTGGGAAGTATCGGCTGTTGCATGACTTGCGTGCTATTAATGCTCAGATGCAAGCTATGGGGGCCCTGCAGCCTGGCCTTCCCAATCCTGCAGTTGTGCCTGAGAATTGGCATTTGTTAATAGTGGACTTAAAGGACTGTTTCTTTACCATCCCATTGCATCCCGATGACATGCATCGTTTTGCTTTTACTCTCCCTGCAATAAACAGAGAGGGACCTGCTTCTCGCTATGAATGGACAGTACTTCCACAGGGGATGAAAAACAGTCCCACCTTGTGCCAGATGTATGTTGATGCCGCATTGAAGCCGGTTCGAGAGCAATGGCCAAAGGCCATCATTTATCACTATATGGACGATATACTGATCGCTCAACTAGACCCTATTACCCCCCAACAGGAGCTCATGCTCACCCGACAGCTGAACCGGTATGGCCTGACCGTTGCGCCCGAAAAGGTTCAGCGTACACCTGTTTGGAAATATCTGGGGTGGAGTATTACTGAGTCACAAATCAAGCCACAGAAGGTGACAATTCAAACTAATCTCACAACTTTGAAAGATGCACAAAAACTTTTGGGTGACCTGCAGTGGCTTAGACCTGTTGTCGGCATCAGTAACGAGGATCTGGAGGTGCTGCGGCCCCTCCTAAAAAGGACTGATCCTTCCCTGCCTGTTCAGCCCACACCAGAACAGGTAGAGACTATTCAGCGTATTAGTACTGTTATTGCAGACAGGGCAGTTGATCGCATGGATGCTGATATTCCAGTCGATTTCACCGTCCTCCATGGAGAGACACAACTTATTGGTGCACTGACTCAGTGCAAAAACAAACAAGGGGAGCAGATTAAAGTCTTGGAATGGATGTTTACCAGCTTACAGCCTAAAACAACATTGCAACAGAAAATTGATAATGTGGCAGAATTAATACAGAAAGGCCGCATCCGTATAATACAAGTCACTGGGCAAGAGCCAGGAACGATCTACTTGCCAATGAAAAGAGCTGAGCTCGAGTGGTATCTACTGAACTCTCAAACTTTGCAGATTAGCCTGCTAAGCGATGCCCAGCAGATTGAAGTACAATCTCTCAAGGCTCCGATACTGAAATGGATGACACAGCATACATGGATTCAGATTCCCAAAAGGAGCAAGCTTCCGCTGCAGGAAGCAGTAACTGTGTTCACTGATGCTGGAAAGAAGTCCCGGCGAGCAGCTGCGACGTGGCAGGTTCAAGGACAATGGTGTCATCAGATACTAGAGGCTGAACCTGGGGACTCCTTGCAGACCCTTGAATTAGCTGCAGTGGTCTGGGCTTTTAAACGATGGTTGTCTGTTAAGCTTAATGTGGTGACGGACTCGCTGTATGTTGCTGGCATTGTGGAACGGATAGACGATGCTAGGATCAAAGACATAAACAACAAGCGTCTGTTTGAACTATTGCGCCAGCTTCATTCAGCTATTGGGCAGAGATCTTGTGCCTATGCTGTAATACATGTCAGGAGTCATCTGTGGACAGAGGGCCTGGGCAAAGGAAATGCCTATGCAGATCAGCTAGTTTCTGTAACAGTGCCATTAAGTGAATTTGCAAAAGCACGGGAAGCCCATAGCACATTCCACCAGAATGCCAGAGGCCTTCACAGACAATTTGACATTACCATGGAAGAAGCTAAAGGAATAGTGCGGGCATGTCCTACATGCAGCCATCATGGCCCGGGTCTCGGTATTGGGGTCAACCCCCGGGGTTTGGGCCCAAATGAACTGTGGCAAATGGATGTGACCCATGTTCCTGAGTTTGGCAGACTGAAATATGTGCATGTCACTATAGACACTTGCAGCAAGTTCATATGGGCATCAGCACAGACAGGTGAAAAAGCCCTTCACGTGATACGACATCTGACCAGCTGTTTTGCTGTGATGGGGGTGCCGGAACAGATCAAGACAGACAACGGTCCTGCCTACGTTAGCGAGCGGCTTCGAAAGTTTTGCCAGCAGTGGAGTGTGCGACATGTCACTGGAATCCCTCATTTACCTACAGGACAAGCTATTGTGGAGCGTGCTAATCAGACTCTAAAGTTATATTTAGCCAAGTTCAGAGACATTTCAGATGTGCAGGAAAAATTAGCAAAAGCATTGTATGTGTTGAATTATTTGTGCTTGTTTGGGGATAATGATGCCGCACCTGCCTATCTCCACAGTGGTATTGTGGAAACAAAAAGGAAAGTAATCAGGCCTTTTTATGTGATGTATAGGCATCCAGCTACAGGGATTTGGCAGGGGCCCGCTGAGGTTCGATATTCGGGCAAGGGGTACATGTGTGTGCTTACCCCAGCAGGACCTCTGTGGGTGCCCAGCCGCTGGACTCGTGCTACGGCAGAGCCTGCAGTGAACAGAGCCAACCCGGGATCCAGAGCTGCATCCACCTAAGGAGGACAGCCTGAAAGGGCCTTTGTAAGGGTTTTTACCCTATGTCAAGGCCTGCCCCAACTATGGCTCAGTGGTCCGTAAAGGCCAAGTTCAGATACCCTGTAATTGTTGCCATAAGTTAGCTTGGGTTTAACACCAACTCAGCGGTGAAGTAAAAAGTTGTTTCTTTTTGAATAATCTCGAAATAAGAGTAGTTCTGATTTCTGTTTATTTCTGTTAAGGTCAAATTCTTTTAAGTTTAATTTCTGTCAAGCTTGAGTTCTGCAGAATTTAAGTGATAAAGTTAAGTTATATAATGTTAAGGTAGTGTTAAGGTTAATTCATGTTAAGTTTAAGTGTTGTTAAGTTTAAGCAAAGTTAAGTTCAAGTAAAGTTAATGTTAAGTTCTGCTAAGTTAAGTTGTGTAGAGTGTAAGTAATATTAGAGCTAAGTTAATATAACCTTGCAAATGCTTAATAAGTTAAGTATGTATTATTAATGTTAGTCGTGTAGTAATATCAAGTTAAGTAACCTTTAATTTGCTGCTACTAGCCCACAGCCACGGCTGTGAAAGGCTTAAAAACTTATGCTGCTAAATTCTTCCTAACTACCTTTTCCCATTCCACTAATAGATAAGTAAGTTACATCAATTAACTATATGATTATAGAAAAAGACGGTCTCAACTTAGAGGGATAGTTAAAGTTGTTAAGTTTAAAATTATAACTAGTTTTATTTGTATAGTATTTGATTACTGTAGAACTGGCAGTATATTCACCTTGCCTCCTGATACTTGCAATAGACAATATATGAAGTCTACATTTGTGATCCCTCCAGCTTTGCTTGCACAAAAGAAAACGGGGAATTTGTTGGAGAATGGATTTATTGGGATCAATAAAGGAGCTGTGCAAGCTATTAAGCTGAAGGATTTTTGGGCCTGAGTGCGTGAGACACTTTCTGTATTAAGTCTCTGTGAAAAGCAAAACAGTTCCAGCCTGAGAAATTTCAGGGAGTAACGTACTTGCAGGTGTGATATCTAGGAGTATAAGGGAGGCAAGGACAAGATTCCTTTGAACATAACAAGATTGTGGAAGACTGCCAATGTAGCCTGATTGTGTAGAAATAGAAGAATATCCTGATAAGTAAGCCCCTTAGAAGCTAACAAGCTGGTGTACTATTTAAGTGCCTCGAGACTGCTAATAAATCGGAGTTTAGTTTTCAACCATATTGGCTGCTGTCTGTTCTTCTCCCCCCGCCGGGGATCCGAGCTCCCCGTACCGCCGCGGCTTCCGACCTCTGGCATCTTACAGACACCCTTTGAGTCCTTTGTGATGTGGGGCCTCCCTGTGCCCAGAGGCCGTTCAGACACGGCGGGGCCCCGCCCTGAGCAGGAGGGTGTAAAAGAGCGCAGAGCCCTGGGGAGCGCTCTCCCAGGTGAGCGCCTCTCTCGGGAGGCAGTATCTCGCTGGAGTACCTCCGTGTCACAGGAAGTCCGAGATGGCTACAGACAAGAAGAACACCAGCAGCCAGCCCAGCCAGAGGCCGCTGAGATGGCAGAAGAGGCAGAAGGTAAAGGATGGGGTAACACAGAGCAGTCTTGGGGCCGGGGCCGGGCTTGCCGTCGCGGTGGGAGCTGCTGTGCCATGGCAGCCATTTCCATCCCACGCGGCCGCCACCTCGTCATCCTTCTTCTCCATGCAGGTGTGTGACTGGGAGTCACGGGCAGCACCGCAAGAAAATGAGCGCCGTGACTGTTCTGCTGCCTTTGGCGAGCAGGCGGCAGCAGCGGGGGCAGAGAGCTGGGCAGAGAGCGGGGCAGAGAGCGGGGCAGAGAGCTGGGCAGAGAGCGGGGCAGAGAGCGGGGCAGAGAGCGGGGCAGGGAGCTGGGCAGGGAGCGGGGCAGAGAGCTGGGCAGGGAGCGGGGCAGAGAGCGGGGCAGAGAGCTGGGCAGGGAGCGGGGCAGAGAGCTGGGCAGAGCGCGGGGCAGAGAGCTGGGCAGAGAGCGGGGCAGAGAGCGGGGCAGGGAGCGGGGCAGGGAGCGGGGCAGGGAGCGGGGCAGAGAGCGGGGCAGGGAGCGGGGCAGAGAGCGGGGCAGAGAGCGGGGCAGGGAGCGGGGTAGAGAGCGGGGTAGAGCGCGGGGCAGAGAGCGGGGCAGGGAGCGGGGCAGAGAGCGGGGCAGGGAGCGGGGCAGAGAGCGGGGCAGGGAGCTGGGCAGGGAGCGGGGCAGAGAGCGGGGCAGGGAGCGGGGCAGGGAGCGGGGCAGGGAGCGGGGCAGAGAGCGGGGCAGGGAGCGGGGCAGAGAGCGGGGCAGAGAGCGGGGCAGGGAGCGGGGCAGGGAGCGGGGCAGGGAGCGGGGCAGGGAGCGGGGCAGAGAGCTGGGCAGGGAGCGGGGCAGAGAGCGGGGCAGGGAGCAGGGCAGGGAGCTGGGCAGGGAGCGGGGCAGGGAGCTGGGCAGAGAGCGGGGCAGGGAGCAGGGCAGGGAGCGGGGCAGGAAGCGGGGCAGCGGCCCCGCACAGCGCCAGAGGCCGCGGCCCGGCCCCGCTGCGCTCGCTGCGGCGCAGTGCACCTGCCGCCCTGAGCAGCGCTGCAGCTGGGATCCCAGCCGGGGACACCGCGGCACCCCGCTCAAGGCAAGGACACGGTGATGGCAGCAACAGCCCCCACAGCAGGGGCAGAGAGCTGGGCAGCTGCCCCACACAGCCCCTGCTGCCCTCCCGACCCCTTCCCCAGCCAGCTGAAAGCTGTCAGTGGGCAGGGATCAGGGATAGCAGTGGGGACGATCCTGCCACTACCAGGGACCGAGGAGAGGGCCTGATCCATGGATGAGGATCTCTGGGACATCTCCAGCCTCCAAGAGCTGTCACAAGAGGAAGAAAATACAGACGAACCACCATCCCACGGGGAAGACAGCTGTCATGGGAGAACTGGGAAGGCAGCAGCGTCCGCACCAGCTGCTTGTATGCGGCGGTCTTGCTGCACCCCCATACTGGTTGCCCGGAGGGGCCCAGCATTCTTGGCAGCGTGGGCAGAGAGATGGCAGGAGAGGCTGCCAGTGACCTGCCCAGCACATCTCCTGCCCAGCGGGTCCCACGGGCACCCCGCCAGCAGCTGCTGCCCTGGCTGGAGCTGCTGAGGAAGGGGAGCACCATGTGCCTCCCACAGCCAAGGCACAACAGGCAGCCAGGACAGCAGCTTCTCCTGCCTTCAGCAAGCAGGTGAATGCAGCAGAGAGCCAGGCAGCTTCCCTGCACAGCCTCAGCTGCTCCCCCAGCCCCCCTCCAAGGCAGCTGGAAGCTCTCAGTGGCCAGGGGGCAGGGGCCACAGTGGGAGCAGTCCTGCCAGCATCAGGGAATGAGGAGGGGGCCTTCTGAAAGCTGGATGAAGACAGCCAAGTCTACAGACCCAAAGAGGAGCACAAGGGACACCAAAGATACCGTACTAAAAAGAAGCCCCCCAGGCTCCCCACACACCAGGCATGGGAAGAGTTCTGGAAGATTGAGTCGTGCACAGCCACAGGCCACAGCCCAGCTGAACCCAGCAGAACCCATTACAACAGGCCAAAGGCCCCAGCCATGCACCTGTCACAGCACCGGGACCCTCCCAGGCCCTTGTCAAGGCCTGTGGAAGATCTTGGGCAGTGGGCAGGGGCAGCAGTGAGGGATGTCCTGGCAGAACTGTGGAGCAAGGAAGGGAGCTGGTGCGACAGTCTGTGTGACACGTCCAGCCTCGACAGGGTCCTGACACCACCACAGGTCAAGGAAGGCCCCTGGTCCAAGGATCACCAAAATGTGAGCAGTGGGGAAGAGAGCATCTCAGCATCCTCTTCTTATGACCTGAACCCTCTTCACTCTTATGATGGCACAGGACAACTGCTAGCACTTTCTTCCCAAGTGGAAGAAAACACAGACCAATCACTGTCCCATGGGGAAGACAGCAAGGACACAGAATCGTCACAGGAGGACTGGAACACCGGCGCTATCCACACTATCTGGGTCAAGCCCTTCTTCCCGTCAGTCATGCTGGACCTCTGGTCACTGCTGGCAGAAGAGGCAGATGCTGATCTGCCCAGCACATCTCCTGCCCTGGTAGGTCCCAAGGCCACCCCACCAGCAGCTGCTGCCCTGGACAGAGCTCCTGAGGAGAAGGAAGAGGACCTTGTGCCTCCCATTGCCAAGGCACAAGAGAAGGCAGAGACAGCAGCTTCTGCTACCTTTGGTGTGCAGGTGGCAGCAGCAGGGCCAGAGAGCCGGGCAGCTGCCCCACACAGCCCCTGCTGCCCCCTGCTACCCCTTGCCCAGCCACCTGGAAGCTCACAGTGAGCAGTGGGCAGAGGCAGAAGTAGGATGGGGTCCTGCTTTTGTTTGGTGCACCCCACTAAGTGAGGAGGGGTCCTGCTCCCAGGAACTCAGGTCAGTCTGCAGCATGGCAGTGCTGTCCACAGAGTGGGCAGAAATCTTGCCCACTGCAGGACACTGAAGCTGCAGCGCTGACAAAGACGGTGCCTCAGTGTCCCTCCCATACGAGTCACAGGCAGAGAGCTGGGACTCTGGAGCGTGCACACCTACAGACGATGGTCTGGATCGGCTGGTGGCAGCCAGATGTGTCCCTACCACATGAAGCCACTGCTCTTTCACAGGGGTACAGGCATGGAGTCAGAGGCAGGAAGTCTACCAAATGGAAGGTGCAGGGAGGGATTGCAGGGAAATGCGGGCTGACATGGAGGACACTTGGTGGGAGCAAGACTTGCTGGAGTGGGACAGGTGGTCATTTGAGCGCCTGCGAGGCAAGCGCTCGGCTATAGCTGTCCCCATGCAGCGGCCTTCCCCCTCCAGGAGGGTGCTCAGGGCACTGCGCAGGGCATTTGGGAGACAAAAACCCTCCCTCCACTGTTCTAGTTGTAGGAGCCTTCCCACCATGTCTCTGTGACACCCACAGAGGAATGTGCACGTTTGTACTTCCTCTTGTTTGCTCCCCATGCCACATGTGTTTGTGTAGAGTCATCTGAGGCAGGCCCTGGAGAAAGTGGATGCCTTGGCTGCAGTACCTGGAATGCCTTTGCATTATTGCAGGCATCCATTACAGGTGTTGGCATCCGACTGGCAGCCTTGGGGTGGTGTTGGACACTGAAATACTATAGTTTATGACTTAAACATTTTTGTGCAGGACCTTGTGCCTGTTATAGCAAAACTGTATTACAAAAGCTGCAGAGAAAACCACCACACCCTCGATGGGACCCTGGCTGAGCCCCTACACTGCTCACTGATGAAGACAAAATAAAGTAACAACTCAGGGCTGGGGAAAAAGGATCCATTCACAGAGCACAAGCCTAACACCTTCAGAGTGGAGACCACAGCCCCAGGGCTATCAGCTGCTAGGCTCACACAGACCCTCGCACCAAAGGGTGGAGGGAGAGGGGCTTTGGGTGTGTGTTGGAAAAGCCTCTGGTCAGAGGTGCAGTGACTGCCCATCCTCCACTGTGCAGAGGAGCCCAAGCTGCAGGGGCCCTTCACCCCAGGGAAAAAGCTTATCCACAGCAGAGGGGGGTTCCATGGCCCATCAAAGGGCCCCCCCAAAGGGGTCCCCAGACCCTGCACCAGAGCAATGCAGCATGGTGCAACAGATCCATAGTATTGCAAGGGACGTCAAACCGGCCCCCTGCAAGGGAGGCACCTGGGCGTTCCCACCTGGCCCAAACTTATATTAATCCACTGGATTCTGTACTCTTTGATGTGGCAGTGGGGGACCCTCACCACCAGAAGACCAGATGGAGAGGAGCAACAAGATGTCATTGGAAGCCTCAGAAGGGTGATGTGTTTCTACCTAACCCCCGTCACTCTCTCCCTGTCCCCCCACCCCCCCCACACACACTTCTTTCTCTATTTCTTTCTTTCTTTTATCTTTCTTTCTCTTTGCCTCTTGTACTATTAACTAAAATATATCAATTTTTTGGCACCAACATATAACCTTGTTTGGTTTTAATCACGTTTTTTGGGCATATTTTGAACCTTCAAAGTTCTTTCTGTTTTATACACAGAGACTTGATTTTCTTTGCTATTCTGGATTTAAACCAGGTCATAACAGATGGATAGGATTTCCCCAACAAATCTAGTTTAAAGCCCCCTTCAGCAGTCTGGCAAGTCCCCAACCAAAGACTCTGTTTCCCGTCTTGTTCACATGGACCCTGATCACATGGATCAGTAAACCAGGCCTGGCAAAGCAAGACCCACAGTCTGAGAAACTGAAAGCCTTAGTATGGCATTGATAACTTCAGCAGTGAGCTGGATGAGGTGATTGAGAGCACCCTCAGACATTTTGCAGACAACACCAAGTTGGATGGGAGTGTCATTCTGCTGGAGGGCTCATTACTGAGATTTTATTGTACCTGCTGCCTCAAGAATTTGAGGCATAAAAACGGGAGAATTAGTGGAGGAGTTGTGTAGGGAAATTCTGAAGGTAAAACTAGGGGTAGATGTTAGTAGTCCTCTTTGCTTGAATTTAAGATAAAGACCATCTCAAGCTTTCTACTCCTGTTTGATTAATAAATTACCAAGTGAGGTTTAGTATGGGTGATGACATAAGAAAGTCAAGTGTTTAAGGTAGAGAGTTTTGTAGGTTTAAACTAGAAAAGGTCTTGGCTTATCCCTCTTAGTTGCTTTTCTAATATTTTGTTCTTTTTACTCTTTATATTGTATACATATGGAGTAGCTGCCTTTCCAAATGCTGATGAGCAATTTGCTGTTTCATTATACTTTTGTTTGTATCCTAAAATAAGCTTATTACTTTTTTGCTCTCTTTTGTACTATGTTTGCCTTATTAGAGTACATTCTGTAATAATGGGTCTTTTTTTACAAGTCAGGATTAAAGTGACAACCTCCATCATCCAATAAAATAACCTGCTGTTCAAAAGCTGTCAGGTGTTTTAAACAGAGGGCTGTGTGGACAGGAAGGCTGTTGTTACGGGGGAGTCCTTGCTGCTTCAGTTAAGTCCTTGATATGCTTCTGCTGGAATATTGGATCCATCAGATCTGCTCTCTGATTTGCAGTCAAATTTGGCACTTTGGTTGGATGAACCATGCAGCAATTGAAAAAGGCTATTCTCACTTGGGTTTGATTCTGCATCAGATTTTTGGAAAGCAGAAGGGGTAAATATGAAACATGAGCCAGATAGAGGACCAGGTCCGGGGCAGACCAGCCCTGTCTAGGGCTGTCTAGACATGGCCCAGTGGCTGGGCTGAACATGTAATCTGGGCAGTGTTTGCAGTGCTGCAGTGTCTGAAGTGAAGGCTGAGATTGGGAGGATGGTCCTGGGGGCTGGAGTGGAGACCACGGCTATGGAGTGGGGACCAGTGCAGGAACATCATGAGCTAGAAATTGGAACTACAAAGGAAAGGGTACAGATGTGTTTGCAGCTGATTTGTGTGTGAGCAGACAGTTGGCAAAGGGAATTGCCAAGGGCAATTGTTGGTGTATGGCAGGTGAAACAGATTAGCAGGGCCATAGCTGCATTCTGGTTGCAGAGCTCAGACCTCAGTTTGCCTGGATTAGGATGGTGACACAGGTCTGGGGCAATGCTGACAGGTGACATGATGCCATCTAAAAAGTTTTTGTTAACTGTAGAGACGTGTCCTTGCATTGTGTCTGATCTACACTTGGTGGCAGCGAATGCTAATTTCATATGTTCTGTATCTATTGCATATGTTCTGTAAAAATCTATTTTATTCTCTTGGTCAAGAGTATGCAGTTGAGCCCTTGGGCTTGTGAGGATGGTTTAACCTCCAAATATTTTAGGTCTTTTCTATGTCCATGTAGCCTGATGATGTAAAACGCAGCTTGGTTGTTTGTGTTTCATCTAAAGACCAAATTCATTCTGGTTTCTACAGTTGACTTAGGGTCTGTGAACAGTGAGATGCGTTAGAGCTGCTTCATATTCTTTCTGAAATCCTAAGTCCTCCTACAATTTCTCTTTGAGGGTGCTGAAAAGGTAAAAGGAACAGCAGTATCTGGTCTGGGGCTTTACAGAGGAGAGGATTGCCATCTCTGTCAAGGAGGGTTGTTGGTGCTGTGTCCAAATGCAGTCCAAGAGTCTGACATGTCCCTTCAGAGAGGAGTCCCACCCATGTCAGTGGTGCACGATGAATGCAGAGGTGATGTGATATATCCTGGTTTTGTTAGTAATGAGATGGAAGTCTCAAAGACCATTTAAAAAATATTTTGAATAGTTGCCACATCTTTCATTCAGTAAAGCTCTTGATTACACCAGCAATGTAAACCTGAAGGTCTTACTCCCCCCAGTAACTCTGCTACCCACAGATTGTAGATTCAGACTTTGTGTATTTTTGTTTTCCATCGTAGATGTTACCTTAAGGTTTTGGATAAGCAGTTAAAAGCAGATACATTAGGAATGAAAATGGGAATGGAGAACTGCTTATTTCTAATCCTGTTTCCTCTCATATTTCATGAAGAAGATATTAGCATTAAAAGTTGTACACAGAAAAATAACAGGTTATGATATTGATTTAATACAGAGGTTGCAGAGGTCAAGGGATTAATGGTCTTAGAGCTGTGCCTATATGAGCACTTGCAGATGCCCATTTTAAACACATTCTAGTTCATGTGGGAACTTTTTTCAGAAGGAATACACCAAATATATTCATACTGAGTGAGAGATTTTCCTTGCTTCTTGGGGAAGGAGAAGCGCTTCTGCTTTCTGTAGTAGTAGTTTATCTCACATGGTGCCTTATGGCTCTGTGGGATGGGATAGATAGAGCAGCATTATTTTTTGGTGTAAAATTCTGTGTAGCTCTTTTTGCACATCTTGATTTGCAGCATCATCACAAGTGGGCATTTCATAATTAGAGTGATTAAAAGCACACATATTGCAGTGGAAGAGAGCATGAAAATTAATCCTTAAAACTCTGCTGCAAGGAGGTGGTGTGTTGTGGCTTCTTTCCTTTGCCATAAATTCCTCCATAAATCTCATTTCAAGCCTTGCTCAGTAGAGAAAGGGTATGAAACTGTGGCTATCTCCGTGACCAGTGTTACATCACCATTTCCCCCAATCATTTATTAGTTGCCACAAAGATTGAACTAATTCAGAAATCAAAATTTTAGACGTGTATCGTACATACATTTGTGCCTTCCTTCTTGCTGGAGTGCAAATGAATTTTAAAAATAGCCTGGGGTGAAGGTTTAAGTTTTTCGTTTTACAAGGCTCTTTAAAAGCTTCTTTTCTAACCTGCCAAATTATAGGATGGCTATAATTTGTTTTAGTCTTTCAGCATTTAAGAAAACGTCTGCTGCATATTGAAGCATTAACACCCCTTAGCTGAGCAAATGGAGCGCAGGGCTGCAGGAGCAGCCAGGACTCCGCTGGGAAGGGAGCTGTCTGCCCAACTCGAGGCCTCATGAATTGCAAAGAGCTAATTAGAAGAAATGCTCACAAAAGACTGATTTTCTGACACTTCTGCCTAAAAAATATTTGAAGTGCTTTGGGCATTCTGAGGGTTCTCTGTCTGTAGAGACAGTTTATTAGATTTACCATCAGTGTTCTTTTTATTTTTGCCTTCTCCCACCTCTCATATCTGAAGGCAGAGAACATTGCATGGAACAAAGTGCTGCTCAGCCACTGTCACCAGCACTCAGAAAGAAAGGGGACTTCGAGATCTAGGTGCTTTGACACTAAAATCAATTTTTATTATTAATTTTATTTGATCAGCAAAAATCAGCCAGTTCCATAAACTTCTACAGGCCATCTGCAGGAGCTGCAAATTGTCCCCCAAAGTTGTTTTCGGAGGGGAGTAAATAGGAGCAATTCAAGTGGTACTAGAGGCTGGCAATTTAATTAATGCCACCAGCTTCCCAGTCATGAAGTCAGGCAGAGCCTTCATTTTGGAGCCTCCTTCCCTGAGAAAGCAGGGCTGTTGTTTGCCATGTGTTCAGGGATGCCAAGGGAAAAGGCTGACACCCAGTTTGCTGTATCTGCTGTGAACCTACCACTCCTGGCAGCAATGGGGTTTCACAGAGCCAGAGCATGGCAGTACCTATTCATCTGAAGAGATGAATGAAATAATTGTGTCATGTGCACAGCAGCTCCTTAGAAATGCAAGGGAAGTAGAGAGGGTTTGCTATTAAAGAAATTGAAAGGAAAGCTGTGTATACTTTTGTTATGCCTCAACATTGCTACCTAGGTATTTTGTAGGATTTTATCGGTTTTAGTATTGTTTTGTATCTGTTAGGATGCCTAGAAAAAGCTTTTTTGACATTATTTTGAAAACAAATGTTTATGTATTTATCTATCCTACACACTGATTTTACAGCTGAACTTGCAATACTTGAATATTCTGGACAAGAGTGAGACTATCAACTCTAACCTCCTCAGTCATCTCCCTGAGCTTCCACATCTGAATTTGCAAATATCTACAGGCCTGCGCCCTTAATATCTGAGACATCCCTTGGGTAAGGTGTTGTGTTTATAGGCTGGGAAATACCTTGTGGTCCTGGGCTTGTGCCCTGCATCCCCCTTTCCATTCCGCAGTGATGCGCAGTCAGAGCCATGGTAAGCCAGACCAGGACACAAGGCAGTTCACTAGGACAGAAAACTCTGTGTGTCTGATTTAGGTTAGGTCCAACACATAGGAAGAGTTTGGGGCTGTTGCTAGGACATGCCTGCTGTTTGACAGCACAGCTTTGGCTAGTTCCTGGACAGGCAGGAGCTCACCTCCCCAAACTGAGTTATGTTGCTCCTACCTCGTGCTGCAGCCAAGAGGCCCTGGGAGAGACCATCCAGCACTGACAAGCCTGGAGTGACCTGCGAAGCTGCCCCCTGCTGCCAGATTTCTTCAGGAAAAGGGTTTTGTACCAGGTAGGAGCATGTGGGAAACATCCTCTTGGATGCACTGACCTCAAAGACAGGAGGAAGTGACAGTGCAAGGGAGACTTGGGGTTAGGCCAATCCTTTGTGCAGGGGTTTGTGCCATGTCTTCGTGATTTCTGGTTATGGGATTAATCAAAACATACAAATAGGATAAAACCAAGGTGAGGAAACACAATGTTGGCTGGTACTGCACCATCTTGGTCTGGGCACACACCATGACAGGGGTCTGGAATAAGTGTTTCTAGCCAAAGTCCAAAGCACATGTGCATGTAGGCCACCATTAGCTTTATTCTTCTTATGCTGCAGTGCCAGCTTGGAAGGAACCCTGATCCAACCATTCTTAGCAAAAGCATGGTCTAGAGAAGATGGCCTAGCACCCAGTGCAGCTGAATCTTAAAAATGTCCAATACTGGCGAGTCCTGCAACTCCCTGGGGAGTTTATCCCAATGACTGACTGTTCTCTCTGTGAAAAATTTTCTTCTTTTGTCCAATCTCACTGGGAGGAACTTGTACCTCTTACCTCTCCTCTTTTCCTGTGATTCTTTGTAAAAAGGGAGTCTCCACCTTCTTTGTAGCCATCCTTTAAATACTGAGACATGGCAACAAAGTCTCTCCCCTAAGCCTTCTTTTCCCAAGGCCGTACAAACCCAGTTCTCCCAGCCTTTTCTGTTATGGCTGGCTTCCCAATCCTCTAGTCACCTTTCTGACCCTTCTCTGGACCCTCTCCAGCCTGTCCACATCTTTGTTGCATAGTGGGGACCAAAACAGAACATTGTATTCCAGGTGTGGCCTGACAAGTGGGATAATGACATCTTTATCCCTGCTGGTGATGCCCTTGTTGATGCAACCCAGAATGTTGTTGGCTTTCTTTTTGTATTGTGTTGAAATATTGTTGGAACACTGAGTTGCAGATTTTGTTCATTAAACAACAGTAATGAAAATGATTAAAAATGAATGTCTTTCTAACTAGTCTATTTGTGCTTTATGCTTTCAGCAATTTGAAGAAATTAGTGGTGAATAGCAAATTTTGTCAGTGCTGTGAATAATTATACCTGCAATTATTAAGCACTTGTTATTAAACTTGATGAGGAAGCTGGCAGTTACTGTTTAAACTGCATACTGTTAATATTAAGGAAGCCAAGAAAAAAACAATGGAGATGATTAGGGATCTTGGTGGGACATATTGAAGAAATCTGACTTTTATTCAGCCTAACAAGGGAACTGTTAGAGAGGATTTAACACAACTATTTAGTATATTGAAATTTACTGCAGCAACAGGCCCAGTAAGAGGGCAGCAATTATTCAAGGTTAATGGCAAACACTAAAATGTGTAGTTGTGGTTCTTCCCTTCAGCACTAAGGAGTGAGCCAGGCATGTCACCAATATCTTACCTTAGGTTTTACACGTGAGACAAGAGAAGAAACCTCTGACCAACACACAGGTGGATGGATGAATAGAGAAAGGATAAAACTCACAGAAGGGCAGTTTGAATTTAGCAACAGAGTCTGCTGGGACCCTGTCAGGAGCTTCCCAGCTCTTGGAAGTATCTGATGCCGGAAAGGGAGAAGTGCTGTAGTGAAGGAGCAAAAAGTAAGCAATGTTTCTCCATTGCTTCTTTGAAGATTGAGGTTTGAAAGTTAAAGCTTTGAACGGCTTCATTTTAGAAAATGAAGCATGCTATGTGAAGGCCATTAAAAGGCCTTGTAGTTGATAGTTCAGGCAAACAAGCAATGAACTCTTCAATACATCAGGTGAACTTAGCTCTGACACCAACGAGCAGTCAATGAACTCTGAGGGAGCAAAGAAGTTCTCCACTGACATTCTGTTGCTATGAGGGAGACGGGAGGTTGCCACTCTCAAAGCCCTCCATAAGCAAGTGCCCAACCTGCTACAGGGGCTACTGCAAAACGTACAAAGTGTCCGAGTCTTTTCTGTCTGTGCTGCTCATACCAGGCTGCCGTGCCCCACCCTGCTGGTCTGGCTGCCTGGGATCACACCCGACACAGATCTCCCCCATCGCGCTCTGTGACCTGGTGCTGCACTCACAGTGGTGGTAACCCCTTTCCTGTGCTTCTTGTAATTACCCTTGGCATTTCCCCACCTTACCATTTTTTCTCTTTCCTTCCTCTTTTATGAAAAAACAAAGTTGACTTTTCACTTAGAATACCAACATTTAACCTTGTTTGTGTTTTAATCTTGCTTTTGGGTATGTTTAGAACCTGATTCCTTTCTGCAACTGTGGATCAAGGCAAAACTCACATCTCCTCATCTTAAGCAGATTTGAACAAGTGCAAGCCCTGAAGGGACATTCAGGGTTGGCAGCCTCATGGCATAATGGTGGTCACTCCACTCTTAATTCTGCCCCTCTTAGTTGGAAACCCTGCTCACCAAAGAGGAAAAGAACTTCCTGCTTCTTGTTGAAGAAAAAATTGTAACAAAATTTCTGTGGAAAGTAAATAAAGCCCCTCTCAGAGTTTTCTGGGCAGGCTAGAAATTAAGAATGACACAAAATCATCAGAAAACAGAAAATATTTTTCTTCAAGAAAGAAGCATTTTCTTGAAAAACACTTGTACTTATGATTGCGAGCATAAATCAGTGTAGGACACTGATACACAACATGCAGCTCTTGCTGACTTCCCCACACTAAAGTACATGGGGCTTTGTGAGCTCCTGTGCTAAGAGAGGAATCCCTCCCTTC
Organism: Aphelocoma coerulescens; assembly: GCF_041296385.1. Taxonomy (NCBI): domain Eukaryota; kingdom Metazoa; phylum Chordata; class Aves; order Passeriformes; family Corvidae; genus Aphelocoma; species Aphelocoma coerulescens. The sequence goes on along the minus strand of NC_091017.1, from coordinate 70,550,626 downwards.
CTAGCTCAAATTTGTTTCAATTCATGCTGATTTTAATTCATATTAATTTTGTTGGCATAGTAATTTCTCTGTCAAGCAGCTGAGCACCCTTCAAGGTGCTGACTGGTGAGAAGCAGTGTCTCCCACTGGGGCTGCTCCCTTGCCATGGTGTGCCGGCAGCTTGGCTACTCATGAGATAATTGTGACTTTGCCAGGTGCACTTCAGTGTGGACCAGTCCAGGAGCAAAGGCCAGACAAGCCATTTTTCTCTTTTTCTGGTTGGAGAAAGGACAAGGGTCTGCCAACAGCATAAAATATTGGCACTGCTTCTTGGAGAGGCAAAGACCAGACTCTATTCTGAACAGCAGACCACCTCAAAAGCTATTTTTTCCAGAAACCCTGACAACTGCTAGCACATTTGGTTGGTACAAGGCCAACTGGTGTTGTAAAAGGGTCAAAAGGGAGGAAGGTATTGATTTTCCTGACACAGAGGGTGGTCACTGGTGCTGTGGTGCATGCCACCACATCGGTCACCTGTGGGCCAGCGGGGCATTGAGGATCCCTGAATTATGAATTCGCATCATATTTTTTCCCTGGAGGAAAGGTGCCAGATGTGCTTAAACAATGATCATCTCTGTGTCTGTGAGGGTCTGTGAGGAAAAAGAAATTATGCCTCAGATTAGAGAGGTGAACAAAGTAAACAGTATTTTTCAAATGACCTCAGCTCCAGAGGAGAGATTAACAGGCAGATTGGGATGCCTCCATTACACAGATCTCCACCTAATGGTTCCAGCTAGACAGAAATATTTTTTTCTACTGCTGTAGAGCAGATGAAACTACTAGAGGAAAATAATGGATATTAACTTTCAAAAGCATGGTGATTTGGACTGAAATAAAATTCCTGTGGTTGACACTATGTGCTTGAGTTATAAGATCAAGTAGTGATTTACTTGCTACAAGGTAGCAAGTAGAAATTGCTACGGGGAGGTCTTTGAAGTGATGAATTGGGGTAAAGCATGCCATAATATATTTAGCAACTGATAATGCAAATTGCAGAAGAAGAGAAGAGGAGAGGAAAATAAATTAACTCTTTAAAATGTTGTTGAGTATTTATGGGGAGGTAATAGGTTTCATGTGAACCTGATCATTAATCCTGGGGTCCTGGAGAAATGCCAGTTCCAGTAATTGCATTTTGTCAGCCCAAGTCACGTCCACAGCAAGGTGCTGCTGGCTTGCACCTACTCCAAGCCCCTCCACCACACAGGGAAATAATTCCACCCCTCTTATGCCCTCCTCAGGGTTCCCAAGCCCCCTCTGAGGTTATCCCGATGTTTCAAGACCCTTGAAGATGAAGAGTAAAGTGTTTGTACTCTCACAGGAAATGTGTCAGTGTTTCTACCCCGGCTCCCTGCCAGCAGTGACAGTCTGCCCCTGTGCACAGCTGGAACCTGGTGATGGCCACAGAGGAGGCATCAGGTTCTTTCACTGGCCTGACTTGGGCAATCATGTGATAGGCTGAACAGCCCCAGTTCCAACAGTCGCTCCTTACAGGACTTGTGCTCCAGACTGTTCTCCAGCTTCCTTGCCCTTCTCTGGACACGCTTCAGCATCGCAGCGTCTTTCTCGTAGTGATGGGCCCAAAACTGAACACAGGATTTGAGGTCTCATGCTTCCCAGGGATACAGGTACACCCCACTCCTGAGTTGGCAGACAGGTGCCCAAGGGAGACTGGCAACAGCCCCCCAGGAAAAGGGCAGGGCATCATCTCATCCCCATAGCTGCTGCATGAGCACAGCCCACAGCATTATGTGATGTACCCCAAGCTGGAGACAGTGGCTACTTCCAGGCAAGGGACTGCAGCCCTTGCTTGCAGCAGCCTCTTTCCCTTCACCCTTGTCTGCCTTGTTGGACATTTTTGTGGGCCCTGAATGCACTTCAAAGGACTGTAAATCAGTAACAATGAGCACGTTGCAGAAGTTCAGTACGTCAGAGACAGGTTAAAAGACCATAACTTTCATGAGCAGACATAAGCGTTAAGAGAGATTTATTTTGAAACTGCTTTTGAGCTCTTTGGTGCTCCCTGTGCCAGTAAGAAGAAATGTCTAGTAAGTCTATAATCTGCCAGTGACTATATACACAAAATGTGCTGAACTGATGCTTGTATCCTAATTGAGATGCCTATTGTGCCCTCTGGATGTACCACGGTGCTGTCTGGAACTCAGCACAGTAAATAGATACACATATTCTTACACAGATAGAAAGCAGAACTGCTGTATGCCAAGGATTTGCACAGCATAGGTGTCAGTGTGCTTTTGATTTTCCATGTGGCTTTCATAATTTTCCATGTAAAATAAACTTTCACTATTTCCCTACCACACCCTAGCCCAATTCCTCTGGGTACAAAAAACAAATACATGACCTAATGCAGTGCTCTTCTGCTGATGTGGAGGCAGAGGATTTGCAGCATCCCATGCCCGTGCTCAGGCACCATTCCGCAGCTGCCAGCAGCTCTTGCATGGTTGCCATCCTGCTGTTGGGACAGCCAGGGTGGGGACAGCCCTGAGCTTGAGAGGGGCAGTCAAGCCCTGCCACACTGTCTCTGCTCTGTGCCAGGCTCAGCAGGCTAACAGAGTTAATCCTGAACTGCTAAATTGGCCCAGGGCTGTCTCTCTTGCAATACAGGTCATGCCCTGCATCTTGCCTACAAAGCAGAAGAGTACCCCTGGTCTTCTCTCTGCAAAGCAAATCCTGCTGTGGGAATGGTGGTGCTCCCATGGGATTGTGCCTGAGAAGGAGGGGAATAAACCACCCATCTCACACAGACACCAATATATTTGTAGTCTATCATATTTTAACATCCAAAGAAAGTGCTTCCGTGGTGGGTGATTTACTCATTCCTTTTGCTTCCTGAGCAACCACAGACACCAGTCCAGCCTCTACAGGTCTTCATTGCATCAGAGGCCATGGTTGAAAAGATTTCCAGCTCAGTGGGTGCTGGTTTGCATGACCATAACTGTATTACAGTCCTGGTGTGGACTGGAGGGAGGAGGGGAGATGATGAGGCTCTCTTCATCTCCATCCATCCTCATCTTCCCCAGTTTTCTGGACTTGGGGAGTTTCTTGGTGAGGCTGGGGCAGACCTTGCTTTGTTCCGACCACCAGCGCATTTCAATGTGCTGACAAGAGTGATTCAAGTGTCCATGATGTATTTACTGCTCACCATCTCCCTGCCTTCATTTTGTAGAATTACAAAATATGCTGAATTGTAAGGGACACACAAGGATCACCAAGTCCAACTCCTGGCCCTGCACAGGACAGCCCCAAGAATCACACCATGGGCCTGAGAACGTTACCCATGTTCCAGGCCCGGGACTGGCTTTATCAATTATACTTTAAAATGTCTGGCATTGATTTCTCAGTGGCAGACAGCAGCCTGGATGAGGTATTGGTCTGGCCTTGCTGGACATCAACAGTATCCTGCAAGAATAGACTATAATGTTTTGAAGAAATGCCCATTATATCCAAGTGTGTATGGTATATGCTTATGGTTTCCACATGGAGCTATTAGAAGGAAAACCAGAAAGAAAACAAGCATCTTCTGGAGTCACCTTTTTGTTTTCTTAGCACATGGACTGAAATGCATCTATTAAACTACTGCTTGCAAAACCACAGGGTATTGTGAAATTTTGAGCTGAAGGGGATCAGTAGAGTGACTCCAGGGAATGTAAATCAGGCTTAAAATAATGTAATTTTTGGATTGTGGCAAAACTCTGAGAAGAAATTCCAGAAAGCTATTTTAAAGTTTAGAAAGTGTTCCCCAAGATTTCAGGAGGTCCCAGAGGCTGTGAGGAATGAAGTGCTGCACCCACAGCCAAACCTCCCCCTAAACAGACCTCTGGAAGGAAGATAGACCTTTCGATTTATAAAGTCAGTCTTCCTCAGGCAACTCAAGACTTAATATTAGGCATAAACAACATTTGTAACCATTATCTTACAGGCCAAAGCTAAACCAGGATCAAATGATTGATTTTGTTGTTTACAACGTAGATACAATGTTCATTCCTAGGCGCAAGAACTTGAACTGCATTAGGAAACATTTACACATCTCATAAAATAAATGCCCTTCTTTTTCTTTTTTTTTTTCTTACCAGTCTTTAAAAATTGGTTACAAATAGATATCTACAAATAGATTTCTTTCTGTCTTTTTCCTACCTTCTTTCAAACAATGGCCCATCCAAAGGCATCTCTCAGCTACAGCTGCTGTTACCTGCAAGAGAATACATAACAGGCTTCACCTCCAGGCATCACCTTGGAAACGGCAGAGCGGCTTTGTGCAGTGTCCAGAGGAGAGTGGGATGCTTTGCAGAGAAATGAAAAAGGCATTGCCCTTCTCCAAAGAGCTCTCAATCTGTTGTTTATGGTAGGAACAGTACCCAGGTGGAGGCAGATTAACGTGGGCTGATGCTGGCAGTTGTCAGCCTTGACTCCACAGCCCTGGGCACGGTGGGGCAGCAGGGTCAGTACAGTTTGGTGCACACTCGTGGGACCCAGGCCTGGGACGCTCTTTCCAGGACTTGTGTTAATATCAGTGGTGGAGGTCTGGCGAGCACATCTCTCAATGTCTCTTTTGTTATCGCAAGGAGGAGTCTTTGCACTGCGTCAAAATGTTCTGCATTGTGGAGGGAGCCTCTGGCCACTGCAGCAACATTACTCTCATTACAAGGAGTTGCATCGTGCTAAAATAAATCACATCCTCCTCTGGCTGATGTCACTGTGGAAAGGAATGGCCTCACTGCCTGCAATTCTAAGGTTGTTCATAGACAAAATGCATGGTGTATTCATAAAAGACAAAGCAGAAAACCAATAGCATTCCATGTAGAAAGAAAATAGGTGAGTGACACAGACACAGAGCTGTAGAATTAAGTCAAGCTGTTGTTTCTGTCTTCTTTTAATCACATTTTATCCTAACAGCCCAGTATTGTCACACACCCTCACCCTGTGCACATGGAATAGCTCTGCTGGCTGCTACAGAGTCAGCTGCAAAGTCTCTTGTGGTGTTTGGCCATCCCAGAGATCCCTTCCAACACACTGCCATAAATAAAAGAAAGACCTGGGAAGAAAGGCCTGGGAAGGCACCTGTGGCATAGGTCAGCATTTGTCCCGCTGCAAACCAAGGGGATCCTGCTTCTATCTAATTACTACGTAATTTGGCAAGAGCTATCCTGTGCAAAAGCATGGAGTGCTGGGAGAGATGCCCTGTGCTGAGGGAGGGTTGCAGCCTGCAGTGACATGAAAGCTACATATGCTCCCGACTGCACTGTGTTTATCATGAACTGAGCTGCTTTTTGTAATATTTACACTGCAAAACACAGTATTGGGGATTCTGGTGAGACTGAAGCTGGAAAAAAGGCAGAAGGTCAGCAGAGAGTGTGTGACTGAGGGTCAGAACGAGTAAGCACTAATTGTCTTCAGCTTGTCAGCTACCTGTGATATTTGTACGCACCTTTATTTCTGGAGGTGATACAGGGATGCTGTAAGAATAATGATCTCTTCAGCTTGCAGGCAGAAGGATGCTTTTACTAAAGGTGAGACATACTGAAAACACTCCTGACACTGAAAAGACATTTACCTTCCTGCTTGGTCTTGATGAGACAGAGAAGTCACCTGGGTCAAAGGTGGAGAGGCTGGAGTGGAAATCAAGCTTTTCCCTGCTGACTGCCTTTACTGTCCTCCTTGGGAGCTCACATCATGCAGCCTTCAATGCTCAGCACTGCCAGCTGCCCAAAGAGAGAGGCAATGCCTCCTGGTGCCAGTGGCCACACAAAACCCAATGCACAATTTTTAAGCATGGATGGAGGCAAACAGGATTCAGGACTCTGGGCACAATTTTGTGGTGATGAAACCAGGGGAATCTGCCACCAGCTGATTTACCAGGGCTGTGTGTGTGTGGGTGGTCCCTCTGGATCTCTATCAGCCTCCAAGGAAAGATGTGGCCATGCAGAGCAATGTGGCAGCCAGGTGGGATGGCTACAGACCATGAAGCAGACAGGTTCATTCACAACCTTAACTCTTGAAGGCTGCCTCGGGCTGAGAAAATCAAATGATCCACAGAGAGTGAAGAAAATGACAAAAACACAAACATCTGTCTTTGGTACTGGTTGAGAGTCTGGGAAAAGAAGCTCACCTGCATCTCAAGATGATGAAGGCACCAACAGGGCCTCAGGCTTTGGGAAGTGATTGCCTGTCACAGCAGGAATGAAGTGAAAACCATTAATTAGCTTTGTAATTGGGGAAAACAGAACTCTATTCTATGAACAAGGAGGAAACAACCTTTTTATTTACAAATGTTTCGCTTTTTCAGCTGAAGGCCTAAGCTTGAAGACATGTGCAGTCATGCAAAGCCTCCCCAGTGCTGTGGCAAAGCCAGGACTTCCTTCCCTTACAGTGATCATAACTGGGGGGGAAGAAGAAAATGGGTGCTTAGAATTGCCTGGACTTGCTGAGGAAGAGCAGGAGGTTACAGTAATTGGTATGCATCCTAAGCATTAATTTTTAAGAACATAGTTGGGTTTTTTTCAAGAAAGAGGTTTCATCCTTTGTGCAGTGGGAACATGGATGAGCTCACACGTCTTGCAGTGTGGTGTTTTCAGATTGCCACTACACTTAACTATAATGCACAGACCTGCAAAGGTGCTTTGCTCATGGGCTGATTTTGCACATGGGCCTGATACAGTGAAAGAAAGGGTGACTCAAAACCTCAATATTTTTCCTAGTCCTGTTTGCCTTTTGTTTTCTGTTTGAACTGCATTTTCTGTGCCATCTCTTCCTGGTTTCTGCTAGCACACCCTCACCCCTTCCCTTCTTGGCTGCTGAAGAAGCTTACCAGAGGCTTTTCAGGAGACCCTCACCACAGCTGAAGTCCCAGAAACATCTCCAAAAATCCACGTCTTCCTTTCTTGCCGCCAGTTACTACCTCTCTTCCTGTGACACTCATGGGACACTCACTTGCTCTCCCTGCCCATGTCCTAGCTGTTCTTGACTTGTAGCTCTGTGAGGTCAAGTTTCTTGGCCTTTTTTTGGGATATGTCTCCCACAGGTGCTGTGTTTCTTTCATTTATTCCTCACCACCTCCAAGCCCACTTTGCACTCCTGGCCCTGTGACAGCTGGGGACCCGGCAGCTGTTTGCTCCCACTGCTGCCAGGTAGAAACAGCATCTTTCCTTATTTCTTCTGACATGGGACAGCTTTGATCTCACCACTTTTTCCCTCTCCTTCTTCTCTCATATCTCTGATATTAGACAGAAAGCAAATCCACACCTGATTCACAACCAGCAGCTATTTGACACCACATCCTACACGTCACAGTGGGACTCTGCCCGAAGGGATGCCCTTCTCTTTTCTCTTCCACTTTCCCTCTTATTTCTGTTCTTGCCAATAATTACAGCTGGGGTTAGACAAAGTCTTCATTGCATCAGACCTCCAAGGATAACAGGAGGAAAACACTGTGAAAACTCACCCACGTTAACTAGGCCAAGCAGATGAGACTTCTTGCAGTTTAACAGTACCAGGAGAAGCATTTTCCAATTTTAGGCAGAGCTCAAAAATGGTCAGTGATTTGTTCTATGCCATTGTAATTTCACTGATTTTTTATATGATGTTACTGATGTGTTTTTTAAGAGAAAATGAGGGTTTAGTCCAACCATGGCAGATTTTTTTGTAGATCAATCTCCTTTATAGATCAGGGCATTGGGCAGAAAGGAAACTCCACCCAGACCCTGTACTTCCTAAACCAGAGCACGAGCAGCATCCATGGGTAACCTGGGTTTGATCGATGTCTAAAGGGTATCCTCAGTAGAAAGTCTCCTTCCAAGAAAGACATTTCTGGCAGCCCTTCCCCTACCAGCTTTCTAAGCTTTCAAGCTGCCAAAAATGAATTGCTCTCTTTGACAAAGCTTTAGAATTAATTCAGGCTGAATCTGCTGCCCCTTCTGGATTTGAGTTATTATCCATTATTTTAATCTACAATGCATTTGGCTACCACATACTCTTAAATAAAAAACATTTTTCCACTTTTTTTTTCTTTTGCACTTTGAAGTAAATATAACTGCTTGGAATGTAGAGAGGTAACCCTTCTTTGAGAAGTGCAGGATCTTCAAGTAAATCTTTAGCAGAGAGTATTTCTCACAGCAGCAAGTTATTTTACTGAAGCATATGATGTAGTGGTTTTATATATCATTTATTTGCAGTCATGTAATGAAAAATCTCTTCTTTGTTCAGTCTGTTTCCAATTTAGTTACCAAGAAATAAAAGAATTAGGAAAATACACCCATGTCTTATCTGGCACAACAGCAATGTCATATTTTTAATTTTGAATGAGATGACTAGAAGTGCTTCATTAGCCAAAGACAGGGAGCTGTTAGATGGCCTGTGGAAGCTGAAATGTGATAGAAATAGGTATAAATAAAGTTATCATAACCAAACCCAACTATAGCCTGTATCTCTTGACTTCAGTTGGCATGAATTATCTACAATAATGTAGACGTTTTAAAAGTGGGAAGAGAAAATTTATAATTTCTCAGTCAGCCTTGACTCAATTAGCCAGGATGGGAAGAATTTATGCTTGAAAAATGATTTCTGACTATTTAAAGTTGCAGGGCTTCTCATTGTTGTTCTAAATCATTTGGGCACCATCCTGGAGGGATTTGGAACAAATGGGAAGGGGACTTGTGCAGAAGAAGGAAGGAAAGGAAGGAAGGAAGGAAAGGAAGGAAAGGAAGGAAAGGAAGGAAAGGAAGGAAAGGAAGGAAAGGAAGGAAAGGAAGGAAGGAAGGAAAGGAAGGAAGGAAGGAAGGAAGGAAGGAAGGAAGGAAGGAAGGAAGGAAGGAAGGAAGGAAGGAAGGAAGGAAGGAAGGAAGGAAGGAAGGAAGGAAGGAAGGAAGGAAGGAAGGAAGGAAGGAAGGAAGGAAGGAAGGAAGGAAGGAAGGAAGGAAGGAAGGAAGGAAGGAAGGAAGGAAGGAAGGAAGGAAGGAAGGAAGGAAGGAAGGAAGCGAGCTGCTTTTGTGCCCCATCTGTGGTTACATGCTGTCTGTTGATGCTCACTGTAACTGGTAGAGCTGTGTGAGGTACAATGTTTGCAATGCCCAGTCTTTCCTTGTTTCACCCTTTTCACAAACAAATGGCACGTGGTTGATGGTATGATGCACTCTCTGAAAGTGGATGCTTTAAAGGTCCTGGTTTTTCTCTGAGATTAAAAATAATGGTATGCTTAAATATGTGTGCTGAATGTTCCTTTTTCTTTCATGTACAACTCAGTTCACATGCAATTTCTACTAGTTCAAAATAAACAAACAAATAAATAAATAGATAGATAAATAGATAGACTAGCAAAGGCCCTGAAACCCAGCAACTGTAGCCTTCTGCTAATGGTTTGTGCCCTGAAACAGTGCACATTAACAAGCCCATTTCTGCTGAAGCTTTTGATAGTGCACTTGACAACTCTGATACTGAAGTGGCACAGAAAATGCCTCTGCCAGCCTTGCTAATGCACAAACTGCTTCCTTGCACTTACACAAATGCCTCATGCAAGCACATACTGTGCAAACATGTCAGTGTTTATTAAAGCTGGGGCTGAGATGTGGAGCGGCCTCAGTCTCCTCTGATACCAAGGCAGATGATGTTCCACTCCCTGCAGGATCAGCTCTTAGCTGGTAAATAATGCTATATTCGCATTCTTCCTCAAGTAAATTCCCTTTCTCTAGCAATCTCACACTCTTGGAGTGATGCCAGCTTTATCTAAATGTGACTTGCCCTTTGGGGAGTTTCCTTGAATAATTTCTCTTGTAGGGATGAGAGAAGCTGAGAATTATGGCACCCTGTATTCATATAAATACCATGAAATGGTTGTTCACAGAGTACTGCTTATCAATCCAGAAAAAAGCCCCGGTGTGCAAATGATGTGAATTGGTTAGAATAACAGGTACCTCCTAATGGACCTGCAGCTGAAACCCAGATGTTTATACTTGCTGCTATGAGATTTCTGGTGCTCAGCATACTCTTTTTGGAATGCATCATTACATTAACTGTTCATTTTCTGAGGATTAAAAGACCAAGTTTGGACTTTAGGAGACAAGATGGAAATGATTCAACAATGCAGGGGCAAGCCCAGTCAGTTGCAATAATCTCATCAAGCAAACTAAATATTTAAGTTGAAGTACAGATGCTTATTGTGGTAAGGAATTTGATCTGGACTGGAATTTCACAGCTGGTTTAGGTATCTTTGATCTTGGACCAAAATGAGCCCTCAACACCCCATGCCTGGAAACATCTCCATGAGGCCACCTCTAAACCTCAGTCTTCATGGAAATATTCTGCTCTGTGAAGGGTGGAAATGAAGTTTCCCGTGGGGTTGGACTCTGCATCTTCACAGTCCTTCCCTACCCTTCCCAGCTCTCTCATTTCCTCTCTGCCTGGCCGGGCAAGAGGCAGCATCTTTTATGCTGTGCTGACATGGGCTGAATGGCCAGTGAGTTCTTGCCTCCCTGATAAGAGACTGGAAGTGTTTTTCCCTTTGTGGGACTACCCTGGGATGTGAAAGCTAGTATCTGCCTAAAACTCAGAGGATGGCATACCTGTGGGATCGCTGCCTCTGTCAAATGGGACTGAAAGTGACTGGTGGATTAAAAAAATTCTTAGTCAGGTCACTGAGACAAGGTGGTAGCATTGGTTTGGTCTCCTTTGCACACTGCAGCTATAAACAGCTTGTAGAAACTACTTTCACAGTTTATTTCTTTTTTAGTGGGGACAGAAATGGGGACGGCCACATTGCAGAAGACCTGGGGAAGAGAGGCAGAGGTCAAGAACAGGAAACACAGGATTATTGGCTTCATCTGAGTTCCTGCTACTCTGTTTGAGCACACCACCATAAAAACCAGTGCCATAATAAACAGTGCCACATGACCACATGTCCTCTGTTACTTGGTTTTTTTAAGGTTGGGACCAGACATCTTCTGGAAAACATTGTCATCCAGAAACTGACTAGGGGGCATCCCAATAATAAGTGAAATTTTAAGGATTGTGTTGAAGGTGGTCTGGTAAACTTCGTTTGCCTAGGCTTAAAAACTACACCTATGGTATCCTAAGGCTCAGTTCTCCACCTTATTGTGTCAGGATGGACAAAAGATGCTGACTGAGACTGCTGTTAATTCCCCAGCGTCTTGCTGGTGTGGAATTGTTCCTGTCTAGGACTTCCTCTCTCCTGACATCCAAGAAAGATGATGCAAGCCCATAAACCCCCTCACTGTTATTCTGGGTTCAACTACTTTACAAATGTCAATTAAAATTCATGAACTTGATTGTTCAGAGATGAGCAATGAGATGAAACAGGAAATTTTTATCCCTTTTCTCTGCTGGGTTTCTTAGACATAGGGTGGAAACCTGGGTAATCCATGAGCTCTGTTGAGCATCCTCATGTTGTGAAGAGATCTGCTACTAAAATGACAATTCAGTGATAGAGAAAAATAAATTATTGAAGAAACAGCTGACAGAAGAGCAATGGGATACTCTTTTTTCCCCCCATGATCATAAATTGTAAAGCCAAAGCAGAAAGATAAACAGTAAGAAAGATTCATAAGCTGCATTGTTCATTTTGATAATGTTAAAAAGCTCCAGATGAAAAGAGTGCAAAAGCAGAACATGTTTCTGTTGGTACAACTCACAAAGGAATTGGACATGTGCTTGTAGGTGCTAATGGCTGCCAGGAGGCAGGTTCTGATCTTTCAGCTGTCATATTCTGGATTAAAACTGATGGATAGATTTGGCATCTGTTAAAAGGTGAAATGAAAGGGTCAAAAGAGTCCCAAACCTTTTTATACAGCAGTAGCTGGAAACAGGAGGAACACTACTAGAGTAATTGGAACCTGACATCCAGAACCAACCAAAAATGGCTGCCAATGCTTAATTTTAAGGGTTAATGGCAATAACGATGGAAGGAAAAGGCAGGGAAATTGAACATCCCTGGTGATTGTGGCCTTCAGAGGGAGCAGAGAGCCTGGACTCCTGAAGGCAGGGAGCTGGCTGGGCAGGTAGGAAACTGTGGACAAGGAAACTGCTGCTGTATTTTCTTCCTGCGCAGGACTGTGGATAGAGAAGATCACACTATGGAAATCTCCTCTTCACTCCCCCAGCACACCATCAAAGCTCTGAATGTGTAGATTAACACCTATTCTGAAAGGTGGAAATTGGATTTTCTTCCAAAACACTAGCTGAGAGCCTAAACATAATTCCCTGTACACTTTATTTCAAGGGTTTGAAAGCATCTGAGGGCAGACTTTTCTGAGCTGCTCTGCTTCATTTTGAACTGCTGCTGGAATTGCTGGTGGGAGGGCATCCTCCAGCTGTGTGCCAGTAACCTGCAGACATAGCCTTTCCCTCATACAGGGATAACCTTGTGCTCTAGCTAGGAAAAACTGGAACCACTACAGTCTTACCTGCTGTTCTAGTAGTGATGTGCAAAATGTTTCTTTGTTTCACGAGGGCAACAAGTGGAGAGCAATGTTGATTTTTAATGCCGAAAAGGCACCATATTTCATTATTTAAAATGCCAGCTGGCAGGGAAGCAACATTGCATGATATAACCCATACTTCAGTGGCCAGAATTAGTAATTCTTTATAAAATGCAGGTTATGTCTGAAAAGACATTCTTCAGAATAGGCTGAAAGGGTCTACTCTAAATGGGGAAAAATTGAGAATCAAAGGAATGTTTGGAAAAGTTGCTGAATTAAGATCAGTTCAGTAAACATATACATTCTAGCATTCACATTGTGAGAAACCATCCTTCGTTCAGTTTTTTACTGTTATTTGGAAGGAAAAAATTATTTTCTTGCTTTTCTGCTTCTGCATTTATTGTTTGTAAGTTCAGCACAACACAAGAGTCTTTCAGTACAGGCACTGTGAACAAGAAGCCAGGAATCACACATCTTCCCAGCTACAGCAAGCACCAAGTCAAGGTTTCTCTGAGATACTGTTCTCATGGTGGATGCCCTGGAGTAAGTCTGACTTTCTGCATGACTTCTATGCTTATGGCTTTAAAAACCACAGAGTTTAAGGACCAGTGAAGGTTGTCGAGGAAAAACCCCAAGAACCATGAAAACAAAGGGGTCATAAAGTCCCTGAAGTTTTATTATCCAACATGTGAGATTCCTTTTATTTTGCTCTAAACCTCCTCGGCATTAGACAAAATCTTCTCAGCTGAGGCATCTGGCTATGAAACAAATTCCAGAGGAGATTAGGTGAAACTAACTTTGGGCATCTATAGGAAAACCTGCAGTCTTTTGCTTTACAGAAAGCCTTGCTAGAAGAACGATGCTGCTTTTATTATTCTTCAGTTTAGTCCCACCAAGCAACCAGAAACTCAACCAAAGCCAAAAAATCAAAGCCAAAACCTCACCCTGAGAACATTTACTTTGTTTGAAAAGGAGGGAGTGCCTAGACTACATGAAGGCCGTCCAGGAACTTGCTGTCAATATCTATCATACGTGGAAGGAGCTCAGATACTCTGGAATTGGGTGTGAGAACTCGAGGTAAGGTGATTAAAAGGCAGACAGTATACATATATGCTGTGATGCTGCACACTTATGTGTGAATACATCCTTCCCTATACCTACTCACCTGCATGTTCACTCTCCTGTAGAGGAAAATGAACTTCTATTAAAATGGCAGCTTTTTGGACAGCAAAGACAAATTAGTGCTAGTTGCTGAAATTGTCCAGACTGGACCCAGTTCACAGAGAAGTCTACTGTCTCTCAGGGGCTTGGGCAAGGGACGTTACTGGAAAATTCACCAGCCTAATAAGGCTCTCTGATTACTATCTGCTACTGATTGTTCAAGCTGGCAGCAATGAAATGACAAAGAGAAGTCTGAAGGCAATCAAAAGAGACTTCAGGGCCCTGGGACAACTGGTAGAAGGATCAGGAGCACAGGTACTGATTTCCTTGATCCTTCTGGTTATACGGAATAATACTGATAGGAACAGGCATATCCATCAATGTGTGGCTCCAGGGTTGGTGGAATTGGAAAAATTTGGGTTTGTTGACCATGAGATGATCTACTCAACACCTGGTCTAGTGATCCCTGATGTGATGTGCCTGTCTCAGAAGGGGAAAAGAGTTGTAGCACAGAAGCTAGTGGGGTTCCTTGACAGAGCTTCACACTAGCTTGGAAGGGAGAAAGGGATAAAATCAGGTTCACCAGTGACCATGGGCCAAAAACTTGAGGAAATGAGCATTAATGGGATCGCTCAATCCCTTAATCTGCTTTACAAGGTATTGGCTACAGTGTACCACACCTGAAATGTTTCTACAGTAATGCACACAGGCATAAGGAACAAACCCAAGGGGCTTGAAGCTTTGGACCAGTACCAGAGATTTGACATCATTGGCATAAATAAAACCTGGTGTGATGAGTTCTGTGACTGGAGTGACCTTTTGGATACCTATAGGCTCTTCAGGAGGGATAGGCAGAAGAAGCAGAGGGGTGGCACTGTATGGAATAGAAGGGTTAGAATGTGTGGAGCTCACAGCTGGCAATGGCACAGTTGAGAGCCTCTAGATTAGAATCAAGTGGCAAACAAATAATGTGGATGTCATCATGGGAGTTGGCTGTAGCCAGGATGATGATGCCGACAAATCAGTCTTTGAGGAACTAAGGGACACCTCCAAGTCAACTGACCTTGTCCTTACTGGGGACTTCAGCTTGCCAGAAATGAACTGGAAGCATCACACAGCTGTTAACAACTCAGGCCAGAAGATTCCTCAAAACTTGGACGTGCTTTAAACTCTTCGTGGTGCTGCCTTGTGTGCGAGTTGCTCCTTTGAGTTCAGTCTATTACCAATGTCATCAAGTAGCACCTGCAAAACTGGGAACTAAATTCATAATTAAGAGCCCCTTGAAACTAAAGAAACCATACATTTTAACCTCCCTAGCACAGAGACTATTATTTCAGGAACATTAATGATTAACAGGTCTCTTAATTTTTACTTGAGGTTATAACAGCAGTTCAGTGTATAGACTCCTTACATCATTCTACGTGCAACAGGAGACCAGTACAAATATTCCAGTGAGATGGTAAAACCATATTGAGTTTTTCCAGCCACCTTGACATCCTGAAGGCAGAACTCAAAGGTAACTGTGACCTGCACAGCTCTCTATTCAGCTTTTTATTGACATAACGGCTCACAAGGGAAAATTACAATGCTGCTGAAACTGGGCTGGTTCAAAGGAAGAGCATGGGAAAGCCCTGCAGAGAGCTGCACTGTTTATGAAGTGGGTTTTTATATGTGAAAAATTTTTATATGTGAAAAATTTTCAGAGTAGAAATAATTTTTTCCCCAAAAGGATTTTGAAATGTCATGCCATGCTTTAGGTAAATTAGTTTGTTCAAATGACTGAGTTTATTTTCTTAGGGATGGGGTGGAATGTTATAAGTAATTTAATTCAAGTAAGGACAAGAAATGTAGTTGTAGGTCTTCACATCAGTCAAATTAATTTCCTCTGCCTTTTGTTCCGGTTCATACAAACATTCAAATCCACCATCAAAGTAGCAAGTTCATTTCTAAAACAACCTACTGGCTCAGCAGCTAATTGTAAGTTAAAAACAAGGTGTGGTAGCTAAGTTCAGTGCAAAACCATAAGAGTACTTCATTTCCCTGAGTATTTACCTGCAGGTTTTAAAAAAGACCCTGGCCTGCACAGTTTATAAAAACTTAGTGTCCTGCACTGCTAATTTTCTTTCATATTGAAAGCTGATTAAAAAAAAATCATCAGGATGTCCCTTATTTTCTGAAGGGTAAGAGGAAAACATTTGTTTCTACAATAAGACTGTAGAATTAAATACTGTGTTGTCAGGCTAAGTAGCATTACTTTAGCTCCTGTATGGTTGAGTGATTTTACTATAATAGTTTCTCATAATAATGCTTTTTATCTGTAATACATAGGGGATAGAGAGACTGACAGAGCTGTAATCTTTCTTTCAGAAGCATGGTGTTAAATGAACAGGGTTCAAGTGAAAATATAATTCGGAAAGGAAGATAAAGACAGCCCTATATAAGACTGTGTCACCATTTCAAGTGAAAGATGTTAGCTCTGAAAATAATGCCATATATTACAAAGATAAGTCAACTTCAAATTTGTACTCCAAGGTCTGGAATTTATTTGTTCGTGGCAAAAGGCTGTGTACAGTTATGTGTACACAGCTACTTTTGCCACTGCTATTTGCTGTTTATGCAGTGCTGTGTGTACTGAGCACTGAATGCATTTATGAAGACCAGGGCCCTGCCCCAAAAAACCCTTTCCATTTACTAGACCACGGAACGAACAAACGTGTTCTCCTGGTTTCACAGCTGTCTGCATGTACAAGCAAAGCTCCTCTATGTGTACTGAGGCAAACTAAGCCTGGAACAGCTTCAGCATGGATGGTA
The DNA here is from genome assembly GCF_041296385.1 of Aphelocoma coerulescens. Lineage (NCBI taxonomy): Eukaryota > Metazoa > Chordata > Aves > Passeriformes > Corvidae > Aphelocoma > Aphelocoma coerulescens. Next base: position 70,534,175 of record NC_091017.1, on the reverse strand, counting down.
GCTTCTCCTGGCACTGCCAACCATCCATCAGGACACGCTAAAATTAGTGCCTTCTTCCATTGCTCTCCCAAAACTCCTGAGGCTGTCTTTCCTGTGACCTTTTAAGTGAGTATGGTCATTGGTGAATGAAAGGCAAATATGGCAGCGCTCCTGAACTGTCCTCTGACCCACCATCACAACCATGCAATGCCTGCACAATTTTAATGCTGCAAAAGAGATTTTAGACTGCCCTAAGCAATCACCAGGTATCTCACACCTATGATTTTGCCTCACACCTCCCAGAGTTAAAGCATTTCATTGCATCCAGAGAAGGGCAATGGAGCTGGGGAAGAAGGGTCTGGAGCACAAGTCTGATGAGGAGCAGCTGAGGGAACTGAGGGTGTTCAGCCTGGAGAAAAGGAGGCTCAGGGGTGACCTTATTGATCTCTACAACTACGGGGAAGGAAGTTGTAGCCAGGTGGTGGTTGGCCTCTTCTCTCAGGAGAATGACAGGACAAGAGGACACAGCCTTAAGATGTGCCAGATGAGGTTTAGGTTGGACATTAGGAGGAATTTCTTCACAGAAAGGGTGATTAGACATTGGAATGAGCTGCCCAGGGAGGTCATGGAGTCACTGCCCCTGGAGGTGTTTAAAGAAAGACTGGACGTGACACTCAGTGCCACGGTCTAATTGACATGGTAGTGTTTGGTCATAGGTTGGACTCAATTGCAGAGGTCTTTTCTAACCTAATGGATTCCATGATCCTGTGAAGTTATCACCAGTTTTAATGTACCCACATCTATGATTTTTGCATCACTCCACCCAGTCACATCAAAGCACAGAGCTACAGCATTTCACCTTTCCTGGGCCTGCATGTGACTGTGCACTGTGAGGAACAACACGGAATCATGGAATCTTTCAGGTTGTTAAAGACCTCTGAGACCACTGAGTCCAACCATTAACCCAGCACTGCCAAGCCCATCACTAGATCATGTGGCAAGCTACTAAACCATCACGAAGCATCACATCTACACATTTCTTGAACACTTCCAGGGATGGTGACTCAAGCAGTAGCTTCAGGGCACTTCAGGGCACAGAAGTGCCCTCAGCCCCAATGTGCGTGATGTAACCTCTATTTTCAGCCTGCTCTGCATGGGATTTGGGGACGGTGGTGCCTTTGTGGTTCTCAGGGATGGTTGCATAGAGACAGGATGACAAAGCAGCCCTACACTCAAGGGCTGTGTTATGTCGGAGCGGCGGGCAGGTTGCGGCCCCTGACGCGAGGCTTTGCCTAAACCATCCCCTCATGCCTCATCCCCGAGCACTGCGGCCCCTTTAAGGCGTCACGTGGCTCTTGGGCGGCGCTGTAGTCCCTTGACCGGGGTGGCAACGCTGGCCGGCATGGCTAACGGCAGCGCGGGGGACTACAGCTCCCAGCAGCCACCACGAGGACGGATGAGCTCACCCGCCGCGCCCAGGCGGGCGTCGCGATGCACGCTGGGAATTGTAGTCCGACCTCGGGACCGGTGATGGGTTATGGCGAGGCGTGGAACTACGCCTCCCAGCGTGCCGCGCGCGGCGGGTTCCCGTCAGCGCCGAGGGGGAGCCCCCCGACGTAAAGGGGGATCACTTTCCCCTTGTGTCCGCCATATTGGACGGTAACTCTGCCCAGCGGCGCCGGGGCCGAGCGAGTCCCCGCGGCCGTGACAGCCCCGCTCCGCCCGTGCCGCCCGGGGAGCCCCGGCCCCGCCCGGCCCCGCCCGGCCTCGCCACCCCCGGGCGCTCGGCGCGACTCCGCGCCCCTTCCCCCCACCTCCTCCTCCTCCCCGGCGCTCCCTCCTCCCGTGCCCGGGTGTCAGCACCATGAGTCCGGCCGACGCCAAGCGCGGAGCGAAGCGCCGGAAGAACAAGCGGGGCGGCGGCCTCGGCAGTACCAGTGGGCCGGGACCCAGCGGCGGCACCGGCGGGCTGGGCAAGGCCGGGGGTGCGGTGGGAGCGGCCCCCGCCCCGCCGGGTGCGGTGGGCGCCCTGCTGTCAGCGCCGGGCGGCGGCAGCGGAGCCCCGGGCGGCGCCGGGGCCGCGGCGGGACACGGCGAGGTGAGCGGGGCCGGGGCGGGCGCGGTGACATCGCACACCCGCGCTGGCAGCCGGGGGGCTGCGCCGCGCCATCCCCCCGTGCCTCCGGCCCGCTCGGGCTCCGGCGGGGGTCGCGGGGCTGGGCCGTGGGGCGGCGGGGAGGGGGCGGCGGGGCTCGGCAGCGGCCTCGGCTCCCCACCCTTTGTGGGGGAAGGGCCGCGCCGGCTGCGCGGGGCCGTGTCGTCCTGGGGTTTGTCCTGAAATCGGCTCCAGGGTCCCCATCCCCGGGGTCTCACCTTAATGGAGGAGCTGTAAGAAATAGGCGGGCAGGCCTTGAGAAAGCAAAAATACACCTGTATATATATATATATTTTTTTTTTTTTTTTCTCACCATTCAGCCCTTTTTGCGGTAGTCAACTTCGTTATTAAGCATAGGAGGTTCATTGTAGCCTGGTCTGTGGTTGGCACTCTGGTGCCTCGGAATAATTCAGATGTTACATTATTTCATATTATGGTGAAATTTATTGGGAGCAGATTGTATAGTTTAATTGATTTTTTTTTTTTTTCCCCAAGAAAAATACTCAAGGATTAAGCCCTTCAAAAGGTATCGTATTGGTTCAAGTAGCAAAAGAGCAAATAAGTTCATGTTCCTTTCTCTCATAAAGGTTATCTCAAGTTTTTTGTCATCAACACAGAGCTTGTGTTCAGGTATCATATTTACAGCAGCATTTCCTGCTGACAGCATCTTCAGGCCTCCATGAGCATGTCATACCACCTGCTCCGTTTCCTCTTGCTCTCATAAACTTGTTGAGCATGTGAAGGGGAAATTAAAGAATTGGTTTTTGTGATGTAGTGTGTCTGAAATACCATGATATACAAATGGGTTTATTTTGTTCTCCATGTAGTTTTGTGCCCATCTATTTTGCTGGGTCAACAGTCTGGTGGTTTAGGTTGACTTTTTCCCCCCCACACCTTTAACACTTGGGTTCATACTCTTTCATACTTGGCTACCCAAATTCCAAGGTACTTTAGATTAACTATAGCTGTATGTCTGTCCTAATCTGATACTTACTTTGGGCATAATTTCCTTTTGGGACAGTAGCTTTTATGTGACTTAAATATCCAGAAGAATGATGCACATAATGGCAAAGAAGTGTGCAAGTTTTTATTTACAACTTTGCAAGTCATCACTCAACACTGTTCTAACTAAACCTCTAGCGAGAAGATGCATCTTGTTTTGTTTTACATCTTAGATCACAAGCTTTTACAGGCACAGGTTCCTAGGTATTGTTAAACATCATGCCAAGGGAAATAAAGCCAGCAGTGAAGTGATGCTCAAAATGGGACATTGATGTGGTTCCGCTACCCCATATATTTTGATGTTTGTATCTTGTCATTATGTGTAGTCTAGAACTTTGGTTCTCATCAGACTGTATGGGATCTTTCTGAAATTTATCTTAAAAGCCAAAATCACTGCTAATCTACCTACTTCATGTTTCTTGTTTCTTTCAGACTACGTAGTTCCTAATAAAATTTCTTAGTCTCTCTGAAAGTACTCATGTCTTGAAAATTAAATACAGTGTTTCAGCACTAAATTTTTGGGAGAATACATCTGTCTATTACACTTGCTTACATGTTATTCATACTTTTGTAAGTGTACACAACATGTGACTTAATGCATTTGTAACTTTGTCTTAATTGATCTTTTTTTGCCTCTACTCTTAGATGTGTATGCAATTTGTCAAATTTCACTTTGTAGTGTGGTACAAGTGGTTCTGAAGACTGATGGGCAAGTGGGGAGTTAAGTCAGTTAAACAGATCAGGTAGATCAGATAAGGTAAGCCTACAGCAGAGACCTTGATCAATCAAACAGTAAGCATATTGGAATACGGTTTTGAAGGATAGGTAAATCCCTGTGCTCAGTTTTTTGAAAGGTAAATGCTTATACCCCATAATACTCCTTAAAAGTTGGTGTTGCTTCCTCCATAGTGGTTTCAGTGACCTCTTTCTTGACACTGTCAATAGCTTTCCAATGGTTGTGACATGAAAATTGCCATTACATAAAAGTTCAGTGATAATTTTGTTGCAAAGGTGAAATCTTAAAGCATCATTGCATGACTCTTGCTGTTGTGAAAATACAATCACCTTAATGGCATGTAAAAATTTGATAGTTAAGGGTAGATGGTCAAAACAAGACTTGGTTTTTTAAGTGAAAGACTAGCAGATGTTTTTTCTGGATGAAGTTGAGAAAGAAAGCTGTATTTTACGTGGCAGATCACTTCTAAATTAGGTGCAGTGTTTGTTTTGGCTGGATGGAGAGTAAGCAACACACTAATAGCTGTAAAGTAGTAACCAGACTTGCTTTGCTTTCATCTTACCCAGAATATTGTGAAGTTCCCTTTGGTGCATAAGAGAAGTCATCAGCCAATTCTCTGCTGAACAAACTTAAATGTTTAATCTTTGAAAATATGTAAAATATAATCATGAGCTCCCCTTGAATTGAGTGTTTGCTACACAGCATAGTGTGTTCTACTGTTCGCATGCTCTCGTTGCTGTCATGTAGTTTTCAGCTTTTGTCACTTACCTGGTTTTAGGGCAGCCATTCTGGATGGGGTGGGCACATCCTTGTGCTAGTGTTCTGTTAGGTGTTTCTTCCAAAACTTGTCTGAAAGACAGAATGAAACAGGATGTTAAAGGAATGGTCCTATCTTGTGTGTCAGTAATTATTCAGAATAATGTATACTTTGAACCTGCTTTATAAAACAGATCAAATATAGTTTAAAAATGAATGTGTTTATGGTTCAAACTAAAAGCTCATGTGCCAGTATTGAAATTCTAGCTAACCCTGTTAAAGCTAACAAATATATTTGAATTGAGGTTTTCATTCATCTTATCTGGAGGTTTTTAAGACTGTAGGCTAAATTCTGCCTTAGAGTACAGGCTAAGTCTTGTTCTGGGATGCAAGTGGGCAACTTCTAATGGAATCTTCCTGGAAGGTATGTTATTCCATGCACATGCTTTGTAGCATCTGAGTTCGTCCTCTGAAGCACTGTCAGATGTTTTGGAGTGATAGTGAAATTAAGGGTGCTTTGGCAGTCTATCACTGCAAGGGAGTCTCAGTTTGGAAACCTGTAACTGTGTCAACTTTAACTGGAACTGGAAACCAAGTCACTTAGCTGTCCAGTACTGCTGCAGGACTCCTAGCATTTTTTCTTCTAATATGCGTATTTATAGAAATAGATCTTGCTTTCTGTTATGTTTGGTTTTGGTTTAATTCAGTAATGCATTGCATCAGGCTTTCTTAATTTGATCCTATAAATTTTTGATTGACAGTTGGATTATTGATGTTGTGAGAGGCATTTGATTATCTTTAGCAACCACTGCATAATTCATACATATGCTATAGTGAAATAGGTCATTCTTTGCTATGTTCAGGTATTTTGGGGTGAAGAGTGGTGTGTCAGTAGCTGATCAGCTGCAGAAGTACTTTTTGTTACAGGCCTTACAAATTTTGTGTTATTAAAGGGAGTCATTTAGTAGCCATTTTACAATTCTCTCACGTGCATTTTTCGAAGTATTGTATGTCAAGTGTAGTAATGTATTAAATCTTCTTACATTTGAGAGCTGTTTTAGAATTTTATAGAATACTTCAGTGGATTATTTCTTTATTATGGGGTACTGTTTTTTAAATAGAGTCTGTACATAGATTATCCATTGCCAGTTTCTTCAGCAGCTTTGTAGCTTGTTGCATTTTACTGATATCTGTGTTTGATTTGTGATTGGAGATTTTCCCTGTTCTCTCTTCTCCTTCCATGATTCTAACATTCAAAAGGAAGGAAACATTCAAAAAAGGAGCTTTGTCAGGAGCTCAGAAGTTCAGCAAATAACTAGCTTTTGTGCTTTTGGAGGGCCTCCTCTCCAAAAGCAAACTTATTTTGGCCAATTTTTGTCAAGGCTCAGGTAAACTAGATAAATGCCAACTAATAAAACAGTATTATAACCTCTGTTCCTCAGGCTGAGGAAGCAGGTTCTTACAAACACTCTTAACACTGACTTGAAGAAAAGTAAGCCTTTTTGACAGTCAGGTAGTAAATTTGTTCCTCTGACTAAAGGTAGTTCACTCATTTTTAATTTTTTTTTTTTTAATAGACATGCAGTGCCTGCCCTGAAGAGCTTATGCTCTGCTTTTTTAAATAAAAGGAGATGAAACAGAATGGGATAAAACTATTAGGATTTGCTTTAGATGGTATGGTTAACTTGCTAATTTAGAAGGAGAATCTAAACAGAACATTTCAAACTTTAAAAGCAAGCTTAGTGGTTGCATAACATTCACATGATTAGTTCTTTCATAGCTTCTTCCCATGCTCAGTTAAGGCATTTTTCAGCTAATAGACCTGAGACCACAGGCACACGTACCAGTGATTGGGTCAGATCTCGTAATGCTGCTCCTGGGAAGTGTGTGCCTGTGTGCAGTCATGACCTTGATGTATATCCAGTCCCTGAGCACTCCGTTTCTCTCCACCTCCTGCACCTGCAAAATCATCGTCAACTGATAATGAGAATAATTGGTTGTGGATTGTTAAATGAAACATACCAAAAGTGTGTCTGAAAAAATGGCATCTGGTTCAGTGGTGTCTTAATCCATATGAGGTAAGGATCCTCCTTTGGCTTTATTAGGAGACATTAGATTCTGGGTGTGAAGGCAGAGGATTTTTTTTCCCTTGCTGTATTGGCTGCAAAATGTTTGTGAAAGACTGAGAGAGAGAAATTTTTTTACTCTAAAATACATAGTGACTCCCTTCCCCTCCTCCCTTTTGTTTCCTGACTGTGAAAGCAAAACTTTGTTGATTTAATTTGGAGCTAGATTAGTTTGAAAAGTTGGTTCTGAAATAGGTGTATATTGATGAGAATATTCAGGGTTCTTGTCCAGTTCTTCTCCTGCAAGCTTTATTTAGGTATTTCATATTACATTATTTTCTCGGTTACGGCATTTATCCTCTTATTATGTTGTAGTGGTATCCCATCTTGAGGGGGAGTCTTGGATCCTTTCTCCTTTACAGTGAGAGGTCCAATCAGCCTCTCTTCAGGCCTGGCAAGTAGAGCTGAGTGGATGTGGAAATTCATTTGGGTGTGCTTGGTGCCTATGAGACTAATGTTTAGACCGTGATATGTGTGTGTAGCAAGGCTGGTCCTGAACAAATACAGGTCTGCTGAAGACCTGTGGTGGAGAAGTGATTGGGAGAAATAACTGGGAAATAAACTTGCTTTGCTTAGGATGTACAGGACTTCATGAATGGGCAGTGCTGGGCAGTGTTCCGGGTTTATATGGATATGAGTAATCAAAGAAGATTTAATATTTATTGGGGCTCCTTCACTGGTGGGAGGGGAGGTCATACATCCCCTTTTATTAAGGTAATGAAAAACAGTCCCTACATTATACTTTCTTCTGATATATTTTTTTTAAATTTTAATGGTGACCAAGGTGCCTTTGGACTACTCTGTTCTGAGAAAGAATATTCCATATGTGGAATTTTCTTAGGATAATTAAACATAATGAAAATTTTGAGTGAAATGTCTAGAAGAATACTGCAGTTCGGTTCCTTCTTTGCTGCAAATGAAGAGTTCAACAGGGAAATGACATTTCTGATGTCACTCTTAATGGTATTATGGGAACTGCCCAACTTGAGGCTTATCTAAAAATGCAGTTGAATAAATATGCCTCTTTTTTTTTTTTTTGACACAACAATTACTTAATTTTGTGTTGTAAAAATTCAAGGCAGCCTATGACATTACTGACCTTCACCTCCTCGCCTGTGAGAAAACACACCAGAAATACTATTAAAGATAGGTCTGAGCAACATAGCATTTACCTGAGGTAAATATTTTTTCCTAAATATTTTCTTGATATTCACTTTTTTTAATAGTGAATGTACAGCTGCTTTAGTGATGCAGAAGTTAGTCCAGGCACTGTTTTGCAAAGTGGATTTTACGGGGAAAATTAATGGGGCCGCCTATGAACTTGTTCCAGGCTGTTGAACTGAAGTTGTTCATGTTGGACTGGTGATAGTGCTGGTGAAAAAATTCCTTGGGGGGGGTACTTTAACCATGTTCTTAAATAATCAGCCTTCTTGTGCAAAAGCCACAAAGAAAGTTCTCTCCATCTCAAAATTCCTAGTGATGATAGAACCCACTCAGGCATCTGAGAGGAAGGCCTTCCTGTTCTGCATCACTCTGTAGAGTAGCCATCTCTCTCCACTCTTTATGAAGGGAAGCCTGGAAGATTTTGGTACAAGCTGAGTGCCTGAAGTTGCATAATGTGATGAAAAATCTATGTAGGAGGCCATGCTTAGCCTCTACCTGCTTACTCAGTTATGGTTTTTTCCTCTTTAAAAACAAAAAAAGTTTGAGCTCAAAAAGGTTACGATAAGTTGCCCCTCAGGTCATATCCTGAAACTTAAGGAGTAACTTTGTTCTTTTATAAGGAGGAAACAAAAGATTTACTCCACTGTACGTTTTTCAGAAGAAAAGCTTTGGGTACTTCCATGAAATATTCCTATGCACAGAGCCTCCTCAGGCCTAGAGGAATAAAACACAATAGGTTGTAGTTCTGTGTCGTTACTTGTGGTGGAACGTCACAACGTTAAGTCCTCATGCACGGTAGATCTTTACAATAGTCCTCCTTTCACGCACTGATCTGTTGGAGTGGTCTTGTGGTAGCTTTGTCAGGTGGTTACTTGTGAAGGATGTTCAAAAACATGAGACCACAATCATCCAGGTAAATAATTTTTACAAGGTCACAGAAGTAATTATTTTGAAGTCCCAATCTGTGGACTGCCTGGATCTTGAGCAGACTTACCAGTTACAGCATCCGGACTTCAGGGCTCTCTTATGGACTCATCTCCTACTCCTCTTAGAACGTGGCTGGGGTCTTGTGGTCCAGGAGGGGCCACAACAGGCAGTGAGGACTAATTTCTGGGAGGGTGCATGGGTGGCAGTTGCTCTTAGGAAAAAGCTGCTGGTTTGGTTTTTTTTTTCTTTAACTGCTTTGGCAGCAGTTCAGTGCTCTGTGTTGAGCTGCAGACAGATGGAAGATGTGATCAGCTGTTGGGGCAGTGTTTGCTGCTCCAAATAGCTATTTCTTGTCTTCTCCAGGGAAAAGTAGCAGGCTGGATAGAAGTGTCTGGCTGGCAGCACAGGGGACTTCAGTGTTCTAGATGTAAATTTTCAGATGCCCGTCTTTATCCTTTTAGATATTAATTATGCCTACAATATCAAAAGTGATTGTTTAGTCATGGCTTGCATTGCAATGTCAGCTTTGCTCACTTTGATTCTTAAGTCAGTTGTTGCTCTTTTTGGAAGTAGTAGCTTCTCTACTTAAAGCAAGACCAAACTGTGTAGAGAACTGGGTAGTGGTTGGTTTATGTCACAAACCTGTACATGTGCTGTAGACATGAGCTTTTAAAAGATGGGGTATTAACGCATGCATCACTGGCATATACAACTCTAGTGATTGATATCTATTAAATAATATATGGTTGATAAATTATCTGTAGTAATTAAATCCATCAATTGCCATTTAAAAATGTAAGGGCTCCATGAACCCATAACTATTTGTAGTTTTCTGAATTAGGAATAGAAACACTGGCAACTGAAGTCTGCACTAAGGATTTTACTACTTAGACTTCTGTGGACAACAGGGAATTAATTGTGAGATATGTTTTTGTGTAGTTATCTTTTCCCTTCCCCTTTAAGGTTTCACCTCCTTTAGGAAATCTGCAGGCATAGCAGAAGTAGCCTCTGAAATTGGAGAGTAAAGAGTATCGTAGTAGGCATGTTTCTCTACAGCATCAGAAGCTGAAGGAAGTTTTACAGTACTGGGAATCTCGTTTAGTTGTAACACTCATAAAGCTATTGAGAAGGTGGGAAATGTGTATCCGTGTTGTGTTATGACCATCTATCTCCTGAGCCAGCTGTTATCAAAAATTGGTCATCTAAGCTAATACATGATCTGGATTTACGGTAGTAATTTGCCTCAGGTGGGCTCAGCACAGCTGTGGGCTGGTGGGCTCAGCACAGCTGTGGGCTGGCAGAGCTGGCTGCTGCCAGAGCTAGTGCAGGATAACTCAGTGTTAGTGTTGAGCTCTACCCATTGAATGTTCTTTCTTTACCACCAACAATCATTTAGGAGCTATAAACATGGATATTTGCCAGCTAGACTGACACCTGAACCAGGCCCTGAAGCAGCATCTTTTTATGTACTTCGTATGTAGAAAAACCACTGCTTTCTTGGGGACTGGTCTTTTTTGGTCTGCTTTTATTCTCGTATGTCAGAAGAAACAGGTGGCAGTTACAGGCCTGGTAAGTTAACAGAAGTCTGTGGGTAGTGAATGAGGGTGGGGTCTTTTAAAGGATAGAATAAAACTAAAATGGGTCTTTTTTTTCCTTTTGGATGAAGGAGATGAGTTAATGTGAATGAGGGGAGAAAGCAGTAAAAGAGCAAGCGTTATTGATGTTACATGAGCTACGCTTGGCCTTTTGAAATGGGCAAGCAAGTTCAAGAAAAAAAGAGACTCTTGAACGTGCTAGCTTAGCACAGCATGATGTAGACTTGTTTTTTGAATTTGTCTGAGAAGTTCTGGTCATGTCCCTCAGGTTTTGAGTGTCTGTCATGATACCAGCATTGTAAAGTGAGGTAAGGAAAAGAAGGCTGTCAGTTGAATCCTTTTTCTGAAAGTCTGTTAATTAATGCAAGCCATGACTCTAAAGTCTGTGTATTAGGGCATATCTCATTATGTATGTAGTGTTGAAATATGTTGGAAACCGTATTAAACGTAATGTACACGCAGTGTTCTAAAGTGTGGTAAGACACTACCTTGACTTCTGGTCAGCTTTCAGCTTTGTGCTGTCAAACTGCATCAGTGATGGCTCCTTACAAGCAAAAGATGTGGCTTTAGGCAGGGGTGCCAGACTTGAATACACTCTGCCACCCACTTCTCTCTTTGAGGCTCTTTTCAAAGTGAGAGAACTAGTACAAACAGCTGTTTGTTGATGTGGTTGAAGTCAGTACAGTAACTATGGGCACTGCAAATTTGTGATTTCTTCTGTGTTTTGGGGCTAAAATAATTATGGTTTTAAACTAAGATTTTTTTTTTCTAATACCAAAGCTTGTTTTCTGGTTTTTGGTGGTGGGGTGTTTTTGGGTTTGTTTGTTTCTTTCTTTCCCTGTGTGCAGAAATAGAAACTTTAGCTGTCAGAGCAGAAGTCTTCCTAAGATGGGAATGTGATGATACCATTGAATTGTACACAGAATTGCTGAAGTTGGGTGAGACCACTGGTGGGGTCATCTGGTCCAACCTGCCTGCTCGAGTAGGGTCTTCCTAGAGCACATTGCACCAGATTGTTTCCAGACAGTTCTTGAATATCTCCAGTGAGGGAGACTCCACAGCCTCTCTGGGAAGCCTGTTCCAGGGCTCAGTAACCTGCACAGTGAAGAAGTTCTTTCTCTTGTTCAGGTGGAACTTCCTGTGCATCAGTTTCCACCTCTTGCCTCTCTTGCCTCTTGTCCTATTGCCTGGCACCACTGAGTAGAACCTGGCTCCATCTGCTTGACACCCTCCTTTCTGATGCTTATAGACACTGATAAGATGTACCCTCTCAGTCTTCTCTTCTTCTCAAGGCTGAATGGTAGTTCAGATATTTCTAATATTAGGTGTTTTTATCCACTGAGATTGGTAGTTTAATTTAAGAATGCCTTGAGCATGTTGTCATACGCAGACTTTTGTTAGTTAACAGCAAGTTAAGGAACCTCTTTCAAATTCTATAACCATATTAAACCCAACAGTTGACTGTTTCAAACATGTTGTAGGGAATATTTCACAGAGATAGAGATGAGGTTCTGAATTTGGATAACACTAATGGTGATGCAAGCCCAGAGACGCTTATATGGACAGATGCAGTGAGTGAGAATGTGTGTGTGCATGAACTGAGGCTTTTTGAAACATGGTATTTTTGAATGTGGGTTGAAGAGGTTGCCATGTAAGTGTAGGAATGAAGTAAATACTTTGTATGTGTGCATGGAAATTATTTTTGAGTAGGAGAACACGCACATATGTGGGCTACCAGTGGACAAAGAAGTATCTGAGTAAATGTTTAAAGGTTCTTTGCCACACTGTGTCTCATCATGAAACCAGTCATTGGGAACAGAAGAGTTTGCCTTAAAATGCAGTTCTGAGCCACAGAATGGTTCTGCCAGCCTTTAGTGTTTAATTGGTGTGGAGTTAATGACCAAAAGATTTCTTAATTGCCATAATGCTTTCAGGCTGCTTATCTTCAATAAGCTACTGCTCCAACAGATGGCAAGCTAGTGTTTTAGCTGAGGTTCACTAGAAGTTTTTCACAATTTTTTTAATGGCCTTATCTATGTGGCTGTAGCTAAAGTGTAGTTGAAACCCAAACCTTCATTGGAATAAGCTTCAGATGAATTAAGGTTTTACTTTATCACCCAACAAGAGATAGAACTCTCCTTTACTGTCAAAGAAACTTCTCAGTTTTATCTGTGTGATCATCTTTGTTTTATCTTCACTTTTTTTACTGGCTACTCCCAAGATTTGTCTCCACTATACTGTCATTCTCCACTTCTTTTGAAGGAGTCTGCAGGGAATTGTACTGGTGTCTGCTGTGATTTGAGACAGCATGCAGCAATGGCCTGAAGCTGACTGAACCACAAGAATAATTAAAATTAAAGTTCCATCATTTTTAATATAGAGAAGCTTTCAAAAAAGATTCTTATGCTTTCAAAGGAAAAAAATTAGTTACTTCTTTTCTGTGTTGGAAAACAGGCTGCCATACTTATACAGTATCCACTAGTTACAGGTTTGAAACCTTATGTAGGAGGATATGGAACTTTGTACTGAGAAACATTGCATAGGAACTAAGTTAAATATTAATTATTTAATGTATTTGGAAGTACTGTCATTGGTGACCTAACTTACTGCTTTTCAGAATTATGTGGAAATTATGACAGTCACATATTGAATATTATTTTGACTGCTTGTTGTAGGTTTGATGGCTTGTTGTAGGTTTGAAACTTGATGGCTATATCTTAAAAAATGAAGAGGAACATTCTTCTGTCAACATTTAAAGTCATTCTGAGCCTATGTTTTCATTTTTAATCAGGTGAAAAGTCTAGTGATTGTATAAGGTTTAGGGGATTGTTCTGATCCCTAGAAATTTGTTAAGACATTGGTAGTAATGGCCTGTGGTAATTTATTCTTTAAATAGAATGTTCAGACAAGTCTGAATGTGCACTTGTCTTTGTGGCTTTGGACTAAGGTCACAGAAATGAGCATTTGTCTAAAGGTGAAGCCAGTTTTGAAACAAACTGAAGTCAGCAGGTTGCACCTGATGGTGTTACCTGTTGGTGAGATTGGCTCATCCTCTCAGTCAGTAAGGTGTTACTGATGATTTGATAACTAAGCTGCAAAAGGCCACGGTAGTGTAGTGTGTCTCCTCTGCTAAAGACGAGAGGATCCTAACGGGTGTTAGAGCTCCATTGCACTGAAAACAGTAAAAAAAAAAAATCAAAGATAGTTACTCCCAACCCTGTTTATATTTGTGATAATCCTGAGAAAGTCAACATCCTTATCATTAGCTTTTTACATGGAGTCTTCACTTGGTGAAACAGCTTATAAATAGTGTGCAATGTTACAAAAAGGACGGTACAGAATGACACAGTCAATTAGGTTGGAAAAGACCTCTGAGATCATGGAGTCCAGCCTTTGACTGATCACCACCATGTCAGCTAAACCATAGCACTAAGTGCCATATCCAGTCATTTCTTGAACGCCCTCAGGGATGGTGACTCTACCACTTCCATGGCCAGTCCATTCCAATGCTTAACAACCATTTTCATGAAGAAGTTCCTCCTACTGTCCAACCTAAACCTCCCCTGGCACAGCTTGAGGCTTTTTCCTCTTGTCCTGTTGCTGGTTGCCTGGAAGAGACTGACCCCCCCACCTGGCTACAGCCTCCTTTCAGGTAGTTGTAGAAAGCAGTAAGGTCATCCCTGAGCCTCCTCCAGGCTAAACACCCCCATCACCCTCAGCCACTCTTCATGGGACTTGTCTTCTAGACCCATCACCAGCTCCATGTCCCTTCTCTGGACCTCAATGACTTTCTTGTAGTGAGCAGCTGAGAACTGAACCCCAGGACTCAAGGTGAGGCCTTCTCACCAGCGCTGAGTACAGGGTGATGGTCACTGCCCTGGTCCTGCTGGACACACTATTGCTGGTCCAGGTCAGGTGCCTTTGGCCTTCTTGGCTACCTGGGCACACCTGGTTCATGTTCAGCCACTCTCAACCAGCACTCCCAGGTCCTTTTCCACCGTGCCCTTTCCAGCCACTCTGCCCCAGCCTGTAGCACTGCAGGGGTTGTGACCCAGGGGCAGGACCTGGCACTTGGCCTTGTTGAATCTCAGACCATTAGGCCCACTGATCCAGCTGTCCAGATTCCTCTGCAGAGTCTTCCTACCTTCCAGCAGATCAACACTCCCACTCCAACCCTCAGTATATGAAGAATTGCTTTAATAGTAAAAAATAATTCCCAAATAATTGTGGTTTTATATTTTAATTGTTTTCCCAAGTTAGGGATGAATTCTTCTGATGGAAACAAATTTTTCTATGGTTTCTTTGTTACTCATGTATTTCCTTCTTTTTTATAACAGGAAGTTAGTCTTCACTGTTTTATTTTACTTGCATTGTCCTGTCTCTGACACTTCTGCCACAAATATATTCTTTGTATAGTGTGCTTGAGTAATGTAACTTTTTGAAGTTATATGCAAAGTTTTTTTAGTGTTGGTATTAACTCATGATCAGCAAAAATTAGCTAATGCAGTGGACTGCCTTTACTGGTGCTTTTTAGACTTTTTGTTTATGACTAGTAAATTTTTAGTGTCCTTGTCTTAATCTTTTTCACCAAAATGGATCTTGTGTAGGGGGATATTTGTGGCATGAGAGAGTTTGCATAACTATAGCAGTAATCTATTAATGAGTGTTATTGCATGGTCAGGAAGGTGTTGGGTCTGATGATTATTTCTTTTATAGGTGTCTCTGCTTAGTGGGATTTAGTGGAGCATGAATCCCTGTTGTTAAAGCATGAGAGGATCACTGGAAGATGATGTCTTTCTGACACCTGTTGTGTCTGATCTTCCAATACGCTGTTGGGATTCTTTTCCTCTTAAGCAAAATTTGACTGACACTGTTGAACAGGGAGGATGTCAGTAGCTCCTCTTCGTGGAAAACCAGTCCTTGCTGTAGATGGCCTGAGCTAGTTGGCCCATGTGGAAGAAAATTATACTGGAGAGGCTTACAACTCCACTATATTGCCATAAATAGGGGTGAGAGAGGCAGAAAGGATGTGTGTCGAACTGCTACTGTGTGGATTTATCCTCCTAATTAGGCTGTCTTTTTTTTTCCATTTTCTTAATCACACTTGTGCATCTGTGAGAGAGGAGCGCATGTATGGGTAACTGGTGAGCAGGCATTGAGTAGGGAGGAAGTCTGACCACCATGGTGTATCAGGAGCTGGGTAGATTCCAGGGAAGTTGAGCTTTTTGGGCCTGTTTTTTCCCGTTTGTGAATCATCTCAGGTGGACTCCACTAATACTAGAGCTTTTAATCTTCTTTTAAAATGTTAAAGCACGTTAGTATTTGTAATTATATATCTTGATACATATTAAAAGATGGATGATTTGTCTGAAAAATACAATTGATCTTCTTTAAGATCGTTTTGTTGTGTTTTTTTGTTGAGTTGTTGTTGTTGTTTTGGGGTTTTTTAATTGCAGTCTAGGAAGTAGACATAAATCCAAGCAACTATCTTTAAACCAGCTCCTTAAAACTGACACTGAAGTTGAATATAATATTCCAGAATATCTTATCAGTGCTATAAAGTCTTAACTTCAAGATTTTTTTCCATCCTTATTTTTATCTCATTCATCTCTGTCTTCTGGCCAATGGAGACAGTACTGATTCTACTTTTGTTACTTGTTTGTTTAACCTGCTCTTAAAATTTGATGGAGACTCCACAACCTCATGAAGCAGCCTATTTTCACTCTTAACTACTTTGCTGTTAATTTTCTATTGCATAGAAATCTCCCTTGCTGCAAGTCAAACATTTTATTGCTTATTCTGTTTGCTGTGGATAGAGAGATCTGACTCTTCCTCTCTCCCCTCAGTATTTTGGTCTGTAAGGTTGGTGTCCCCAGTTCTCTCAGCCTTTCAGGTGATATTGTCTGTGTCTGGTGGTAATTCTGTTGTGGCATTTCTCTAGCTGTCCCTGTCTGGCATGAAGACCTGTGTTCAGAATGAGTTGCAGTTGTCCCTCTGACACTTACTGGAGCAGTATTAGGTGAAAGGATTATGTCCTGTGTCACATAAGCTATGCATCCCAAGGTAGCATTAACTTTTTCCAACAGTCTGACCTTGTTGTCTGCTCTTTTGCATACAGTCACTTAGGTCTATTTGGAAATTAATGGTAATTGTCAAGATCTTACTATTTAGTTTGGTCATGAGAAAGTTTCAGTACTTAAGGCTGTCAAAAACATTAATCAAGTAAATAATGACATTTATTCTTCCTCCCCTGTGTAACGCTTTCACTGAAGAAAATTTTACTGGTTTGACCAGAAGCAAGGTGGCTGTTCCTCCTCTCCATATCATCTAAGTGCTTAAAAATTTTGTTTGGATATATTTAACTTTCCTGGGAGGTGAAGATAAACCATTCCTCAGGTGTTTCTATCTTCACTATCCTTTTTTTTCCTCTGTCAATTTTTGGGTGTTTTTAAAATATTTTTTGGATGGAGGGTTGGGTTTTCTTTGAGGGGTGAGGTTGTTTGTTTTAAAGAAAGGGTTTAAATAGTTCACCTTTTTCTAAGCTTCTGATTATCTAAGTCATCCTCCCTAAGTTTTCAAAGATAGGATTATTGATTCTGAGGTGGCTCAAAGGATTTCCTGAGGAAGTTTCTTGAACGTTATCAGATCTAGCCTACTTGGAAAAAAATATAAGTATTTCCAAAAATATAAGTGTTTCCAATAGTCAGCTGATTCTGGGTGGATATTTTTACTCATTTACTTGTGCTAATTGTGCTGGTCACCTGCTTGTAGTTGATCTCTTTGGTGAGGACTTTTTCTTCATCAATCTGTTTTCTCTCTTCATTCAGTAATGGAGAAATTCTAGTAGTAGTAGTAGTAGCATAGTGATAGAATGATTTCTTAGTAGCCTCAAGCTGTTTTGTAAGAATTACTTCATTTTATGCCTTTAGCCTTTTATGCTTGTCCCTCTTATTCTCTTGCCATTGTTAAGCTTGTTACTCCCTTTATGTTTCCTTTTTCTGAGTCATTATTCTCTTGCTGTGTTTTCTGTTCTCTTGCTGTGCTTGGTTTTCTTGAATTTGTTTATTTCTATTGTGTCATTTGAGAATTAGCTCTTCCTTGCTGTAGACTTGTCTTGTGTGAGCTCTTATTTGGTGATGTGAAATCTGTCTCTTGCTGTTCTTCCTTCCTTTCCCTCTTTAGCAGCCATTGAATTGATGGTTCACTTCCAGTGAAACTCTTATTGTTTACTGTCAATTTTTTTTTTTTTTTGCAGCTACAGCTAAAGGAAGTGTCTCCAGTTGCTTTCTGTGTTTTAAAAATTAAATTCCTTGAATCATTCTCAGTAGGTGCCTAGGTTCTTGTTATCTCCTTGTAACAAGAAGTGTTATGTTATTTTTCCCCTTTCAGAAAGAGTATCATCTGTCTGTTGGCCTTTTTTGATGGTCTCTAGTAAGCTTGCAGCTTGATAGCACTTGTGCTTGCCTCCTTTTATTATTTGCAGAGTTTCAGGATACCTCTTTCTGCATTTGTTATGCTTATATCCTTTGGCTATAGGGCATAACACTCCTCGGCACTTGGATTTGTTTGGTTTGGGTTTTTGTTTGTGTGTTTAGGTTTTTGTTGTGGTTTTTTTTCTGTGAACTGTCTGGATCCTCTTTCTGTTAATATTCCAGTGGGAAAGGGACTCTTATGGAGTAGATCATAGTCTTAATCTCATTCACAGAATTCTAGCTCCTTTTCTTACGCTTTATACCTTAGTATGCATTTGTCTAAGACTGATGGATTGGTTACTTGGATTTTATGAACTTTTGTGAATAATTACTTGTCCTTGCTTCTAGGCTCTTGCCCTGGTATGTCATCTTTGGACTCCTGATGTTTTGCTCATGATTCTAGTGAAAAATAGTCTTCCCTCAAGTTAACAACCAGGAAAGGCTTTTTTTGTATGTTAGTTCCTTGTAGTCTTCTGCATTGTCATCTACCAGAACATGGAACCTCATCACATGGTCAGAGGGGCCAAAGCTGTCCTTTGATAGCATTTTCAAACTCATAGGGTCATCTGCAAGGAGAGTTTGTTCCTGATAGTGTTAAGGTGTGGAGAGCTGATTGTGAGCATCTTATTTGTTCTCAGTTGTTGTTAGTAGTATCCATAAAGAGCAATTGGTGTGATGAATGAACATTGAACAGCTTTTATTTTCTTGGGTCTGAGAGAGGCAAAGAACATATGGAGCAGTATGCACCCAAGTAGGGCCAGTATACAGCTTGTTCTCTATGGTGTTTTTTCTGATACAGCTGTTCACTTGGCTTTGTCTTTTGCACTCTCCTCTTGAATTGCCTTAAAGACTTTGCAGTCACAGATGTCTCAGCTCAGCTGCCTTCTGCTTCTCCTTAATGCCTCACCCCCAAAAACAAACCACGCAGTCCAAATCTCAAAACCACTTTCTAAGAATCTGTAATGTAGAACTTAGTGCACTGTCTGTTTTCCTTGTAATCTTCCTTGATGTAGGAAATATAGGCAAGTGTTCCTAGATATAAATTTGTCTCTGTCTCATGACAACCTTTTCATTCTTGGGTCAGGGAACATTTCAGATGAAAATTTTGGAGATGCCACTTTCATATTTTGTTCCTTATATGTGCGTTGGGATAATGATTGTCTTCCTGCCATTTACACCCCTGCATTTTGGTGAGGGGTAGCTGAATCAACTCCTGGACTCTGATCTCTGCTTCTTAAGTTGCAGCAGTAAATTTGGGTCAAAGGACTTCAAGCTTTATACATTTCCTCATTTGATTCAGTAAATGTCTGGTCCCTCCCATGGTGGTACTTGAAGCAAAACATGTGTTTCAGTAGTGTATTTCACATGTCCATAAGAAACTAATACATGATGTGATGTATGTGTGTATGGTGAGCATTGAGAGCTCGGCAGTTTGAGGATAAGGAAGTGCAAGGACTGAGGTAATCTTTTGTGGATGTTAGCTTAACTTGGGGTTTTATTAACTTTGTAGTGATTTGTTAGAAACACAACCTTTGAGTGCAGTTCTGATGTTAAAGCTTACTTGCTGCATCTTCTCCCATAATTTTGCTGATTGCCCTTAACTATTAAACTAGGATTCTGCTTCTTACTGATGCTGATTTCTGCAGAATTGAAATGGCTTAGAAATAGAGAATTATTTCTCTGGCTTGTACTCTCTGTCATATCCTAGTACAGCATATGCAATTTGCCTGACATTTCTTTTTCTCTGTTGTGGGAAAAACATGGCTAGTTTTAGAAATTGAATTTGGTGGATCATTCTGAAAATGGCCTCTCCCATGTCCAGAATGTGGCTTTCCTCAGTGCTTTATGAGATTTTGCTGTCAGGAGGGTGTATGTTTAACCCTTTAAGAGTTAACAGGTGGGGTCATTTTCTTGTAACATAATTCCTGGAATAGGGCATCTACAGTTTTTGCATTGAAGTTACATATACATAGTCAGGTAGTTAATTCCTAAATGTTGTCTTACACATCTTAAGCTTGCCTTTGGATGAGTGCTTTCTACTGTTCATAAAGAAACTGCTAGCACATCTTGGGGTTGGGTTGATTGTGTGTAATCCTATTAATTTTACATATTTATGTTCAGTATTGAAGTTGAAACAACAGATTGAAGCTCTAACAACTCTGACTAGGAAAAAAATTTTATATGCATGGTTGTTACCTGTCAGGGCTACTTGAGAGAATTTTGGAGTGTTTTAACTACCTGCTCAGAACACTTTGCTCATTGTACTTGGGAAAATGAATGCTTGAATTGTGTTCATTATTAGCTTTTGATATCTTTTTTTAGCACATGCGGCTGCAAAATCACTGGGAAAATGTTGAACATATTCCTAGAACAGAAAAGGCAGAATCCTGGTAGGAGGTGGATTGGCTGTGTTCTGCTGTGTCATATTTAGCTACAAAGAAGGGAAGTATTGCATGTGGGAAGGGATATGTGCTTCTAAAGAATTTGTAATGTGTGTAATTAAAACAAAATTTCCTTCCCTCTCTTTTTCCACTGGAAAGCCTGGGTTCGTGGTAGCTGCACATGCGAGTATTACAGATACAAGTATGTTTTCACTCAAGTCTAAGCTTGTCTGCACTTAAATTAGTTCTATTATTTTGTGTACTTGCTGCCATTTCACTTGTCAGCTAGGGGATGGCATTTAATGCTGCGCTGAAAACTCATTAAATACAGTTAATTCCTGCACATCCACCAGTAAAAGACCTGATTTCCTCCCCCTATGATTTTAATTTGGTTTCAGGTTTTCAAGTTTGCTTTACCTTGTAAATTATCCATACCTTTACACAAAATACTAATTTGTTTTTGCTTTTTATTTTAAATGCAGTGTTAAAAGGTATGCAAGAGCTTTGTAAAAACTCTGGTAGACAAATTTCCCTTCCTCTCCCCTGTTGCTGAAAAAACCACCCAGAAGACAAAGGTAGCTCTTATGTTACAGTTGAGTTGCAGATGTATTTGGGTGGCTGCAAAGCTTTTTCATGTGAATGGTGACAAAAATGTGAAGGGATCTGGGCAGCTGTTTTGATTCTGCCTATCTGTAGAAATATGTAAAATGCCTTTCACTAACTGATTCAACTTCATTTGAAATAGATCTTCACTGTCTGTATCTTCAGTTCTGCTTCATATCCTTCATGCTGTGACTGATAGTCTTGTCCTTCAGTTTGAGTGTATTCCAGGACACTTGACTCTGCTTCCCTGTGCTCAGTTTAATTGTTGTTTTCTACCCATCTCCAGTACCCTCACAGAGAACAGCATTGCTTTGCTAAGCTAAACGAGCCAGGTCTCTTGCTGACGACCCAGTTTGGCTGTCACCATGTCTGTTCCAGTTAGGCATTTCTTGAAGGTGGTTGATCAAATGAGGTCTCCTCCAGAGAGCTGTGAAGCAGCACTAATCCTTCCTTCCCAGTGTCTCTTGAAAACAGTGTGATGCATCTTGGAATCATGTTTCCTTTTCACAATTGTAGTGATGAGCATCAGCCACTGGTATAACAAAATCCCCGTTCACTTCCAGTCTTGATAGAGGATTAATCTGAGAAAGGCTCTTTGGTTGCAAATACAGCATGAGACGCTTTTCAGTGTCAATGCACCTTTACAATGTGCAGTTTTTTGATTTGGAGATGGGAATTGAAAAATTCTGACAGTTGGAAATGTAAACTATGAATAATGAGTTGAATATAATGAAAGAGAAGAAATTATGGAATCATCAGTACAAATAATTAAATATGCATGTGCACGACTATACTTCTTAAAAAATAACCAATTTCTAGTAATGTATTCTTAATTTACATGCAGTACCTCAAATCAATGCAATGCAAAATACAAAGGAGATAAGGATATTAATTCTGCTGTCTTTAATCTGAATAAATGGTCTTATTTAGCCAAGTAATTGGTTGCACAAGTATAGGCATGCTGTATTGTCATAGTTTCCCACAGTTTAAGAGCTGATAGCCTCCTGCATATTGTAGTTGGTTGAGTTTTGTTCTGTTGAAAAACATTTTTCTTTGAGAAAAATGAAGACATAATTATAAAGATGATGAACACAAGCTTATGTTACGGTTTGCAGCTTTCTGACTGGTATTTAAATTTTCCTTCAAAATGTAGGGCTTTGATTCTTACTATTTTCACCATTTCTTTGCTGAAGTGTCATTATTTGTTATCCTAAGTAGGCTGTAATATTTCTATGCTAAGTGCTGTTTTAACTTACTCAAGCTTAAATGTAGATTTTTAAAAATTAGTTTTAATGACCAAAATAATTTTATTTTACTGTGGAAGTGAATTTTTCCTCTACTTATGATGCTGTGAGGAAATGGATCATCAGCTGCAGCTGCCATTTGTACAAATAGTGGTGCTGCAGTTTGCAAAGTAAAGCTTGACAGTTGGACAAAAGTGTAAGTTTAGGTTTCTCTTCCCCCTCCTGCCCCTCCAAGGGTAAAATCTTTCATTTCTTGCAATACAATATGTATTTCTGCATGGTAGATGTTATATATTTTTCTAGTATATGTTTATAAATGTAAGCATGGTAGAAATTGAGATTCTGTTACTTCTCAGTTTTTGTGAGGTAAGACAGATAGTTTTAGGTTCAAAGGAAGATAAAGTAACAAGTTGGGATTTGCAAGCATAGACACTTTTCATGGCATCAGGGATCTGTTGCTTTCTTCTGTAGTGATCCTTCTCTGCTGGAGGGCAATTAACCATTAACCACCAGAGACTGCAGTCAGATCTGCTATGGCATTATTAACCCTTGCTTGGACATGTTCATCTTCCTTAAGAAGGAACATGGGCAGGGCCACGGAGACAGCTGGGCAGTTTTATCTTCAGGGTGGGGCAGCACTGCACCTACTGTTCACTGCTTTTGAAAAAGTATGGGGGACTTCAGCTTGTTAGGTTCAAATGTAATAGGAGTATTTTTGTTCCCAGATGACATGGATCTTCCAGCATTTGTCATGGAAAACCTTCAGTAATGGGTTTGCTAGTAGGCTATAGGAAATTGTGGTAATTAATGCTGTTTTTCTTTTTGCGTTATGTTGGAAAAAAACATAAAATTATATTGATAAAACTTGTAGGGGATATAGCAATTTGGAAAGGGACAATCAGAACTCTGACTGATTGACAAAACCCAGTACTTGTTCGTATGCTGCAAACAGCATTGATGGAAGCGTTGCCAAATTTCATGTGACTTAGTTAGAGTGACCTTTAGGATGACTGTGCTGATGGCCTCTGTCTGGCTGCACAGTATTCTGTGAATTAAAAAGAAAAAGACAATCCTGGTCCTTTAATCTCTTCACAGTGGTGTCAGATGGGAGATTATCAGGTATCCAGCAGGGATTTCTTCCAGAATTACCAGTTCTTGTGAGTATTTAGTAGGAGGGATGATGTAATTGTCTGTGTCCCTGACTTCCAAAGGCCTGTTGTCTAACCCTTTCCACTTTATTGGAATGTAAGGAGAAAATGGCTCATCAGATAAAAGCATCTGAATATGTAACAGAAGAAAAGTAATGATGAAGAGCACTATTTATGTTTGAATCTGAGCCTAGATGAACTCTCTTAGAGATTATTTGCTACTTGCAGTTTTTATATAGGGGTTATCCCAGATCATTGCTTATGGAAAAAGCACCCAACAGTAATTAGTTCAGGAAGGTCTTTGGCCTTTGTCAAGACAAATTTCATGAGATCATGTGCCAGGCAGTGCCTAGATATGTTTCTTAATTACAGCTTATGTAGGTTTCGTTTTAATGGTGGAATTTAATTCAGAGTATCTACGGAGCACAGAAGGGACTTCTGGTGGGGTCTGTACACTCCATTCTACAAAGCAGCTGTTTATTTCTTAATTATTTTTTTCTTAGAGTATTATTTGATAGTGATCAGTTGTCACATGAGACTGTTTAAAATAAAAGAACAGGGGAGGTGAATTCTGTGGCAGTTGTTGAGGTAGGGCTGAATATACCCATCTGTAAATTTCATGGAATAAATAGTTAAAGTTGGCATCATTCAAATTAACGGCCAAGGAAGTCATTTGACTTTGTTCAACGAAGTGAAATAGATTAAAAAAACGTTATTTGAGTACAACTTTGCTTTAACTTCCATTTAAAAAGTTACATGATTGTAGATTCTGTCTTATAACAGGATACAGATCGGGGTTTCATCTTTTTAATTTTGGATTATAAATTCTTCCCAGTTCCTGTAAAGATCATAGCTTTTTGTGTGTGCTGACATTTTCATATTGTGGCGCTATAACCTGTGAACTCCTTATTTCCTAACAGGTGCTCATTTCCTGAATTTAGATTGATTCATCTAAAAGAAAACAGAGTGTGCTATTGAAGAATGCGTGGGAGGAATGGCACAGAATATAGATGTTGCCTCCTTATTACAGAGTAACAGTATCTGTGTTCTTTTCAAAGTACTACTTCAAAGTTGTCTTTTTGAGGTACTACTGAGAAAAAACTTGCCCTGGGGAGTTTCATGAGCTGTTCTTTGCAGTGTAGATCGTGTCATTTAAGATGGCTCTGTTTCTCAGTATAGATTTTTGTCAGTCCAGGTTTGATGGGCTTGTGAATTTTAAATAGCTGTTTAGACTTCAGTTTGTTCTGATTACTGTGCTACAATAGAATTGTTTTATTTTGGCACTGAGAATCCAAAGGAGAAATAAATGTAGCAGGTAAATAATCAGTTCTGTGTAAATCCACCAGAAGTGGTGATTTTACTTAATTTTCAGAGGTCTTGAGTCTTACAGAACTAGAAGTAGAAAGAAAACTGATTTTCTTTTTCTTCTCCATTGTCCAGTGCTGTCTGATTTCCTTCCTCCCTGCTCTGTTTTTAAAGGTTTTGTGTATGTCTGGGCAAACAAAAACAAAACAAAAACTTAATTATGTATACTTTTTTGTGCAGACTTTTAAAAGTTATCCATGTATTTGATCCGCCAGAAGCTGACACTGCATTATGAGCACTTCTGCAAAATGTGGAGGAAAAGATGCCTTTAACTTTCTCAGACTACTAAAATTATGCCTCATTTTGAAAAACAGCTCTGTGTACAGGTGATTTATTCTCCTTCCTCCTCCATCCCTGTGATTAGCTATAAATATTTGCTTCTTACAAAAATTCTTTGGGAAAAAGTCTTGTTGGCCAAGTATCTTAGACATGAGTTTTAGCAGGAAGTAGTAGGCACTTGTCATCTTGGTTCTGTTATGGGGTATCTCCCCAAATCGGTGAAATGGGGACAGCCTCCCCACCCACCTTGATCTCACTCTTCACACAAAACTGTTGCTAAACCAGAAAGCACTGGTCTTTTTGAAAAAGTCCTGTATATGCCTGCTACTTATAATTTTATAATTCCTCTCCTTAGATTGAACTTCTGTAAAAACAAAGACCTCAGCTGGAAAACGTATAATCTGAAATAATTTCAGTTTCTGCTGAAAACTCCATTGACATTTTGACTTAGTATCAAAGGTCTTAAAGGATTTCACTGTTAGAAAAGAAGCAATTCAGATTTGAGATCTTGTGGGTGTGGGGAGAGGAATAATTTTGGGGGGATTTTAGCCATTTATAGTACACTTACTTTGTTACCTACATGCAAGGTAGATGGAGCTTTCTAGATTAAACCTCCCCACCCTCAGCTTGTTGGCTTGCTTGACATCAGCAATTTACTTTAGGACTAGCTTTTACTAAACTATGAAAATAGTGTTATGTTTACTTAAAGCGAAGTGATAAGTTTTAATGATATGACTTGTTGAAGAAGGGAAGCCTTCAGAGAACCTGTCTTGCAGGTTAGTCAGATTCTATAATAAAGAATCTGACTTAATAAAGAAAACACTGTAGCTCAATGTTATTACATAAAAAAGATGACCATTGCAATAGAAGTGTCACTAAAATTACTGAAGTCTCATAATGTTGGTTTTATTTGTATTTTCCTCATTATTCATATAAGAATGTTTGTTATATTGGCTAAAGAGGATTTAACCTGGAATCTTACGAAGTTTGTTTTGACAGTAGCACATTTCAACAGAGAGAGAGAAACAGTTTTCATAAGCATTTTCTGAGAAGATGCTTGGATAGGGAGTACCTAATTTTGGTTTAATATGTTAGCTGTCTATTGCCAAGTACATCTTTATCTCAATATATTGTCCCTAATATGAAGTAATATCATACTTCACCTGTTGGAGGGCTAAATTGAGTGGCCTCAACAATAGCCTTGTTAGCTCCTTGCAATTATTTGGATTTGCAGTTGAGTATAATGCTTGCTCTCTGCTCTGCATATTTCTGCTTCTTGGTTGTCTTTACAAACAAAGTAAGTGTGAATTCTCAAGTTAGATGAACAATCTTTTCTTAGAGCCAGCACTGTCTCTCTTCCTCCTTCCATCTTCATAGGTCATTTCCTGTGTTTAGCCCTTGACTGTGTAATTCCCTCTGGCGAAGCATGATGGACGGAGCATGGTCCAATTGGCTGGAGTGCTCTACAGTCACAGGATTTCCACCCTGCCCCATCCGAATACATATACACAAGATGGTACATGAATCTGTGATGTGTTGGTTTTCAGAGCTAGTTGATGTATCTCACGTGGTATTCTGCAGCAAATCTCTTCTTAATGATTTCTGTTAAGTACTAAAGCTATTGAACATAGATGTGCTCTGCACTAGGTGCCAATATAAGGGCTGAGTCAACATGTTGGCTGTATTCATGTGCAGAGCTTTTGCCCTCTGGAGCCTCTGACAGGCTTGTCATGAACGCTTTACTCTTGACTGTTGTTCAGCTTCTGACAACTTCTGTTTCTCCTGCTTCTGAATTATTTAATATTTAAAAAGTAGTTTATTTATATTTGAAAATAGTATCAAAATTAAAAAAAAAAATCTATATATCAAGAGAGTCACAAAAGCCTTTTAACACTCCTTGGAATGCCTGTTCTTTCTCAGCTTTCACTTTTTTTTTATGTCCCTGATAATTGACAGAAAGATTTAAAAGTTGTTGGAAATTATGTGTAGTCCAGTAGCTTTTCAAAGGAGTACCAGGTGACTGACTCATGGTATCACTGACTTGTTTATGTGTATTTTTTTCTTCACTGACATGTTTTCAATCTCAAGAGTATGGACTACCCTAGAATAATGCAGGCTAGGCTGGGAAAGGATAATTGAGGTGTTTGTGAATATTAATACCAAGGACAGAACACTTGGTAAAATTAATTGATAGTCTGCAGAGTTACTCATTTGGCCAGATCAGGTGTTGGCTGCCTTAATATGGATATTTGAACTTCAATTATTATCACCTTGTCTTTGCTTGCGCTGATTTTTATTCGGTACTTTGGCACCCTTAGTAAAATCAAGGATCTTTTTTGCATAGGAAACCTTCACAACTTTCCCTGTTGGTGATGGTTGCAGATAATTAATAACCTCTTTATCTCTTCTATAATCCTGAGACTCCCTGGCAAGGAAGTCTACGTTAGGATGTACAACTACATTCTGTTCAGTGTCACTAGAGATGTGTGTGATTATGGCATGAAAAATTTAGATATTTGTCAGTTTCTTAATCAAAATACTCCTAGATCAAGGAGGGATACTATGGTAGTTTGTTCATCTTTTATTGTTATAGTTAATAAAACTAATTGGTGGTCTATACATTCCTCCCCTGCCAAGACACGTTTCACTACTGCCTCATGCTAAACCATAGCTACGTTTGGAGTAGGAACTTCCAAGCTTTTCCCTTTTGCCCATCAAATATTTACCTATTTTAAAGCTACTGTTTCAAAACTCTTAGAAATTAAATTTTGTATAACTGATGGCAAAAGACTTTTTCCCTCCCCTCCAAATGAATAATAATAGACTCTAAAAGCTGCTTGAATGTTGCTGTGCTAATGAACCTGTAAATGTGTTGCACAGTACTGATTATTTTCCTGCCTGCTGTTGGGTATGCTAATTTTGCATTCTTCTTACTCCAGTGGAGTTTTCTAGGAAGAAAACTTTTACCTCTAATCTTTTTAAAAATATCATTTTATTATTCTTTTCTTAGAGATCATGCTCTTCTACTACAAAAGCTCTTGTATTTTGGGGGGTTATTTAAAAATGAAAAAGAAGAACTCCTCAGACTTCTATCTTCCCTTCTATTAGAAAAGTTTCCTGTTTACCTCCACTTGGGTGTCAGACTTCCATGACTGTGGACAGGGACCATCTGTGACCTTGGGCCAGCCCAGCTGGAGTGCAGCAGGCCCAGGCATGCTGTGATAGAGGGCACTTCTGCATTTCTTGGCCATGTTGTTATTGACCATAAGTATTTGGATGTGGTCATCCTCTCCAAGAGGATTCCTGAGTGTAGTTCTGGGTAATCATTATCTGATTCCAAGACCTCCCTGGACTGTTTCTTTCAGTGTTAGACCACCCTTAACAACAAGTACTTTGATGAAAAAATGACAGAAGACACTACTTTTTTGTAGAGTATGTTCTGCTTTATTGGGCATATGCTTTGGTTTGCTTCAGCTTCGCAGTACTTGATATCCTGCAGGGGCTTATGGCATTTTGGTGGAGGAGTTTGTTCTTGCTTTCAAGTGGGTGGGTGCATGGCACTGGCCTGTCCAGAGTATGGCCAAGACAACCTTTTCTGTGAGAAACCAGGCAGTACTTTGCTTAGTCTCTTGGTAATGTACTTCCAATGCCTTTAAAAATGCTCATGGGTTTCTTAAAGCAGATGAAAAATAATCAGTATATTAAAATAAATGAAATTTCGTAGGCAAGAGTGATGACACTGCCAAGTAGAACTGTTTCAGTTTGCTCTTCCTCTGAAAAACTGGGTTGTACCAGATGTTAACTGGGTATAATGTGGAGTTAAAAAAGGATTAAGGAAGGGATAAGTGTTGATAGTTTACTGCTGTGTTTTACATCATAATATCTCTATGGTGCTGTAATATGTTTTGCACAGGCTACTGTCATTGCAGAGACTGTGGTCACTCCTGCCTGTGTTCAGGAGCAGTGCTTTTTAAAGCAAACCCCAAAACCCCAAAGCTCTAGCCATGCTAGAAGTCTGGCCAGCATGTTGTCCTGTCTGACAGTACTTGCTGCTACAGAATGGAGATACCTGCCTGCATGTGTAGAATAATCCTCCTGCTGTGTGCTTTCACAGGTCTTACCACTCTAGGGATCTCCTGCATCAGATTCTGTTTGTTAACTACGTTGAATGTCTCTTTGATCCATTTATTATCATTCTTTCCCCTCATGCACCAGGCATTTGACTTTTACAATGGCTTATCATTAAATCAGTTTGAGTTAGGGAGGAAGGATCCTAAATTTTCACTTACTGAAATCAGATTGTTTGCTATCTGTTGAACTAAAGGCATAAAGAAATCATTCCTCATATCTGCAAGTCACTTAGGATTTTGTAAGCATCACTCATCTGCCAGCAGCAGTTCTGTCACCAATTTAGCTGTGTCTGGGAGAAGAGAGGAACAGTTCAGGCTGCGACTGGAGTGTGCCCAAGTCAGAGCTTTACTGGGGCTGCAGGGAGGGAGATCTTGAGCAGAGAGTGGGACTTGAGAGAGCTGCTGCCATAGGGTGATGGGTGACAGCAGTGGGAGGTGAGGCAGAGCTGCTCCAAGCAGTGTTGGGGTGGGCTTGCTGCTGGTGGTGCCTGAGAGAAGGCTGAGCACAGGACAGGCATGGCAAATGGGTTTTGGCTTTAAAATGCAGGCAGTAGAACAAGTGGCATGGACAAGACATCTGGATGGGTTTTGGGAAAGGTAGCTGGCCGAAGTTTTAGTGTTACTCAGATACTTACAGATGTTTCAACAAACTTAATTTTTCAACTCCATATATAAAAATAAAGTAATTGATTCTAGTGGTATGGAATACAGTT
This sequence comes from Aphelocoma coerulescens, assembly GCF_041296385.1. Taxonomy (NCBI): domain Eukaryota; kingdom Metazoa; phylum Chordata; class Aves; order Passeriformes; family Corvidae; genus Aphelocoma; species Aphelocoma coerulescens. Next base: position 70,504,400 of record NC_091017.1, on the reverse strand, counting down.
ATTATATTAGGACCTTGTAGAATTAAGTGTGGCCATAATTGTCTCTTGGTAACATTGGTTTTTTTCTGGTCTTTCTTAATGCACCTGAGAAAATCAGTGCAATTTATCCTTGCTGTTTTTCTCTGGGAGAAATTTGATTCAATCTTGGTTTGGTTTTTTTTTGTTTTGTCTTTTTTTGCTTTTTCTTTTTTTTTATTTTTTTGAGCATCACATTTCTTTTGAATCGTTTAAGGTTCAGTGACGGTGAATTGAGTCTAAATTTCCTTCCTGTGCTTTTCTGTTCGTGGGCTCTCCTGAGATCTTGCATCACTCTCACTTTCATGATGTTTGTGTGGCATCACAAGGCTTCAGTTGAAAGAGAGATGGGGGTGTGTTGTCTAGTAATGTGTCAGCCTCCTGAAGGTCTAATAGTGACAGGCTATTAGAGCAAATTGTGGTAGTCTCTGAGTGCTTATTTTCTGATTGCTCAACTGGTTCTTCAAGGTCATTCTGGTGTAATCAGGCAGTATTGTTTGAACTGTGATTCCCTCTTTCTTCATGCTTTCTGGTATGAATTATGCTGTGCCAAAATGTTGCATGCCTTATTCTCCAGAAAAATCAATGTTTTGGAGAAGGTAGGTTAGTGTGACAGTAACTTCCAAGGAACACAAGATATATTTCTCTATATATTTTCTATTGTAAATAACATTTATAGTAAGAACAGAAATACCTCACGCACACACACACACACACACTTTTCATTATGGTGAAAAGTGCTTGTGGAGATTCAGATGTTCCTGATGATCCATGTCAGCCTTCCTTATGGCATTTACCTTCATAAAATAGCTTTTTAAAACACAAAACTTTAAAATCATTAAAAAGGATACTAAGGAATGAAAAAATAAGGCTTTTAAAAATTAAATTAAAAAAGTTAGGGTTATCCAGAAGTGACAGCTGTCTAGCTTGTCACTTCCACTTGAATTCTCTGCACACAGAATTGTATCTGTCAACATATGGCACAGTAACTAGATCTTGGAAGGTCCTTCTGCCATTCTTCAGTCTCTTTAGTTACATGAAGAATTTAGTGCTATTAGCTAACTTTGTCATCTAAGGCACTTTCTTGTTGCAGACTTTGGCTAACTGCAGTTTCTCTTTTGAAAGATTAATAAATAAATAATAAAAAAAATATACTCCTCTAGTACTAGTGAAGTACAAAGCAAGCATTAACATACTGAAATTATTAGTGCAACTCTGAAGTCCTTGAGCTTCTTTAGGACTCTTGGCTGAATGTCATCCACTCTTGGTGGTTTGCTAATTTTTCTCGTGTCCATTTTCTCTGTACTGGGTTTTTTTTTTTTTTCTAGCAGTGCTTTGCTTTGAAACAGATCCTCTAATGCATCTTCTGTAAAGAAGCCTTTTACTGGGAAAATAAGTTCCTCCATAATGAACATGAACATGCAAAAAATAATTCTGGTCATTTTGCCCTGACCTTAGCTTATATAAGCTTTTTTTTAATGCTTCTGTTAGTTTACTTACTTTAGCCTTACCGATCCTGACAGGCTCCTTGCTTCTCATGTGCTTCAAGAAAGGATTTAGTTGTAGTTTTTATACTTTTTTTTTTTTTCTTCCCTAAATTACTTGCGAGACTGTCTCATTGTATTTTTTTTTCTCTGTTTTTAACTTGCTATTGTTTGAGCCTCATTTGGACAACTTTTACAAAATTCTTCTAATATTTTCTCTAAAATGTTATTTAGCCATCTCCTTCCTTGCCTGTCATGTCATTATTCATCCCCACTTAAGTCCTTCTTTTTTTGTGAATTTTTATATTTCCTCTAGGCCTCACATATGTCTTATATCTCACTGCCTACAGACACTTAGTTTTTGATGATTCTCTTTGTTTCCTCCTATTTGTCTTAATCCTGTTCATTAAATTCCTTGGTGTTTGTTCCTCCTGCAGATATTGAGTTCACTGTTAAATTCTGGGGGAGGGTTACTCTAATATTTTTAAGCAAATTCTGCACAGTGCTTAGGATCAAGAGACGGCTTTTCTGACAACTCGTTCCATGAAGGAGTCTTTCCTGGTGTTCAGTATTTTGTCTTGGCTTCATGTGTCATTTAGTGGATAAGAAAAATCTCCTATTGTTTTTGTCTTTGCTTTTGTAACATTTCTGAGTACCTTTAGCTTGGTCACTCAATGCCTGCATGTTTCAATGTGATGGCTCATGTATTTCTCATTATCACTGTCCTGAATGCAAAGAAGGTAAATGTACTCTCTTAATGAATAAGTAATGTCTTCAGATAAACTTCTCTTTTTATTAATTTTCTCCAAAAAAAGTTTTTAGCTGCAGATAACTATTTCATTCTAAACTTTCATACTGGTTTCTTTGTTTTTTAATGTATATTCATGCCAATAACCAGTGGACCTCCAGACTGGAGGATAACTTTTCTTGATGAAGTAGACTTCTTCTAAGCAAAAAACCCTTATTTTTTCCACTTTTTAGAAAAAGTCTGAGTAAAAATAGGGAACACAGCAAGCATTTTTGTTCCTATAATTTTAGACCTGAGATGCTTGCCTTGCGTATGAGGGGTTTTTTTGTAAATATCTACTCTGGAAAGATAGCATAGGGTATGGAAGTGAAGCTGTGTGAGTTCTTATTTGTATTTTCTCTAGCAGTGATTTGACAATCCACCTCTTTGCCTTTGGAAAAATTCAGCTGAAGCTGTGACTTTGCAATAATCTCCCTGTCTCTAAACCGAGCAGTTGGTAATGCTGTGGATGTGTAAAACTGAAGGATGCTCCTTTGCACTGAGGATTACTCCAGTTAGAGTATGGTTTGGGGACAGGGAAGAAATGTTTTCTGAATTCTGTCGATACAACACACAAGATGTGGGGGTTCTTGAGTCAAACAGACTGGTTTTGTTGTGCTCTTTACAGCAGTCTTAGAACGTTAATATGCAACAGCAATAGGTGGGAAACTGGAGGGCAAAAAGAGTGTAGCAAAAACGTGTGAAAGGTGGAACAGAGGCATGAGGTAATTGATACCTGAAATTCAAATGATCAACCAGTGCTCAAGGAGAGAGAGACTAAAATAATTGACTGACTTTATTTCTCCTTTCTCATTATTCAAAAATGAAATGCCTTTTCTTCAACTTGGTGTGATCTAGAGCTCTTCATTGTCACTGGCTTGAATTCATACATTGTCTTGACTTTACTCTTGATTTAGTGTCCTCAAATAATGCTGTGTGAGAACACTTGGGGCTTGTAAAAGGCACTTCATTGCTATCTGGTGTAGTCTCTGTAGCACTTGTGTAGATGAGATCTTGGAGGTTTCTGTATGAGTTATAACCTGGGGCAGGAGGAAAGCTGCTGCAGTGGAATAGCTGAATGCCATTGGGAGGCTTGGTGTGGAATACTCTTCTGGTTAACACTGCCTATTTTTCTAAGCAGTATGGTATTCAACTTTCAAAATGCAAGAATCTTTGTTAATTGTTCTGCTTTACAATACAAATATAAAAGCTAAATGCAAACAATCAAATACTGAAGGAAAAATGTAATTTTTCTTATGACTCTTCTCTATTCCTGTATCAGTTATTTCAGCTTGGAGTTACTACTGAAATAGCTTTAGTGCAAAAGTTTAAAATCCAGACTTTTGCATCTGTAGAATGTTTTTACAGAAGAAAAGGAGATTTCCATCTCTGCAGTAGATCAATGATTCAAATTGCAAAAGCTGTTGTATCAGTCTTAAGATACTGAGGAAGATTTTGTTTAATTTTCATAAAGCTCTTTTAACAATAAACTCAACTATTGTCACCAATCTGTTGTTACTTTTTCCCAGGTTTCGCTAAATGGTACACAGTTTACAGACAGTTCTGTTGGATCAGAATTCACAGGTGTTTCTCAGGTATGTGCAGTCAAATTTTGTGGGTGTATATAAAAGCAGAATTATTTACTAATGGGAGACGATATTAAGATTTATTAAAGGTACTAAAGCAGACTCTTCAAAAAGAATGCTGTGTGAGATTGGGACTTTGCTAATTGAAGTCAGTTTCTGATGATTCCCTATTCAAGCTTTAAAAAGCAGTGGAAGCTTTTTTTTTTAAAAGTAAAATTTTATTGTTATAGTATGCTTGAAATTGGACGTGGATGTTAAAAAAACCTATGCTGTTTTATGGTAATAAAGTTATTCTTGGAAATAAATCTAAATACATAGCAGAGATGCAGTTACTTCTATTCCAACTTGTCCTACTTCCAGCTTTCATTTATGAATGCTATATCTGAACATGTTTCAGAGTGCGAGTGAGACTGGGTGTTTTCTTGTAGAGATGCATCCCGCATTTTTTGAAGCTTGACTAGTGGAAAAATATCTTGCTTTTCCCAAAATTTGCACTTTGCTCTGATGACGCTGAAGAGACATACAAATGTGACCTAATTGCAAGCTCTCCTAATCCAGCAAGAGTTTACTGCTCCTGTTGAAATGATCACATGAACAGTCACTGCATTCATCACGTTTTAAATAAATAAATAAGAAACTGCAATTTATAGCTTCATTTTAGTAGGACAGAATCATAACAGGTATCAGAGATGCTTATGGTCTAGATTTTGTCAAAGTTCCAATTTTCATTCTTAATTTGCAGTGTGCTCTAGGAACCAAAGGCTTTGATTTGAGCCTCAAATTTGTTATAAATATGGGCCCAGTGGGGAGATTGTTAGGGTTTCACTGAGTCTGGCCAGAACGAAGATTATTGTTCCTCCTGTGTTTGCCATGGCTTTTTAATGATTGTGGTGCAGCTTTAACCAAGTTACACAAACACAGCTTCTAGAAGTCCCTGCAGAGTGGCTGGGGTGTGTTTGCCATGACCTTTACCTTTGCAAAAAGTGTCAGGTTGTCTTAACTTCTGAACTTTTACATTTTTGTCCTCTTCTTTTCCTACTTGTTGGAAGATGTCCTGCAAATGGTGTTCATAAGGATTTGCCTGCAAAATAGCTATGAAGATGTCATCATTCTTACAGGGACTTAATCTGGCTTTTTAAAAAAATTGGTTTAAGAAGGAAACTTTCAGGGCTTAGGCATGAGCTGCCATGGCCTCCTGCATGCAGGGGTTTTAGGCATGAATGAGATCTTCAGTTGAGTGCAGGTCAACCAAAAGGAATGTCTAACTTGAGAAATCTGTTGGTGCTTGTAGAGCCAATAAATGAGTTGGTCAGTCCCAGCCTTTCAGGTGGCAGAGGGAGTCTTCCTGCTTGAGAAGGTTTCCTGAAAATCTGCAGCAGACTCCTGGAGAAATTGCGTTCTTTTTCCTGCCTTAGTGCTTAGGTGCAAATTCTAGAAGTGGCAACAGTCAGAAAAGGTTAGCTGTTCTTACTAAATCTGTTAAATTTCTCATGAACTTCTGAAAGATAGGAAGATACTTGTGGAGATGAATTCAGTGTGTCTTTTGGGTTTTTATGTCTAGAATTCTTAGTTTGTCTTTCCATATTGCTGAGTCTGTCAGTTTTCCAAATGTGAAGAGCACAAAAATCACAGTTTGTAATGCTCTGCTGTTTTTCTTTAGATGGCAGCAATAGAGAATTGATTTGTTGTTGTGAAGACAAGAAGAGTGAATTATGGTTTAGCTTTAACTGGTCCTTTGCCCTAAAGAAGTGTTCACCTGTGCTTGTGCAGTTCAGCCTTACAAGATCATTAAAGCTGTATTTTTGTTAGTATTGAGATTGGAGCAGCATCGAGAGCAATGCTTGAATTACTTAAAGTTTACTTTTTCTTTGAGAAAGAATTTAGCTGTTTTGATGCACATAGAATATGTTGCTAACTGAGGCAGAGTTAGTAGCTCTAATATAATTGGGCAACTCTGTGATTCTACTATTACATGATATTTTGTTCCAGTTGCCTTCTCTTATGTCTGATAAAGTTGGGTTCTCTCTGCCTTGTGCTGTCTGACTTGTTTTTGACTATCAGTCTTGGTGAAGAATCAGCATTTCATGGCTGAGCCATAGTTTCATGCACTGTAGCATCTTGGGAAAGAATTTAGATTTTGAACTACCTCTGTCCTATGTTGCCAAGTCTACTTTGTTCAATAGCTGGTAGCGGATTTTAGGACCCCACTGATTTGTTTTGTTGAAACTGATTTAAACTTTTATTTTGTAATAAGCTTAGCTGAAAGTTACTTTGTTTCAGGTATTATTCATTCATATTTCAGTATTATAAAAGGAAGTGTCACAGAGCTTCAAAAATGAGTTATTTTTCTTTTTTGTCTGTAAAGGATGACAGTAAAAGGAATTTGTACTATCCCTTTTTATTTTTACTTACTAGATTATTACATCTAGGCTGAAATATTTTAGAGGGAAAGACTGTAGGCCATGCTCCCTGAAAACATTTCTTTCTAAGTGGGAGTGTATTAATAGTCAGAATTGTTTGCCCCATGGATATTGAGACTGCTGTGTTTGGTTTTGGGACACTCCAAATATTCACCGTTTTATAACGACTAGTAAAATACATGTGTTGTTTTTTGGGGGTTTTGTTGTTTGTTTCAAATGTCAGAATAAGTTTTTCTGGTATGTATTCTGTGCATAACCAGTTACCTATCAAAACACTTGTTTGCAGACACCATTTACCTTTGGCTTGGGCCAAAGGGCACCATATACAACTGGCGAGCATTGTCTTCTTTGTAGAAGTGAACGAAAAGATACTTCGCTTCCAGAGAGCGGAATAAAAAATTCTAGCAAAACAGCACTTTCCACATCTCCAAAAGCAAACAATATGCTGCATCTTCCACTGTGGGTGTGTCCAGACTGTCGAAGAACAGTCGAAAAGGAGGAGAGGCACGCAACAATAGAGCAATCTCTCGTGGTAAGTTCTTCAGTAGACTGAGAAGATGCTTACTTATGGGCTACATGTCACTTTGTGCCTTGGAGCCACTGGAACTGTAAATGCTTAAAAAGCATTTTAGGAGATTTTGAGTTGGTTTTCTTATGAGATAAACTGAACAGGCAAGTTGTTCCAAAAGTGAGGAGTTCTGGTTCTAAGTTGTGGAGTTTTAAGTAGAGCAAGGTTTGGATCCATTTTTTACTGAGGTTTTTGCTTTTAATTCATTGGATCTCAAGCTTTGTCCTTATCCACTTTACTTAAATTCAGTTTGTTCTGCTCTTTCCAACATGACCTTACTCATTACACATTTTTCTATTCTGTCTTCTCATGTTGTCTTTTCCTCTCTTTGTGATAGGTAAACTACCTGAATCTTCCTTGTTCTTTCAGTAGATTTCTTGAGTCACTGCACTTGCACTGACACCTCCCTGCAGATTTCTGAGCGTCATTGTCATTTCTTTCCTGTATTTTTTAATAAATAAGCACAACTTTGCATAGCATGAATGTAACAGTTTCCTAGTCTTCGTAGCACTGCAAGCAACAATTTAATACGTGGTACTAATATTTCAAGTCATGAATTCAGCCCCGTGTAAGAGCTGTGCTTAGTGTTGCAGGAAGATACTAAAAGTTCATTGACAGGTCCAGCAAAACCTCATTGGAAGTAAACTATATTATACTGCAGAACCAAGTCTTCAGGATTGACCTGGGAAGTCACACACTTGGGATAATTGGAAGTACTGAAGATTGCAGCTGACATCTCCTTGCAGAGAGCTAATAGGCTGTGCACATACAGATTTTTATTTCAGTAAATCACTGTGAAGAAGGATTGTATAGAGGGTGTCATTAAGCTCATGTTAAAAGCATAGTTAACAACGTTTTTGTGAGGAAAATTTAAGAGTGTATCACTTGTATACAACTTGTGTTTACAGATAATGTTGCTATTAACAAGGGTAGTAAAACTAATCAAAAGACGTTACATCTAAGGGATTTACAGTGGTGGTGTGGTAGTAAACACATCCTAGAGAGTTGAAAGCACAGAAAGACTGAGGCACACTATTGTTCAGTTGAGTCAAAATTTTTGACACATTTAAGTTCTGTTTAAGAAACTAGTAAAAAAAAAATAAGTGTCCTAGATGTGCAAGGAAGCAGGATTTGCTTTCTAAGTATTTTGTTAAGTTATAGATACTCCAGGTGTAAATAAAAATTGGCTTTTTTTTTAATTTGGCAACTGTTTTCTTTTTTAAAGAGGAATTTTTAAAAGTAGACAACAAATGGATTTTCCACATTGGAAGCTTGACATAAAAAGATCACTATATGAATTAGGTGGCTAGTCAAATTAGAGAAGCCAGTTGGGAAAAAAAGCCAAAATTAGCTAAAAAAAACAAACCAACAAAAATTGTTACCAGTATCTGCAAGTCAGAGTACAGGTGGTTTGCTGTAGATGTTCCTGTGCTCAGGTTGCTCTTGCTCTCATTAGCTTCCTTGGTAGCAACTGCATGCAGGTTTGTTCTTACCTATGTCTGCATCCTGATCCAGGATTTGGGGCACAAAAAGAAGCATCTTCAGTCATACTACTGATGTGGGAGAGGTCTCTGCCTGGTGCCAGGGAAATCTGGTGGCAGACTTGGGAGGGTGCAGGAGAGAAGCATGGCATGTGCCTGGGTCTGGAGCACAGAGAAAGGAGAGAAACTGGAGACAAAAATAGCAGCTGTCTTGGGCAAGTGGTCTGTGTCATCTGCTAGATTTGAACAGCACTGTGCACAGGAGATGGCATCCATTTCCAATGGCAGCAGCTTTCTAACATCCATTGCTATGAAATACTGTGTCTGGCTGTACAAACAAGGAGATTTTATGATTTTTGCTAGAATGGATTGTTACACTCTGGAAGCCAAACATACTGTTACCTGAAGACTGAAGAGATAGTGCTGGTTTATGATTAAGTGTGGATGATGCAAGCCTTCCTTTAGCTTAGTTTATTATTTATGTTTATCACATAAAGGTGATAATTATAGCCAACATACTTTGGTCATTAGAAACAAAGCTCTGTTTGTGTTGTTGGTCATCTCAGTCCATCTCTTGCATTTATTAGGCTTTTGGAAGACTAATTCTTTGTGCCTGATTCAGTGTCCTCCCAAAATATGTGCAGCATTAAGAATTGCCACTTCAATATTTGCCTACCTAATAACGTTTCAGACCTTACAAACTGAAGGCTACCTGCTTGGTTTTGGTTTTTTTTCAGAGCCAAGATTTCCTTTTGCACATGCCTCTTGGAAACAGTGGATCACAGCAGGAATCTGTAGGAGGAGGAAGAATAACTGTTGGTGCACAGACGGTGCCTGCTGCAGATCTTAGCAATTCCTCTCCTTCAGACATAGCATGCAACTGTGAGGCCTGTAATGAACGCAGGTAAGAACTGAACTCAACCTCAGCAGCATTGTCATTGTAGTCAGACTTTGGCAGTATTGTAGCTTGTTTGTACATGTCTGCTTAAACTCTTGAAACCAGTTGTCTGACAGTAACAGTAATTTCTGGATGGCAGTATTTACCCAGCTTATTCTAGACATTTTCAGATGTACTTTCTTTTTTCTGAAATAGTAGGAATCAATACACCTATGTGATGTATACAAATAGAGAGTAATTATTTTTGTCTTCACATGCAGAGAAAACTCAGCAGAGCCTGAACGTGAACCTCAGCAGCTTCAGAATTACTGGTCCGAAGTCAGATACATGGTTCGGTGTATTTATCGCCAAGCTGGGACCCCTTTGGCAGATGACCAAGACCAGTCACTGGTACCAGATAAAGAAGGAATGAAGGAGCTGGTGGATAGGTATATCACTCCAAAGAATATTAATGTATTTTGTTCAGGATTTTTCAATACTAGTTTGGATGCATGGGAAGCTATTAAATTCCTATGCTGTTTGCAATAGGAATATAAATGTATAATTATGAAAGGGTCCCAGAATCTTATTCTTCAGAAGACCTTATTCATAAGACAGTGTTAAGTTTGAATTGCCCCACGTGAAAATCTTACCTTGTGGAATTAGCCTGAATTAGTAGTAGTAGTTAGTGCTTGCACCTTACTGTGATTGTATCACCTGGAAGAAATTTCATAAAAAAAAAAAAAAGTTATATTGGACATTGATCACTAGATGAGGTGGAGTCCAAGAATTTCCTTCTCATTTTAGAAGTCTCAATTGTAACTTTTCTAGGTATTGAAGTGAATTTGAAGATGAGCTTAATGAGATCCTCAGTGGTGGGTTTTTTGCTTTTAAGAGTAGTGTGGCAAACCTTAAAGGGCTCCAGTAGGATCATCTCAGTTTCTGTCTAACTCAATGTGTGATCAAGGAGTTCTTGTTCTCCGTGGTTTCACATGTTATTAATATACTGAGATCTGACCAGTCTAACCAGCTGTAGTTCTCATGTGTGCAATTTCTAGTTGAACCCAAATTCTGGTGAGGTAAAGATGCGTTTGAAAGAGAAATTAATCTAGCACTGCTCTTAATGACTGTACACCTGAACTGGCTTTAATAGATAATTAAATAAGCATATTGCACATTGCTTATATAAAAACTGGTTTTGAACATGAGTTGTGTACAAGCAGAGTAATATAGTGTCTCTCCCTATTAGTCACACTTCTAAGTGATCAAAACATAAAATATAGGCTTGGAAATCAAAGATGTTCAAATGTTGCATAGTGTGTTGGTAATTAAAACAGAATCACAGCTAAAATGGTTGTTGATGTTATGCATTTTCTCCTTAATGGAAAAACTTTGGAAATCAAAACATACACTGTGTAGCTTTCTTATGTACTCAGGAGCTTTGATTACTCAGAACTGTTTTTCACTTTTGAGAGAGATTATTAAAATACAAAGACAGAAACAGGATCTCAAAGAAGGAAACCTTAAATGTCAGTTGGATTATTTTTCACTTGAGTTCCTTATGGTCTCTAAAGTGTAAAATAAAAAAGGATACAGTTTGGGCAGGCACCAGTGCGTCCAGTCTAGGGTGCTAATGTCATGCAGAATTTTTTCACAAAGGTAGCCAATGTAGGTATTGAATGCATAAAAAAACCCCAGAAAAATCCTCCATTTAGGTAGCATGCAGAAGACCATGTTGTGGCTTAGTAACTGTGTTTAAAAGGCAGAAGTTCCCAGTTCCATGCTTGGCTCTTGTTAGACACTGCTGGCAAGGATGGAGTGTCTGGTCATCTTTGTTGGAATAAGTAGTGGTGCCAAGTAATGTCCCTATTGCATGTTGGAATACTTGATGGCAATATAATAGAACTGGTTTTGAGTGATGAGGGAAAAGCATGGATTAGATAGCTGCAGACTTCTATTCACCTAACTCTTAAGTACTTACCCCATTCATTTTTTCTTCCCCACCTCCCTGTACTGTAAAAAAACCAAAGCATTCTGTGCATGCTTAAACTCCATGCACAGAAATTTAGAATGAAATTGAATTATTTAAAGTGGTTCAAAGCAGCCATCGTGTTCAGTTTTTTTCTGTAGACACAAATTTGTCCCATGTTAAGAAGAACATGGAGCAGTTGTGAAGAACCTTATCTGAAGAGTCTGGGTGCCTGTAGGGTTGGATGCAAATGAAGTTGAGATTTTGAGCTCACAAGTTGAAATGAAATTATAAAGTCCTAAATCAGTTTGCTCCTCAGGTGTGCAAGCATCCTAATCCTAAAGGAGCTCAGTTCTGTAGTTTTGAAGGAGGGGACTGGACTTGTTCTCTGAGGTTTAAAGTAGTTCCCTAAACCTGAGCCACTGAGATTATTTTTGATGATGATAATGGTAACTGGTAAATACTTCTAGGAAAATGAAAACTATTGATTACATGCTCTCTTTTTTTTTTTCTTTTTTGTCACAAATATTCTAAAAAAAAGGCTTTGTGAAAGAGATCCATATCAGCTTTATCAACGGTTGGAACAGCAGGCTAGGGAATATGTGCTTGAAATGAAGGTTCGTCTGCTCAGACACTTGTCCCTGGGATCTAAGGTTGCATCAACGTTAGCGACAGAAGGGCCACCCCAGGCACAGCAGTTCATCTCACTCCTACTTGAAGAATACAGTGCACTCTGTCAGGCAGCGTGTACAATCAGCGCCTTCCTAGTCACTCTGGTAAGACTGAAAAACAGCCTGTGTGCTCCTGCTTGCCAGGGCTAATGCTGACAGAGTTGTTTCTGGGCTATTTCACGTGTCTTCTGTAGTTGTAAATTGTAAGGTTCATTTTTCATCCTTAGAGACAGGGAGATTCTGAAAATGCAGATTAAATATTCAGAAGTGTGGAGTAGGCATTTCTTAGAGTGGCTTGATGAAATTATCTTGTTCGCAGAGAAAAAGCTGGGATATTGTTTGTGGCACTTACTCTGAAACAAATCTTCAAGCAGATTTACAAATACTAGATATTCTAATGTGGAACACACTTCTCTGTTAATCTTCAACGGTTTCTTGACAGCCATGATTAGGTCACACCAACTTCTGTGTGTAGTGCTAACTTAAATTGTTCAACTTTTCACAGTCTAGGATGGCTACTTGAAAAGATTGTGTTGCCTCAGACGTAAACTGCTATGTAATTTATTATCTCTAAAGTTCATCCATAAATGTTTTTTTTTGTCAACTGATTGTGATGTTAGACTTGGGATTACATTTTTGGGTATAAAAGAGGCAGTAGCCTTAAAAATTTCTTCCTGAGTAACTGTCCATTGAGTCAGTAATACAGTAAACAAGTTCTGTAATTTAAGGTCTTAGAGGGTTATTAATCCTATTTTGTTATTAATCCTTTCTTGTGCATCCTTTGTTAATGTCCTTATCCTGTCCAACCCTTTTCTTGTGTAAACTTTCTGCAAGTAGAAAAAAAAAGGTGGATAAAATGGGAAATTTGGATTTTATTGCCAGTTAGGTGAAAGTGACTGTCTAAATGGGTAAAGAGAGGAAAAAATAGATACTACATAGATTATGATGGCTGCAGGTGAGGATATAAAGTGGAGAGGAAGCAGAGTTTCATTACTGAGGTAGTTCATAAAATTAAACTTGCAAAACAGGAAGATGTTTCTATTAAGAAGCTTGAGCATATCTACTGCTTTTTTTCTGTTGTCAGTGCTCTGTATTTGCTGTTGTCTGTATTATCTTCCCCAGCTTTATCACTTAGCAGTGACCTCACCTCTGTATCTATCTCCTGTTTATTGGCTGCTTTTAACAGTCATTAAGTTTCTAATAAGGTGCTTGAGAGAGGATTGCTCTTCAGGTTGATTTGAGTTGCAGCATGTTCAGCTGTAAAGCAAATGGTTTGCAGTACCTCTTAGCTTTCTCAAGGTGGATCTGCCAATAATGAACCCATTAGTGCCAAAATTACACAGCTGATCGGAAAATAACCATTTTATACCTTTTACCTGGCAATTTCTGTGAGCTAGTAATTGTGAAAACTTGGTAGGTATGGGAGATTGAAATAATAGCCATGAGAAAACAGAAGATGCTTGAACTTGCTAGTCAACCCCTTTTGTGACAAAACTAAAAGTAAAATAAAATTCCTCTTCTCTTTTAAAAAACTACGTATAAGAAAACACAAAATACGCCAGATTTTTCTTGTCTTTTTCCTTCTGCAACCCTGCAAGTAAGTACTGAAAACGTCTTTCTACTAAGCTGTGACATTGAGAAACTGAAATGTGAGAATGTAGGATACTGTCTCTTGTCATACATTTCTTCGATTTATTAAATAACCTTTTTATTAAATGGAGTGGTATGTCACAGCTTTCAGTACAGGTGGTAGGGTCACTAGCTTTTTCAGTGTGCATGGATGTTTCCTCTCAAGATACCAGTGCACTGTGGAAGAAGGAATCTTCTCAGCTGAAAACATAAAAGGCAGCCAAGATCTCTAAACTTAGTGCTGCCTTCGTTTTAAAGATAAAAGCTTTGCACATAGTGTACTGTATAAAGGCATATAATCCCTTGAACCTCCACCTGTGAGAAACTGATTTCTCAATGAAATGATGAACAGTTGTCCTTCCTTTCAGAGGACTTCAAGAGCAGGAACTAGAGCCATGTGCCCTACCAATGTAGGGAATGACAGATTTTACTGACAGCAATTTGGAAAGATTGTGGTCAGTACAGAAGGGCCCTCAAGTCCACAGCATAGCAGACTAGAGAGGAAAACTTGCCTGGTATTTCTTCGTGAGAAACACCATAATCTGTGCAAACATACACAAGATTTTGTAGCTAAGTGTTGAGGGTTTTGTTCACAGCATAATATGGAAATTCCTTAAGAAATCGAAATGCCTCAGTGACCCTTGAGAAATTATTAGCATTTTATAGAAATATAAAATATTTTGAAGCTATAATACTCAAAATGAAAAAGTACACGTCTTGTGCCACAAAAAACCCCACTGCCCACCCTTCTTAATAATAATGCTTCAAACTTAATTGTTTTTTTAAATTCTGGTAGTCTTGTCTTCAGGTGTGATATAAATATGTTTGATTGGTTTATTTTTTAACCTACTATGATTAAAGAAACTATAAAATTCCAAAGTATAATGGTGTTTCTGGGTGCTAGGGGTTATAGTGCTTAAGATCTACTTGCTGATCTGAGAGCCAGAATGCTTGCATTTAATTCTGCTGTGTGGGGAGTCCTGATATAGAAAACCTCCATACTGCTGGCTATATGTGGGAAAAATTGCTGCCTTGAAAAATATATTATAAGTGTTTTGAATTCTTATGTTTTAATTATAGTAGTTTTAAGGTTTAGCTCTTGAAATTACATCCAATTATGTGTTAAATAACCTCAAATACAAAAATGTTCTGCTTACTAGAGAAGTAAGTTGTTGGTCTTGTCTGTTTAGAGAACTTCATTTTTTAGGCTGTAATTGAGAAGAACTGTTTATTTGATTTTATGTCAGTTTTGAATAAAGATTATAGGTGACATTGCATATGTGTCTTACAAGATAAATTCGAAAAACTGAAATATAATCAGAAATGACAATTGCTTGACAAGAAAACGTGAAAATTACAGGTCCAGATCATAAAATACGTCTTTTGGTGCAGAAATGAATGGGAACTTTGAATAGTGTAGACTGTTTTTTTTAAATTCATGACAATTTAGAAGGAATGATGCTATGGTTATTTAAGTCATTAAAATTGCTTAAATTCTGAGGTTTTGAGTATTAAAACTGCATAAGATCTGAGCTGGTTCATCCAGCCTTTAGGTTGGAAAAATTAGACTTTTAAAAAAATCTTGCCTTAGACAAAATTTATTTTTTTCTCTAACCCTGGCTTATTTCTGGTTGTTTTATCATTACAGGAAAATGAACATTTGAAGAAATTTCAGGTGACATGGGAATTGCACAACAAGCATCTGTTTGAAAATCTGGTATTTTCTGAGCCACTCTTGCAGAATAGCTTGCCAACGTTGGTGTCACAGCTAAGGTAGAGTTTAACTTTTGTTTTGTGGTTTCAAGAAGAAATGAAAACCCATGTTTGCAAACACAGGGGAAAGAAATATCTGCTGCTACAATTGAATTGGTAAAAATCTTTGTGGATCTCTCTTGAAAAGAGTGGTGTTGATTGAGCAGGCTGCTGTCATAACTTGCTTGTCAGATGATTACAACTCTCATTTGCTTAGTTGTAGGTTACCCAGTAAAATGACAGCATCCTATGTAAATACTGATAGTATGACTGAATTGTACTGTTTTCAATTATCAGGCATTGCTGCTGTTTTTACAGCTCTACAGGTAAATTAAAGCCTCACTGTCTTCTACTTCCCATAGTGCACAGAACTGAATTTGGAGTTTTAAACCTTTTTTCATTGGAGAGAGCAAAAGATACACTCCCCCCTTGCTGTATGCTTGTAGTCTCATGGCTTTAAAGCTCCTGAGGCATTAAGTTGCATATTTTCTTAGTAGGGTTGCTCTGCTTGTAATTTGTGTACTGCCAAAGTGTTTGGTTTTTCTAGGGAAGGGGTGTTAATAGAAATTTTCTTTACCCTAAATCTGAACATTTTTAACATACAGTCATGGGTGGTTCATGGTGAACTCTCAGTCTTCTTTGTGATGAAGACGCATTTATGATCTGTGTACATGTGTTTTAAAGGTATTGTCTTGGATAATTTTCCACGGTACAAGAGCACTTCAACTAATTCTGTCACAAGAGATGTTGCTCACAGTGAATAAAGAAATTTCTTTTGAGTCCTCCTTTTTCTAGTAGATACTAGAAAGGAAAATAAAAAAAGACAAAAAACTTTAATTGTTGCCAGACTCAGCAAGAAGTCTAAGGTCTCTTGTAAGTTACCCAATTCATGTAGATGAAACTGGGTTGATACTGAAAACCTTTCTTACCCTCCCCGACAGCTAATTTTGTTGCTATGTTCAACAACATGTTGTTTAATTGTGTATTTTTCCAGTGCTCTGTGGCTTCTTTTTCTGTCACTATTCTCCATCACGTCCATGCTTTTTGACAAGGCCTCTCTTCGTCTCCTGACTATATAAAAATGTTCATATTGCCTTCATCTGCAGAGCTAAGAATGGTCTAAGTGAACTTCATGATCGTTTCTTAACAAAAACATTTTTCATTTCATTTGCCTGTTCTTCTCAACTGCTACTGCAATTAAAGTTGGAGCAACACAAGTTGTTTTTCTGCTGTCACTGTGGTGACAGCCACCCTCAAATCTTAAAATATGATGAAATCAGAATCTCTTCCTGCAGGAGTTTCTTTTCCAGTGCATTTGTATTTGCTAGGTAGTTTATGTGAAACACCCTTAAACTTACTGTTTTACGTAGTTTGATTCACATGAATCATTTTTAGATAGGAAAGGTTCAGCACAACCCATTTCTAGGTTATATAGTGTATGTCTTGTTTTTCTTTGATAAACATACTCTGTTTGTATTCATGGACTCTCAGGATTTTACTGTTGAGTTCTCTGTGTCTTGAAGTGACAGAATTAGATTTCTCTTGGAAGGATACATTTCTGCCTTCCATTGGAAATTGGTGGAGAAATCTTCTATCACAGAAGCCTCACATAGAAAAGCAGGGATCAGCCTAGACCTCTAGACATTTGGTCAACAGAATCACTTATGTGCAGGAGAGAAAGTATTGCCAGAGTTTCTTTACAAAAGAGCATTGGCCTCATTATTTTCTCTTCCTGAGGAGAAATGTGAAATGGCATTTTGACATCTCAGCTTTACTTAGATTTTGGGTTTTCATCCTTTCTTTCATCCTTTGCTTAAATCACAAAATTTTTTTGTTCACCTCTGGCTTTTTCAGCACATGTAGTTGGTTTTCTGTGGTTAGTTCCAAGGGTGCTTATCAGATGTCTGACTAGAAAAGGTGTTTGCATAGGGAGGTTTAAACAGCAGCTTTTTGGGGATGGATACTGCTTAACTGATACAACATCAGCTGTGTCAGTATTCCACAGTTGATAGGGGACATCTGCTGGGGTAAACTACCAGGATCTTAATGTGTTGTATCTTGTTTGGCTACACAGTCAGCAGCTGTGGCTTGTTTAGGAGGCAGCTCAGCTGCACAATCTGCAGACCAGCTGTAAGGGCTTAGCAAGAGTTAATTGGTCATCAGGGCTTCTAGGTCAGACACAGCATTTCATAAGGATGTATTTTCATAATGAGTATTTAAGGAAATCCGGTCCTTTCAAATGTGAGTGGGCAGTACTTCCTGATGAAGGTGTCAATATGAAGAGTTTCTTAGAGGTTAAATAATATTGATTGGATTAAGATGCTTCTGATTATATGCAGCCTCTGACATGCCTCCTGCATTCACCACATTGCTTTATTGGGGTGTGGTAATGGAGTGACTGATACCTGGGGCTTCTCTGCCCCCTTGCTTTCCCAGCATGGGATGGGACAGTGGTGAGGATATTAGTAGAGCTGTGGTTAAATGCTGTTGTCCAAAAAAATTGTGCTCCTGATCAAAATACGTAGGCATACAGTTTGTCAGCAGGTATGGCTTGGAAGTCTTGGTTACTTCAAAGTGAGAAATTCTTGTTAATTTTTATGTATGTGTTATTCTTTTTATTACCTTTTTTTTACTGCTGTCCTGGAATATATTGTGCCTCTGTCTAGAGGACTGAAATGTTACCTAGATTGTTACTTTATACTTGCCTTGGGGGGTGAAAGTGTATTTACTAGTATCACCTTAGCTTTACTCAGAGTCACAATAAAAAATTAAAGTGTAAATGCTGTTGTATTGCTAATACAAAATTTTTTTAATTGACTTCTTTTGTTTGTAACTTTAGAGCATATTTTAAAAAAGATTCTGTGTGCAACTACTGCTTGAAAGACTAGTACTACTCAGGAGCAGATATGAGAACAAATTACTGATTTCTGTACAGTAGGGATCTGATTTTCACATAATTACATAATATCAGAAACAGGTTCCAAAAAAATTAGTAAGCTGTGGTCTAGTAACAGGAGTTGACAGTGTTTGCAGTATAGTAAGGAAGTGTTGTATCCTGAAGCCACTGTATCCCTTGAAACTTTTTGTACTCTTCAAACCGTGGACATCCCAAGTTTTAATACACAGAGTTGCTTGTACACCCTTCTTAAGTGATTGTGTTGCAGGTTCTGGGCAAAAACAACAAAACAAATTTGGATTTATTGGCAAAGTCACACTATCAGCAGTAACTTGGTGCTTACTGAGTTGTCTGTTTGCTTACCTCTTCATTATGGTTAATTGCCAAGTTAAAATTAAGGGCTTCGTTCTTTGCTAGGTGACAGGCAGGACTATGTGGTTCTGAGGTTGGGTTGGCATCCTGTTGCAATGAAAGTCTATATGTAACAAACCTCCCTGAAATGCTGGAACTGGGCTTAAGTATCCCATTTTGAGATGCTTCAATTTTGGTTTATTTTGGTACTGGCTTTGATTTGCTACCCAACCTCTGTGACTAATTAATTATCACACAGTTTCTCCTTAATTACTGAGTAGAAAAATATTGTAAAGCTTCAGTTTATTTGTGTCAATTGACAGGTCATTACAGTTCAGCGTGGTTTAAATACGTGTTACTGAGTAGAATTGTCTTTTATTATTTCTAAAGTCAGTGTACTGGAAGTTGACATACTTAGGAAGCATTATGCTGTGCAAAGATGCAGGAGTAGGAAAGGAGGTAAGTCTGTCTCCTGTTTGTGGGGCTCCTCGCAGAGACAGTCATCAGTGACTGGCATACCCATGTTTTGAATTCCTTGCTGCTCAAGTGATAGTAGACAGCTGCTAGTATCTCATTTGCCTCATTCTACAGCACGTTTCCCACCTGGAACTCCAACTCATCCAGTAATCTTTTTAGCACTGGTCATGAGAGTTCTGCTTAACAAGCTTCTGGCTTTATTTTTATTATGTAGCTCTGCAGTGGTTTGTCAACGTGTATATTTAGCCCATAGAATTTGGAAGGATAAATATATCGAGCAACAAAATCTGAACAAATAGGTTTCTCATCTTGTTGCTCATGGGAAAGAGGCTCTAGAAATGTGGCACTTCCCACGTTCTTGCTATTGTTGGTTACAGAAGATTGGAATAAGCTGGGTTTGGATAATTTTTGAAAAACTACTAAAAATACTCAATATTTGGGATACAAGCAGCTACGTGGGCCTAGGTGTGTCAATAATCACATTTTCACAACATTCTTTTCGGCTGGCAGAACTTAAAAGTGTGATTCTTCCGTGAAATGTCTCTTCCATAACAAGTGCTATTTGAACTTTTAGGCTTGGGACAACCCACGATTCCTGTAGTGAAGATATGTATAGTACCTTGCTACAAAGGTATCATCAGCTGGAACAGGAAATGGGCCAAGTTGCTGAAGCATGGCTTGAATGCCAGAAAAGAATAGATGATTATGTTGATGAACAGGTAAGAGTCACGCAAACAGTCTCAAGACTGATTATGTAGGGAGCAGCCCATGCAGGACTGTGCCTTCAGTGAAGAATAATTTCTTGGGTATTTTTATCCAGGGCTTTGAAGCAACAAAATGTAACTTTTTTCATTCATGTTTGTCATTCACAGTAGAGAAGCACTAATTTACCAATACTTAGTGATGATTGTACAATGACATATTCAAATTGTTAAAGCAGATTGGTGTGTTGTTGTTTAGAGATGGTCTTTCAACATTTTTTAATTACATTAGCCAATAAATGAGCCATAGGAAAGAAAAAAAA